>NC_066579.1:357653647-358355416 GCF_024323335.1 Lathyrus oleraceus
TTTTGCTTAAAAGTTATTGGTCTTCCCATGTAGATGCAGTTTAATTAATTTGTAAGTTTGTAATATATTTGGATGCAACTATTTGGATTATTATAAACTGATTAATTGATCCAAAGTTTATTCATCATTGATTATTTAGATCAAACTTTATGACCATGACTTCACAATTGTAATAAATTCAGGTTTGTTCATAATTTAGAACTTAGTTTTGTTTCCACATTTTAAACATTAGCAATGCCGTTTGTTATTTTGAAAAAAAATGTTATTTCCCACAAAGAATAATCTATGCAATAAATATGAAAATATTATAAAAATGTGATATATGATCTATAGGGAGAGGAAGTGATTATTATTTGTAAGTGTTGCAACTTAGAATTTTTTTTGCATTTATCGTTAAACTAAATATGCATTAATAACTATTTTCTTATAATCATATTTTAAATATTGTATTAAATTGAGTAGTAGGAATACTCAACCCATATATAATATATGAGAAATAACAAAATCAACGAAACTAAATGAAACAATTAATGGGATTGTGAAGCCAATCATCTTCGACAAAATCTACAGACCCTAATCGTCTTGCTCAAAGCCATTTCCCGACGAGATTCTTAGCTAACACAATAATGTCGGAAGCTCCTTGGTGTCCCATTTGAAAAGAGTAGCATTTCTAACAAATCATATGGCCCAAGCTTCCGCTAACCAAATAATTATCCGTCACTTTTTTATTTATTTTACCTTGCAATAAAGATTCAAAAGCTTCAAAATGAGACAACGGGTCAACTTGAGAAGGCAACAGCTCCAAATTGACTCAATACAAGATGTTCGTCCAAATATTCGCAATGACTGTACTTGACAAAAAACAGATGATTAAGGGATTCCTCTTAGCCAAGACAAAGGGGACAAACAAGATCATGAACATCATGAAGGACGCCTCGCCTCTCCTATTAATCTCTTGTTGTGAGTCTTCTTAAGAGAAGCCTTCAACCAAATAAGTGAACATTTGAAGGAACCTGGCGAAGGTAATAAAAATACATAAGAAGGGGGATGGGGGGGGGGGTAGAGTTTTGTATTCTCAAAAATAGATTTTACTTATGAATTAACACGTTCAGAGTCTAAACAAAGTTTTGACTCTAATATAAGAAGAAAAGACAGCAACATAAATATAATGATCAGAAGTAAATGCAAACAACACATAAAGAGTATCCTGGTTCTTTTCCTAAACTGAGATTAGTTTAGTCCCCTTGCCTCAACAAGAGGTTTTCACTATAACCAAACACGTTAGAAATAGTTGAAGCACACTTGTAAGAGACTTCAATGCTCAATCACCCTAGAAAGATACTTCCACTCAAGTCCTCAGACAATATACTTCCTTGCTCAAGCACGCAGGCAAGAGACTTTCTTGCTCAGGTCCTCAAACAAGAGACTTCCTTGCTCAAGAACGCAGAAAAGAGACTTCCTAGCTCAAGTCCTCAGACAAGAGACTTCAATGCAGAAACACGCAGGCAAGAGACTTCCTCTACTTTAAACAAAAGTTTAATAAACAAGATAACTACTATACTTTGATACACAATCACAAGTATAACAGTGGTGCAACAATCCCAAAGGTTTTCAACGTTTCTAAGATTTCTAAGATAATCAAATATAAGAATTCTTATGATCTTTAAGTTATAACAGTTACATAAATAAAAACTCAGAGTTATGAAAAAGATCTTGTAATGCGTTGTGATGTTGTAACCTTCCTTTGAGTATTCAACTTCCTTTTATAAAGACTAGAAGAGAATCATTGGAAGATTTGAACATAAAATGCAAACTTAGTGAATAAGTATGTCAAGGGAGACGTTGGAGACTTGCATCAAGTTTGAAGCTTTAACAACTGAATAATAGCGTTGCTCTCAAATTGAGGTTGAACGCACGCATATATAAAATTTGATATTGATACTAAAGAACAAGAAAAATACATTCATTAAAACCTTTTAAAATAAAAAGAATCAAATTTTGATAATATTAAAGTTATACATTTGTTTAAATGATTTCTATTTTCCTCATATAGCAAAATCTATTACATAGTATGGTGGTCCATTACTCTCTCTCGTATAGCAAAAAAAGATTGTAGCATTCGAATACTTGTCTCCAACGAGCACTTGCTATTTGTTTATATTAAAACTTATGTATATTAAAGTTGTTTAGTTCTCAAAATGTGAGATTCCCTGAATAATTCCTTTTTGTTTGCATACATAGTTCTGGAATATTTCTATTTCTTTTAATTAATTCAGTGAGAATTGACAAGTTGTTGTTGTTCTTTCCATGTGGTTGCAGATTAATTAATTTGTGGTATTTGGATGCAACTAGGGGTGTGCATGGATCATAAACCAAACCAAATTAAACCATATATATGGTTCGGTTTGGATCTTAAAACCATTTTCATAAAACCAATTTATTTTTTAAAACCGGTTTATAAGTGGATCAATTCGGTTTTAAACCGGTTTTTAACAAAAAAAATAGTTAAAAAAAAACAGTTGTAAATCAATTTCTTTAAAAACAACTTTTTATTTTCTTAAAAAAATAAATTTCAAAACCAATTTTATAAAAAAAACAGTTTTTAAAACTATATTTTTAAAAAAGCAATTTTATATCAAGAATAATTTTGTTTTCTTTTAACTAACTTTTTTCTTTTCACTAGTTATAAAACTATTTTATATAAAAAAATATTTATGTTAAAAAATTACTTTAAATTTGACTTTTATAATCACCACAAATAATATCTGGATTAAAAAATATTCATAAAAAAATAACTTTTTCGAAAATAAAATCAAATTTTGGTATTTTCCAAAAACGACTTTTAAATTTTTGGGAAAAATTGGTTTTTTGTATTTTCCAAAAAAAATCGATTTATTTTGGAAAAAAAATTAATTTTATATTTTTAAAAAAAGTTTTAATATTTGAAAAAATTATTTTTTTAAAGTTAGATAAAAAAATCCATTGGATTATTAAAATGTGTTGGATGGATTGGGTCAATCAAGGCTTATAAATGGATGGATTTAATCCAATCCATTAACTTAGTTTTTATGTAATGGATGGATTGAATGGATTTTTTGATGGATGGATTGAATGGATTTTTTTCTTAATGGATCCAATTGCCACCCCTAGTTCTAGTTGCAGACCATCCAACGTTTTTTCCACAGTTTTTATAGACAGCAAAAATTCAGTATAAGATGACTTGAAAATCTGGTTCTGTCTCATAGTAGGAGCATCACCACACACAAGCAATGGGGTGGGAAAGATGAGGAGGAGGGTGATAATAGAAATGACAGAGGAAGATGGTCGATGAAATAGAACACCCATGATTGCAAAAAATTTAAACAAAGAGAAGTTTGGGCTCGAAAGGTGATAGTGTTAAAGCTGTTCATATAAGGATTTTTATATTTTATTAAAAAAAATTATAATTGTCATTATTGAATTTATTTTGAAAGTTATTGTAACCAAAATAAATTTTTCAACTAAGCAAAAACAAAAATGCAACATGCTAGATAGTTTGCTATTAATGATGTTCAATTCAATATCACCGGTAAGAATAAATATAAGTTGTGCAATATATATCAGTAGTTTGTAATTAATAGAAAAGTATCAAATATTTTTAGTTCTAAGAAAGTGACCTGCTTTTAATTTCATGCCATTTGTTTTGCTTAAAAGTTATTGGTCTTCCCATGTAGATGCAGTTTAATTAATTTGTAAGTTTGTAATATATTTGGATGCAACTATTTGGATTATTATAAACTGATTAATTGATCCAAAGTTTATTCATCATTGATTATTTAGATCAAACTTTATGACCATGACTTCACAATTGTAATAAATTCAGGTTTGTTCATAATTTAGAACTTAGTTTTGTTTCCACATTTTAAACATTAGCAATGCCGTTTGTTATTTTGAAAAAAAATGTTATTTCCCACAAAGAATAATCTATGCAATAAATATGAAAATATTATAAAAATGTGATATATGATCTATAGGGAGAGGAAGTGATTATTATTTGTAAGTGTTGCAACTTAGAATTTTTTTTGCATTTATCGTTAAACTAAATATGCATTAATAACTATTTTCTTCTAATCATATTTTAAATATTGTATTAAATTGAGTAGTAGGAATACTCAACCCATATATAATATATGAGAAATAACAAAATCAACGAAACTAAATGAAACAATTAATGGGATTGTGAAGCCAATCATCTTCGACAAAATCTACAGACCCTAATCGTCTTGCTCAAAGCCATTTCCCGACGAGATTCTTAGCTAACACAATAATGTCGGAAGCTCCTTGGTGTCCCATTTGAAAAGAGTAGCATTTCTAACAAATCATATGGCCCAAGCTTCCGCTAACCAAATAATTATCCGTCACTTTTTTATTTATTTTACCTTGCAATAAAGATTCAAAAGCTTCAAAATGAGACAACGGGTCAACTTGAGAAGGCAACAGCTCCAAATTGACTCAATACAAGATGTTCGTCCAAATATTCGCAATGACTGTACTTGACAAAAAACAGATGATTAAGGGATTCCTCTTAGCCAAGACAAAGGGGACAAACAAGATCATGAACATCATGAAGGACGCCTCGCCTCTCCTATTAATCTCTTGTTGTGAGTCTTCTTAAGAGAAGCCTTCAACCAAATAAGTGAACATTTGAAGGAACCTGGCGAAGGTAATAAAAATACATAAGAAGGGAGGATGGGGGGGGGGGGGTAGAGTTTTGTATTCTCAAAAATAGATTTTACTTATGAATTAACACGTTCAGAGTCTAAACAAAGTTTTGACTCTAATATAAGAAGAAAAGACAGCAACATAAATATAATGATCAGAAGTAAATGCAAACAACACATAAAGAGTATCCTGGTTCTTTTCCTAAACTGAGATTAGTTTAGTCCCCTTGTCTCAACAAGAGGTTTTCACTATAACCAAACACGTTAGAAATAGTTGAAGCACACTTGTAAGAGACTTCAATGCTCAATCACCCTAGAAAGATACTTCCACTCAAGTCCTCAGACAATATACTTCCTTGCTCAAGCACGCAGGCAAGAGACTTTCTTGCTCAGGTCCTCAAACAAGAGACTTCCTTGCTCAAGAACGTAGAAAAGAGACTTCCTAGCTCAAGTCCTCAGACAAGAGACTTCAATGCAGAAACACGCAGGCAAGAGACTTCCTCTACTTTAAACAAAAGTTTAATAAACAAGATAACTACTATACTTTGATACACAATCACAAGTATAACAGTGGTGCAACAATCCCAAAGGTTTTCAACGTTTCTAAGATTTCTAAGATAATCAAATATAAGAATTCTTATGATCTTTAAGTTATAACAGTTACATAAATAAAAACTCAGAGTTATGAAAAAGATCTTGTAATGCGTTGTGATGTTGTAACCTTCCTTTGAGTATTCAACTTCCTTTTATAAAGACTAGAAGAGAATCATTGGAAGATTTGAACATAAAATGCAAACTTAGTGAATAAGTATGTCAAGGGAGACGTTGGAGACTTGCATCAAGTTTGAAGCTTTAACAACTGAATAATAGCGTTGCTCTCAAATTGAGGTTGAACGCACGCATATATAAAATTTGATATTGATACTAAAGAACAAGAAAAATACATTCATTAAAACCTTTTAAAATAAAAAGAATCAAATTTTGATAATATTAAAGTTATACATTTGTTTAAATGATTTCTATTTTCCTCATATAGCAAAATCTATTACATAGTATGGTGGTCCATTACTCTCTCTCGTATAGCAAAAAAAGATTGTAGCATTCGAATACTTGTCTCCAACGAGCACTTGCTATTTGTTTATATTAAAACTTATGTATATTAAAGTTGTTTAGTTCTCAAAATGTGAGATTCCCTGAATAATTCCTTTTTGTTTGCATACATAGTTCTGGAATATTTCTATTTCTTTTAATTAATTCAGTGAGAATTGACAAGTTGTTGTTGTTCTTTCCATGTGGTTGCAGATTAATTAATTTGTGGTATTTGGATGCAACTAGGGGTGTGCATGGATCATAAACCAAACCAAATTAAACCATATATATGGTTCGGTTTGGATCTTAAAACCATTTTCATAAAACCAATTTATTTTTTAAAACCGGTTTATAAGTGGATCAATTCGGTTTTAAACCGGTTTTTAACAAAAAAAATAGTTAAAAAAAAACAGTTGTAAATCAATTTCTTTAAAAACAACTTTTTATTTTCTTAAAAAAATAAATTTCAAAACCAATTTTATAAAAAAAACAGTTTTTAAAACTATATTTTTAAAAAAGCAATTTTATATCAAGAATAATTTTGTTTTCTTTTAACTAACTTTTTTCTTTTCACTAGTTATAAAACTATTTTATATAAAAAAATATTTATGTTAAAAAATTACTTTAAATTTGACTTTTATAATCACCACAAATAATATCTGGATTAAAAAATATTCATAAAAAAATAACTTTTTCGAAAATAAAATCAAATTTTGGTATTTTCCAAAAACGACTTTTAAATTTTTGGGAAAAATTGGTTTTTTGTATTTTCCAAAAAAAATCGATTTATTTTGGAAAAAAAATTAATTTTATATTTTTAAAAAAAAGTTTTAATATTTGAAAAAATTATTTTTTTAAAGTTAGATAAAAAAATCCATTGGATTATTAAAATGTGTTGGATGGATTGGGTCAATCAAGGCTTATAAATGGATGGATTTAATCCAATCCATTAACTTAGTTTTTATGTAATGGATGGATTGAATGGATTTTTTGATGGATGGATTGAATGGATTTTTTTCTTAATGGATCCAATTGCCACCCCTAGTTCTAGTTGCAGACCATCCAACGTTTTTTCCACAGTTTTTATAGACAGCAAAAATTCAGTATAAGATGACTTGAAAATCTGGTTCTGTCTCATAGTAGGAGCATCACCACACACAAGCAATGGGGTGGGAAAGATGAGGAGGAGGGTGATAATAGAAATGACAGAGGAAGATGGTCGATGAAATAGAACACCCATGATTGCAAAAAATTTAAACAAAGAGAAGTTTGGGCTCGAAAGGTGATAGTGTTAAAGCTGTTCATATAAGGATTTTTATATTTTATTAAAAAAATTTATAATTGTCATTATTGAATTTATTTTGAAAGTTATTGTAACCAAAATAAATTTTTCAACTAAGCAAAAACAAAAATGCAACATGCTAGATAGTTTGCTATTAATGATGTTCAATTCAATATCACCGGTAAGAATAAATATAAGTTGTGCAATATATATCAGTAGTTTGTAATTAATAGAAAAGTATCAAATATTTTTAGTTCTAAGAAAGTGACCTGCTTTTAATTTCATGCCATTTGTTTTGCTTAAAAGTTATTGGTCTTCCCATGTAGATGCAGTTTAATTAATTTGTAAGTTTGTAATATATTTGGATGCAACTATTTGGATTATTATAAACTGATTAATTGATCCAAAGTTTATTCATCATTGATTATTTAGATCAAACTTTATGACCATGACTTCACAATTGTAATAAATTCAGGTTTGTTCATAATTTAGAACTTAGTTTTGTTTCCACATTTTAAACATTAGCAATGCCGTTTGTTATTTTGAAAAAAAATGTTATTTCCCACAAAGAATAATCTATGCAATAAATATGAAAATATTATAAAAATGTGATATATGATCTATAGGGAGAGGAAGTGATTATTATTTGTAAGTGTTGCAACTTAGAATTTTTTTTGCATTTATCGTTAAACTAAATATGCATTAATAACTATTTTCTTCTAATCATATTTTAAATATTGTATTAAATTGAGTAGTAGGAATACTCAACCCATATATAATATATGAGAAATAACAAAATCAACGAAACTAAATGAAACAATTAATGGGATTGTGAAGCCAATCATCTTCGACAAAATCTACAGACCCTAATCGTCTTGCTCAAAGCCATTTCCCGACGAGATTCTTAGCTAACACAATAATGTCGGAAGCTCCTTGGTGTCCCATTTGAAAAGAGTAGCATTTCTAACAAATCATATGGCCCAAGCTTCCGCTAACCAAATAATTATCCGTCACTTTTTTATTTATTTTACCTTGCAATAAAGATTCAAAAGCTTCAAAATGAGACAACGGGTCAACTTGAGAAGGCAACAGCTCCAAATTGACTCAATACAAGATGTTCGTCCAAATATTCGCAATGACTGTACTTGACAAAAAACAGATGATTAAGGGATTCCTCTTAGCCAAGACAAAGGGGACAAACAAGATCATGAACATCATGAAGGACGCCTCGCCTCTCCTATTAATCTCTTGTTGTGAGTCTTCTTAAGAGAAGCCTTCAACCAAATAAGTGAACATTTGAAGGAACCTGGCGAAGGTAATAAAAATACATAAGAATGGGGGATGGGGGGGGTAGAGTTTTGTATTCTCAAAAATAGATTTTACTTATGAATTAACACGTTCAGAGTCTAAACAAAGTTTTGACTCTAATATAAGAAGAAAAGACAGCAACATAAATATAATGATCAGAAGTAAATGCAAACAACACATAAAGAGTATCCTGGTTCTTTTCCTAAACTGAGATTAGTTTAGTCCCCTTGCCTCAACAAGAGGTTTTCACTATAACCAAACACGTTAGAAATAGTTGAAGCACACTTGTAAGAGACTTCAATGCTCAATCACCCTAGAAAGATACTTCCACTCAAGTCCTCAGACAATATACTTCCTTGCTCAAGCACGCAGGCAAGAGACTTTCTTGCTCAGGTCCTCAAACAAGAGACTTCCTTGCTCAAGAACGTAGAAAAGAGACTTCCTAGCTCAAGTCCTCAGACAAGAGACTTCAATGCAGAAACACGCAGGCAAGAGACTTCCTCTACTTTAAACAAAAGTTTAATAAACAAGATAACTACTATACTTTGATACACAATCACAAGTATAACAGTGGTGCAACAATCCCAAAGGTTTTCAACGTTTCTAAGATTTCTAAGATAATCAAATATAAGAATTCTTATGATCTTTAAGTTATAACAGTTACATAAATAAAAACTCAGAGTTATGAAAAAGATCTTGTAATGCGTTGTGATGTTGTAACCTTCCTTTGAGTATTCAACTTCCTTTTATAAAGACTAGAAGAGAATCATTGGAAGATTTGAACATAAAATGCAAACTTAGTGAATAAGTATGTCAAGGGAGACGTTGGAGACTTGCATCAAGTTTGAAGCTTTAACAACTGAATAATAGCGTTGCTCTCAAATTGAGGTTGAACGCACGCATATATAAAATTTGATATTGATACTAAAGAACAAGAAAAATACATTCATTAAAACCTTTTAAAATAAAAAGAATCAAATTTTGATAATATTAAAGTTATACATTTGTTTAAATGATTTCTATTTTCCTCATATAGCAAAATCTATTACATAGTATGGTGGTCCATTACTCTCTCTCGTATAGCAAAAAAAGATTGTAGCATTCGAATACTTGTCTCCAACGAGCACTTGCTATTTGTTTATATTAAAACTTATGTATATTAAAGTTGTTTAGTTCTCAAAATGTGAGATTCCCTGAATAATTCCTTTTTGTTTGCATACATAGTTCTGGAATATTTCTATTTCTTTTAATTAATTCAGTGAGAATTGACAAGTTGTTGTTGTTCTTTCCATGTGGTTGCAGATTAATTAATTTGTGGTATTTGGATGCAACTAGGGGTGTGCATGGATCATAAACCAAACCAAATTAAACCATATATATGGTTCGGTTTGGATCTTAAAACCATTTTCATAAAACCAATTTATTTTTTAAAACCGGTTTATAAGTGGATCAATTCGGTTTTAAACCGGTTTTTAACAAAAAAAATAGTTAAAAAAAAACAGTTGTAAATCAATTTCTTTAAAAACAACTTTTTATTTTCTTAAAAAAATAAATTTCAAAACCAATTTTATAAAAAAAACAGTTTTTAAAACTATATTTTTAAAAAAGCAATTTTATATCAAGAATAATTTTGTTTTCTTTTAACTAACTTTTTTCTTTTCACTAGTTATAAAACTATTTTATATAAAAAAATATTTATGTTAAAAAATTACTTTAAATTTGACTTTTATAATCACCACAAATAATATCTGGATTAAAAAATATTCATAAAAAAATAACTTTTTCGAAAATAAAATCAAATTTTGGTATTTTCCAAAAACGACTTTTAAATTTTTGGGAAAAATTGGTTTTTTGTATTTTCCAAAAAAAATCGATTTATTTTGGAAAAAAAATTAATTTTATATTTTTAAAAAAAGTTTTAATATTTGAAAAAATTATTTTTTTAAAGTTAGATAAAAAAATCCATTGGATTATTAAAATGTGTTGGATGGATTGGGTCAATCAAGGCTTATAAATGGATGGATTTAATCCAATCCATTAACTTAGTTTTTATGTAATGGATGGATTGAATGGATTTTTTGATGGATGGATTGAATGGATTTTTTTCTTAATGGATCCAATTGCCACCCCTAGTTCTAGTTGCAGACCATCCAACGTTTTTTCCACAGTTTTTATAGACAGCAAAAATTCAGTATAAGATGACTTGAAAATCTGGTTCTGTCTCATAGTAGGAGCATCACCACACACAAGCAATGGGGTGGGAAAGATGAGGAGGAGGGTGATAATAGAAATGACAGAGGAAGATGGTCGATGAAATAGAACACCCATGATTGCAAAAAATTTAAACAAAGAGAAGTTTGGGCTCGAAAGGTGATAGTGTTAAAGCTGTTCATATAAGGATTTTTATATTTTATTAAAAAAATTTATAATTGTCATTATTGAATTTATTTTGAAAGTTATTGTAACCAAAATAAATTTTTCAACTAAGCAAAAACAAAAATGCAACATGCTAGATAGTTTGCTATTAATGATGTTCAATTCAATATCACCGGTAAGAATAAATATAAGTTGTGCAATATATATCAGTAGTTTGTAATTAATAGAAAAGTATCAAATATTTTTAGTTCTAAGAAAGTGACCTGCTTTTAATTTCATGCCATTTGTTTTGCTTAAAAGTTATTGGTCTTCCCATGTAGATGCAGTTTAATTAATTTGTAAGTTTGTAATATATTTGGATGCAACTATTTGGATTATTATAAACTGATTAATTGATCCAAAGTTTATTCATCATTGATTATTTAGATCAAACTTTATGACCATGACTTCACAATTGTAATAAATTCAGGTTTGTTCATAATTTAGAACTTAGTTTTGTTTCCACATTTTAAACATTAGCAATGCCGTTTGTTATTTTGAAAAAAAATGTTATTTCCCACAAAGAATAATCTATGCAATAAATATGAAAATATTATAAAAATGTGATATATGATCTATAGGGAGAGGAAGTGATTATTATTTGTAAGTGTTGCAACTTAGAATTTTTTTTGCATTTATCGTTAAACTAAATATGCATTAATAACTATTTTCTTCTAATCATATTTTAAATATTGTATTAAATTGAGTAGTAGGAATACTCAACCCATATATAATATATGAGAAATAACAAAATCAACGAAACTAAATGAAACAATTAATGGGATTGTGAAGCCAATCATCTTCGACAAAATCTACAGACCCTAATCGTCTTGCTCAAAGCCATTTCCCGACGAGATTCTTAGCTAACACAATAATGTCGGAAGCTCCTTGGTGTCCCATTTGAAAAGAGTAGCATTTCTAACAAATCATATGGCCCAAGCTTCCGCTAACCAAATAATTATCCGTCACTTTTTTATTTATTTTACCTTGCAATAAAGATTCAAAAGCTTCAAAATGAGACAACGGGTCAACTTGAGAAGGCAACAGCTCCAAATTGACTCAATACAAGATGTTCGTCCAAATATTCGCAATGACTGTACTTGACAAAAAACAGATGATTAAGGGATTCCTCTTAGCCAAGACAAAGGGGACAAACAAGATCATGAACATCATGAAGGACGCCTCGCCTCTCCTATTAATCTCTTGTTGTGAGTCTTCTTAAGAGAAGCCTTCAACCAAATAAGTGAACATTTGAAGGAACCTGGCGAAGGTAATAAAAATACATAAGAATGGGGGATGGGGGGGGGTAGAGTTTTGTATTCTCAAAAATAGATTTTACTTATGAATTAACACGTTCAGAGTCTAAACAAAGTTTTGACTCTAATATAAGAAGAAAAGACAGCAACATAAATATAATGATCAGAAGTAAATGCAAACAACACATAAAGAGTATCCTGGTTCTTTTCCTAAACTGAGATTAGTTTAGTCCCCTTGCCTCAACAAGAGGTTTTCACTATAACCAAACACGTTAGAAATAGTTGAAGCACACTTGTAAGAGACTTCAATGCTCAATCACCCTAGAAAGATACTTCCACTCAAGTCCTCAGACAATATACTTCCTTGCTCAAGCACGCAGGCAAGAGACTTTCTTGCTCAGGTCCTCAAACAAGAGACTTCCTTGCTCAAGAACGTAGAAAAGAGACTTCCTAGCTCAAGTCCTCAGACAAGAGACTTCAATGCAGAAACACGCAGGCAAGAGACTTCCTCTACTTTAAACAAAAGTTTAATAAACAAGATAACTACTATACTTTGATACACAATCACAAGTATAACAGTGGTGCAACAATCCCAAAGGTTTTCAACGTTTCTAAGATTTCTAAGATAATCAAATATAAGAATTCTTATGATCTTTAAGTTATAACAGTTACATAAATAAAAACTCAGAGTTATGAAAAAGATCTTGTAATGCGTTGTGATGTTGTAACCTTCCTTTGAGTATTCAACTTCCTTTTATAAAGACTAGAAGAGAATCATTGGAAGATTTGAACATAAAATGCAAACTTAGTGAATAAGTATGTCAAGGGAGACGTTGGAGACTTGCATCAAGTTTGAAGCTTTAACAACTGAATAATAGCGTTGCTCTCAAATTGAGGTTGAACGCACGCATATATAAAATTTGATATTGATACTAAAGAACAAGAAAAATACATTCATTAAAACCTTTTAAAATAAAAAGAATCAAATTTTGATAATATTAAAGTTATACATTTGTTTAAATGATTTCTATTTTCCTCATATAGCAAAATCTATTACATAGTATGGTGGTCCATTACTCTCTCTCGTATAGCAAAAAAAGATTGTAGCATTCGAATACTTGTCTCCAACGAGCACTTGCTATTTGTTTATATTAAAACTTATGTATATTAAAGTTGTTTAGTTCTCAAAATGTGAGATTCCCTGAATAATTCCTTTTTGTTTGCATACATAGTTCTGGAATATTTCTATTTCTTTTAATTAATTCAGTGAGAATTGACAAGTTGTTGTTGTTCTTTCCATGTGGTTGCAGATTAATTAATTTGTGGTATTTGGATGCAACTAGGGGTGTGCATGGATCATAAACCAAACCAAATTAAACCATATATATGGTTCGGTTTGGATCTTAAAACCATTTTCATAAAACCAATTTATTTTTTAAAACCGGTTTATAAGTGGATCAATTCGGTTTTAAACCGGTTTTTAACAAAAAAAATAGTTAAAAAAAAACAGTTGTAAATCAATTTCTTTAAAAACAACTTTTTATTTTCTTAAAAAAATAAATTTCAAAACCAATTTTATAAAAAAAACAGTTTTTAAAACTATATTTTTAAAAAAGCAATTTTATATCAAGAATAATTTTGTTTTCTTTTAACTAACTTTTTTCTTTTCACTAGTTATAAAACTATTTTATATAAAAAAATATTTATGTTAAAAAATTACTTTAAATTTGACTTTTATAATCACCACAAATAATATCTGGATTAAAAAATATTCATAAAAAAATAACTTTTTCGAAAATAAAATCAAATTTTGGTATTTTCCAAAAACGACTTTTAAATTTTTGGGAAAAATTGGTTTTTTGTATTTTCCAAAAAAAATCGATTTATTTTGGAAAAAAAATTAATTTTATATTTTTAAAAAAAGTTTTAATATTTGAAAAAATTATTTTTTTAAAGTTAGATAAAAAAATCCATTGGATTATTAAAATGTGTTGGATGGATTGGGTCAATCAAGGCTTATAAATGGATGGATTTAATCCAATCCATTAACTTAGTTTTTATGTAATGGATGGATTGAATGGATTTTTTGATGGATGGATTGAATGGATTTTTTTCTTAATGGATCCAATTGCCACCCCTAGTTCTAGTTGCAGACCATCCAACGTTTTTTCCACAGTTTTTATAGACAGCAAAAATTCAGTATAAGATGACTTGAAAATCTGGTTCTGTCTCATAGTAGGAGCATCACCACACACAAGCAATGGGGTGGGAAAGATGAGGAGGAGGGTGATAATAGAAATGACAGAGGAAGATGGTCGATGAAATAGAACACCCATGATTGCAAAAAATTTAAACAAAGAGAAGTTTGGGCTCGAAAGGTGATAGTGTTAAAGCTGTTCATATAAGGATTTTTATATTTTATTAAAAAAAATTATAATTGTCATTATTGAATTTATTTTGAAAGTTATTGTAACCAAAATAAATTTTTCAACTAAGCAAAAACAAAAATGCAACATGCTAGATAGTTTGCTATTAATGATGTTCAATTCAATATCACCGGTAAGAATAAATATAAGTTGTGCAATATATATCAGTAGTTTGTAATTAATAGAAAAGTATCAAATATTTTTAGTTCTAAGAAAGTGACCTGCTTTTAATTTCATGCCATTTGTTTTGCTTAAAAGTTATTGGTCTTCCCATGTAGATGCAGTTTAATTAATTTGTAAGTTTGTAATATATTTGGATGCAACTATTTGGATTATTATAAACTGATTAATTGATCCAAAGTTTATTCATCATTGATTATTTAGATCAAACTTTATGACCATGACTTCACAATTGTAATAAATTCAGGTTTGTTCATAATTTAGAACTTAGTTTTGTTTCCACATTTTAAACATTAGCAATGCCGTTTGTTATTTTGAAAAAAAATGTTATTTCCCACAAAGAATAATCTATGCAATAAATATGAAAATATTATAAAAATGTGATATATGATCTATAGGGAGAGGAAGTGATTATTATTTGTAAGTGTTGCAACTTAGAATTTTTTTTGCATTTATCGTTAAACTAAATATGCATTAATAACTATTTTCTTATAATCATATTTTAAATATTGTATTAAATTGAGTAGTAGGAATACTCAACCCATATATAATATATGAGAAATAACAAAATCAACGAAACTAAATGAAACAATTAATGGGATTGTGAAGCCAATCATCTTCGACAAAATCTACAGACCCTAATCGTCTTGCTCAAAGCCATTTCCCGACGAGATTCTTAGCTAACACAATAATGTCGGAAGCTCCTTGGTGTCCCATTTGAAAAGAGTAGCATTTCTAACAAATCATATGGCCCAAGCTTCCGCTAACCAAATAATTATCCGTCACTTTTTTATTTATTTTACCTTGCAATAAAGATTCAAAAGCTTCAAAATGAGACAACGGGTCAACTTGAGAAGGCAACAGCTCCAAATTGACTCAATACAAGATGTTCGTCCAAATATTCGCAATGACTGTACTTGACAAAAAACAGATGATTAAGGGATTCCTCTTAGCCAAGACAAAGGGGACAAACAAGATCATGAACATCATGAAGGACGCCTCGCCTCTCCTATTAATCTCTTGTTGTGAGTCTTCTTAAGAGAAGCCTTCAACCAAATAAGTGAACATTTGAAGGAACCTGGCGAAGGTAATAAAAATACATAAGAATGGGGGATGGGGGGGGTAGAGTTTTGTATTCTCAAAAATAGATTTTACTTATGAATTAACACGTTCAGAGTCTAAACAAAGTTTTGACTCTAATATAAGAAGAAAAGACAGCAACATAAATATAATGATCAGAAGTAAATGCAAACAACACATAAAGAGTATCCTGGTTCTTTTCCTAAACTGAGATTAGTTTAGTCCCCTTGCCTCAACAAGAGGTTTTCACTATAACCAAACACGTTAGAAATAGTTGAAGCACACTTGTAAGAGACTTCAATGCTCAATCACCCTAGAAAGATACTTCCACTCAAGTCCTCAGACAATATACTTCCTTGCTCAAGCACGCAGGCAAGAGACTTTCTTGCTCAGGTCCTCAAACAAGAGACTTCCTTGCTCAAGAACGTAGAAAAGAGACTTCCTAGCTCAAGTCCTCAGACAAGAGACTTCAATGCAGAAACACGCAGGCAAGAGACTTCCTCTACTTTAAACAAAAGTTTAATAAACAAGATAACTACTATACTTTGATACACAATCACAAGTATAACAGTGGTGCAACAATCCCAAAGGTTTTCAACGTTTCTAAGATTTCTAAGATAATCAAATATAAGAATTCTTATGATCTTTAAGTTATAACAGTTACATAAATAAAAACTCAGAGTTATGAAAAAGATCTTGTAATGCGTTGTGATGTTGTAACCTTCCTTTGAGTATTCAACTTCCTTTTATAAAGACTAGAAGAGAATCATTGGAAGATTTGAACATAAAATGCAAACTTAGTGAATAAGTATGTCAAGGGAGACGTTGGAGACTTGCATCAAGTTTGAAGCTTTAACAACTGAATAATAGCGTTGCTCTCAAATTGAGGTTGAACGCACGCATATATAAAATTTGATATTGATACTAAAGAACAAGAAAAATACATTCATTAAAACCTTTTAAAATAAAAAGAATCAAATTTTGATAATATTAAAGTTATACATTTGTTTAAATGATTTCTATTTTCCTCATATAGCAAAATCTATTACATAGTATGGTGGTCCATTACTCTCTCTCGTATAGCAAAAAAAGATTGTAGCATTCGAATACTTGTCTCCAACGAGCACTTGCTATTTGTTTATATTAAAACTTATGTATATTAAAGTTGTTTAGTTCTCAAAATGTGAGATTCCCTGAATAATTCCTTTTTGTTTGCATACATAGTTCTGGAATATTTCTATTTCTTTTAATTAATTCAGTGAGAATTGACAAGTTGTTGTTGTTCTTTCCATGTGGTTGCAGATTAATTAATTTGTGGTATTTGGATGCAACTAGGGGTGTGCATGGATCATAAACCAAACCAAATTAAACCATATATATGGTTCGGTTTGGATCTTAAAACCATTTTCATAAAACCAATTTATTTTTTAAAACCGGTTTATAAGTGGATCAATTCGGTTTTAAACCGGTTTTTAACAAAAAAAATAGTTAAAAAAAAACAGTTGTAAATCAATTTCTTTAAAAACAACTTTTTATTTTCTTAAAAAAATAAATTTCAAAACCAATTTTATAAAAAAAACAGTTTTTAAAACTATATTTTTAAAAAAGCAATTTTATATCAAGAATAATTTTGTTTTCTTTTAACTAACTTTTTTCTTTTCACTAGTTATAAAACTATTTTATATAAAAAAATATTTATGTTAAAAAATTACTTTAAATTTGACTTTTATAATCACCACAAATAATATCTGGATTAAAAAATATTCATAAAAAAATAACTTTTTCGAAAATAAAATCAAATTTTGGTATTTTCCAAAAACGACTTTTAAATTTTTGGGAAAAATTGGTTTTTTGTATTTTCCAAAAAAAATCGATTTATTTTGGAAAAAAAATTAATTTTATATTTTTAAAAAAAAGTTTTAATATTTGAAAAAATTATTTTTTTAAAGTTAGATAAAAAAATCCATTGGATTATTAAAATGTGTTGGATGGATTGGGTCAATCAAGGCTTATAAATGGATGGATTTAATCCAATCCATTAACTTAGTTTTTATGTAATGGATGGATTGAATGGATTTTTTGATGGATGGATTGAATGGATTTTTTTCTTAATGGATCCAATTGCCACCCCTAGTTCTAGTTGCAGACCATCCAACGTTTTTTCCACAGTTTTTATAGACAGCAAAAATTCAGTATAAGATGACTTGAAAATCTGGTTCTGTCTCATAGTAGGAGCATCACCACACACAAGCAATGGGGTGGGAAAGATGAGGAGGAGGGTGATAATAGAAATGACAGAGGAAGATGGTCGATGAAATAGAACACCCATGATTGCAAAAAATTTAAACAAAGAGAAGTTTGGGCTCGAAAGGTGATAGTGTTAAAGCTGTTCATATAAGGATTTTTATATTTTATTAAAAAAAATTATAATTGTCATTATTGAATTTATTTTGAAAGTTATTGTAACCAAAATAAATTTTTCAACTAAGCAAAAACAAAAATGCAACATGCTAGATAGTTTGCTATTAATGATGTTCAATTCAATATCACCGGTAAGAATAAATATAAGTTGTGCAATATATATCAGTAGTTTGTAATTAATAGAAAAGTATCAAATATTTTTAGTTCTAAGAAAGTGACCTGCTTTTAATTTCATGCCATTTGTTTTGCTTAAAAGTTATTGGTCTTCCCATGTAGATGCAGTTTAATTAATTTGTAAGTTTGTAATATATTTGGATGCAACTATTTGGATTATTATAAACTGATTAATTGATCCAAAGTTTATTCATCATTGATTATTTAGATCAAACTTTATGACCATGACTTCACAATTGTAATAAATTCAGGTTTGTTCATAATTTAGAACTTAGTTTTGTTTCCACATTTTAAACATTAGCAATGCCGTTTGTTATTTTGAAAAAAAATGTTATTTCCCACAAAGAATAATCTATGCAATAAATATGAAAATATTATAAAAATGTGATATATGATCTATAGGGAGAGGAAGTGATTATTATTTGTAAGTGTTGCAACTTAGAATTTTTTTTGCATTTATCGTTAAACTAAATATGCATTAATAACTATTTTCTTCTAATCATATTTTAAATATTGTATTAAATTGAGTAGTAGGAATACTCAACCCATATATAATATATGAGAAATAACAAAATCAACGAAACTAAATGAAACAATTAATGGGATTGTGAAGCCAATCATCTTCGACAAAATCTACAGACCCTAATCGTCTTGCTCAAAGCCATTTCCCGACGAGATTCTTAGCTAACACAATAATGTTGGAAGCTCCTTGGTGTCCCATTTGAAAAGAGTAGCATTTCTAACAAATCATATGGCCCAAGCTTCCGCTAACCAAATAATTATCCGTCACTTTTTTATTTATTTTACCTTGCAATAAAGATTCAAAAGCTTCAAAATGAGACAACGGGTCAACTTGAGAAGGCAACAGCTCCAAATTGACTCAATACAAGATGTTCGTCCAAATATTCGCAACGACTGTACTTGACAAAAAACAGATGATTAAGGGATTCCTCTTAGCCAAGACAAAGGGGACAAACAAGATCATGAACATCATGAAGGACGCCTCGCCTCTCCTATTAATCTCTTGTTGTGAGTCTTCTTAAGAGAAGCCTTCAACCAAATAAGTGAACATTTGAAGGAACCTGGCGAAGGTAATAAAAATACATAAGAAAGGGGGATGGGGGGGGTAGAGTTTTGTATTCTCAAAAATAGATTTTACTTATGAATTAACACGTTCAGATTCTAAACAAAGTTTTGACTCTAATATAAGAAGAAAAGACAGCAACATAAATATAATGATCAGAAGTAAATGCAAACAACACATAAAGAGTATCCTGGTTCTTTTCCTAAACTGAGATTAGTTTAGTCCCCTTGCCTCAACAAGAGGTTTTCACTATAACCAAACACGTTAGAAATAGTTGAAGCACACTTGTAAGAGACTTCAATGCTCAATCACCCTAGAAAGATACTTCCACTCAAGTCCTCAGACAATATACTTCCTTGCTCAAGCACGCAGGCAAGAGACTTTCTTGCTCAGGTCCTCAACAAGAGACTTCCTTGCTCAAGAACGTAGAAAAGAGACTTCCTAGCTCAAGTCCTCAGACAAGAGACTTCAATGCAGAAGCACGCAGGCAAGAGACTTCCTCTACTTTAAACAAAAGTTTAATAAACAAGATAACTACTATACTTTGATACACAATCACAAGTATAACAGTGTGCAACAATCCCAAGGGTTTTCAACGTTTCTAAGATTTCTAAGATAATCAAATATAAGAATTCTTATGATCTTTAAGTTATAACAGTTACATAAATAAAAACTCAGAGTTATGAAAAAGATCTTGTAATGCGTTGTGATGTTGTAACCTTCCTTTAAGTATTCAACTTCCTTTTATAGAGACTAGAAGAGAATCGTTGGAAGATTTGAACATAAAATGCAAACTTAGTGAATAAGTATGTCAAGGGAGACGTTGGAGACTTGCATCAAGTTTGAAGCTTTAACAACTGAATAATAGCGTTGCTCTCAAATTGAGATTGAACGCACGCATATATAAAATATTGATATTGATACTAAAGAACAAGAAAAATACATTCATTAAAACCTTTTAAAATAAAAAGAATCAAATTTTGATAATATTAAAGTTATACATTTGTTTAAATGATTTCTATTTTCCTCATATAGCAAAATCTATTACATAGTATGGTGGTCCATTACTCTCTCTCGTATAGCAAAAAAAGATTGTAGCATTCGAATACTTGTCTCCAACGAGCACTTGCTATTTGTTTATATTAAAACTTATGTATATTAAAGTTGTTTAGTTCTCAAAATGTGAGATTCCCTGAATAATTCCTTTTTGTTTGCATACATAGTTCTGGAATATTTCTATTTCTTTTAATTAATTCAGTGAGAATTGACAAGTTGTTGTTGTTCTTTCCATGTGGTTGCAGATTAATTAATTTGTGGTATTTGGATGCAACTAGGGGTGTGCATGGATCATAAACCAAACCAAATTAAACCATATATATGGTTCGGTTTGGATCTTAAAACCATTTTCATAAAACCAATTTATTTTTTAAAACCGGTTTATAAGTGGATCAATTCGGTTTTAAACCGGTTTTTAACAAAAAAAATAGTTAAAAAAAACAGTTGTAAATCAATTTCTTTAAAAACAACTTTTTATTTTCTTAAAAAAATAAATTTCAAAACCAATTTTATAAAAAAAACAGTTTTTAAAACTATATTTTTAAAAAAGCAATTTTATATCAAGAATAATTTTGTTTTCTTTTAACTAACTTTTTTCTTTTCACTAGTTATAAAACTATTTTATATAAAAAAATATTTATGTTAAAAAATTACTTTAAATTTGACTTTTATAATCACCACAAATAATATCTGGATTAAAAAATATTCATAAAAAAATAACTTTTTCGAAAATAAAATCAAATTTTGGTATTTTCCAAAAACGACTTTTAAATTTTTGGGAAAAATTGGTTTTTTGTATTTTCCAAAAAAAATCGATTTATTTTGGAAAAAAAATTAATTTTATATTTTAAAAAAAAAGTTTTAATATTTGAAAAAATTATTTTTTTAAAGTTAGATAAAAAAATCCATTGGATTATTAAAATGTGTTGGATGGATTGGGTCAATCAATGCTTATAAATGGATGGATTTAATCCAATCCATTAACTTAGTTTTTATGTAATGGATGGATTGAATGGATTTTTTGATGGATGGATTGAATGGATTTTTTCTTAATGGATCCAATTGCCACCCCTAGTTCTAGTTGCAGACCATCCAACGTTTTTTCCACAGTTTTTATAGACAGCAAAAATTCAGTATAAGATGACTTGAAAATCTGGTTCTGTCTCATAGTAGGAGCATCACCACACACAAGCAATGGGGTGGGAAAGATGAGGAGGAGGGTGATAATAGAAATGACAGAGGAAGATGGTCGATGAAATAGAACACCCATGATTGCAAAAAATTTAAACAAAGAGAAGTTTGGGCTCGAAAGGTGATAGTGTTAAAGCTGTTCATATAAGGATTTTTATATTTTATTAAAAAAATTGATAATTGTCATTATTGAATTTATTTTGAAAGTTATTGTAACCAAAATAAATTTTTCAACTAAGCAAAAACAAAAATGCAACATGCTAGATAGTTTGCTATTAATGATGTTCAATTCAATATCACCGGTAAGAATAAATATAAGTTGTGCAATATATATCAGTAGTTTGTAATTAATAGAAAAGTATCAAATATTTTTAGTTCTAAGAAAGTGACCTGCTTTTAATTTCATGCCATTTGTTTTGCTTAAAAGTTATTGGTCTTCCCATGTAGATGCAGTTTAATTAATTTGTAAGTTTGTAATATATTTGGATGCAACTATTTGGATTATTATAAACTGATTAATTGATCCAAAGTTTATTCATCATTGATTATTTAGATCAAACTTTATGACCATGACTTCACAATTGTAATAAATTCAGGTTTGTTCATAATTTAGAACTTAGTTTTGTTTCCACATTTTAAACATTAGCAATGCCGTTTGTTATTTTGAAAAAAAATGTTATTTCCCACAAAGAATAATCTATGCAATAAATATGAAAATATTATAAAAATGTGATATATGATCTATAGGGAGAGGAAGTGATTATTATTTGTAAGTGTTGCAACTTAGAATTTTTTTTGCATTTATCGTTAAACTAAATATGCATTAATAACTATTTTCTTATAATCATATTTTAAATATTGTATTAAATTGAGTAGTAGGAATACTCAACCCATATATAATATATGAGAAATAACAAAATCAACGAAACTAAATGAAACAATTAATGGGATTGTGAAGCCAATAATCTTCGTCAAAATCTACAGACCCTAATCGTCTTGCTCGAAGCCATTTCCCGACGAGATTCTTAGCTAACACAATAATGTTGGAAGCTCCTTGGTGTCCCATTTGAAAAGAGTAGCATTTCTAACAAATCATATGGCCCAAGCTTCCGCTAACCAAATAATTATCCGTCACTTTTTTATTTATTTTACCTTGCAATAAAGATTCAAAAGCTTCAAAATGAGACAACAGGTCAACTTGAGAAGGCAACAGCTCCAAATTGACTCAATACAAGATGTTCGTCCAAATATTCGCAACGACTGTACTTGACAAAAAACAGATGATTAAGCGATTCCTCTTAGCCAAGACAAAGGGGACAAACAAGATCATGAACATCATGAAGGACGCCTCGCCTCTCCTATTACTCTCTTGTTGGGAGTCTTCTTAAGAGAAGCCTTCAACCGAATAAGTGAACATTTGATGGAACCTGGCGAAGGTAATAAAAATAAATAAGAAGGGGGGATGGGGGGGTCGAGTTTTGTATTCTCAAAAATAGATTTTACTTATGAATTAACACGTTCAGATTCTAAACAAAGTTTTGACTCTAATATAAGAAGAAAAGACAGCAACATAAATATAATGATCAGAAGTAAATGCAAACAACACATAAAGAGTATCCTGGTTCTTTTCCTAAACTGAGATTAGTTTAGTCCCCTTGCCTCAACAAGAGGTTTTCACTATAACCAAACACGTTAGAAATAGTTGAAGCACACTTGTAAGAGACTTCAATGCTCAATCACCCTAGAAAGATACTTTTGCTCAAGTCCTCAGACAATATACTTCCTTGCTCAAGCACGCAGGCAAGAGACTTTCTTGCTCAAGTCCTCAGACAAGAGACTTCCTTGCTCAAGCACGCAGAAAAGAGACTTCCTAGCTCAAGTCCTCAGACAAGAGACTTCATTGCAGAAGCACGCAGGCAAGAGACTTCCTCTACTTTAAACAAAAGTTTAATAAACAAGATAACTACTATACTTTGATACACAATCACAAGTATAACAGTTGTGCAACAATCCTAAAGGTTTTCAACGTTTCTAAGATTTCTAAGATAATCAGATATAAGAATTCCTATGATCTTTAAGTTATAACAGTTACATAAATAAAAACTCAGAGTTATGAAAAAGATCTTGTAATGCGTTGTGATGTTGTAACCTTCCTTTGAGTATTCAACTTCCTTTTATAGAGACTAGAAGAGAATCGTTGGAAGAATTGAACATAAAATGCAAACTTAGTGAATAAGTATGTCAAGGGAGACGTTGGAGACTTGCATCAAGTTTGAAGCTTTAACAACTGAATAATAGCGTTGCTCTCAAATTGAGGTTGAACGCACGCATATATAAAATTTGATATTGATACTAAAGAACAAGAAAAATACATTGATTAAAACCTTTTAAAATAAAAAGAATCAAATTTTGATAATATTAAAGCTATACATTTGTTTAAATGATTTCTATTTTCCTCATATAGCAAAATCTATTACATAGTATGGTGGTCCATTACTCTCTCTCGTATAGCAAAAAAAGATTGTAGCATTTGAATACTTGTCTCCAACGAGCACTTGCTATTTGTTTATATTAAAACTTATGTATATTAAAGTTGTTTAGTTCTAAAAATGTAAGATTCCCTGAATAATTCGTTTTTGTTTGCATACATAGTTCTGGAATATTTCTATTTCTTTTAATTAATTCAGTGAGAATTGACAAGTTGCTGTTGTTCTTTCCATGTGGTTGCAGATTAATTAATTTGTTGTATTTGGATACAACTAGGGGTGTGCATGGATCATAAACCAAACCAAATTAAACCATATATATGGTTCGGTTTAGATCTTAAAACCATTTTCAAAAAACCAATTTATTTTTTTAAAACCGGTTTTTAACAAAAAAAAATAGTTAAAAAAAACAGTTGTAAATCAATTTCTTTAAAAACAATTTTTTATTTTCTTAAAAAAATAAATTTCAAAACCAATTTTATAAAAAAAACAGTTTTTAAAACTATATTTTTAAAAAAGCAATTTTATATCAAAAATAATTTTGTTTTCTTTTAACTAACTTTTTTATTTTCACTAGTTATAAAACTATTTTATATAAAAAAATATTTATTTTAAAAAATTACTTTAAATTTGACTTTTATAATCACCACAAATAATATCTGGATTAAAAATTATTCATAAAAAAATAACTTTTTCGAAAATAAAATCAAATTTTGGTATTTTCCAAAAACCACTTTTAAATTTTTGGGAAAAATTGGTTTTTTGTATTTTCCAAAAAAAATCGATTTATTTTGGAAAAAAAATGAATTTTATATTTCTAAAAAAAAGTTTTAATATTTGAAAAAATTATTTTTTTAAAGTTAGATAAAAAAATCCATTGGATTATTAAAACGTGTTGGATGGATTGGATCAATCCATGCTTATAAATGGATGGATTTAATCCAATCCATTAACTTAGTTTTTATGTAATGGATGGATTGAATGGATTTTTTTATAGATGGATTGAATGGATTTTTTCTTAATGGATCCAATTGCCACCCCTAGTTCTAGTTGCAGACCATCCAACGTTTTTTCCACAGTTTTTATAGTCAGCAAAAATTCAGTATAAGATGACTTGAAAATCTGGTTCTGTCTCATAGTAGGAGCATCACCAGACACAAGCAATGGGGTGGGAAAGATGAGGAGGAGGGTGATAATAGAAATGACAGAGGAAGATGGTCGATGAAATAGAACACCCATGATTGTTGTTGCAAAAAACTTAAACAAAGAGAAGTTTGGGCTCGAAAGGTGATAGTGTTAAAGCTGTTCATATAAGGATTTTTATATTTTATTAAAATAATTGATAATTGTCATTATTGAATTTATTTTGAAAGTTATTGTAACCAAAATAATTTTTTCAACTAAGCAAAAACAAAAATGCAACATGCTAGATAGTTTGCTATTAATGTTGTTCAATTCAATATCACCGGTAAGAATAAATATAAGATGTGCAATATATATCAGTAGTTTGTAATTAATAGAAAAGTATCAAATATTTTTAGTTCTAAGATAGTGACCTGCTTTTAATTTCATGCCATTTGTTTTGCTTAAAAGTTATTGGTCTTCCCATGTAGATGCAGTTTAATTAATTTGTAAGTTTGTAATATATTTGGATGCAACTATTTGGATTATTATAAACTGATTAATTGATCCAAAGTTTATTCATCATTGATTATTTAGATCAAACTTTATGACCATGACTTCACAATTGTAATAAATTCAGGTTTGTTCATAATTTAGAACTTAGTTTTGTTTCCACATTTTAAACATTAGCAATGCCGTTTGTTATTGTGAAAAAAAATGTTATTTCCCACAAAGAATAATTTATGCAATAAATATGAAAATATTATAAAAATGTGATATATGATCTATAGGGAGAGGAAGTGATTATTATTTGTAAGTGTTGCAACTTAGAATTTTGTTTGCATTTATCGTTAAACTAAATATGCATTAATAACTATTTTCTTCTAATCATATTTTAAATATCGTATTAAATTGAGTAGTAGGAATACTCAACCCATATATAATATATGAGAAATAACAAAATCAACGAAACTAAATGAAACAACTAATGGGATTGTGAAGCCAATCATCTTCGACAAAATCTACAGACCCTAATCGTCTTGCTCGAAGCCATTTCCCGACGAGATTCTTAGCTAACACAATAATGTCGGAAGCTCCTTGGTGTCCCATTTGAAAAGAGTAGCATTTCTAACAAATCATATGGCCCAAGCTTCCGCTAACCAAATAATTATCCGTCACTTTTTTATTTATTTTACCTTGCAATAATGATTCAAAAGCTTCAAAATGAGACAACGGGTCAACTTGAGAAGGCAACAGCTCCAAATTGACTCAATACAAGATGTTCGTCCAAATATTCGCAACGACTGTACTTGACAAAAAACGGATGATTAAGGGATTCCTCTTAGCCAAGACAAAGGGGGCAAACAAGATCATGAACATCATGAAGGACGCCTCGCCTCTCCTATTAATCTCTTGTTGGGAGTCTTCTTAAGAGAAGCCTTCAACCAAATAAGTGAATATTTGAAGGAACCTAGCGAAGGTAATAAAAATACATAAGAAGGGGGGATGGGGGGGGTCAAATTTTGTATTCTCAAAAATAGATTTTACTTATGAATTAAAACGTTCAGATTCTAAACAAAGTTTTGACTCTAATATAAGAAGAAAAGACAGCAACAAAAATATAGTGATCAGAAGTAAATGCAAACAACACACAAAGAGTATCCTGGTTCCTTTCCTAAACTGAGATTAATTTAGTCCCCTTGCCTCAGCAAGAGGTTTTCACTATAACCAAACACGTTACAAATTGCTGAAGCACACTTGTAAGAGACTTCAATTCTCAATCACCCTAGAAAGATACTTCCGCTCAAGTCCTCAGACAAGATACTTCCTTGCTCAAGCACGCCCGCAAGAGACTTTCCTGCTCAAGTCCTCAGACAAGAGACTTCCTTGCTCAAGCACGCAGAAAAGAGACTTCCTTGCTCAAGTCCTCAGACAAGAGACTTCATTGCAGAAGCACGCAGGCAAGATACTTCCTCTACTTTAAACAAAAGTTTAATAAACAAGATAACTACTATACTTTGATACACAATCACAAGTATAACAGTTGTGCAACAACCACAAGGGTTTTCAACGTTTCTAATATTTCTATGATTATCAAATATAAGAATTCCTATGATCTTTAAGTTATAACAGTTACATAAATAAAAACACAGAGTTATGAAAAAGATCTTGTAATGTGTTGTGATATTGTAACATTCTTTTGAGTATTCAACTTCCTTTTATAGAGACTAGAAGAGAATCGTTGGAAGATTTGAACATAAAATGCAAACTTAGTGAATAAGTATATCAAGGGAGACGTTGGAGACTTGCATCAAGTCTGAAGCTTTAACAACTGAATAATAGTGTTGCTCTCAAATTGAGGTTGAACGCACGCATATATAAAATTTGATATTGATACTAAAGGTGATACTAAAGAACAAGAAAAATACATTGATTAAAACCTTTTAAAATAAAGAGAATCAAATTTTGATAATATTAAAGCTATACATTTGTTTAAATGTTTTCTATTTTCCTCATATAGCAAAATCTATTACATAGTATGGTGGTCCATTACTCTCTCTCGTATAGCAAAAAAAGATTGTAGCATTCGAATACTTGTCTCCAACGAGCACTTGCTATTTGTTTATATTAAAACTTATGTATATTAAAGTTGTTTAGTTCTCAAAATGTGAAATTCCCTGAATATTTCCTATTTGTTTGCATACATAGTTCTGGAATATTTCTATATCTTTTAATTAATTCAGTGAGAATTGACAAGTTGTTGTTGTTCTTTCCATGTGGTTGCAGATTAATTAATTTGTGGTATTTGGATGCAACTAGGGGTGTGCATGGATCATAAACCAAACCAAATTAAACCATATATATGGTTCGGTTTGGATCTTAAAACCATTTTCATAAAACCAATTTATTTTTTTAAAACCGGTTTATAAGTGGATCAATTCGGTTTTAAATCGGTTTTTAACAAAAAAAATAGTTTAAAAAAAACAGTTTTAAATCAATTTCTTTAAAACCAATTTGTTATTTTCTTAAAAAAATCAATTTCAAAACCAATTTTATATAAAAAAACAGTTTTTAAAACTATATTTTTAAAAAAGCAATTTTATATCAAAAATAATTTTGTTTTCTTTTAACTAACTTTTTTATTTTCACTAGTTATAAAACTATTTTATATATAAAAAAATATTTATTTTAAAAAATTACTTTAACTTTGACTTTTATAATCACCACAAATAATATTTGGATTAAAAAAATATTCATAAAAAAATAACTTTTTGGAAAATAAAATCAAATTTTGGTATTTTCCAAAAACGACTTTTAAATTTTTGGGAAAAAATGGTTTTTTGTATTTTCCAAAAAAAATGATTTATTTTGGAAAAAAATGAATTTTGTATTTTAAAAAAAAAGTTTTAATATTTGAAAAAATTATTTTTTTTAAAGTTAAATAAAAAAATCCATTGGATTATTAAAATGTGTTGGATGGATTGGATCAATCCATGCTTATAAATGGATGGATTTAATCCAATCCATTAATTTAGTTTTTATGTAATGGATGGATTGGATGGATTTTTTGATGGATGGATTGAATGCATTTTTTCTTAATGGATCCAATTGCCACCCCTAGTTCTAGTTGCAGACCATCCAACGTTTTTTCCACAGTTTTTAGAGACCGCAAAAATTCAGTATAAGATGACTTGAAAATCTGGTTCTGTGTCATAGTAGGAGCATCACCAGACACAAGCAATGGGGTGGGAAAGATGAGGAGGAGGGTGATAATAGAAATGACAGAGGAAGATGGTCGATGAAATAGAACAACCAGGATTGCAAAAAATTTAAACAAAGAGAAGTTTGGACTCGAAAGGTGATAGTGTTAAAGCTGTTTATATAAGGATTTTTATATTTTATTAACAAAATTGATAATTGTCATTATTGAATTTATTTTGAAAGTTATTGTAACCAAAATAAATTTTTCAACAAAGCAAAAACAAAAATGCAAGATGCTAGATAGTTTGCTATTAATGATGTTCAATTCAATATCACCGGTAAGAATAAATATAAGTTGTACAATATATATCAGTAGTTTGTAATTAATAGAAAAGTATCAAATATTTTTAGTTCTAAGAAAGTGACCTGCTTTTAATTTCATGCCATTTGTTTTACTTAAAAGTTATCGGTCTTCCCATGTAGATGCAGTTTAATTAATTTGTAAGTTTGTAATATATTTGGATGCAACTATTTGGATTATTATAAACTGATTAATTTATCCAAAGTTTATTCATCATTGATTATTTAGATCAAACTTTATGACCATGACTTCACAATTGTAATAAATTCAGGTTTGTTCATAATTTAGAACTTAGTTTTTGTTACCACATTTTAAACATTAGCAATGCCGTTTATTATTTTGAAAAAAAATGTTATTTCTCACAAAGAATAATCTATGCTATAAATATGAAAATATTATAAAAATGTGATATATGATCTATAGGGAGAGGAAGTGATTATTATTTATAAGTGTTGCAACTTAGAATTTTTTTTGCATTTATCATTAAACTAAATATGCATTAATAACTATTTTCTTATAATCATATTTTAAAGATTGTATTAAATTGAGTAGTAGGAATACTCAACCCATATATAATAGATGAGAAATAACAAAATCAACGAAACTAAATGAAACAATTAATGGGATTGTGAAGCCAATCATCTTCGACAAAATCTACAGACCCTAATCGTCTTGCTCGAAGCCATTTCCCGACGAGATTCTTAGCTAACACAATAATATGTTGGAAGCTCCTTGGTGTCCCATTTGAAAAGAGTAGTATTTCTAACAAATCATATGGCCCAAGCTTCCGCCAACCAAATAATTATCCGTCACTTTTTTATTTATTTTACCTTGCAATAAAGATTCAAAATCTTCAAAATGAGACAACGGGTCAACTTGAGAAGGCAATAGCTCCAAATCGGCCCAATCCAAGATGTTCGTCCAAATATTCGCAACGACTGTACACGACAAAAATAGATGTTTAAGGGATTCCTCTTAGCCAAGACAATGGGGACAAACAAGATCATGAACACCATGAAGGACGCCTCGCCTCTCCTATTAATCTCTTGTTGGGAGTCTTCTTAAGAGAAGCCTTCAACCGAATAAGCGAACATTTGATGGAACCTGGCGAAGGTAATAAAAATACATAAGAAGGGGGAATAGGGGGGTCGAGTTTTGTATTCTCAAAAATAGATTTTACTTATGAATTACCACGTTCAGATTCTAAACAAAGTTTTGACTCTAATATAAGAAGAAAAGACAGCAGCATAAATATAATGATCAGAAGTAAATGCAAACAACACATAAAGAGTATCTTGGTTCTTTTCCTAAACTGAGATTATTTTAGTCCCCTTGCCTCAACAAGAGGTTTTCACTATAACCAAACACGTTAGAAATAGTTGAAGCACACTTTTAAGAGACTTCAATGCTCAATCACCCTAGAAAGATACTTTTGCTCAAGTCCTCAGACAATATACTTCCTTGCTCAAGCACGCAGGCAAGAGACTTTCTTGCTCAAGTCCTCAGACAAGAGACTTCCTTGCTCAAGCACGCAGAAAAGAGACTTCCTAGCTCAAGTCCTCAGACAAGAGACTTCATTGCAGAAGCACGCAGGCAATAAACTTCCTCTACTTTAAACAAAAGTTTAATAAACAAGATAACTACTATACTTTGATACACAATCACAAGTATAACAGTTGTGCAACAATCGCAAAGGTTTTCAACGTTTCTAAGATTTCTAAGATAATCAAATATAAGAATTCTTATGATCTTTAAGTTATAACAGTTACATAAATAAAAACTCAGAGTGGTTAAAAAGATCTTGTAATGCGTTGTGATGTTGTAACCTTCCTTTGAGTATTCAACTTCCTTTTATAGAGACTAGAAGAGAATCGTTGGAAGATTTGAACATAAAATGGAAACTTAGTGAATAAGTATGTCAAGGGAGACGTTAGACTTGCATCAAGTCTGAAGCTTTAACAACTGAATAATAGCTTTGCTCTCAAATTGAGGTTGAACGCACGCATATACAAAATTTGATATTGAAACTAAAGGTGATACTAAAGAACAAGAAAAATACATTGATTAAAACCTTTTAAAACAAAAAGAATCAAATTTTGATAATATTAAAGTTATACATTTGTTTAAATGATTTCTATTTTCCTCATATAGCAAAATCTATTACATAGTATGGTGGTCCATTACTCTTTCTCGTATAGCAAAAAAAGATTGTAGCATTCGAATACTTGTCTCCAACGAGCACTTGCTATTTGTTTATATTAAAAATTCTGTATATTAAAGTTGTTTAGTTCTCAAAATGTTAGATTCCCTGAATATTTCCTATTTGTTTGCATACATAGTTCTAGAATCTTTTTATTTCTTTTAATTAATTCAGTGAGAATCGACAAGTTGATGTTGTTCTTTCCATGTGGTTGCTGATTAATTAATTTGTGGTATTTGGATGCAACTAGGGGTGTGCATGGATCATAAACCAAACCAAATTAAACCATATATATGGTTTGGTTTGGATCTTTTAACCATTTTCCTTAAACCAATTTATTTTTTTAAAACCGGTTTATAAGTGGATCGGTTCGGTTTTAAACCGGTTTTTAACAAAATAAATAGTTAAAAAAACAGTTTTAAATCAATTTCTTTAAAACCAATTTTTTATTTTCTTAAAAAAATCAATTTCAACACCAATTTTATAAAAAAAAACAGTTTTTAAAACTATATTTTTAAATAAGCAATTTTATATCAAAAATAATTTTATTTTCTTTTAACTAACTTTTTCTATTTTCACTAGTTATAAAACTATTTTATATAAAAAAAATATTTATTTTAAAAAATTACTTTAAATTTGACTTTTATAATCACACAAAATAATATCTCGATTAAAAAAATATTCATAAAAAAATAACTTTTTCGAAAATAAAATCAAATTTTGGTATTTTCCAAAAACGAGTTTTAAATTTTTGGGAAAAATTGGTTTTTTATATTATCCAAAAAAAATCAATTTATTTCGGAAAAAAATGAATTTTGTATTTTAAAAAAAAAGTTTTAATATTTGAAAAAATTATTTTTTTTAAAGTTAAATAAAAAAATCCATTGGATTATTAAAATGTCTTGGATGGATTGGATCAATCCATGCTTATAAATGGATGGATTTAATCCAATCCATTAACTTAGTTTTTATGTAATGGATGGATTGGATGGATTTTTTGATGGATGGATTGAATGGATTTTTTCTTAATGGATCCAATTGCCACCCCTAGTTCTAGTTGCAGACCATCCAACGTTTTTTCCACAGTTTTTAGAGACAGCAAAAATTCAGTATAAGATGACTTGAAAATCTGGTTCTGTCTCATAGTAGGAGCATCACCAGACACAAGCAATGGGGTGGGAAAGATGAGGAGGAGTGTGATAATAGAAATGACAGAGGAAGATGGTCGATGAAATAGAACAACCATGATTGCAAAAATTTTAAACAAAGTGAAGTTTGGGCTCAAAAGGTGATAATGTTAAAGCTGTTTATATAAGGATTTTTATATTTTATTAAAAAAATTGATAATTGTCATTATTGAATTTATTTTGAAAGTTATTGTAACCAAAATAAATTTTTCGACTAAGCAAAAACAAAAATGCAAGATGCTAGGTAGTTTGCTATTAATGATGTTCAATTCAATATCACCAGTAAGAATAAATATAAGTTGTATAATATATATCTGTAGTTTGTAATTAATAGAAAAGTATCAAATATTTTTAGTTATAAGAAAGTGACCTGCTTTTTAATTTCATGTCATTTGTTTTGCTTAAAAGTTATTGGTCTTCCCATGTAGATGCAGTTTAATTAATTTGTAAGTTTGTAATATATTTGGATGCAACTATTTGGATTATTATAAACTGATTAATTTATCCAAAGTTTATTCATCATTGATTATTTAGATCAAACTTTATGACCATGACTTCACAATTGTAATAAATTCAGGTTTGTTCATAATTTAGAACTTAGTTTTGTTACCTCATTTTAAACATTAGCGATGCCGTTTGTTATTTTGAAAAAAAATGTTATTTCTCACAAAGAATAATCTATGCTATAAATATGAAAATATTATAAAAATGTGATATATGATCTATAGGGAGAGGAAGTGATTTTTTTTTTTTGATAAGCACTTGTATTAATACGCACAAGGGGTGCAACCCAATACAAAGGGACAAAAGTTACAATCCAATGAAATTAGAAGGATTAACAAACCATAATTCTCTATTAATATCTATACTCCCTTTAGACAATATAGAAAACCAATCCCACCCAATTGATTTAATAATCAATAAAATCTCTACCACATTCCAAATGGAATGTTTAAAAACCAAATTATTTCTAGCATTCCAAATGCTCCAACAAACCAAAGACCAAATAAAAGCGAACAAAGACGACTTCACTCTTCCATCCAAAGAATTTGATAGAAATAAAAGCACATCTTCTCCGGTAACAATAGTATCAATATCCGAAATTTCCAACAGATCATCAAAATCCACTCCAAACCACGAGAACACTTCCTTCCAAATGGTTTTAACTTTACAACACTTAAGAAAAAGGTGACCAACAAATTCCTCTTCTAACTCACATAAGGGACAAAAAGAACCCTCCACACCTAAAATCACACCTCTATGCCAAAGTTCTTTTCTCGTCGGTAAGGCTCCCAAGATCCATCTCCACCCAAACAACTTGACTTTACACGGAATAGTAGCTTTCCATAATCTTTTAATTTCACAAAGTCTAAAATCACTACCAATATAATTAACCGCATTCAAAGTATACAATCGTTTAAATGCATTCCTAACCGAAAAACCCCCCACATCTCTCCACCAAATTAATTTATCAACCTCATTCATACACGGTTTTACATCCTTTAAGATCTCTATTAACTCCTTCCAATCCTCCAATAATTCACCTACTAATAAGGTAGAATCAACACCCACCTTCCAACTCCAACCCACATTCTCCCATAAACCACAATTAATCACAAGAGCATTAGGAAAGGAACAAACCTCAAATAAACGAGGAAAAAGAAGCTTAAGAGAAATATTTCCCAACCAACAATGCTTCCAAAAAAGAATTGATTGTTATTTGTAGAGGAAGTGATTATTATTTGTAAGTGTTGCAACTTAGAATTTTTTTTGCATTTATCATTAAACTAAATATGCATTAATAACTATTTTCTTATAATCATATTTTAAAGATTGTATTAAATTGAGTAGTAGGAATACTCAACCCATATATAATAGATGAGAAATAACAAAATCAACGAAACTAAATGAAACAATTAATGGGATTGTGAAGCCAATCATCTTCGACAAAATCTACACACCCTAATTGTCTTGCTCGAAGCCATTTCCCGACGAGATTCTTAGCTAACACAATAATGTCGGAAGCTCCTTGGTGTCCCATTTGGAAAGAGTAGCATTTCTAACAAATCATATGGCCCAAGCTTCCGCTAACCAAATAATTATCTGTCACTTTTTTTATTTATTTTACCTTGCAATAAAGATTCAAAAGCTTCAAAATCAGACAACGGGTCAACTTGAGAAGGCAATAGCTCCAAATCGGCCCAATCCAAGATGTTCGTCCAAATATTCACAACGACTGTACACGACAAAAACAAATGATTAAGGGAATCCTCTTAGCCAAGACAAAGGGGACAAACAAGATCATGAACACCATGAAGGACGCCTCGCCTCACCTATTAATCTCTTGTTGGGAGTCTTCTTAAGAGAAGCCTTCAACCAAATAAGTGAATATTTGAAGGAACCTGCCGAAGGTAATAAAAATACATAAGAAGGGGGAATAGGGGGGGTCGAATTTTGTATTCTCAAAAATAGATTTTACTTATGAATTAACACGTTCAGATTCTGAACAAAGTTTAGACTCTAATATAAGAAGAAAAGACAGCAACTGAAATATAATGATCAGAAGTAAATGCAAACAACACATAAAGAGTATCCTGGTTCCTTTCCTAAACAGAGATTAGTTTAGTCCCCTTGCCTCAACAAGAGGTTTTCACTATAACCAAACATGTTACAAATTATTGAAGCACACTTGTAAGAGACTTCAATGCTCAATCACCCTAGAAAGATACTTCCGCTCAAGTCCTCAGACAAGAGACTTCCTTGCTCAAGCACGCAGGTAAGAGACTTTCTTGCTCAAGTCCTCAGACAAGAGACTTCCTTGCTCAAGCACGCAGAAAAGAGACTTCCTTGCTCAAGTCCTCAGACAAGAGACTTCAATGCAGAAGCACGCAGGCAATAAACTTCCTCTACTTTAAACAAAAGTTTAATAAACAAGATAACTACTATACTTTGATACACAATCACAAGTATAACAGTTGTGCAACAATCGCAAAGGTTTTCAACGTTTCTAAGATTTCTAAGATAATCAAATATAAGAATTCTTATGATCTTTAAGTTATAACAGTTACATAAATAAAAACTCAGAGTGATTAAAAAGATCTTGTAATGCGTTGTGATGTTGTAACCTTCCTTTGAGTATTCAACTTCCTTTTATAGAGACTAGAAGAGAATCGTTGGAAGATTTGAACATAAAATGGAAACTTAGTGAATAAGTATGTCAAGGGAGACGTTGGAGACTTGCATCAAGTCTGAAGCTTTAATAACTGAATAATAGCTTTGCTCTCAAATTGAGGTTGAACGCAGGCATATACAAAATTTGATATTGATACTAAAGGTGATACTAAAGAACAAGAAAAATACATTGATTAAAACCTTTTAAAACAAAAAGAATCAAATTTTGAAAATATTAAAGTTATACATTTGTTTAAATGATTTCTATTTTCCTCATATAGCAAAATCTATTACATAGTATGGTGGTCCATTACTCTTTCTCGTATAGCAAAAAAAGATTGTAGCATTCGAATACTTGTCTCTAACGAGCACTTGCTATTTGTTTATATTAAAAATTCTGTATATTAAAGTTGTTTAGTTCTCAAAATGTTAGATTCCCTGAATATTTCCTATTTGTTTGCATACATAGTTCTGGAATCTTTCTATTTCTTTTAATTAATTCAGTGAGAATTGACAAGTTGCTGTTGTTCTTCCATGTGGTTGCTGATTAATTAATTTGTGGTATTTGGATGCAACTAGGGGTGTGCATGGATCATAAACCAAACCAAATTAAACCATATATATGGTTTGGTTTGGATCTTTTAACCATTTTCCTTAAACCAATTTATTTTTTTAAAACCAGTTTATAAGTGGATCGATTCGGTTTTAAACCGGTTTTTAACAAAAAAAAAAATAGTTAAAAAAATAGTTTTAAATCAATTTCTTTAAAACCAATTTATTATTTTCTTAAAAAAATCCATTTCAACACTAATATTATAAAAAAAACAGTTTTTAAAACTATATTTTTAAATAAGCAATTTTATATCAAAAATAATTTTCTTTTCTTTTAACTAACTTTTTCTATTTTCACTAGTTATAAAACTATTTTATATAAAAATATTATTTATTTTAAAAAAATATTTTAAATTTGACTTTTATAATCACCACAAATAATATCTCGATTAAAAAAATATTCATAAAGAAATAACTTTTTCGAAAATAAAATCAAATTTTGGTATTTTCCAAAAACGACTTTCAAATTTTTGGGAAAAATTGGTTTTTTGTATTTTCCAAAAAAAATCAATTTATTTCGGAAAAAAATGAATTTTGTATTTTAAAAAAAAAGTTTTAGTATTTGAAAAAATTATGTTTTTTAAAGTTAGATAAAAAAATCCATTGGATTATTAAAATGTGTTGGATGGATTGGATCAATCAATGCTTATAAATGGATGGATTTAATCCAATCCATTAACTTAGTTTTTATGTAATGGATGGATTGGATGGATTTTTTGATAGATGGATTGGATGGATTTTGTCTTATTAGATCTAATTGTCACCCATAGTTCTAGTTGCAGACCATCCAACGTTTTCTCCACAGTTTTTAGAGACAACAAAAATTCAGTATAAGATGACTTGAAAATCTGGTTCTGTCTCATAGTAGGAGCATCACCACACACAAGCAATGGGGTGGGAAAGATGAGGAGGAGGGTGATAATAGAAATGACAGAGGAAGATGGTCGATGAAATAGAACAACCATGATTGCAAAAATTTTAAACAAAGAGAAGTTTGGGCTCAAAAGGTGATAATGTTAAAGTTGTTTATATAAGGATTTTTATATTTTATTAAAAAAATTGATAATTGTCATTATTGAATTTATTTTGAAAGAAAGTTATTGTAACCAAAATAAATTTTTCAACTAAGCAAAAACAAAAATGCAAGATGCTAGATAGTTTGCTATTAATGATGTTCAATTCAATATCACCGGTAAGAATAAATATAAGTTGTACAATATATATCAATAGTTTGTAGTTAATAGAAAAGTATCAAATATTTTTAGTTCTAAGAAAGTGACCTGCTTTTAATTTCATGCCACTTGTTTTGCTTAAGAGTTATTGGTCTTCCCATGTAGATGCAGTTTAATTAATTTGTAAGTTTGTAATATATTTGGATGCAACTATTTGGATTATTATAAACTGATTAATTTATCCAATGTTTATTCATCATTGATTATTTAGATCAAACTTTATGACCATGACTTCACAATTGTAATAAATTCAGGTTTGTTCAAACTTATTTTCGTTACCACATTTTAAACATTAGCAATGCCGTTTGTTATTTTGAAAAAAAATGTTATTTCTCACAAAGAATAATCTATGCTATAAATATTAAAATATTATAAAAATGTGATATATGATCTATAGGGGGAGGAAGTGATTATTATTTGTAAGTGTTGCAACTTAGATTTTTATTTTTTTTGTATTTATCATTAAACTAAATATGCATTAATAACTATTTTCTTATAATCATATTTTAAAGATTGTATTAAATTGAATAGTAGGAATACTCAACCCATATATAATAGATGAGAAATAACAAAATCAACGAAACTAAATGAAACAATAAATGGGATTGTGAAGCCAAATATCTTCGACAAAATCTACAGACCCTAATCGTCTTGCTCGAAGCCATTTCCCGACGAGATTCTTAGCTAACACAATAATGTCGGAAGCTCTTTGGTGTCCCATTTGAAAAGAGTAGCATTTCTAACAAATCATATGGCCCAAGCTTCCGCTAACCAAATAATTATCCGTCACTTTTTTATTTATTTTACCTTGCAATAAAGATTCAAAAGCTTCAAAATGAGACAATGGATCAACTTGAGAAGGCAATAGCTCCAAATCGACCCAATCCAAGATGTTCTTCCAAATATTCGCAACGACTGTACACGACAAAAACAGATGATTAAGGGATTCCTCTTAGCCAAGACAAAGGGGACAAACAAGATCATGAACACCATGAAGGACGCCTCGCCTCACCTATTAATCTCTTGTTGGGAGTCTTCTTAAGAGAAGCCTTCAACCAAATAAGTGAATATTTGAAGGAACCTGCCGAAGGTAATAAAAATACATAAGAAGGGGGAATATGGGGGGGTCGAATTTTGTATTCTCAAAAATAGATTTTACTTATGAATTAACACGTTCAGATTCTGAACAAAGTTTAGACTCTAATATAAGAAGAAAAGACAGCAACTGAAATATAATGATCAGAAGTAAATGCAAACAACACATAAAGAGTATCCTGGTTCCTTTCCTAAACAGAGATTAGTTTAGTCCCCTTGCCTCAGCAAGAGGTTTTCACTATAACCAAACACGTTACAAATTGTTGAAGCACACTTGTAAGAGACTTCAATGCTCAATCACCCTAGAAAGATACTTCCGCTCAAGTCCTCAGACAAGAGACTTCCTTGCTCAAGCACGCAGGCAAGAGACTTTCTTGCTCAAGTCCTCAGACAAGAGACTTCCTTGCTCAAGCACGCAGAAAAGAGACTTCCTTGCTCAAGTCCTCAGACAAGAGACTTCAATGCAGAAGCACGCAGGCAATAAACTTCCTCTACTTTAAACAAAAGTTTAATAAACAAGATAACTATTATACTTTGATACACAATCACAAGTATAACAGTTGTGCAACAATTGCAAAGGTTTTCAACGTTTCTAAGATTTCTAAGATAATCAAATATAAGAATTCTTATGATCTTTAGGTTATAACAGTTACATAAATAAAAATTCAGAGTGATTAAAAAGATCTTGTAATGCGTTGTGATGTTGTAACCTTCCTTTGAGTATTCAACTTCCTTTTATAGAGACTAGAAGAGAATCGTTGGAAGATTTGAACATAAAATGCAAACTTAGTGAATAAGTATGTCAAGGGAGACGTTGGAGACTTGCATCAGGTCTGAAGCTTTAACAACTGAATAATAGTGTTGCTCTCAAATTGAGGTTGAACGCACGCATATACAAAATTTGATATTGATACTAAAGGTGATACTAAAGAACAAGAAAAATACATTGATCAAAACCTTTTAAAACAAAAAGAATCAAATTTTGATAATATTAAACCTATACATTTGTTTAAATGATTTCTATTTTCCTCATATAGCAAAATCTATTACATAGTATGGTGGTCCATTCATCTCTCGTATAGTAAAAAAAGACTGTAGCATTCGAATACTTGTCTCCAACAAGCACTTGCTATTTGTTTATATTAAAACTTCTGTATATTAAAGTTGTTTAGTTCTCAAAATGTGAGATTGCCTGAATATTTCCTATTTGTTTGCATACATAGTTTTGGAATCTTTGTATTTCTTTTAATTAATTCAGTGAGAATTGACAAGTTGTTGTTGTTCTTTACATGTGGTTGCAGATTAATTAATTTGTGGTATTTGGATGCAATTAGGGGTGTGAATGGATCATCATAAACCAAACCAAATAAAACCATATATACGGTTCGGTTTGGATCTTAAAACCATTTTCATAAAACCAATTTATTTTTTTAAAACCGGTTTATATGTGGATCTGTTCGGTTTTAAACCTGTTTTTAACAAAAAAAATTGTTAAAAAAAACAGTTTTAGATCAATTTCTTTAAAACAAATTTTTTATTTTCTTTAAAAAATCAATTTCAAAACCAATTTTATAAAAAAAAATAGTTTTTAAAACTATATTTTTAGAAAAGCAATTTTATATCAAATATAATTTTATTTTATTTTAACTAACTTTTTTATTTTCATCAACCATCTTCCTTTGTCATTTCTATTATCACCCTCCTCCTCATCTTTCCCACCCCATTGCTTGTTTCTGGTGATGCTCCTACTATGAGACAGAACCAGATTTTCAAGTCATCTTATATTGAATTTTTGCTGTCTCTAAAAACTGTGGAGAAAACATTGGATGGTTTGCAACTAGAACTAGGGGTGACAATTGGATCCATTAAGACAAAATTCATCTAATCCATCCATTACATAAAAACTAAGTTAATGGATTTGATTAAATTCATTCATTTATAAACATGGATTGATCCAATCCATATAACACATTTTAATAATCCAATGGATTTTTTTTATCTAACTTTAAAAAATAATTTTTTCAAATATTAAAACTTTTTTTTAAAAATACAAAATTAATTTTTTTTCCGAAATAAATCGATTTTTTTTGGAAAATACAAAAAAACCAATTTTTCCCAAAAATTTAAAAGTCGTTTTTGGAAAATACCAAAATTTGATTTTATTTTCGAAAAAGTAATTTTTTATGAAATTTTTTTTTTTAAAATTAATTTTTTCCATAAAAAAAATTGATTTTTCTCAAAAACACTGTTTTTTTTTATTAAAATACAAAAAATTGTTTTTTTTTCAAAAAAATAAGTGATCTTTTTCAAAAGTAAAAAAATCGATTTTTTCAAAAATAAAAAAAAATAATATTAAAAAAACAATTTTTTCAAAATAATATTCTATTTTTCACAGAAAAAAATGGATGGATGGATATCCATCCACTAAAAATATGATAATTGATAGATTTGATGGATTTTATTCATAGTGGATGGATTAGATTTGATATTTTTAAAAAAGTTTTAGTAAATGGTTAATGGATTAATGGATCCTTTTGATCCATCCATTTTACCCCCTAACTACTTCGCACATTAGTTTGAAAAAACTTTAGTTGATACTCATAAAAAGAGGTGTTTACTGTAATGGTAACTTTAGTTTGAAAAAACTTTGTCTGGAAATTTTTAATATAATTTTTTTGTTTTCATTATTATTTTTGCTTGTAAATATTCAACATAAAAAATAAATGTATTAATATTTTGTCGTAATTTCTTTTATAATATTTTTTAAAACTTGAATTGTTTATTTTTTTTATAATGAAAATTTAGTAAGGATTACTTCAAATATTAACTTTGATCACTTTATGGAGGTGCCAGAGCTGAAGGATTCATGGCGCAGGACATTTCTTTTAGAAATACTGCTGGAGCTTTAGGTGAACAAGCAGTAACACTTAGATCCACTTCTAACCCCTCGATATTGTCAGTTTGTTTTATTTTTAAAAAAAATTGATTTTTTCTTTTATGTTTTTAAAATGAATTTTATAAAAATATTTTTTAAAATATTATAAATTTTTTTAAATTTATTTTTTATAAATTAAAAGATTGAATTGTTCATTCTATACCATAAATATAAATTATTGAAGATTAAATCATAGTCAAAATCACAATTCTTTTTAAAAGTTGTATCTCAAAAATAATTTTTATGAAAAATTATTTGAAATAACTTCAAAATTAAGTGATTTTTTGAAATTTTGATATCAAAAAAAAGTTTCGATAAAATGATGAAATACCTAAAAGAACATTTTAAGAATAACTATTCAAATCAAAATTTTATTTAAAATTTTTATAAAAAAATTCTTTCTAAAAATTTTTTACATCAAAATATATAATATTATAAAAATCATTTTAAAAAAAAGCCCAAATAAACAGGTCCATTTAACCGTTGCAGAGATTTTCGGGTATCAACCTACAATTCTATCGAGAATGCGAAATCTGTGGTACTGTTGATTTTATTTTTGGATTTGCCGCAGCTGTGTTTCAAAACCGCACGATATTGGTAAAAAAGGGATTGCCAAAACAAAAGAATGCAATAACCGCTCAAGGAGGAAAATATAAACTAGATTCTTTTGGCTTCTCACTTCAGTTATGTAATATTTCTGCTGATTTTGATCTCCTACCCTTTGTGAAATCAACCTCAACTTATTTGGGAAGACCCTGGAAAGACTATTCAACCACAATTGTTATACAATCATACATCAGCAATGTTGTGAATGAAAAAGGATGGTTAGAGTGGAATGGACCCCTGTACTTAGATACACTGTATTATGCTGAGTATAACAATTATGGAGAAGGTGCTGGCACACAAAACAGAGTGAAATGGTCTGGGTACCATATTCTAAATGACTCATCCCAAGCTATTAACTTCACTGGATTTGGGCAACTTGCTTAAAAAATAAAACATAATAATATTATTATTATTATTATTATTATTATTATTATTATTATTATTATTATTATTATTATTATTATGTAGTTGTTGAACTGATTGTATCAGTTAAAATATATTTGAAGTAACAGTGAAGAAATGTTAGGATTTTATTTTTCTAGCAGATTAAAGAAACTCTTCTAGCATATTTTGAGTCCTCCTCATCTAGCATAAGCTGAAGTTGAACCATCAAAACTTGTAATTCTGATCTTCGGCGGTCCTCCGGGTTTTCCAGCAAGCGCTTAGATTAGAATTATCCACTGAATTCCTTGGTTAATCTGAAAATCAATTATATGAACTTCACTTTCGTCTTTCAAGGCTTCAGCAATTACTCAATTTGCTTACGTATTTATCCGATTTCATAAGCACATGCATGTTGACGGGAGTTCTTTACCAGTAGCAGTTATAGGTTCTTTACATTTCAAGGATTTTGTATATTGAACTTCCTGAAGAAGCTATTCTCGTAACAACTGCTTCTAACATGTGTGCTTCTAATCTATGGATTGGATTGCCTGAAACTCAAACCATTTTAGACAACTCTGACATAGTGACACTAACCATTCGGTTGTTTGTTTCTATATCATTCTCTTCAATTGCTTTTGCATCACTGAAAAGTATATATGGCAAATCCCTTCTAGACATCATTCCTTTTATTTTGGTCCCTTCTCTGCTTTTAACAAAAGTGGATCAAATTTCAAGTTTTTAAGCTCTTCAATCTTTCACGGTGAATGAATTTATGATATCAATGAAGCACTGATACTTTAAAATCTATGCCGTATCATATCCGATGCAGCGCCAATACACGACACATCCTAATATGTTGGCGATACGCGCCTAGTTAATCTCATGACTATATTTATATTTTTAGAAGATGAATCAATCTTCCTCATCCTTAATTCTTCTTTTCTCAACTTTAATCATCTCGGTACTTTCATTTTTCTATTACAAAAAATCAAAATTTTCCTTTAATTACCCTTTTTTTTAACTTTTAACTGTATTTTCTTTTTTTCATAATATATTTATCAATTACTATCAAATTTTGTACAAGTCGATTGACTTTTGTTAAAGAATAATTTAATTAATGTTTAATTTTAATTTTTTATATATACACATTCATCTATAATATTTAATTGAGATCTAACTTCATCTAAACTTGTTGCACTTCTTCACATTCTAGTTTACCACTTCTTTCCGTTCTATTCTTTAATAATTTTTAATATGATTTATTATAAAAAAATTATTATTAATAATAATATTATTATAGGTTCTGATATTCAATTCATAACCCGTAATACTGATATACTAGAAAAATGCGAAATTGAAATGTTATAGCTGGTTTTGTTTCGAATAGCCAAAATTTCGATACGCAATACCGGTATACCAGTGCTATACCGATATTTAACAACACTGACTCTAAGCCTTGTTGCTAGTGACTAAACAATTTGACGAACATTTAACCCATATTTGAGCAGACTATGCACCTGTAATGCAACCTTGGTAACTCATTACAAGTAGTTTAATTTAGCCACAAGAACACATTAAGTCATTCTTAGCTTACTTCACTTATGGTTCAAGCTTATACCTGTTGCGTGCAATTATGGACTTAGCAATTCAGCCTCAAGTTTAACCAACATTCTGAAACAGTTAAGCTTCACAAGATATAATTATTACGCAGAAGAACAAGTATAACATAGGTAATATAAGTGAAGTTCCTTGTTCTTTCCCAATTCAATTTAGTAGCCCTAAGACCAAACCTTAATCTACCCATAATCCTATGACCAATACCAGTTAGTTCTTTTAAGACGGTAAATTCATTACAAGTTAGTTCTTTTAAGATGATAATGTTGTGAATAAAATGAGATATATCTCCAAATTTTAAGTTGAATAAGAGGAGGGTGATTTTAAGTTGAACAAGAGAATCTATAACCAAATTGCTGCCACCAAATCGCATGCATAATATAGTGCATTATGATGAAGGTTTTCAATATAAGAAAACATTAAAAGAAAAACTATTAACATGAGATATCTAGTCTGAATTCTATTCTACCTTACCACTGTAATCAAAAGTTGCTGCAGTGGTTACAGTTACACAAATAGATTGCTTCACCACTAAATCATAAGTTGCTGCTATAAAATTAAATTTTTCCATTGGCTAAATCTCAATTATATATTATAGATGACTGTGTAGTAAAGACAATGCCAATTTCAAATATCACTATTTCAAACATCACGAAAACAATATTGCACTATAACTAGACCAACTTCAACTACAGTACCATAAATATCACAAGTTGCAAGGCACAACATAGTATTAGTCCTAATCAGCACTAATATTAGTAATTTCAACTTCATTTTTCCAATGACAAGTTGAAATTACTAACATAAATGCTTAACATGGAAAAATGGATACACATACTGCTTATAGATATCAGCTCCAAATGCACTCTATTACACAATGTAACAGCGAATCGTAACGGGGGAGAATGTGCAATGAGAGGGGGTCGAGGCTCGTTAGGGTTTACTACCATTGCGAATAGATAAGATGATTACATTTCACATTACAACAAAGAAAGTAGAGAGAATTCATGAATTTGTGAAGAAATTAGGTTTTTACGACTCATTTGATGAATCTCTCAAGACTAAATTGATGAATGTGTGAAAAATCGTGAGAAAGTATGACACCATGGAATTGGAAGTAACAATCACAGAAATATTATTCAATTTTGAAAATTAAAATAAGGCTAATGTTAATTTGTGCCCTAAGGAATATGTTAAGAATTAACTATAGAAATATTTTATTGGAATTTGTATATGATCTTTATCAAAATTTTATAGTTAATGTTTTCATTATTTTTTTCAAAACAAATTTTTTATTTATGAGTTGCTTAACATGTGTATTTGGGGCACAAGTTAGCATTACCCTTAAAATAAAAACTTAATACCTATTTTAACTGAATCTATCATATCGGTCATTTTTTAAAAGATATAAAAAATATTTGAAAATCTTTAAACATGTAAAAATTCTCTTCCTTTTGACCTTGATCATATTAACTCAAAAAAAATAATTTGATGTAACACTTTTTTTTTTTTTATTTAATTTAATTTTTACATGTGCATTTTAGTGTGTAAGATGGCATAAATGCCCCTAAGTAAAAATAAAACCTTGTTGGGAGTGTGTGAATCCTCATGTAACAAAAAACCCCCTAATTTTACATCCCTTCTCTTTTGTCTTCATCATTCATTCTTGTCCACCATTGAAACACATTGAAACATTCAACGAACAACATCTTTCATATCTTTCATGTGATATTTGTTTGCATGAGTCTTGTAGTGCGACAAAAAGGTGTGATTGTAATAACTTAATCAAATTTGCAGTGGTCCCAATGCATGGATCAGTAACTTTTAGTTTTTCAAATTAGGTTTTTACTGCGTAGGTAAATCGTTGTTGCTTCCTTAAATTGTGAATGTTAAACTTCTTAGTCGTATTTTAACTTCTAGGTATATTTGTAATTGTAGAAATGAGATTATTTAGTGTGATATTTTACCATCACTACGCCAAATAAGGGAAAAGAGGGCGTTTTTTTTGGCCTATAACAGCGCTTTAAAGCGCCCTCTAATCTGACGCTGGCATAGGTAAAGACAGCGCTTTTTTTCCTGGTGAAAGCGCTCTCTAAAGTGGCTTTTTAAGTCCTTTAAGGGCCACTTTAGAGGGCGCTTTTTAAAGAAAGCGCCCTCTAAAGTGGAAACTTTTAAGGGTTTAGAGGGCGCTTTTACTGGAAAGCGCCCTCTAAAGTGGAAACTTTTAAGGGTTTAGAGGACGCTTTTACTGGAAAGTGCCCTCTAAAGTGGAAATTTAAAGGGTTTAGAGGGCGCTTATTTTGGAAAGCGCCCTCTAAAGTGGGTGGTTATTTAAATTTTTTTTTTAAAAAAGCGCTATATTTTTTTATTTATTTTAGACAACCTGTATATTGAAGCAGTACACCCAAAACTGTATAATTTGAAGCCCTTTTTCACACATTGCATTCAACAAGCCTTATATACAACAATCCATACATATACAACAATCCACTGATATATAATCGTTTAACTTCTAAAGATTCTAAATATACAACCAATTCATAACTTAAAAAGAAATAAAACTAAGTAGCAAAAGCATCTCTGAGATGTATGTTTTTTTTGCTAGCCGCAGTCTTCTTAGCAACAACCTCTTTTTGTTCAATATCAATAGCATGAACCTAAAATATCATAAAATTAGTTAGGTGAAGTATAAGATCAAGAATTAACATTTTCTATGCATAAATATCTGTCATACCCCAAAATTTGTCCATTAATATTTTAAGACATTTTTCAGGGCATTCCGACTCATTTTTATGACACTGATCTTAAAGGAACAAAGGCCCAGCTCACGAATGGCCCAATCCAGAAAATGGCCCAAACTGGCTTGTTCGCTACACGTTCGCTACACGCTCGCCTAGCGAACGTTCGCTACACGTTCGCTACACGCTCGCCTAGCGAAGCTGACAGACAACAGAAAATTTCGGGCTTCATTCTGAGCCCATTAGGTCATGAAAAAGGCATTATAAATATCACAACTCCAGTCAGAAAAAGGAAGAACGAAAAACCGAGACGGAGACGGCCGGAAACCCTGGCATAGCAACCCCGGAGAGTAGCCCAGAGAAGTCGGAGTGAAGAAACCCTGACGGCCGCTCATCCGCACCGAAGTTACCGCCGCCCAACTCAACCCGATACCAAAAGTGACTTGCCAATTCAGCATTACCACTCCATTGCAAACAGGTTTGTGTATCATTATTGTTTTATGCTTCCAATTTGTAAATCTCTAAATACATAATGCATCATGATTGAATTTTTGGATATGTAATTAGACTTTGCATGTGAATTCCAGTACGCCTGAATATCCTGAGTGTTTGACCATATTATTTCTGTAATTGAATGCAATAAGGCATGCAGCATGCTGAGATCATACCGTTCTGAAATTCAAAACCCGCAGCCGCTCGCTAGCACATCGCTAAGCGAGCATGTAGCGAGCATTCGCTAGGACCTCGCTAGGCGAGGCAGAGGCGAACGGGACAGCCGTTGATATTTGTTATGTCCTATGCGTAACCTGATCTATTCTATGTTAATTATGCACTGTTTTGCCTGACATTCATGCTGCTGTGTTTTCTTTTGCGGTGTAATCCTCGATTGCACCCTGATTGGTATTCTAACCCGTTTGCTGAATTTTGTAAAGGTTCACATGTCCCAGGAAAAGAGTGTTGTTTAGGCCTTCCACTTTATTTATGGGATACCCTTATGAAGATCCACTCTAAATTGCTTAATTAATTTTAATGTATTAATTTTAATGTATTAATTTTAATGTATTGATTTTAATGTGGAGATTCATCCTAATCACCTAATTGACTTTAAAATATGACCTGTAAACATGTGATTTTGGACCTCTCTTTGCTGCCCTACGGTATTACGGTATAACGGTCATGTCCCGCGAATGTAGGGATACACTTAGCAAAGACCCTTCGGTTAAATCATCATAAAATAAATCATGGTCCCTCGGATGTTGCTTTCGAAATTACGATTTTGTCCCTCGATGACCCTTCGGTGTAGCCTACGGTTAAATGATGATCGTCCCTTCGAATGCTAAGGTATCCTTACAACTGTTGCCTTCAATGACCTATCGATGACCCTACAATGACCCTTTTACATCCAAAGGATAAAACTACTTACTTCTCAATAGTAAGGACAGTTTTACCCTCATAAGGATAGGAAATGCCCATAACGACCTTAGGAAGGTATAACTCTCAATTACTGGATCATAACCTAAAACATTTTCCACCCCTCACGCTTTGCAAGTCCTAGAAAATCACCACTTGGTATACATTCATACTAGAATCATTACCAAGTTATATTTTTCTAAACTGTTTTTCAAAATCAAACGAGATAAATACTTTGTATACATTCATACGAGAATCATTACAAAGCTAAACTCTCTTTTCGAAACATTTTTGAACAATTCACCAACACTTTTCAGACAAAAATATAAGTGATCCAGCAATTAAGAGCCCATGGATAACCATGGATACAAAGGGTGCTAATACCTTCCCTTTGTATAATGTACCTCCCGAACCCAAAATCTATTGAGGTCTTTCCTGTTCTTTTCCACCTTTCCTTATTGGATAAAAGAAAAGTCGGTGGCGACTCTTGCTATCCGCGACATTGCGATAAAAAGCAAAACACCCCAAGTCAGTTCACCGTATGACAGAACTGGCGACTCTGCTGGGGACGATTACAAGAGAGGTTACCTTAAAAAACAAGATCACTTATTTAAAATTGTCTGGTTTACTTTTAAGGGATTGCTTGGGTATTCTTGAGTGAAAGATCCTACACCCGGATCTAGTGTACCTTAGGTAAGTAGCAATAGATCATCGTGACTATCCGGCGTATACTGGAATGGTTAAAATGATGGCTACGGTTAATGTGACACTTTGGATGTCCTGATGTTCCTCATGTTTACTTGAGGAAAAATTTGGCATCTGCGTGGTGTCATTAAAGCATTAACCAGACCTTTAGAACCCTAATTGACTCATCCTGCCCATTAGAAAGTAGTGAGATAACTGACTTCGGTTCCGACTGGGGTTGGTTGAGACTCGATACTACACTCTTTGAGATTGGACTTTAGGGAAGCTTCGGTCAACCACTTGGTGTTGCACTGAAGTGGACTTAAAGGAAGGTTGGTGATTTGAGATCCTTCTAGAACCCGGTTACTATTCTAGGACAGGTTGAACCAACTAAACTTCAGTGGGGAGGGTACTTACCTATGGAACTCATGCAAGCCTTAAAACCTAGGAATGATGGTTGTGTGACTTGCTTGTGCTTGTTATTTACTTAACATCATAACATCATAACATCATCATAACATCATAACATCATGACATCATAACATTGTACTAACCATTTCAAGGACTTAGGGATTTAACTTTGCTCTGTTTTGTAAGGCTATGGCTCCCAGGAAGACCATCCGGATCAATTTTGTAGCAATCTCTCCTCAACTGAAGAATTTAGTGTCAGAGCTCCCCGATCATGCCCAGTTCATCAAGAAACACGGTTCTCTCCTCAATTTGGTTACCACTGGTTTCAAAGAAGATATGATGAGAGTTTTATTCCAGTTCTTCGACCCTAAACATCATTGCTTCACATTCCCAGATTATCAGTTGGTACCTACACTGGAAGAATTCTCCAGACTGCTTGGGATACCTATCCTTGATCAAATACCTTTCAGTGGTTTAGAAAAGGTTCCGAAGTCTGAAGAAGTTGCCGTAGCTTTACACATGACGAAGTCCGACATTGAAGCTAATTGGGTAACAAGGAGTGGAGTTAAGGGTTTACTTGCCAAATTCCTGACAAATAAGGCCCGAGAATTCTTAAAAGTTATGAATGTCCGTGCTTTCGAAGACATCCTGGCATTGCTAATCTATGGCTTGGTGTTATTCCCTAATCCAGACCAATTCATAGACATTAATGCTATTAAGATATTTCTCACTCATAACCCTGTACCTACCTTGCTGGGAGACATTTTGCATTCCCTCCACACTCGTACCATGAAGAAGCAAGGGACTCTCATGTGCTGCATACCTTTGTTGTCTAGGTGGTTTATTTCGCACCTTCCTCAATCAGTCTTGAAGAACGAGCAGAATTTGAAATGGTCTCAAAGGATAATGTCGCTCTCCCACCCAGACATCTGTTGGTGTCCTCAGTTCAAGGAAAATGTTACCATCATTGACCGTTGTGGCGAGTTCCCTAATGTACCACTCCTAGGAATAAGAGGAGGTATTACTTATAATCCTGCTTTAGCTCTGCGACAGTTTGGTTGTGCTCGAAGAGATGGTCCACATGAAATGATCATCGAAGGCATTGTGTTCGACTATGACAACGATTCCCAAGGCCTCCGTCAAAGATTTGTACGAGCTTGGGGCATGGTGAAAAGAGGTACGTTAGGACAGAAAAATTCTATTCCTATGGAACCTTATCTCAGATGGGTACGCGCCAGAGCTCGTGAACTTGTCATGCCATATCTTGCAATCGGACCTCAGATTGTCGAACCTGAAGCTGAAGGAGGTGCTCCTCAGATCATTCCTTATCCAGATATGCCTACCAATGTTGAGGAACTAAAGAGATCCTGGATCCAGTTGAGAGAAGAAAGGGATACTTTCGAGACTCAGTTCGTCGCAGAAAGGAAGAAAGTGTTAGAACTTACCAGTCAGCTTAATGAGGAACGAAGACTCAATGCGTATCTTCGCCCAAAAAGAAGCCGCCCCTGGGAGACTTGAGCTTTCATTGTATTTTTATTATTATTCCTTTTGTAATGAACATTGGTCAAAGAAATTAGCAATAAACATTTCTCTCTTGTTGGTGATTTACGCAAAGTTAAATTCCAAAAGTCCTTGAAAACATTTCATACATTGCATAGCATAACATAACACTGCATAACAGGTATTCTACAAGTTCAATGTTCTCACGGTCTTCGTTCTAAACAGAAAAATGGATCTCGAACAAACTGTCAAAGATCTCCAGACTCAGAATGTTCAATTCAAGGAGATGATGCTAAGCTTATCCAAGGGGCAGGAGGAACTGAAGGCACTTTTGCTCGAAAAGAAGAAAGACAAGAAAGCTGTGAGTTTCATTAACCCGGGAAGAAGGCGTAAAGGACAGGCCGCAGGAGTCAAGTTTGGGATCCCGAATGGTCCAGAAGAGGAGACAGAGAATGATTCAGAAGAGGAGAATGTCGATCTCTTCAACCCTGAGGACGACGATGAAGATTATGAAAATGAACAATACTCTCCAAGAGATGATAAGTACAAGTTGCTGGAAGAACGTATGCTAGCTATGGAGGGTCAGAAGGCGCCCGGTCTGGATTTCGAAAGTTTGGGTCTGGTCTCCGATGTGACCATTCCTCGCAAATTCAAAATCCCCACTTTCACTAAGTACGATGGTGCGTCCTGTCCTCAGATGCATCTGAGAGCTTATGTGAGAAAGATTCAGCCGCATACCACTGACAGGAAGCTATGGATCCATTTCTTCCAAGAGAGCCTGTCTGGCACACAGTTGGAATGGTATTATCAGCTCGAGAGCTCTGACATCCGCACCTGGACTGATTTAGCAACAGCTTTCTATAAACAGTACCAGTATAACTCTGAACTAGCGCCTACCCGGCTACAGCTGCAGAATATGACTATGGGATCTAAAGAAAGCTTTAAAGAATATGCTCAAAAGTGGAGAGATTTGGCTGGCAGAGTCAAACCCCCTATGACTGACAGAGAATTGGTGGATATGTTCATGGGCACACTGACCGGCCCATTCTACAGCCATCTACTGGGAAGTTCTTCATCAGGTTTCACTGAACTTATATTGACAGGTGAACGTGTTGAAAGCGGCATCCGAAGTGGAAAGATACAAGCGGCTACCTCTGCAAGCACCAAAAGGTCCTATCAGGGGAGGAACGAATCAAATGCTGTGTACGGTCAAAAGGGTCGTAACAAGAAAAACCGTGACCACGACATTGGAGCAGTTACGATTGCAGCACCACCATCTCAAAACTTCCAGCCCAAACAAGACAGGCCAAGAAGGCAGTTCACCAGGATCAATATGACCTTGGCACAGGCACTGCAGGGAATGCTAAAGGCAAATTTGATCACCCTTAGAGATCCTCCTACAAATCCCAACACTACCTCTTCTCGTTATAATCCCAATGCCAGGTGTGCATATCACTCCGATAGCCCCGGGCATGATACAAACGATTGCTGGTCATTGAAGAATAAGATTCAGGATATGATCGAAGCTGGAGAAATTGAGTTTGAGCCTCCGGAGACTCCTAATGTCATCACTGCTCCTATGCCTAATCATGACAAGACGGTTAATGTCGTGGATGACGACGATCACGTTTCCAATGTGGCGGACTTAACATCTCCTCTCCCGATCATAAAGAGGAATTTATTGCAAGCTGGTTTATTTCCAGGTTGTGCTGAAGATTGCAATCTCTGTATATTCCAACCAGATGGTTGTTGGGAATTGAAGAATGGTATTCAACGGCTGATGGATGATCGTACAGTTCTCTTCGAAAAGATTCCTAAGGCGGAAAACCCTATCGAAGAAATATCTGTGATTGCTAGGTCCAAAGTTCCAGTGAAGATTACCGCTACTAGGGCGCCTGTGAAGATTACTGTTGAGCCCAGGGTAGCTCCCCTAATCATTACTGCACCTGGCCCGATCCCGTATTCCTCAAGCAAAGCTATTCCGTGGAATTATGGCGGTGATGTTTACGTCCATGGCGTAAAGCAAATTGACAATTCTACTAATCCTAATGGCATCGTTGGGACTAGTAAAATTACTCGAAGTGGAAGGATCTTCTCTCCAGAAATCTCACCTCCTGTCCTTGAAACTCGAGGAAAGGAACCAGTCAATCCTTCTCAGTCAGAGACACCGATCGAAGTTACTCCCGAAGATGTTGCCAAACAGGAAATGGAAGAAGTGCTGAAAATCATCCGCAAGAGTGATTTCGATGTGGTAGAACAGTTGGGGCATACCCCGTCTAAGATCTCGATGTTATCCTTGCTGTTATCTTCTGAATCTCATGCCAATGCATTGATAAAATTCTTGAAGACTGCTCATGTGCCTCAGGAAACATCTGTCGATCAGTTCGAAAATTATGTTGCTCACTTGGCTGTTGACAATGGCCTAGGCTTTTCCGATGCTGATCTGACACCAGCAGGAAAGAATCACAATAAAGCCCTGCATATCTCCATTGAGTGTAGGGGAATCACTTTGTCTCATGTGTTGATCTATAATGGCTCTTCCTTGAATGTGCTGCCGACAGCTATGCTGGATAAGCTGGATTGTAAAAGCATTGAACTGAAACCTAGTGACATTGTGGTACGTGCTTACGATGGTGCGAAGAGTGTTGTCCATGGCGAAGTAGTCCTTCCTATCAAGATAGGACCTCAAGTCTTCAACACTACCTTCCATGTAATGAACATTCGTCCTGCCTATTCCTGCTTACTGGGACGCCCTTGGATTCATGGGGCAGGCGCTGTAGCCTCGTCTCTCCATCAAAAGTTGAGGTATCCCACAAAGGGCAAAATTGTCACCGTGTATGGAGAAGAAGAGTACATTGTCAGTAGTGTGCATACCTTCAGATACGTCGAGATGGATGGTGAATTCATTGAGACTCCTTGTCAGTCATTTGAAGTAGTTCCTCCGACCAATCCTGTCCTTAAGCCAACTTCCTGTGTACCCAAGGTTATTCGTGCTCCTCCTGCTATGATTTCTCTGAAGGACGCTCAAGCCGTGGTTGAAGATGGTGGTCGTACTGGCTGGGGTCAATTGATCGACGTACCGTACAAGTCTGACAAATTTGGCCTGGGGTTCAGCTCTGACAAGAGTCAAATTAATGTTGTAGAAGATGCTGACAGCGATTGCGACCTGGATAGCTGGATTTTCCCAACAATTGGTGACGGACTCAATAATTGGAAGGCTGAAGACACTATCCTGATTTCCTTTAGTCAGGAGTAATTGTTATTGTCTATTTTAGTGTTGCAAATTTTTGTTTTTTTTTACAATTGAACTTCTCCAAGCGTTGTGTCTATGCCCGGGGCACAATAGCTAATTTGTTCAGGGTTTTGTCATCTTCATAAGCATATTCATATTCAATAAATCAATGGACTTTTTGCATTCAAATATTGCGCTCTTTATCTTTTCTGTCATCTTCCAAACAGCTATGTTTTCTTACACACACTCACGTAACGAATTGCAAATCCATACCCACTCTGGATCCTGTTGACAATAGTTCCACTACTGTTCATTATGACTTTGAAAATCCGATCTACCAAGCCGAGGATGGAAGTGAGGAAGATTGTGAAGTACCTGGAGAACTTGCCAGACTGTTACTGCAGGAAGAAAGGACTATACAGCCACACGAGGAGTCAGTTGAGACTGTAAATCTGGGTACTGAAGTAAACAAGAAAGAAGTCAAAATAGGGGTAGGCTTGGAAAACAGTGTCAAGAGAAGGTTGATTCAGATGTTGCATGACTATGTAGAGATTTTTGCTTGGTCTTATGAAGACATGCCAGGACTGGATACCGATATAGTAGTGCATCGACTGCCAACGAGGGAAGAATGTCGTCCTGTTAAGCAAAAGGTTCGTCGCATGCGTCCTGAAATGTCTGAGAAAATCAAAGCCGAGGTGATGAAACAATTTGATGCAGGTTTTCTGGCTGTTACGTCTTATCCTCAATGGGTTGCTAATGTGGTACCAGTGCCAAAGAAGGATGGTAAGGTGCGAATGTGTGTAGATTACCGAGACTTGAATAAAGCGAGTCCCAAGGATGACTTTCCACTCCCGCACATTGATGTTCTGGTAGATAACACCGCTCAACACAAGGTATTCTCATTCATGGATGGATTCTCAGGTTACAACCAGATTAAGATGGCGCCTGAGGACATGGAGAAAACTACGTTTGTGACGCAATGGGGCACGTTCTGTTATAAAGTAATGCCGTTTGGTTTAAAGAATGCAGGGGCAACGTACCAGCGTGCTATGGTGGTTTTGTTCCATGATATGATCCATCATGAAATAGAAGTATATGTGGATGACATGATAGCCAGATCTCATACTGAGGAGGAACATCTCGATCATTTATACAAACTATTCGAGAGGTTGAAGAAATACAAGTTGAGGTTGAACTCGAACAAATGCACCTTTGGGGTAAGGTCCGGTAAACTCCTGGGCTTTATTGTCAGTGGTAAAGGGATTGAGGTTGACCCGGCTAAGGTGAGAGCTATTCAAGAAATGCCAGTTCCCAGTACAGATAAAGAAGTCAGAGGTTTCTTGGGACGCTTGAATTACATTGCCCGATTTATCTCCCATTTGACCGCCACCTGCAAACCCCTCTTCAAGCTACTGAGGAAAAATCAAGAGATGATATGGAATGAGGAATTTCAAGAAGCTTTTGACAAAATCAAGAAGTATCTTCAAGAACCTCCAATTCTGATGCCACCAGTTGAAGGAAGACCTCTAATCATGTATTTGACCGTGTTAGAAAATTCAATGCGGTGTGTATTGGGGCAACATGACAAGTCTGGTCGAAAAGAGCACGCCATATACTACCTTAGCAAAAAGTTCACCGACTGTGAAACAAGATACTCACTGCTCGAGAGAACTTACTGTGCTTTGGCCTGGGCTGTTCGCCGACTAAGGCAGTATATGTTGAATCATACCACTTCATTGATTTCTAAGATGGATCCTATCAAATACATATTCGAGAAACCTGCCCTCTCCGGAAGAATAGCGAGATGGCAGATGATCTTAACAGAGTACGATATCCAGTATACTACCCAGAAAGCAATCAAAGGAAGCGTGCTAGCCGATCATTTGGCTCATCAAGCAGTGGATGATTACCAATCTATGAATTTTGAGTTCCCAGATGAGGATGTCATGCCTGTTACTGATTATGAAGAACCTGGACCGGATGAAGGACCCGAACTAGGATCCCGATGGACTATGGTTTTCGATGGGTCTTCTAATGCATTGAGCAATGGTGTTGGTGTGGTAATCATTTCTCCCGAGGGTTACCATACGCCTTTCACTGCTAGACTATGTTTTCATTGTACCAATAATATGGCTGAGTATGAAGCATGTATTTTGGGACTCAAGGCTGCTATAGACCGGCGGGTCAAGTTTTTGAGTGTGTACGGAGACTCAGCATTAGTAATCAGTCAGATCAAAGGAGAATGGGACACTAAGCATCCGAATCTCATCCCTTACCGAGAACGGGTGATGACATTAATCCCATACTTTGAAGAGATTACATTCGAACATATCCCACGAGAAGAGAATCAGTTGGCAGACGCATTAGCTACCATGTCATATGTGTTCAGAGTCAGATGGGACAATGAAGCTCCCAGGATCACCATTGAGCGACTAGATGAACCGGCATACTGTTATGAACTTAACACTGAGGGAGTACGGGAAAAACCTTGGTTCCACGAAGTAAAAAGATATTTAGAAGCTCAGGAATACCCTGAAGGGGCATCCATCAATGACAAAAAATTCCTGAGGAAGTTCTCCGCTAAGTTCTTTCTGAGTAATGGAGTATTATACAAACGTAACCACGATTCGACTTTGCTTCGCTGTGTGGATAAAAAGGAAGCAGAAAAGATTATGGGAGATATGCACGACGGTATTTTTGGGACTCATTCTAGTGGACATACGATAGCCAAGAAGATTCTGAGATCAGGATATTATTGGTCTACCATGGAAGCTGATTGCCACCGTCACTCCAGAACCTGTCATAAGTGCCAGATCTATGCGGACAAAGTACATGTGCCTCCTGCTCCACTAAACGTGTTGACAGCCCCTTGGCCTTTTGCGATGTGGGGCATTGACATGATTGGAGAGATTAAACCTACTGCTTCTAATGGACATCGCTTCATCCTTGTTGCTATTGATTACTTTACAAAGTGGGTAGAGGCAGCCTCATTTGCTTCTGTCACCAAGAATGTGGTGGCACGATTCATCAAGAATAATCTCATTTGCCGATACGGTGTTCCTGAAAGAATTATTACTGACAATGGTACTAATTTGAACAACAAGATGATTACTGAACTCTGCACGCAGTTCAAGGTAAGACACCATAACTCTTCTCCGTACTGGCCAAAGATGAACGGCACCGTGGAAGCTGCTAATAAGAATATCAAGAAAATCATACAAAAGATGACGGTGACGTACAAAGACTGGCATGAGATGTTACCGTTTGCTCTTCATGGCTATCGCACTTCAGTACGCACTTCGACAGGAGCAACTCCTTTTTCTTTAGTCTACGGAATGGAAGCCGTTTTACCAGTGGAAGTCCAGATTCCCTCTCTAAGAATCATGAAAGAGGCGGGCTTAGATGAAGATGAATGGATTCAGACTCGACTCGACCAGATAAACTTGATCGATGAGAAGAGACTTGCGGCTGTTTGTCATGGACAGATATATCAAAAGCGCATGACCCAGGCATTTAACAAAAGAGTCAGGAGACAGGTGTACCATATTGGTGATTTGGTGGTAAAGCGCATCACTCTACCACAAGGTGATCCCAGGGGCAAATGGACTCCCACATACGAAGGGCCTTTTGTAGTTAAGAAGGTATTCTCTGGTGGAGCCATGATACTTGCTACGATGGATGGCGAAGATTTCCCGCATCCTGTGAACGCGGACATAGTTAAAAAATACTACGCATAAAAGAGACCCGCTAGGTCGACGTACCTAGGCAAAAGTAAGGGCATCCCGGCGAACTGAAAGGGTTCGGGCAAAAATTAGGGATAAACATATAAAGACGTACACCCGGCAAGTCGAAAACCTAAAAAGGCGGCTTGGGCAAAAAAGGGCATCCTGGTGGACTGAAAACCTGAAAAGGCGGTCCAGGCAAAAATTAGGGATTAAAGCGTATGACTATGTCCCGTTCTCTGTCAGCTTCATCCAAGTCAAAGGGACTGAACAAGCCAACCACTTCTATCCGACAGCAGGAGATGAGATGCTTGAAGACATAATGGCAGTAGTGGAATTAAAGTCAATAGGACGTTTTCGGCATAGCTTTCTCTTTGTTTTCTTGACAATTTCCTCTTACTAGGATTTTTGTCTCCTTGTACACAAATTGCCTGTTTATAGGCCCTCTTTCGAAATCAATATAATTTTAGTTTCAAAAAAAAATGCTCTTGTTTTACTTTCTCTGTTTTGTCTGCATAAACGTCCATTGATTTAATTCGAATTAATATATGCATTTGGATATGATCGATGTTTACCAAAAATGCGTGCATAAAATAGAAATAGCGATTACTACTAGACTTCAGGATCGAGGAGAAGGTTTAATCATGCTTTCCAATGAATCTGTTGCTAATCCTATCCCCCAGCAAAGCTAGTCATTCCCAGAAGAGAGTGGCATTACTAGACAAATGGGTCATCTCTTCCACCCCCAGCCAGGCTTCTGTTGAACATTTCTACCATCAGACAGAAATCAAGCATCCCCGGCTAAGAAAGGGCCATCGATACCAGTATCTCCCAACCAGAAGATTGAGATTTGTTTTCCCCATAGAGTCCTCTGGAAGAACTTTTTAGATGCATAATTCATTCATTACATCATTTCACAGCATACGCATGCATACATCGTTCGCAGTTATTTTCGAAAGCATAAAACATCTCATGCATCATGACATGGCATGAAGCTAACTTTATTTTTCAGGTTAATTATTCCCCTGATACAGTCAAAACAAAGGTCCATTCAGACGGACATCCTCATCAATTACGTTCAGGATTCAACTACATCTTTCAGATATACTCCATGTCAACATTCATTCTGACATCCTCCTAACGATGGCATCTATAAGCCCATCCCAGACATTTATTGCAAATACAACATATACAAATACTATCAGATATAGCCTAGCGTACGGTTCATTCTGATTCAGCTCGACATATGACCCTTTCAACTCAGATGCGATCTAACGTACGATCCATTCCGACCTTCAACAACTCCAATACGGTCTAGCATACGACCCATTTGGACCTTCAAGGCCTCAAATGCTACCTAGCGTACGGTACATTCTGAAGTGTAGTCTGGCGTATGACTACCCCCTTCATCATCAGGTACAGCCTAACGGACGGCTCAGTCTACAACTCATATACGATCTAGCATACGATCCATTCTGATCCTTCACCCCCAGTAACGATACAGCCTAACGGACGGCTCGTTCCGCAACTCAGATACGATCTAGCGTACGATCCATTCTGATCCTTTATCCCCAGCAGTGTATGACTCATTCGGATTCTTATCTCCTTTTGATTCGGCACAACATATTACTCCTCCAACAATACGGTCTAGCGTACGACCCATTCGGATCTTCATTCCTCAGATACTACCTAGCGTACGGTACATCCCGAGGTGTAGTCTAGCGTACGACTACTTTTCGTCAGATACAGCCTAACAGACGGCCCATTCTGCAACTCAGATACGATCTAGCGTATGATCCATTCTGATTTGTTATCCCCAGCGGCGTATGACCCATTCTAACTCCCCAATGAAGTCGACGGCCTAATGAATGACTCACTATACGGTCTGGCGTATGACCCAGTGACACCCATGACTTCAGATATCTTCTAACGTACGACGCACTCTGAAGCTCTCATCATCAAACTTCCTAGATGGCATCTTTAAACCCATCTCCATCAAGACTAACTAATTGACAAGTGCAAATTTTTGGGGCGTTCTAAGTGTTCAATAATCTTCCACCTCCAGACCACGAATGGCGTACATACCATTCTGACTCTCTCGGTTCAAGAATATTGAACAGGGGCAGCTGTCATACCCCAAAATTTGCCCATTAATATTTTAAGACATTTTTCAGGGCATTCCGACTCATTTTTATGACACTGATCTTAAAGGAACAAAGGCCCAGCTCACGAATGGCCCAATCCAGAAAATGGCCCAAACTGGCCTGTTCGCTACACGTTCGTTACACGCTCGCCTAGCGAACGTTCGCTACACGTTCGCTACACGCTCGCCTAGCGAAGCTGACAGACAACAGAAAATTTCGGGCTTCATTCTGAGCCCATTAGGTCATGAAAAAGGCATTATAAATATCACAACTCCAGTTAGAAAAAGGAAGAACGAAAAACCGAGACGGAGACGGCCGGAAACCCTGGCATAGCAACCCCGGAGAGTAGCCCAGAGAAGTCGGAGTGAAGAAACCCTGACGGCCGCTCATCCGCACCGAAGTTACCGCCGCCCAACTCAACCCGATACCAAAAGTGACTTGCCAATTCAGCATTACCACTCCATTGCAAACAGGTTTCTGTATCATTATTGTTTTATGCTTCCAATTTGTAAATCTCTAAATACATAATGCATCATGATTGAATTTTTGGATATGTAATTAGACTTTGCATGTGAATTCTAGTACGCCTGAATATCCTGAGTGTTTGACCATATTATTTCTGTAATTGAATGCAATAAGGCATGCAGCATGCTGAGATCATACCGTTCTGAAATTCAAAACCCGCAGCCGCTCGCTAGCACATCGCTAAGCGAGCATGTAGCGAGCATTCGCTAGGGCCTCGCTAGGCGAGGCAGAGGCGAACGGGACAGCCGTTGATATTTGTTATGTCCTATGCGTAACCTGATCTATTCTATGTTAATTATGCATTGTTTTGCCTGACATTCATGCTGCTGTGTTTTCTTTTGCGGTGTAATCCTCGATTGCACCCTGATTGGTATTCTAACCCGTTTGCTGAATTTTGTAAAGGTTCACATGTCCCAGGAAAAGAGTGTTGTTTAGGCCTTCCACTTTATTTATGGGATACCCTTATGAAGATCCACTCTAAATTGCTTAATTAATTTTAATGTATTAATTTTAATGTATTAATTTTAATGTATTGATTTTAATGTGGAGATTCATCCTAATCACCTAATTGACTTTAAAATATGACCTGTAAACATGTGATTTTGGACCTCTCTTTGCTGCCCTACGGTATTACGGTATAACGGTCATGTCCCGCGAATGTAGGGATACACTTAGCAAAGACCCTTCGGTTAAATCATCATAAAATAAATCATGGTCCCTCGGATGTTGCTTTTGAAATTACGATTTTGTCCCTCGATGACCCTTCGGTGTAGCCTACGGTTAAATGATGATCGTCCCTTCGAATGCTAAGGTATCCTTACAACTGTTGCCTTCAATGACCTATCGATGACCCTACAATGACCCTTTTACATCCAAAGGATAAAACTACTTACTTCTCAATAGTAAGGACAGTTTTACCCTCATAAGGATAGGAAATGCCCATAACGACCTTAGGAAGGTATAACTCTCAATTACTGGATCATAACCTAAAACATTTTCCACCCCTCACGCTTTGCAAGTCCTAGAAAATCACCACTTGGTATACATTCATACTAGAATCATTACCAAGTTATATTTTTCTAAACTGTTTTTCAAAATCAAACGAGATAAATACTTTGTATACATTCATACGAGAATCATTACAAAGCTAAACTCTCTTTTCGAAACATTTTTGAACAATTCACCAACACTTTTCAGACAAAAATATAAGTGATCCAGCAATTAAGAGCCCATGGATAACCATGGATACAAAGGGTGCTAATACCTTCCCTTTGTATAATGTACCTCCCGAACCCAAAATCTATTGAGGTCTTTCCTGTTCTTTTCCACCTTTCCTTATTGGATAAAAGAAAAGTCGGTGGCGACTCTTGCTATCCGCGACATTGCGATAAAAAGCAAAACACCCCAAGTCAGTTCACCGTATGACAGAACTGGCGACTCTGCTGGGGACGATTACAAGAGAGGTTACCTTAAAAAACAAGATCACTTATTTAAAATTGTCTGGTTTACTTTTAAGGGATTGCTTGGGTATTCTTGAGTGAAAGATCCTACACCCGGATCTAGTGTACCTTAGGTAAGTAGCAATAGATCATCGCGACTATCCGGCGTATACTGGAATGGTTAAAATGATGGCTACGGTTAATGTGACACTTTGGATGTCCTGATGTTCCTCATGTTTACTTGAGGAAAAATTTGGCATCTGCGTGGTGTCATTAAAGCATTAACCAGACCTTTAGAACCCTAATTGACTCATCCTGGCCATTAGAAAGTAGTGAGATAACTGACTTCGGTTCCGACTGGGGTTGGTTGAGACTCGATACTACACTCTTTGAGATTGGACTTTAGGGAAGCTTCGGTCAACCACTTGGTGTTGCACTGAAGTGGACTTAAAGGAAGGTCGGTGATTTGAGATCCTTCTAGAACCCGGTTACTATTTTAGGACAGGTTGAACCAACTAAACTTCAGTGGGGAGGGTACTTACCTATGGAACTCATGCAAGCCTTAAAACCTAGGAATGATGGTTGTGTGACTTGCTTGTGCTTGTTATTTACTTAACATCATAACATCATAACATCATCATAACATCATAACATCATGACATCATAACATTGTACTAACCATTTCAAGGACTTAGGGATTTAACTTTGCTCTGTTTTGTAAGGCTATGGCTCCCAGGAAGACCATCCGGATCAATTTTGTAGCAATCTCTCCTCAACTGAAGAATTTAGTGTCAGAGCTCCCCGATCATGCCCAGTTCATCAAGAAACACGGTTCTCTCCTCAATTTGGTTACCACTGGTTTCAAAGAAGATATGATGAGAGTTTTATTCCAGTTCTTCGACCCTAAACATCATTGCTTCACATTCCCAGATTATCAGTTGGTACCTACACTGGAAGAATTCTCCAGACTGCTTGGGATACCTATCCTTGATCAAATACCTTTCAGTGGTTTAGAAAAGGTTCCGAAGTCTGAAGAAGTTGTCGTAGCTTTACACATGACGAAGTCCGACATTGAAGCTAATTGGGTAACAAGGAGTGGAGTTAAGGGTTTACTTGCCAAATTCCTGACAAATAAGGCCCGAGAATTCTTTAAAGTTATGAATGTCCGTGCTTTCGAAGACATCCTGGCATTGCTAATCTATGGCTTGGTGTTATTCCCTAATCCAGACCAATTCATAGACATTAATGCTATTAAGATATTTCTCACTCATAACCCTGTACCTACCTTGCTGGGAGACATTTTGCATTCCCTCCACACTCGTACCATGAAGAAGCAAGGGACTCTCATGTGCTGCATACCTTTGTTGTCTAGGTGGTTTATTTCGCACCTTCCTCAATCAGTCTTGAAGAACGAGCAGAATTTGAAATGGTCTCAAAGGATAATGTCGCTCTCCCACCCAGACATCTGTTGGTGTCCTCAGTTCAAGGAAAATGTTACCATCAGTTCAAGGATATTTGTTGGTGTCCATCTAAACAAATATCAATTGATACTTTCAAGTATCCCTTGCCCCTTGCACGAATGATTGACTTCATAATAGCCATTTTACCTGTAATAAAGAAAATAATTAAAATCAGATGACAAATATAAAAACAATTAAAATCATAAAAGCCATTTTACCTGTAATAAAGAAGAACGCCTTAGAAGTAGCGAAAATCGTAGCAGTGAAAACCCTAACGTGAAAAAGAACGAAAATAACAGAGAGTGAAATAACAAAACGCGCAGTATGTTATAATTTTAATGTTTACTAAAGGGGACCTTAGAGGGCGCTTGTGGAAAAAAAACGCCCTCTAAAGGGGGCCTAAGAGGGCGCTTATGAAAGCGCTCTCTAAGGCTTTCCAGAAGCGCTTTATAAACTGGAAATGCACATGGACTTATAACAGCGTTTTTTTAAAAGCGCCCTCTAAGGGTAACCTTAGAGGGCGCTTTCTAAAAAGCGCCATGTATTGTTGTCCCTCTATCTCCTCCTTATTTTTTCGCTTCACCTTAGAGGGCGCTTTATTACAAAAGCGCCCTCTAAAGTGCGCTGTCTATTGCTCCTTATTTTTTCGCTTCACTTTAGAGAGCGCTTTTGTAATAAAGCGCCCTCTAAGGTGCGTTGTCTATTCCAGTTTTTGGCGTAGTGCATGCGGGAAACTTTGAAGGTGAGAAAAACATAAGAAGGGGGTTGAATTGTGTTGGCTTTTTCTTTTAAAGCTTTTTCAGCTTCTGTTTTTTATGGTTCTTAATCAGATTTCGAACTCTTGGTTCAGAGTCTGACTTCAGAAAACCTTAGTTTACTTCTAAGGGTCCTTATTAGATTCTGAAATAGAATCTGACTTAGAGTATCAAGGTTGACAGTATCAGAGTATTAAGTGCAGAAGCAATGAAAGTAAAAGTAAAAACACACACAGTTATCTTGGTTCCTCTCACAATTGAAGAGTAGTCCAATTCCCTTGCATTTCCAAGGGATTTTCAGTATAACCAAATCTGATTACAAATGCTTAAGCACACAAGTATGAGACTTCCAATGCCTAAACCCATAAGTAAGAGACGTTTATGCTCAAGCATACAAGTAAGAGACTTCCAATGCTCAAACACGGTAGTAAAAGACTTCTATGATCAATGGGTGAAGACAGGGGTGCAGACAGAATACAACATAGAAAGACTCTAAGACTTAAGAACTTCTAAAATATTCAAGTGTTAAGAGGTTCTAAGTCTAGCAATTTTGACATAGTAACTTCTCTTTGAAATGTCATGGTTGAGAGTCTTATGATGTAGTGTAGTTGTTGGTTCTAAGTGTTGGCAGCAATTTTGGTAAAACAAAGAGTGTTCACAAGATGTTGTATGTGATGTCTTAACATAAGATATCTATGTACCTGCTGAAATTTAAATGGAAAACATAATTATGCAGGATTGTTTCAGGATGTCATACACGATGTCATGACATATGATATTATGTACCAGCTGGAAATTATAAAAGGAATTATGGAATTATGCAGGATTGTTCCAGGATGTCAGACCCGATGTCATGACATCCTGTTTACAGAACATTCAGGGTGAATGTTATGTGTTATGTGATTGCGCATTTAATGGCAATCTATGTATGATTGAAGATCAGATTTGCAGGCGCATTCAATCATTGATTACAACCTGATTTACTTATTTTTCAAAGAGATCTAATCAACTGTCATGAGAAGATTTAATTGGAAAGTAGTTTTAGGGTTTTCAAGATGTCCAAGCCCAGCTGAAAGCTTCTATAAAAAGGGACTTGGAAAACCTGATTGAACACACAACCAATACTGAGCGAAATATTGAGAGAATATAAGGGTTTGTGTCTTGTTTAGTCGCGAGACTTGTAAGTCATTCAATTCATCCATAGATGATTGAATTGGTTTGATTTGTGGTTGTAATTTGTCACTCTAAGCTTGTAAGCAAGAGTGTGTGCCTACTTGGTCAAAGCTGTGAAGCAAGATCTAGTGTGTGTCTACTTGATCAAAGTTGTTAAGCAAGATCAAGTGTGTGTCTACTTGATTGAAACTGTGAAGTAAAATCAAGTGTGTGTTATTGAAAAGTGTCTTATTTTCACAAGGAATTGTTGTTTAAAATCACAGGTGTGATTGAGGGGGAGTGAGTGGGTTCTCATATCTAAGAGTGCTTAGGTAGAAATTACACGGGTAGAGATTAGGTGAGAGAGACTGTAACTTGTTGAAGTGTACAGAGAATCTTTGAACTGATTCTATTTAGTGGATTTCCTTCCTGGCTTGGCAGCCCCCAGACGTGGGTGAGTTGCACCGAATTAGATTAACAATTGCTTGTGTCTTTTGCTTTACCATTCTTTATCTTTATCCTGCTTGCTTTACTCAGATATTAGTGTCGTGACATCATCTTCGACATCTCATATCTGATTCTAGAATTTCAATTGGTATCAGAGCAGGCATCATGCTCTGGTTCTGGGTGAGATCTAGGGACAATACTTTCTGGTACTATGGAAAGAGATGGAGGATTTGTTCACAGACCACCAATTTTGGATGGATCTACCTATGACTATTGGAAACCTCGAATGGTAGATTTCCTAAAATCTATTGATAATAAGGCTTGGAAGGTTGTGTTAACAGGCTGGGTACATCCTGTAATTACTAAAGAAGGAGAAGCCACAACTGATAAGAAACCTAAAGAACAATGGTCCAAGGAGGAGGATGATCTAGCCCTTGGAAATTCTAAAGCATTGAATGCAATATTCAATGGAGTAGACAAGAATATTTTCAGGTTGGTAAAAAACTGTGAAGTGGCTAAAGATGCTTGGGACATTCTCAAGACCACTCATGAAGGCACCTCTAGAGTAAAGATGCCTAGACTACAGTTGCTCACCTCCAAGTTTGAAAATTTAAGGATGAAAGAAGATGAAAATATTCATGAATTTCATATGAGTATCCTTGAAATTGCTAATGCCTCAGGAGCCCTGAGAGAGAAGATGTCAAATGAAAAATTGGTAAGAAAAATACTCAGGTCACTCCCTAAGAGATTTGCTATGAAGGTGATTGTCATAGAAGAGTCTCAAGACATCTCCAACATGAGAGTTGGTGAGCTAATTAGTTCCCTCCAAACATTTGAGATGGGATTGAATGATGGTTCTGAAAAGAAAACCAAAAGCATGACCTTCATGTCAAACACAGAAGAGGAAAATAGTCAGGATGTTGATGAAGATTTGGCCAATGAAGTAGCAATGCTGGGAAGATAGTTCAACAGACTGTATAAAAAGATGGATGTAAGATCTAAGGCTAATGTCAAGAACATATCATATGACATCAGTAAATCCAACAATGCTGGAAGAAGAGCAAGGTCAGATGATAAGCCCAAAGAAGGAAAAGAAGTATAGTGATATGAATGTGATGGGTACAGACACATTAGAACTGAATGTGGAACCTACCTCAAGAAGCAAAAGATGAGTCTTGCTGCCACTTGGTCAGATGAGAGTGAAACAGAAGAATCTGCAAATCTGGTAACTGCCTTAACTGGAAGATGGGGTTCTGATGAAGATTCAAGTGATGATGAAGTAACCTTTGAAGAGTTGGCCACTACCTACAGAAAGTTGTGTCACAAAAGTGTAGAGGTGTGTAAACAGGTTGAAAGCCAGAAGAAGGAAATAACTCAACTTGAGAATGAGAAGGTAGAACACTTGGAAAACATCTCCAAATTAAAAACAGAAGCAGTGGTTCTGAATGCCAAGCTAGATGAAAGTCAACAAGTTGAAAGCCAAAAGATAGTACAGCTGGAGAATGAGAAGGAAGACCATGTGGAAACCATCTCCAAGTTAAAAACTGAAGCTATATTCTTGAATTCTAAACTAGAAGAGATGACCAAGTATGTAAGAATGTTAAACAATGGATCTGACTCCTTAGGCAAGATTCTCCAAACTGGACAAATAACAAGAGACAAATCTGGCATTGGGTATAATGAATCTAAGCCTGAGTGCAGTTACACTGGTTGCAAACCTAAAGCCAAACCTAAGTGAATCCATAGTAAAAGCAAACCTGTGATGTCACATCATATGTCACAACATCAGAAGAGAATACAGCAGAAAGGGAAACACCAAAGATGGAGATGCCATTACTGTGGGAAATTTGGTCACCTGAAACCCTTCTGCTATAAGTTGTATGGTTATCCTAGCCCTGTTCATCATCAGACTCACTATCAACCCAGGCCCAAACACCACAGGCTTGTCAACAAGAAGCAATGGGTTCCTAAGACTAATGTTACAAGTCTAATAGCTCAGACTCCCCTCAGAGTCTCAGCCAAAGAAGAGTTGTATTTTGATAGTGGATGCTCCAGACACATGACTGGAAACAAAGACCTAATAACTGGTCTTCATCCTCATGCCATAAGTTATGTAACCTTTGGTGATGGAGAAAAGGGTGAAATCAAGGGGATAGGCAAGCTTGATTGTCTTGGAGTTCCTAAACATGACAAGGTCCTACTGGTTAAGGGCTTGACTGCAAATCTAATAAGCATCAGTCAACTATGTGATCAAGGTCTGAATGTTAACTTCACTAAAACTGAATGTCTGATTACTAACAAAGAAAGTGAAGTGATTATGAAAGAAGTCAGGACCAAAGACAATTGTTACATATGGAGCTCTCAAATTGATTATTCCTCAAAGTGTACCTTTGTCAAAGAAAAAGGGATGAAGATGAGTATATCTGCTAGAGGAACTCTCAAGAGTGATGAAAGACAAGTCTGTGGGAAATGTCAGACAAGGATGTCACACCAGAAACTCAGACTTAACATCACTTCCAAAGGAGAAAAGCTCATGATGGCTCAAATAGATAGGAGGTTGATCAGATGGGTGAACATGTTACTAGTCATATGCAGTCTGAAGTTGGAAAGAGCTTTGTTGGACTTGGGCTACAAGTCAAGCAGATAAAAGGGCCTATGTGTCTATCTCAAAGCAAAAGTGTCAAGAACAATGTTGAGAAGATTGGGATGGAGAGTGAAAGGACACTTGCTCCTACACATTTGAAATATGAAAATGGTGTTTATGCTGAATATATAGCAGATGAAAGTAGCTGGTCTCAACAGGGTTGGTTGAAACTACTGATGATTGCATACAATGTCACACACGATGTCATGACATTGTACTATGACAACCTGCATGCTACAACTATGTCCAAAAATCCTATTTAACACAGTTGGTCCAAGCACATTAATTGTTGTCATCACTCCATTAGACAATTTGTGGAAGACAAATTCATAGCTCTAAAGCATGAAATGCAATTAGCTGACAAACTTGCAAGGGGTTTGGATGATAATCAGTTTGAATATGTAAGAGGGAAATTGGGGATTTGGATTCTTGTGAAATTATGGCAATTAAAGTGGAGTGGAAAAGGAAATAAAAATAGTGTCTTCCCACTTAAAAGAAAGAGCCACATTAATGATGAATCATTACCTAGTATTGGAACTAGTATCTATGCCATTTCCATACGCTACCTAAACACAACTATTTCCATCTTCATCCAATTTCTCAGAAAACCTTTGCTAGGGCAAAGAAATTCTTTCCAAAAGTACAACAAAATGTCACAACATCCCTCATCATCAGGATCAAAACCCACTCACAAAGGAAGGACTCCCCTCCATGGAGTTTCTAGATGAAGACGTGTTGGATGTTACTCCTCTTTGTGTGATACCAGGTGACACCCCTGGCCCTTCTTCCATGGCTGGAAGTAAGCAAGGTAACATTCCTGAAAAATCCCCTCATAAAGATGACATGCACTTTACTGATCGTACCATTAGGAACCTAGTTACTAGGATTCTGAATGAAGGGCATGAAGTCAAGGGTGTTTCTACCCCTCTGTCTAGAAGGGATCCCTCACTTGAGGTGGAACCCCAAGCTGAGAAAGATGATAACTCATCTAGATCAGAGAAAGAAGGGGTTGTTGAAGGATTATGCTCTCTAGGTAAAACCTTTCCTAGTAAGAAACCAATAGATGGTTATCATGAGCCTGCTGAGAATGTTATTAATCTGGAGGAAGAGAGTTCAGAGGAAGAGGATGATACCTTGGTTCATCATGTTAAACCAAGTGCTGCTAGGAAATTGAAGACCAGAAAAGGGAAGACTGTGGCTGAAATGATGACAGTCAGGACTAGGAAGAAGATTGCTAGTGTAGGACCCTCCAAGTCATGGAGTAAAGTTGAGGTTAGGAAGAGGAAATTCAGAGAGAGTTCTGACTCTGATGATGATGTCGAAGACGATGTCCCAGACATCTCTCCTGCTAAAAGACAGACTGTCAAGAAGTCTCCAGGCAAAGTTGCAGTTGTGCACTTACATAACATCTCTTTCCATCTAGAAGATGGGGCTGCCAAGTGGAAGTTTGTTATTCAAAGGAGGTTTGCTGTTGAAAGGGAGCTGGGAAAGGAGGCTGTAGAGGTGAAGGAAGTCATGGAATTGATTAAGGCTGCTGGACTGATGAAGATTGTGGTTGCTCTGCCCCAATGTTATGAGGGGTTAGTAAAAGAATTTATTGTGAATATCCCTGAGGATATCTCTGAAAAGAGTAGCAAGGAATTCTGCAAGGTTTTTGTAAGAGGTAGATGTGTGAAATTCTCCCCAACCATAATCAACAAGTTCCTAGGGAGAGGAACTGATGGAGGAGTGGATTTAGAGGCTACAGACAATGAAGTCTGTAGGACTATTACTGCTGGCCAAGTTAAGGAATGGCCTAGTAGGAATCACCTATCAGCTGGCAAGCTAACTGTCAAATATGCCATCTTGCATAAGATTGGTTCAGCCAACTGGGTGCCTACTAATCATATCTCAACCATCTCCATTGGTCTTGGAAGAATCATTTATGCTATAGGAACCAGGATAAACTTTGACTTTGGAAGGTTTATGTTTGATCAAATTGTCAGACATGCCTCCACAAATGCAGTGAAGCTGCCCATAGCCTTGCCATCTATCATCTGTGGGATTATCTTGAGCCCGCAACCAGGCATTCTCAACACAAGTGACATTCCTAGCAGAAGAAAGCCTCCACTATCCATTCACTACAAGCTGTTTGAAGGAAGCCATGTCAATGATGTTGTCATGACATCTGGAAGAAAGGAGTCTGCCTCTCAAGGTAGCTTGATTGATCAATTAAAGGAAACTTGCAAGGAACTGGATAATGGTATTAGGGTTGCCAGGGCAAGGAAAGAGGCTTTGGAGGTTCTTATAAATATCTTAGAGAAGGAAGAGATGGAGAAGGCTGGTGAGACCAAGGATTCAGATGCCAATACCTCAAGTGAGAGGTCCAATGCTCAATCTAGTGGCAACTCTGATTCTGAAAGTGAAGATGATGCCTCTTCCTTAGACTAAGTGGTAATGGTTCCCGCTGTTTTGAAGACTGTGTGATGTGTGTGGTGATGAAGACTGTTTTGGTGTGGCTGTTGTATGTGCTGTTATGGAAGTTGGTTCCCCTGCTATTTTGGTTACTTTGGATGCTGAAGAATTTATTGTTTTTTTGAAATGTGTGTAATTTGTGGTAGTCCTTACTGATGCCTTTATGTAATATTTGGGCTCTTAATGAGTTCCATAGATTTCTCATTATCTCAATTGTCACGGTTGTGTATGATGATGGTTTGTATCTCCTAACAATTATGTTTTAACATTTTATATGTTTATGACATCTGTTGTGACATTCTCTGCTAGGCTAATTGACATTTATTTTGTCGAATTGGTCACCTTTGGTCAAAATTTTGACTAAAAAGGGGAGAAATGATTATGTGGAGCAGTTAAAGATGTGAAGATGTATGTGCTGATGTAGCTGAACAGATGAACAGCTATTATTGAAGGAGATGTGTTTGGAGATGTATGTGTTGGTGTAGCTGAACAAATGAACAACTATTATTGAAGGAGGTGTGTTTAATGTAAGATATAATGATGTTCTGTTTACAGATGTCAAAGGGGATGTCTGATGTGGTGCACATGTGATGTTATGTGGTGCACAGGTGATGTTGAAGCTGATGTCAGAGGGTGACTCTGATTGTTACAGGTGTTGTGGTTACAGGTGCTGTTATTATTAAAGGAGATGTTTGTGTTGCACAGACTTAGGGGGAGAAGAAGTACCCTTGTGCATTTGTGTGTTTTACTAGTTGCTATCTAGTAATTCTGTGTTTGCTTCTACTGCTGTTTAAACTGTTGTTTAACTGCTGATAGTTTTCTTGTGAACAAAAAGGACAGATATATGTTTTAGCCAAAATTTGCCAAAGGGGGAGTTTGTTGGTTCTAAGTGTTGGCAGCAATTTTGGTAAAACAAAGAGTGTTCACAAGATGTTGTATGTGATGTCTTAATATAAGATATCTATGTACCTGCTGGAGTTTAAATAGAAAACATAATTATGCAGGATTGTTTCAGGATGTCATACACGATGTCATGACATCTGATATTATGTACCTGCTGGAAATTATAAAAGGAATTATGGAATTATGCAGGATTGTTCCAGGATGTCAGACCCGATGTCATGACATCCTGTTCACAGAACATTCAGGGTGAATGTTATGTGTTATGTGATTGTGCATTTAATGGCAATCTATGTATGATTGAAGATCTGATTTGCAGGCGCATTCAATCATTGATTACAACCTGATTTACTTATTTTTCAAAGAGATCTAATCAGCTGTCATGAGAATATTTAATTAGAAAATAGTTTTAGGGTTTTCAAGATGTCCAAGCCCAGATGAAAGCTTCTATAAAAAGGGACTTGGAAAACCTGATTGAACATACAACCAATACTGAGCGAAATATTGAGAGAATATAAGGGTTTGTATCTTGTTTAGTCGTGAGATTTGTAAGTCATTCAATTCATCCATAGATGATTGAATTGGTCTGATTTGTGGTTGTAATTTGTCACTCTAAGCTTGTAAGCAAGAGTGTGTGTCTACTTGGTCAAAGCTGTGAAGCAAGATCAAGTGTGTGTCTACTTGATCAAAGCTGTTAAGCAAGATCAAGTGTGTGTCTACTTGATTGAAACTGTGAAGTAAAATCAAGTGTGTGTTATTGAAAAGTGTCTTCTTTTCACAAGGAATTGTTGTTTAAAATCACAGGTGTGATTGAGGGGGGGTGAGTGGGTTCTCATATCTAAGAGTGCTTAGGTAGAAATTGCACGGGTAGAGATTAGGTGAGAAAGACTGTAACTTGTTGAAGTGTATGGAGAGTCGTTGAACTGATTCCATTTAGTGGATTTCCTTCCTGGCTTGGTAGCCTCCAGACGTAGGTGAGTTGCACCGAACTGGGTTAACAATTGCTTGTATCTTTTGCTTTACCATTCTTTATCTTTATCCTGCTTGCTTTACTCAGATATTAGTGTCGTGACATTACCTTTGACATATCATATCTGATACCAGAATTTCAGTAGTGTCTTTAACATATGATCCTTTAGCTCCTTATATAGAGACAGAGAAAAGAGTCGTTAAAGACTTTCACCAAAAGGTTGGATAACCTTCATACTTGATTAGACACGTCAAGAAAACAACTTTCTACAAGAAGAATTATTCGTTGAAGCCCAGACAACCAAGAAGATATTTTTTCCTTAAGTCTTCACGTGATCAAAAAGTTCTTTGAGTCTGTTAGAGTTGCCTCGATTGAAGAGACTCTACTTTAGAGGTTGACTTTCTTCAGTCTTCACTTTTTAGAGGCTGATCACTTCAGAGTCCACTTCTTTGCTTCTTGAGCTATAGAGTTTGGATCACCACATACTGGCTTTCTTTAGAGTTGACTTCTTCAAAGTCTGGATCTTCCATCATAACCAGAGTCTTCATAAGTGATCTTCAGAGCTAGAATCTGATCTTCAGATGCAGAATCCTCAAGTTTCTCTTCATATGTTCTTAATCATATAATCATGCAGACTTGAACAGATGTTAGAAAACCCAATTGTTCTTTGCACACTATGTTATGATCAAAACCCAAGGGATATGGTATCAACCAATTTTGTTCCAACAATCTTCCCTTTTTTATGATGACAAACATAAGTATTTAAGAACAATGATTGTTAATTTAATTAACATGTTGACTTCAGGGTCTGAGATTTGTAAGCTCCCTCTGAGTCTGATAGTCTAGAGGGTGAGGTTTGTAAGCTCCCCCTAAGTCCTATCCAATCTAATTAAATTTCTTTTAAGTATAATATCATCAATCTTCAGAATTTAATTAAGCAGGAACCAGAGTAATCATCAGATTTAGGTGCTTAGGTGTGCTTAAATACCCCTTAACTTTCTCCCCATTTTGTCATCAACAAAAAGATAACATTAGGAAAAGAAAAGATTCTGAAGAAAAACGAATATATGGGAAATAATCATGTCTGAGTAAAAATAGAGAAAAAATCAGGACTTGTTCTCCACTTGACATCAATTAGAAACATGCAAGCAAGAAAAAGTGTGATGTTAATAAATGACTTGACTTGTTGGAAAAGATTCTGCAGAACACGAGAATTCCAACCTGTTCTGACCCTATGAGGCATAGCAGTCAAACCTTGGAAAGGGAGTCTGAAGACCAGGCATGCATCTCTCTCTTGAGTCCATTGGTGCACATCAAACTAGACAAATTTCACAAGTTTCTATATTCCCTATAAAACCAGTTTAGATCAAGTAGAAAATCCATTCCTCCTTCTTTCATTAAACATCTCCTTTTATCAAAATGAGCAAGTCAGCTAAGAACAACAATGGTGGTTCCTCATAAGAAGTAAATAAGGCTTTACAGATCCAGAAAGATGACAAAATCAACTCTTTAAAAGGTGTTGGAACTTCTGCTGGTGCAATGAGGGTTGGAAGAACCTTAGAGACCAGGATGAAGAAACCCAAGAAGAAGGAGTCCTTGATGATGAATGGGATGAGGACCGAAAGAGCTTCCTCATGTCAGGATGGTGGACTGATGACCAATTAGAGTAGATTTTTCTATTGGAGCTGCTCTCAGTTGTATTGCTCTTTTTAATTTCACAGTCTTGTAATCCTTTTCCATTTGAATGAAAACAAATATTTTCCTAGCTTAGCTGGAATCTCTTTTCAACCATCACAGTCATGTGTGTGCAGTGAATTTTAAAAAAGTGCACTAACTAATTTCCAAGGGGATTGTCAAAATATGATTTTATTTACCAGACACAATATCCCAACACTGATATAGCTCATAAATATAGAAAATAAGCATAAACTAAAAACTTAACAGATATAACACATAAGTGGACATCATAAAAAATAGATTTAACAGAAAATCCAGTAATATGCCATCAGAAACATCTAATCCATATTTGAGCATCAAAGGATGAGATACTTCAGAAGTTACTACACATCAGAAGCTGTCAGAGCTTCTAATCATAGTGGCTTCTGATCATATTAGTTTTTGATCCTCCATACAGAAGCAAACACTAATCTTCCATAACATGCATGTTCATATTCTTTTTAATAAAATCAAATCTTTATATTGTAAGAGGCTTTGTAAATATATCAGCTGATTAAAGATTTGTATCAATGAATTTTATCTATTACACCTTTCTAAACAATCTCTAATAAAATGAGGTTTTACCTCCAGTTGTCCCTCGACAAACTCCTTTCTCTGTAGCTTCTGATCATGCCATTTTTTTGTCTTCTCCTTGTAGAGTTTGGCATTCTCATAGGCTTGATTCCTGAACTCCTCCAACTCGTGGAGCTGAAGGATTCAGGATTCACCCGCTTTGGCAAGATCATAATTTAAGAATTTGGATGCCCCAAACGCTTTGTGCTCCAACTCTAGTGGAAAGTGAGAAGCTTTACCATAAACTAACTGATAGGGAGACATACCTATGGGTGTTTTGAATGCCGTTCTGTACGTCCATAGTGCATCTACTAACTTTACTGCCCAGTCTTTCCGAGATGCGCAAACAATTTTTTCCAGTATTTGCTTTATCTTCCTGTTGGACACTTCGACCTGGCCACTCGTTTGTGGGTGATATGGAGTGGCGATCTTGTGTTTCACATTATATATCTTCAGTAGATTCTCCATCAGTTTGTTCAAAAAGTGAGTACCTTCATCGCTGATAAGTGCTCTCGGCATCCTAAATCTCGAAAATATATTATTCTTCAGAAAGGTCACAACCACTTTAGAATCATTGGTGGGCAATGCCACCACTTCCACCCACTTTACCAAGATGTAATTCTTCCCAAATGACGGTGGAAACGGCCCCATGAAGTCTATTCCCCAGACATCAAACAATTCAACTTCCAGCATAGCATTTTGCGGCATTTGATTTCTCTTAGAAATATTCCCCGTTCTTTAACATCTGTCGCATTCTTTGACGATGCCTTGGTCATCTTTGAACAGTGTGTGTGTATATTGTAGCGGGGTATTCGTTACCATTAGAGATATTGACTAAATCTAAGGTAAACCATACAAGTCGAGTCGCCACCGCACTTCTAATGGAAAATAGAAGTGGAATAGAATCTGATATGTGATGAAGCTTTGCCTCCTTGCCACGAAATTCCAATGCTCTCTTAGGGTTAGGGTTTCAGCTTCTTAAATAGGGTGGATTAGGTGTTCTCATGGGCTTTTTAATAAGTGATTTATCCATAAGAATAAAAGTGTGAAGTGAGGTGTAAAATGTTGTTATTTTGGGCCAAACTTAAGTGAATGGATGTCCAATGCATGGACAAAAGAGGTAAAAAAACGTGACTGGTTTGTGCAGCATGCTTAGAAAATCTGATTGGGCCAGCCACGCCCAAAATCTGCCTAGAAAAATCAAGTCATGGTGCCCACTTTAAATGAATGTATCTTTCAAACCATGGATCCAAATGAGATGATTCCAAAAGGATGTGAAAGAGGACATGGCAAGGTACAATTGTTGTGAAGAAAGTATTTCCAAATAATTCCTTAAAGTGCAAGAAAACTGGCCAAAAAGTCTTGACAAATTTTGAAGATTTTGGACTTAGAAATTTTTCTAAGTGTCCTAAAAAAATGTCTCACTTTGACTAAGCATAACTTTCTCAATTATAATCCAAATGGAGCAAACTTTATATCTATAGAAAGCTTGGAACAAGAGGAACAACTTTCATGTTGGAGAAATTTTCAAATGGATCTTTTATCTTGATAAAAAATGGGCTTAAAGTGAGTGCAATGATCATGAAAACTTGCCCTAAATGGAAAGTCAACCATTTCCAAATTAAGTAACTTTTCCAATTCCTGGTTAAATGATGAATCCATGATCCAACCTTGATCAAATTTCACATGTAGGATCCCCTAGGCATGGATTTTGAGATTCCACTCTCAAAATGTCAGGAGTTGACTTTTCTGGCCCCACAGTTGACTTTTCCCAAACTGTCTGATTCCCGATTTCATTGATCAATTGAAGCACTTCTGGCTCAAATAAAGAGCTGATTTTTTGTATGTAGACCCTTGTGGACATATGGAGGGCTATGGAAAAGAGTTTCACCCAAAGAATAAGAAATAAACTGATTTTATACCAAACCCTGATTTTAGGGCAAAAAGATTAGGAACTCATTGCACTGATTGCCAATGGATCTTTCTGAGATAATTGTGAATCTTCTTAGGCCAAGATGCCTCTCTAATCATCACATGGATGAGCTCCTCTACTTCCAACCAAACATTGCATGTTGCAGGTAGCCATGAAACCCTAATTTCTGATTAAATCCAGATGAACACTCTGATAGCTTTGAATCCTTCACTGATGAACTGAGGACCATAATAAGATACTTAGACCCCCCCTGAGACCTTTGAGACTTGTATACTTAGAAAATGAAGTCCAATTCTCAATCTTGCTTTGTGTGGGCTCCTTTTGTTAAGGAGTGATCGATCAAAACCTGATCTCCATGTCACTAATGCAGTATGCAATGAGTATGACCTAATATGATGCTAATGAAGTGTAAAACATAATCCCATGCTTCCAGGAAAAATGAAGGGTAAATTTTGGGGTATTACAGCTGCCCCTATTCAATCAACTAGAGACCCGAAAGGAAGATAGCAACGACTTTCGCACTTTCGAGGTATCAAGTGATTGAATACGATAAAAGCCCGAAAATTTACACTGAAGTGAAAAAATAAAGTAACAATGCTTGTCAGAATCGGCCAAGAGGTGGTCTTGAAAAAGAATCCGTCTGGTACGGTGAGAGTCGGTCTGAACACCGAAACAAGGAATGTTAGCCTGAATACCAAAATAAATGGTAACACGGAAATAACCATGGCCTGAATGCCGCTCATCAATCTGAATACTGGAAATGACTTCGATCTGAGCATCGGACGATACTTGATTATCAAACATCGATCTGAACACCGGGAAACCGGCCTGAATGGCACTTCGGTCTGAATACCTGAAAACTGGCCTGAATGCCACAAGTTGCATCGACCTGAATGTCGGAAACTTCTTCAATTTGAACATCGGAAAACTGGCCTGAATGCCACTTCAGTCTGAATACCAGAAACTTGGCCTGAATGCCACAAGTTGCATCGACCTGAATGTCGGAAACTTCTTCGATCTGAACATCGGAAAACTGGCCTGAATGCCACTTCGGTCTGAATACCGGAAACTTAGCCTGAATGCCACAAGTTGCATCGACCTGAATGTCGGAAACTTCTTCGATCTGAACATCGGAAAACTGGCCTGAATGCCACTTCGGTCTGAATATCGGAAACTTGGCCTGAATGCCACAATTTGTATCGACCTGAATGTCGGAAACTTCTTCGATCTGAACATCGGAAAATTGGCCTGAATGCCACTTCGGTCTGAATACCGGAAAACTTTCATACCTGTCAGCGTCGGCAGAAATAGGGAAAATAATAATTGAGGCGGCACGTGGGCCAACGACCCCTGTTGAGAATAAATAAAGGATGAGTCATGAACAACCTTCACGGTGAACTGACTTTGTGTGTTTTGCTTTGGAAAGCAAATGTCGCGGATAGCAAGAGTCGCCACCGACTTTTCTTTTATCCAATAAGGAAAGGTGGAAAAGAACAGGAAAGACCTTAATTAGATTTTGGGTTCGGGAGGTACATTATACAAAGGGAAGGTGTTAGCACCCTTTGTATCCATGGTTATCCATGGGCTCTTAATTGCTTGATCACTTATGTTGGTCTGAAAAAAAGTGTTGGTGAATTGCTTGAAAAATGTTTTGAAAAGAGAGTTTAACTTTGTAATGATTCTTGTACGAATGTATACAAAGTATTTATCTCGTTTAATTTCGAAAGCAGTTTAGAAAAATATAACTTTGCAATGATTCTAGTACGAATGTATACCAAGTGGTGATTTTCTAGTGTTTGTAAAGTGCGAGGTATGAAAAATGTTTCAGGTTGTGAGCCAGCAATTAAGAGTTATACCTACCCAAGGTCTTTATGGGCATTTCCTATCCTTATGAGGGTAAAATGGTCCTTACTATTGAGAAGTAAGCAGTTTTATCCTTTGGATGTAAAAGGGACATCGTATGGTCATCGATTGGTCATTGAAGGCAACATTTATAAGGATACATTAGCATTCGAAGGGACAATCATCATTTAACCGTAGGCTACAACGAAGGGTCATCGAGGGACAAAATCATATATTCGCAGGCAACATCCGAGGGACGATGATTTATTTTATAGGGACATGATGATTTAATCGAAGGGTCTTTGCTAAGTGTATCCCCACATTCGCGGGACATGACCATAATACCGTAATATCGTAAGGCAACAGAGAGAGGTCCAAAATCACATATTCAAAGGCAATATTTTACAATCAATTAGATAATGAGGGTGAATCCCCACATTATAATCAATTAGGTAATTAGGTCCACATTATAATCAATTAAGTAATTAGGATGAATCTCCACATTAAAATCAATTAAGTAATTAGGATGAATCTCCACATGGGTATCCCACAAATAAAGTGGAATACCTAGCAAGCTACCTTCTTCGGGAGTATGTGAGCCCTTACAAAATTCCGCAAACAGGTCAGAATACCAAATTAGGGTGCAATCGAGAATTGTACCAAACAAAAGGAACACAGCGGTAGGCCAGAATAGAACAGAACAGAACAGAACAGAAAAATCAAAAAAAATAGAACAGATCCGATAAGCATAGAACAGAACAACCAAAATATTAGCTACTGTCACGTTCGCCTCTGCCTCGCCTAGCGAAGGCTTAGCGAATACTCGCTACATGCTCGCTTAGCGAGGTGCTAGCGAGCGGCTGCGGGCTTTGAATTTCAGAACAGTACGATCTCAGCATGCTGCACACCCTATAGCATCCAATACAGAAATTACATGGTTCGACATTCAAGATATTCAGGCACACTTAAATTCACATGCAAAACCTCAAATATGTTTATGAATTCAATTATAATATCACATGCAAATTAAGAACATAAAGCGGTAATAGTAATGCAAACCTGTTTGCAATTGAATTGCAACCTTGAATTAGCAAGTCGGATTGAGTTGGGCGGAGGTAACCTTGATGCAAATGAGTTTCCTTCAGGGTTTCCTTTAGGGTTGCTCTGAATTCTCTGGGTTAGCCTCCAGGGTTTGTTGTGCCTTCTCTCTATCTCCCGTCTCCGTTCTCTTTTTCGTCCCCTTTTTCCTGACTGAAGTTCTGCTATTTATAATGCTTTTTTTGTAACCTAATGGGCTCAGAATGAAGCCCAAAATTTCTGATGTTCGCAAGCTTCGCTAGGCGAGTGGCATAACGAAGGGTTCGCTAGGCGAAGGAGTTGCTCGCCTAGCGGGCATGCCAGTTTGGGCCATTTTCTGGATTTGGCCATCTGTGAGCTGGGTCTTTGTTCCTTTAAGGTCAATGCCTTGAGCAATGAGTTGGAGTGTCTTGAAAGATTCCTTGTAATATTAATGGGCAAATTTTGGGGTATGACAGCTGCCCCTGTTCAATATTCTTAAACCGAGAGAGTTAGAATGGTTTGTATGCCGTTCGTGGTCTGGAGGTGGAAGATTATTGAACACTAGAATGCCCCAAAAATTTGCACTTGTTAATCAGAAGTTATTCCTGATGAAGATGGGCTTAAAGATGCCATCCATGAAGTTTGATGATGAAAGATCAGAATGGATCATACGCTGCTGGGGATAAAGGATCAGAATGGACCTTATGCTAGATCGTATCTGAGTAGCAGAATGAGTTGTCCATTAGGCGGGTGACTTCACTGGGGATGAAAGATCAGAATGGATCATACACTAGATCGTATCTGAGTTGCAGAATAAACCGTCCGTTAGGCTGTTTCTGATGAGAAAGGGGTAGTCATACGCTAGACTACACTTCAAAATGTACCGTACGCTAGGTAGCATCTGAGGGGATGAACATCCAAATGGGTCGTACGCTAGACCGTCTCTGAGCAGCAGGATGAGCCGTCCGTTAGGCTGTTTCTGATGACGAAAGGGGGTAGTCATACGCTAGACTACACTTCAGAATGTACCGTACGCTAGGTAGCATCTTAGGGGATGGACATCCAAATGGGTCGTACGCTAGACCGTCTCTGAATAGTTGAAGAAACCATACGTTAGGCTGAATCAGAATGAGCCGTACGTTAGGCTATATCCGATGATATTTGTTATATTTGCAGTAAATGTCTGGGATGGGCTTAAAGATGCCATCGTTAGGAGGATGTCAGAATGCTTGTCAGAATGAACATTCATATGGATTATATCTGAAAGATGCATCTGAATCTCGAATGTAACCGATAAGGGTGTCCGTCTGAATGAACCTTTGTTTTGACTGTATCGGGAGGATAATTAACCTGAAAAAAGAGTTAGCCTCATGCCATGTTATGATGCATGAGATGTTTTACGTTTTTGAAAATAAACGCAAACATTGCATGCATGTATATGATGATGCATGAATGAATTATGCGTCTGAAAATAAATGCGAACATTGCATGCATGTATATGATGTGGAATGATGCATGAATGAATTATGCGTTTGAAAAACTTTGCCAGGGGAAAATAAATCCCCATATTCTGGTTGGAGATATTTGTATCGATGACCCTTTCTTAGCTGGGTATATTTGATTTCTTGTCTGATGGTAGAAATATTCAACAAAACCTGGCTGGGGATAGAAGAGATGACCAGTCTGTCTAGCGATGCCAATTTTTCTGGGGAGTAACTTGCTTTGCTGGGGAAAGGATTTGTAACCGGACTTGTTGGAAAGCATGGTTAAACCTTATCCTCGACCCTAAAGTCTTTTAGTAACTGCTATTGCTATTTTATGCATGTATTTTCGGTAAACATCAATCATGTTCAAACGCATATGCTCATTCAATCTAAATCAATGGACGTTTACGCAAACAAAACAGAGAAAGTAAAACAAAAGCATTTTTTTTGGAAACAAAATTGTATTGATTTTGAAAGAGGGCCTATAAACAGGCAATTTGTGTACAAAGAGACAGAAATCCTAGTAAGAGGAAATTGTCGAGAACATAAAGAAAAAGCTATGAAGGAAAAGCCCTAATGATTTTAATTCCACTACTGTCATTATGTCTTCAAGCATCTCATCTCCTGCTGTCGGATAGAAGTGATTGGCTTGTTCAGCCCCTTGAACTTGGATGACGATGTCTGAGAACGGGACATAGTCATACGCTTTTAATCCCTAATTTTTGCCTGGACCGCCTTTTCAGGTTTTCAGTCCACCAGGATACCCTTTTTTGGCCAAGCCGCCTTTTCAAGTTTTCGACTTGCCGGGTGTACATTTTCATATGTTTATCCCTAATTTTTGCCCGAACCTTTTTGGTTCGCCGGGATGCCCTTATTTTTACCTAGATACGTCGACCTAGCGGGTCTCTTTTATGCGTAGTATTTTTTAACTATGTCTGCGTTCACGGGATGTGGGAAGTCTTCGCCATCCATCGTAGCAAGTATCATGGCTCCACCAGAGAATAATTTCTTAACTACAAATGGCCCTTCGTATGTGGGAGTCCATTTGCCCCTGGAATCACCTTGTGGTAGAATGATACGCTTTATCACCAAGTCGCCAATTTGATATACCTGTCTCTTGACTTTTTTATTAAACGCCTGGGTCATGCGCTTCTGATATATCTGCCCATGACAAACAGCCGCAAGTCTCTTTTCATCAATCAACTTTATCTGATCGAGTCGAGTCTGAATCCATTCATCTTCATCTAAGCCTGCATCTTTCATAATTCTTAGAGAGGGAATCTGAACTTCCACTGGTAAAACAACTTCCATTCCGTAGACCAAAGAGAAAGGAGTTGCCCCTGTCGAAGTGCGCACTGAAGTGCGATAACTATGAAGAGCAAAGGGTAACATCTCATGCCAGTCTTTGTATGTTACTGTCATCTTTTGTATGATCTTCTTAATATTCTTATTAGCAACTTCTACGGCGCCATTCATCTTTGGCCGGTACGAAGAAGAGTTATGGTGTTTTATTTTGAACTGCGTACAAAGTTCAGTAATCATCTTGTTGTTCAAATTGGAGAGAGCAGGTTTTCCAAATGTATATTTGATAAGATCCATCTTAGAAATCAATAAAGTGGTATGATTCAACATATACTGTCTTAGTCGGCGAGCAGCCCAAGCCAAAGCATAGCAAGCTTTCTCGAGCTGTGAGTATCTTGTTTCACAGTCGGTACCTTTTGCTAAGGTAGTATATTGCATGCTCTTTTCGACCAGACTCGTCATGTTGCCCCAACACACACCCTATTGAATTTTCTAACACGGTCAATTACATGATTAGAGGTCTTCCTTCAACTGGTGGCGTCAGATTTATAGGTTCTTGGAGATACTTCTTGATTTTGTCAAAAGCTTCCTGACATTCATCATCTCTTGACCGTTCTCAGTAATTTGAAAATGGGTTTGCAAGTAGCAGTCAAATGGGAGATAAATCGGGCAATGTAATTCAAGTGTCCCAAGAAGCTTCTGACTTCTTTCCTGTCCACTCTAGTACTCAGATCTACAGTTTCAATTGACTCCTCATGCGGCTGTATAGTCTTTTCTTCTTGCCGTAACAGTCTGGCAAGCTCTCCAGGTACTTCACAATCTTCCTCACTTCCATCCTCAGCTTGGTAGATCGGATTTTCAAAGTCATAATGAACAGTAGCAGAATTATTATCAACAGGATCCAGAGTGGATATGGATCTGCAATCGGTTATGTGAGTGTGTGCAAGAAATCATAGCTTATTTGAAAGATGACATGAAAGATAAAGAGCGCAATATTTGAATGCAAAAAGTCCATTGATTTATTGAATGTGAATATGCTTATGAAAATGACAAAACCCTTAACAAATTAGCTATTTGTGCCTCGGGCATAGACACAATGCTTTAAGAAGTTCAATTGTAAAAAATTAAAAATTGCAACACTAAAATAGGCAATAACAATTACTCCTGACTAAAGGAAATCGGGATAGTGTCTTCAGCCTTCCAATTATGGAGTCCGTCACCAATCGTTGGGAAAATCCAGTTATCCAAGTCGCAATCGCTATCAGTATCTTCTACGGCATTAACAGTCTTGTCATGATTAGGCCGAGGAGCAGTGATGACATTAGGAGTCTCCGGAGGATCAAATTCAAATTCTCCAGCGTCGATCATATCCTGAATCTTATTTTTCAACAACCAACAATCGTTTGTATCATGCCCGGGGCTATCAGAGTGATATGCACACCTGGCGTTGGGATTATAACTAGGCGAAGTAGTGTTGGGATTTGCAGGAGGAACTTTGAGGGTAATCAAATTTGCCTTTAGAATACTCTGCAGCGCTTGTGCTAAAGTCATATTGATCTTCGTAAACTGCCTTCTTCCCGGGTTAATGTGACTCACAGATTTCTTGTCTTTCTTCTCGAGCATAAGAGCCTTCAGTTCCTCCTGCCCCTTGGATAAGTTCAAGATCATCTCCTGGAGTTGAGCATTCTGAGACTGGAGATCCTTGACCATTTGTTCGAGGGCCATTTTTCTGTTTGGAAGGAAGACCGTGAGAACATTGATCCCTTTAGAGTACCTGTTATGCAATGTGATGTTATGCTATGCAATGTATAAAATGTTTTCACTGTTTAAAGTCCTTGAAATGGTCAGTACAATGCCATGATGTCATGATGTTATGATGTTATGATGTCATGATGTTATGATGGTATGATGTTAAGTAAACAACAAGCACAAACAAGTCACACCGCAATCATTCCTAGGTTTTAAGGCTTGCATGAGTTCCATAGGTAAGTACCCTCCCCACTGAAGTTCGGTTGGTTCAACCTGTCCTAGAATAGTAACCGGGTTCTAAAAGGATCTCAAATCATTGACCTTTCCTTAAGTCCACTTCAGTGCAACACCAAGTGGTTGACCAAAGCTTCCCTAAAGTCCAATCTCAAAGAGTGTAGTATCGAGTCTCAACCAACCCCAGTCGGAACCGAAGTCAGTTATCTCACTACTTTCTAATGGCTAGGATGAGTCAATTAGGGTTCTAAAGGTCTAGTTAATGCTTTGATGACACCACGCGGAAGCCAAATTTTTCCTCAAGTAAACATGAGGAACATTAGGACATCCAAAGTGTCACATTAACCGTAGCCATCATTTTGACCATTCCAGTATACGCCGGATAGTCGCGATGATCTCTTGCTACTTACCTAAGGTACACTAGATCCGGGTGTAGGATCTTTCACTCAAGCATAAAATACCCAAGCAATCCCTTAAAAGTAAATCAGACAATTTAAATAAGTGATCTTGTTTTTAAGGTAACCTCTCTTTAATAGTCCCCAGCAGAGTCGCCAGTTCTGTCATTCAGTGAACTGACTTTGTGTGTTTTGCTTTGGAAAGCAAATGTCGCGGATAGCAAGAGTCGCCACCGACTTTTCTTTTATCCAATAAGGAAAGGTGGAAAAGAACAGGAAAGACCTTAATTAGATTTTGGGTTCGGGAGGTACATTATACAAAGGGAATGTGTTAGCACCCTTTGTATCCATGGTTATCCATGGGCTCTTAATTGCTTGATCACTTATGTTGGTCTGAAAAATAGTGTTGGTGAATTGCTTGAAAAATGTTTTGAAAAGAGAGTTTAACTTTGTAATGATTCTTGTACGAATGTATACAAAGTATTTATCTCGTTTAATTTCGAAAGCAGTTTAGAAAAATATAACTTGGCAATGATTCTAGTACGAATGTATACCAAGTGGTGATTTTCTAGTGTTTGCAAAGTGCAAGGTATGAAAAATGTTTTAGGTTGTGAGCCAGCAATTAAGAGTTATACCTACCCAAGGTCTTTATGGGCATTTCCTATCCTTATGAGGGTAAAACGGTCCTTACTATTGAGAAGTAAGCAGTTTTATCCTTTGGATGTAAAAGGGACATCGTATGGTCATCGATTGGTCATTAAAGGCAACATTTATAAGGATACCTTAGCATTCGAAGGGACAATCATCATTTAACCGTAGGCTACAACGAAGGGTCATCGAGGGACAAAATCATATATTCGCAGGCAACATCCGAGGGACGATGATTTATTTTATAGGGACATGATGATTTAATCGAAGGGTCTTTGCTAAGTGTATCCCCACATTCGTGGGACATGACCATAATACCGTAATATCGTAAGGCAACAGAGAGAGGTCCAAGATCACATATTCAAAGGCAATATTTTACAATCAATTAGATAATGAGGGTGAATCCCCACATTATAATCAATTAGGTAATTAGGTCCACATTATAATCAATTAAGTAATTAGGATGAATCTCCATATTAAAATCAATTAAGTAATTAGGATGAATCTCCACATTAAAATCAATTAAGTAATTAGGATGAATCTCCACATGGGTATCCCACAAATAAAGTGGAATACCTAGCAAGCTACCTTCTTCGGGAGTATGTGAGCCCTTACAAAATTCCGCAAACAGGTCAGAATACCAAATTAGGGTGCAATCGAGAATTGTACCAAACAAAAGGAACACAGCGGTAGGCCAGAATAGAACAGAACAGAACAGAACAGAAAAATCAAAAAAAATAGAACAGATCCGATAAGCATAGAACAGAACAACCAAAATATTAGCTACTGTCACGTTCGCTTCTGCCTCGCCTAGCGAAGGCTTAGCGAATACTCGCCACATGCTCGCTTAGCGAGGTGCTAGCGAGCGGCTGCGGGCTTTGAATTTCAGAACAGTACGATCTCAGCATGCTGCACACCCTATAGCATCCAATACAGAAATTACATGGTTCGGCATTCAAGATATTCATGCACACTTAAATTCACATGCAAAACCTCAAATATGTTTATGAATTCAATTATAATATCACATGCAAATTAAGAACATAAAGCGGTAATAGTAATGCAAACCTGTTTGCAATTGAATTGCAACCTTGAATTGGCAAGTCGGATTGAGTTGGGCGGAGGTAACCTTGATGCAAATGAGTTTCCTTCAGGGTTTCCTTTAGGGTTGCTCTGAATTCTCTGGGTTAGCCTCCAGGGTTTGTTGTGCCTTCTCTCTATCTCCCGTCTCCGTTCTCTTTTTCGTCCCCTTTTTCCTGACTGAAGTTCTGCTATTTATAATGTTTTTTTTGTAACCTAATGGGCTCAGAATGAAGCCCAAAATTTCTGATGTTCGCAAGCTTCGCTAGGCGAGTGGCATAGCGAAGGGTTCGCTAGGCGAAGGAGTTGCTCGCCTAGCGGGCATGCCAGTTTGGGCCATTTTCTGGATTTGGCCATCTGTGAGCTGGGTCTTTGTTCCTTTAAGGTCAATGCCTTGAGCAATGAGTTGGAGTGTCTTGAAAGATTCCTTGTAATATTAATGGGCAAATTTTGGGGTATGACATTAATGAATCGGGTAACCACTTGTCTGGTGACCTTTGCAAATGACGCTGCTTTGACCCACTTGGTGAAATAGTCGATGGCAACAAGGATGAAATGATGCCCATTGGAAGCAATCAGGTCAATCTTTCCAATCATATCAATTCCCCACATAGCAAATGGCCACGGCGAAGACATCACATTCAGAGGATTTGGCGGCACATACACCTTATCAGCATAAATCTGCCATTTATGACACTTCCGAGCATATTCGAAACAATCAGATTCCATGGTCATCCAATAATAACCCGCTCTCAACAATTTCTTAGCCATTGCATGTCCGCCGACATGAGTACCGAAGGAGCCTTCATGAACTTCTTGCATTAACATGTCTGCTTCGTGTCTATCCACGCATCTGAGCAAAACCATGTCGAAGTTCCTCTTATACAACACATCGTCTTTGTTCAAGAAGAAACTGCCTGCCAATCTTCTCAAAGTCTTTCTATCATTGTTGGATGCCCCTGCAGGGTACTCTTGAATCTTCATAAAGCACTTGATGTCGTGGTACCAGGGCTTGTCATCAACTATCAGTTCAGCAGTAAACACATACGCGGCCTTATCAAGGCGCATAACATCAATCCTGGGAACATGGCTCCACCGAGTCACTTTGATCATGGAGGATAGAGTCACAAGAGCATCTGCCATCTGGTTCTCATCACGAGGTATATGATATAGCTTTACTGTTGTGAAGAAATTCAACAGTCTTCTCGTGTAATCTCTGTACGGGACCAGATTAGGCTGGAGAGTATTCCAATCACCATTCACTTGATTGATCACTAGAGCTGAATCTCCGAAGATGTCCAGAGTCTTTATTCTCAAATAAATGGCTTGCTCAATACCCAAGATACACGCTTCATACTCAGCTTCATTATTGGTGTACTCAAAAGTCAGACGAGCGGTGAAAGGCATGTGGGCACCATTCAGAGTGGTAATGACAGAACCAATTCCACTTCCTTTGGCATTGACGGCCCCATCAAAAATTTAAGTCCACTTTTCATCTGGATCAGGTCCCTCCTCAACAACTGGCTCTTCACAGTCTTTCATCTTGAGGAACATGATGTCTTCATCCAGAAAGTCAAACTTCATCGGCTCATAATCATCAATCGGCTGCTGAGCAAGATAGTCTGACAAAATACTCCCTTTGATGGCTTTCTGGGATGTATACTGGATGTCGTACTCTGTCAGTACCATTTGCCAACGAGCAACCCTTCCGGTGAGAGTTGGCTTCTCAAATATATACTTGACTGGATCCATTTTGGAGATCAGTAAGGTTGTGTGAGTCAGCATGTATTGTCTCAATCGCTTAGCAGCCCATGCAAGTGCATAACATGTCTTTTCAAGCATTGAGTATCTCGACTCGCAATCTGTGAATTTTTTACTCAGGTAGTAGATGGCATGCTCTTTCCTACCTGTCTCGTCGTGTTGATCGAGAATACAACCCATGGAATTATCAAGTACTGTCAAATACATAATCAGCGGTCTCCCTAGGACTGGAGGCATAAGGATTGGAGGATTCTGCAAATACTCTTTTATTTTCTCGAAATCCCTTTGGCAATCATCATTCCACCTGATAGCTTGATCTTTTCTCAACAATTTGAATATTGGCTCACACGTGGCTGTTAGGTGAGAGATGAACCTTGCAATGTAGTTCAACCTTCCTAAGAAACCACAGACTTGTTTTTCTGTACTTGGCTCAGGCATTTCTTGTATCGCTTTCACTTTGGCCGGATCCACCTCAATCCCTTTTTCACTAACAATAAAACCCAGTAGTTTTCCAGATCTCACCCCGAAAGTACACTTGTTCGGATTAAGCCTCAACTTGAATTTCCTCAAACGCTCAAACACTTTCTGCAAATTCACCAGATGTTCTTCTTCCGTATGAGATTTGACAATCACATCATCAACATAAACCTCGATTTCATGATGAATCATATCATGGAAAAGAGTTACCATAACTGGTTGATATGTTGCCCCAGCATTTTTCAGACCAAACGGCATCACCTTGTAGCAGAAGGTGCCCCATGGGGTTATGAAAGTTGTCTTCTCCATGTCTTCTGGTGCCATCTTAATTTGATTATAGCCAGAAAAGCTATCCATGAAGGAGAATACCGAGAACTGAGTCGTGTTATCCACCAAAACATCGATGTGAGGTAATGGGAAATCATCTTTAGGACTAGCTATGTTCAGATCCCGGTAGTCGACACACATCCGTACCTTTCCATCCTTCTTAGGTACTGGAAAGCTATTTGCAACCCATGGCGGATAATTTGTAACTGCTAGAAACCCTGCATCCAACTGTTTTTGCACTTCTTCCTTTATCTTGACAGCCATCTCTGGTCTTGTTCTTCTGAGCTTCTGCTTGACCGGAGGACAATCCTCTTTGAGAGGTAAACGGTGTACCACAATGTCTGTGTCAAGCCCTGGCATGTCCTAATAAGACCAAGCAAAGATGTCAACATACTCTTGCAGCAATTCAATCAGCCCCTTCTTCACATTATCTTTCAAAGCAGCCCCTATCTTGATTTCTCTCTTGACGTCCTCGGTGCCGAGATTAATCACTTCAGTAGACTCTTGATGCGGTTGAATGACCCTTTCCTCCTGTTTTAATAACTGGCAAGTTCTTCAGGGAGTTCACAGTCTTCATCACCCTCTTTTTCAGCTTGAAAGATTGGATTTTTAAAGTCGAAGCGAGCTATAGCAGAACTGTTATCAATAGGATCTGGTGACGTGCATCTGCATGAGTGATGGTATGTGCTTATGAGTGTGAACAAGAAGTGGAAACTAAACAAAACATTGCCAAATGTATATATATATATATATATATATATATATATATATATATATATATATATATTTTTGTTTTTTTGAAAACTGCAAAAATAGAAAGACAGTGAACAAAATACTTGAATGCAAAAAGACGTCCTTTATTTATGATAAAAAAATGCAGGTATCCACATAGATGAGCCCTACAATTAGTCATCACGCCCTGGGCGGAACGTAAGACTTGGATATGCATGAATAAACAAAGAAAATTACTCTTTAAGAAGAGTGACTTGGATAATCTCTTCAGAAGACCAGTTGCGGAGAACTTCACCCGGGACCCTTGGACGCACCCAGTTGTCAATGTCGCAATCATTATCCCCATCTTCTTCGTTGATTGCAGAGACTTGGCCATACTGAATGATGCCAACACTGGAGAAAGTAATCAGCCCCTAATGAGTCTGAGGCATTGAAGTTGTAGAAGTCAATGTTGGCTGATACCCAATCCCAAACTTGTCTTCCTTCATAGGTAAATCCAACAGACGTCCCCAACCGGGAGCAACATTTGTAAAATCTTCAACAGCATCTTCAAACACATCTTAAGCAACCCCTTCAACAGACTTTTGGGCAGATAGGTCTTCAGCTTGGAGGATACCATCGTCAAGCAAGGCCTGGATACCCTGCTGCAGCTTCACACAACCCCCACTCTATGCAACACAACCCAAACAACCGCTCCCACAGCCGGGGAAAACATCTGCCTTTAGCAAGTATTCTTTGATTTCTAACAGCGGAGTCTTCAGCTTCAACACCTCCTTGACTAGTTTGGCTTCTCCTTCAACCATGTTAACATTTGCTCCACCATGTTGTGGCATGGGATTGTTGACAACATTAGGAGCTGGCGCAAAGTTAATGGCCTTTGAATCAATAAGGTCCTGAACTACGTGCTTAAAAGCTTTGCAGTTCTCAATAGTGTGGCCAAGTGCCCCAGAGTGGAAATCACACCTAGCATTGGCATCATAACCCACCGGAAGCCTGCCAACGGGAGGAGCCAAAGTGCGTAACTGCACAAGTTATAACTGCTGAAGGTTGGGAAGCAACTGGGCATACGATATCGGAAGAGTGTCGAAACGCCTATCCATCATCCTCTTTCTCTGTTGATAAGCAGGTCTGTTACCCTGTTGTTGTTGGTATTGATTTTGTTGACGTTGAGGTTGTTGTTGTTGCACTGGTGCTGCAGCCGGAATGGTCACTGCTGCAACATAAGGTTGTTGATGGTAATTCTGAAAGTTATTCCTGTGGTTACCCCTGCTCTGATGAGAAGACACATCATTTGCATCCCCTTCTCTCCTCTTCTGTCCTCCTAAGAACGGCTTCTTTGACCCCAAAGATGATCCAACCCTATTTCGGATCTTACATGTCTTCAAGTAGTTCTCCACCCTCTCACCGGTAGAGACCACATCAGCAAAATTCGAGGCGTTGCAACCCACCAGATGCTCCAAATAAGATCCAGGCAGTGTGTTCATAAACATGTTGGCCATCTCTTTTTCCAACATCGGAGGCTGAACACGGGAAGCCAACTCTCTCCAGTGTTGAGCATACTCTTTGAAGCACTCGTTGCTCTTGAGAGACAGATTCTGGAGTTGAGTCCTGTCAGGTGCCATATCCGCATTGTACTGATATTGCTTCATAAAGGCCTCAGTCAAGTCTCTCCAGCAGCGAATATGGGCTCTGTCTAGCCTCATATACCACTCTAAGGATGCCCCAACTATGTTGTCCTGGAAGAAGTACATGAGAAACTTCTCATCATCAGAATACGCGATCATCTTGCGGAAGTAAGCTTGTACATGAGTCTTCGGGCAAGAGTTGCCATTGTACTTATCAAACACGGGGACTTTGAATTTTGGCGGAACTCTCACGCCTGGGACCAGCCCCAAGTCAGCAACATCCACACCAAGAGCATTCTGCCATTCCATAGCTTTCAACCTCTCTTCCAGTCTTCGAAACATAGGGTCCATATCATGGCCCATGCCAAAGTCCTCCTGAAGTAGGGGGAATTGATCCTCTTGATCATCACAGATGGGTTGTTGACCAAGGTTGCCATGTGGGATTGGGATAGGCCCCGGTCCATTGGGTCCATTAGCCTCTCCAGCAGGAGGATCAGCCACAACCTCCGGTTGAGTAGTAGGGGGATTCCCCTGTACCAACAATCTAATCTCCTGTTGTCCCTGAGCCACTCCTTGGACCACTTCCATGAACTGATTCATGCGAATCCTCATCTCAGCGAGCTCTGCTTGTAAACCTTCCATTGCTCTCTATTGATTCCTTCGGGTACCGTATCGGTGAATGCCTGAGTCAGCTATCCTAATTGTGGAATACCAAACAAGATAAGAACACTGCGGCGGTACCTGTTATGCAAGACATGCTAATTAATATGCAAATGCAATGACATGTTTATCAATTTCAAAGGGTATTCTACCCCTTGATTCCAGTCACACATTAGATAAACAATGTAAGAAAACCCCGACTAGAATCAAGAAGAAGATATAAACCCCTAGGAATAGATAAACATGATGCATGCAATGCTTATGATTTAATTTTTATATCAGAGGAACTTTAGAGTCTTATTTGCAAATTTTGGAAATATTAAACGTTTATCACATACGGAAATATCACGTCAATTAATATTTGGAAATGTTTTTACGCCAAAGAAGTACAGTCTTGGTAACCAAATACAATACAAGAGAGAAGGAAAATGAACATCCTATGGATCCCTAGAAGCAATCGTCCAAAGCCCTCGAGACCGGAAGATAAGCTGCACGAAGCCTCTTCACCTCCCTCTCATAGGCTGCCTCCATATCTGCCTTCTCTTTGGCGAGTCGATCATACTTCCTCTTCCAAAACTTAGAAGACTGAGGAAGTAGAGAAGTCAATGCGTCATCATGATCATCAATAACCTGGTGCTCAAGGAACTCTATCAAAGCATCCTTCTCTCTAATCTGCTGAAGCAACTCCTCTCGTTCACGGATCCAAGCACGCGAACGGTCTTCGTCTCTCAACTCCTCCACTCCATGGCTAGGGAGGGTTGAAGGCCCAGCCACAACCAAAGGTGTGGGTCTTGGATACTCATAAGGCATGAGGTACTCGGAAGCTCTCCTCCTAACCCAAGAGGTATAGGGTTCCAAAGCGATACAGTTCTTCGGACCTAGCTCCTTCCTTCCTTTCTTATGGATCTTGCGCCAAGCGCGGACCATCCTGCCCTTCAAGCCTTGGGCATCTTTACCCTCCTGAAAGAACACACCCTCTAACAGAATGTTATTGGGTTTATCCTTTAGGGGGAACCCAAGCTGACGACGTGCCAAAATAGGGTTGTAGTTAATTCCACCGCATGTACCAAGAAGAGGTACATTGGAGAATTCACCACAAGAGTCGATAATCTGCACACCATCATATACACGGTTGTATCAAAAGATATCATCATTAGTGAGAGACATAAGTCTCGTGGACCACCGTAGACATCCTTTGTTCTCCTTGAAGGCGAGCGTCTGAGGCAAGTGCGAAATAAACCACTTGTACAACAGAGGCAAACAACACACAATGGTACCACCGCCCTTTGCGTTCCTCATATGCAAAGAGAAATAAGTGTCACCCAACAGAGTAGGAACGGGATTAAGAGTAGAGAAAATCCTAATGGCGTTCACATCCACAAACTTGTCGATGTTGGGGAATAACACTAGCCCATAGATGAGAAGTACAAATATGGCCTCAAAGGCGTCCTCACTCATGGCCTTCCCAAACATAGTAGCTTGATCAATAAGGAAATCAGACGGGAGACCTTGAATTCCATCTTTGGTAGTCATATGAGCACCAATAATAGATTCATCTATACGCAACAGATCAGCAATCTCTTGAGAAGAAGGAACTCTCTCCAAGCCACTGAACGACAATTGGTCCAGGATAGGTATGCCCACAAGATAGGCATACTCCTCAAGCGTGGGCAAAAGTTGGAAATCCGGAAAAGTGAAGCAACGGTACAAGGGATCATAGAACTGCACCAACACACTCATTAGACCTTCATCCACTTGAGTAGCCAGAATAGACAGAAGCTTCCCATGACGAGCCTTGAATTCCAAGGGATCTAATACATAGGATGTCAAACTCCTTAACTCTTTCAAGTCGGGTTGTCTGAAACTGTACTTCTTCGTATTCCTTCTTTGCTTATCCATGTCTGAAAATTTGCAAATAGACCTCTTAAGTTCCTTGAAAATTTTCTCATTGTTGATGATATGGATGTGTATGAATGCATGAATGCATGGATGCAACAATCGCACTCAAGGATCAAGCAAATCACACCACACAAAGGTCATGGGATGGATCAAGTCATCCTTAATATCAATCATCCATTTTGGTGGATTATGGTTTACACCTTATCAACACCCAAGTTCCATTGATATTAAGGATACACAAGAACGGTTCAACCACGAATCAAGGGTTTGTTGCGAGTCGTGAGCATGGAGTCTTGGTTAAGAACCACCCAAAGGGAGTGTACTATGGTTAAACCTGACAATCATGTTCTACAAGAGGTTCCCATAGTCATCATCCCATCTTTCGGATATTATCGGATAAACGACTACTCGTATTCCAAAAATATTCTCAAGAGAGACTCTTATGAGTGTAGTATCGCGTAACAATCGTATCAAATCTTACACTTGAACGATCTTCGCACTACGTCCTAAAAATAGGCCAAGATGGGCGTGGTAAACTAAGGTCCTTGGCTTCTAAAGCATATATTGGAAAGAGTAATGTCTAACCACGACTACTCGTGTGACATTATTGATCCCAACATAACCTCCACCAAGTGAATGGGCTTGCAAGTCAACTTGCTAAGGAATAACTCCACACAATTCAACAAGACTATGGCATTCTCCTATCCTAAGTGCACTCGAGTTCGGGTATAGAACTCATCTCACAAAGATCACCAAGCATACAAGGAATTAATATTCAAACAATTCAATCATTACATACAATACAGTAATCCCAAATTGCACAAAAATATGTCACAAAGCAATATACCATACAATATAACAAATATGAAAAGTAGGCAAAACCCACTAGGCAAATGATAGTCCCCAGCAGAGTCGCCACTTTTCTGTAGTAGGGTATTCGTTACCATTAGAGATATTGACTAAATCTAAGGTAAACCATACAAGTCGAGTCGCCACCGCACTTCTAATGGAAAATAGAAGTGGAATGGAATCTGATATGTGATGAAGCTTTGCCTCCTTGCCACGAAATTCCAATGCTCTCTTAGGATTAGGGTTTCAGCTTCTTAAATAGGGTGGATTAGGTGGTCTCATGGGCTTTTTAATAAGTGATTTATCCATATGAATAAAAGTGTGAAGTGAGGTGTAAAATGTTGTTATTTTGGGCCAAACTTAAGTGAATGGATGTCCAATGCATGGCCAAAAAAGGTAAAAAAAACGTGACTGGTTTGTGCAGCATGCTTAGAAAATCTGATTGGGCCAGCCACGCCCAAAATCTGCCTAGAAAAATCAAGTCATGGTGCCCACTTTAAATGAATGTATCTCTCAAACCATGGATCCAAATGAGATGATTCCAAAAGGATGTGAAAGAGGACATGGCAAGGTACAATTGTTGTGAAGAAAGTATTTTCAAATAATTCCTTGAAGTGCAAGAAAACTGGCCAAGAAGTCTTGACAAATTTTGAAGATTTTGGACTTAGAAATTTTTCTAAGTGTCCTAAAAAAATGTCTCACTTTGACTAAGCATAACTTTCTCAATTCTAATCCAAATGGAGCAAACTTTATATCTCTAGAAATCTTGGAATAATAGGAACAACTTTCATGTTGGAGAAATTTTCAAATGGAGCTTTTATCTTGATGAAAAATGGGCTTAAAGTGAGTGCAACGATCATGAAAACTTGCCCTAAATGGAAAGTCAACCATTTCCAAATTAAGTAACTTTTCCAATTCCTGATTAAATGATGAATCCATGATCCAACCTTGATAAAATTTCACATGTAGGATCCCCTAGGCATGGATTTTGAGATTCCACTCTCAAAATGCCAGGAGTTGACTTTTCTGGCCCCACAGTTGACTTTTCCCAAACTGTCTGATTCCCGATTCCATTGATCAATTGAAGCACTTCTGGCTCAAATAAAGAGCTGATTTTTTGTATGTAGACCCTTGTGGACATATGGAGGGTTATGGAAAAGAGTTTCACCCAAAGAATAAGAAATAAACTGATTTTATACCAAACCCTAATTTTAGGGCAAAAAGATTAGGAACTAATTGCACTGATTGCCAATGGATCTTTCTGAGATAATTGTGAATCTTCCTAGGCCAAGATGCCTCTCTAATCATGACATGGATGAGCTCCTCTACTTCCAACCAAACATTGCCTGTTGCAGGTAGCCATGAAACCCTAATTTCTGATTAAATCCAGATGAACACTCTGATAGCTTTGAATCCTTCACTGATGAACTGAGGACCATAATAAGATACTTGGACCCCCCCCCCCTGAGACCCTTGAGACTTGTATACTTAGAAAATGAAGTCCAATTCTCAATCTTGCTTTGTGTGGGCTCCTTCTGTTAAGGAGTGATCGATCAAAACCTGATCTCCATGTCACTAATGCAGTATGCAATGAGTATGACCTAATATGATGCTAATGAAGTGTAAAACATAATCCCATGCTTCCAGGAAAAATGAAGGGTAAATTTTGGGGTATTATATATATATATATATATATATAGTTTAGAAAAAAAAATCTAAAATTTATGAATGTGACATTAATTTGAAAAAAAATAATTAGAAATCACAATTTAGAAAAAACTTGTAATAGAAGGAAGCGAAATTTTTACAAAAATAACCCACTTTTTCAAGGAAATTCCCAAAATACCCCTAATTTAAAAAAAATCCCAAACTACCTCACTTTTAGGAGGAGTCGCCAATTGAATTGGAGACTCCTCTTAAAAATTGAATGGAGGCGCCAATTGGATTGGCTAGGGCAGATGCCCTAGCCAATTGGATTGGCGCCCCTGTGTAGGACTTAAGAGGAGGCGCCAATTCAATTGGAGTCTCAGTGTAAAATGCAATTTTTGTGTTATAAATAGAAGCGTTGTGTGAGTCATTGTTCCAGATCTCAACTAATCATTTGGCAATCATGTTTGGTGTTCGTCGCCGATACGGAAAGGTGATTTATGCGAGAGACAAACCTCGGATGCTGATGTTGTTCTGGAACATCACTATGTTCGATCAATTGAAGAGGGAGCTGGTTCGTTGGTTAGATGGGAAAATACCAGAAGGGGACAAAATTAGAAGTATTGAGAGACTCGACAGTATCTTTGGTTGGGTGCGAATGAAGACTGATAAGGATGTTAGGGAAATGATGTTTGGTCGAGATGACATCAATTTGATTGTTGTAATCAGTTAGAAATATTTATGTTTTCAGCTAGCTTATTTTGTACTGATGTTTGTTGTGAACCTCGTTGTAACAAAAAGTTAATGATATATAATGATTGAAGGTTACAGAAATACAATGTTACAAAAAGCTTAAGACCCATATGATGCTCCTCGATTGGGAAAGTTGTTCTTGTTGTGTCCTGGTTGACGACAAATACTACATAATCTTATCATTTTATCTATGGAATCCATCTCTGTCCTGATACGCGTGCTGTTTGGCCTTCCTTTTTTCTTTCTACGCATCTCGTCGTTGTGCCAAACTATATCACCTTCATATGGAGGCCAGTATTCCTCCATTGGTAGTACCGAGAAGCTTTGATTATATACATTCATGACGGTGACGGTCTTGTACACATCAGATAAATGGCTGTAAGCGTCTTGACGAGTATAAGCGCATCCTGCAATGACATGGGAGCAAGGAATGCGGAAGGCCTGAAATTTTCCATAATCGCACCAACTTCTGTTTAGTCTAACAACATAGGCTAAATTTGGTCTCCCCTCGTTGTGATCCATTGTTTCCTGGACGCTAAAATTTTGCCTATGACGGTCAAAGACTGTTACAGCGTGTGTGCTAGCTTTGATGTTCTCCTCTTTCATGACCTTCATGCAACACTCACTGAATACTTGCCCGGACATTAACACCACACTCCATCTTTCACCTCTGGTTGCGAACGTAGAAGCCAACCTATAGTAGGTCGATCTTACCAAGGCGGTTATCGGCAAATTTCGAATTCCTTTGAATACCCCGTTCATGCATTCCACAAGGTTTGTTGTCATGTGGCCCCATCGACAACCTCCGTCAAATGCCCTTGTCCACTGCTCTACTGGTATGTTATTTAGCCATCTCCCTGCGTCTTCATTAGACAGTCTAATTTCATCACGATAATATTGAAATGACGAATGAGTTAGTGCATACTCAACATTCACCACCTTCTTGCGAAGATTCTTATCTTTTATAGAACGCATGAAGTTTTGTGCAATGTGTCTGATGCAATAGACATGGGTAGAAGGAGGATCATGTCATCCGTTGTCATGGTTGTTGTAGGCACTCTCAATGGCAGCATGTCTATCAGAAATCAAACAGAGATTGGCTTGTGGAGCCACATGCGTTCTGAGATATCGAAGAAAGAAACCCCATCCACCAACCGTTTCACCTTCAATAAGAGCAAAGGCAATGGGAAAAACATTGTTGTTGCCGTCTTGTGCAACCGCCATGAGCAAAGTACCATTGTATTTGCCGTATAACCAAGTGCCATCAATTTGAATAATAGGTTTGCAGAATGCGAAACCTTTGATGTACGGGTCAAATGCCCAAAAGAGACGGTGAAAGATTCTATTACGTGTAACATATGTTCCTGGGACATATGTTTTTAGTGTCCATAAAAACCGTGGCAATTCCTTGTATGAATCCTCCCAGTTGCCGAAAACTTGTTCAACAACCTTTGTCCTCGCAATCCAGGCTTTCTTGTAAGATGGAGTATAATTATATGTCGTTCTGATATGGGATATAGTTATACTCACCTTCACAGATGGGTCTTTATTAACCAACGGCAGAATGTCTTGACATATCAACGCTGCGCTTAGTTTGCGGTGATCTTGTTCAATGTTAGTTGCAATACAACTGTGAGGTGGGCCTATTGAAGCGATCTCCCAAGAGTCGTTTTTCTTTTTGTAAGACACAGCCAAACGAAACTTACAAAGCATGTTACGACATTCGATAACATACCTTCTAGAATCAGTGTGTTTCATTGTAAAATCAACAGAGTTATTCATGTGGAATTTTTTGATAGCTAGAACACATTCTTCTTTGGTACGAAACATGTCTCCCACCTTTAATTCACCTTCTGATCTCGGATACAAATTATAGAAAACACTGTTGGATGTTTCATCGTCGTGCAGATCCATATTTGTCATATGTTGAGGCGGATTGTAGACACGACTAAGAGGTATTGGTGGTGGTTGATCATCATCTTCAATCAACGACATCCAGTTCTGCTTCTGCTTCTGGGTTGACGTCATCTGCCCATTGTGGATCAAATTCACCAGATTCATCCTGACTGGTTATTTGTGACTGTTGAGATGGTATACATGGTTGAAGAGTAATGTACAACTCAATACAGTTGCAACCTGAATGCTCATGACTAATAAACATGTATTCAACATCTTCATCGTCTCGTACCTTTTGGGGGAAAAACTTGCATTGACTATTCTAAAAAAATATTGGATTTTGATATGTGATCTTTGACACAATACCCGATCCTATACAGGATTGTATTCTTTTTTTCAAATGCAAGAAGGTTGCATTTCTCTTGATCGTGAGTCTAATGGTATCAGTATTTCGAAAACAAAAATCATACAACTCAGACTCGTATGTTTCACCGTTGCAGTGAACGTTGACAATGTATTTTGGTGAAGATGACATTGTGCAGATGAAAACTATTTTCTTGCTGCAGACGAATGTGAGTGAAGTGTCTTGGATGTTGATAGTAAGACACTTAAATAGAGGAGTGAAGTGTCTCACATGCTAGCTAGTTTGGAGTGACGTGTCGCACATGCAAGCTACTCCGAAGTGACGTGTCGCACATGCAAGCTACTCCGAAATGATGTGTCAACCATGCAAGCTACTCCGAAATGATGTGATGCACAACAATGATCGTGTGAAGCTGCAGTTCGGTATGCCCCAAAACACCCCAGATCCCCCAGCTAGCCTAGGAGAATGGCATCTGCGCAAAGTTAACGACCAATGGAACTTCAATCCATGGCAAAGTTTCGCAAGATCGGAGTGTCGCAAATGGAAGCACCGTTATGACCATGTGTTAACTGACACAGTCATGTCAACTGAAGAAAAACCAAGTCGTACTTATATGGCTTGGTACAAATCGGTTGGTTTTCAGTTCATCGCCAAGGATATGTACTTGTACGACCCACACCAGATGACTTACACACCTGACACATCAACATCAAACCCCTAACAACAGTGTCAGGCCGGATACAAACAACCCCCTGTCCGTCAAACGTTCCGTTCAACCAACACCCAAACATACAACCAAAACATACCATACACCCAACCCCAATACCAAGAGCATACCCCATACCACCACCAACAAATTGACCATCAACCTGAGACTCAACATCGCTTCGCACCCACCCAATCACCCTACCAAAGTCGCCTAAGCCAGAACACCAAACTATCATTCAACACCAACCGCCTCTCCTCCTACCATAGCCAAGAAGCCCAAACCTCAAAAAACCAAAACATTCAACAATCATATCTCTACCAAACACCCCAACAACCTTTCCAACCTTTCCTCGATGCATCGTTCACACCCATGTCTCCCTTCAACCATCTCGGTCGCCCATCAATGAGTCATCCACAACCCAACTTCTCCGGCATGGGTCATGAGCTCAGCTACGACGGTACATCATCGATGCATACTAAAGACTATGCCGACTTGTCTGACTACCTCAACAGGCCTTCTCTTGTAGTTGGAAGTGACGCTCCTGGCCCCTCAGATGCTCAAACACCGGTACCGAATCATCAACGTGGGTTAGAGCCACGAGTTAGGGTAACTAGAGAATGTGGGACCGGAGGTCGGTTAGGTGATCCTGATCATCACCATTAGGTTTCTTTGTGTAAACGACAAATTTTATTAATATCAATTGGTCCTATATCAAATTTATCTATCACGTATACCATTTACAAAAAAAAAGCATTTTACAGTGAGGCTCCAATTGAATTGGCGTCTCCTCTTAAGTCATACACATAGACGCCAATCCAATTGGTTAGGACACATGCCATAGCCAATCCAATTGGCGTCTCCATTCAATTTTTAAGAGGAGTCTCCAATTCAATTGGCGATTCCTCCTAAAAGTGGGATAATTTGAGAATTTTTATGATATCAGAGGTATTTTGAGAATTTCTTTAAAAAGGTGAGTTATTTTTGTAAAAATTTCGAAGGTTTAGAAAAATCTGATTTTAAATCTTTTAATTTATTCTCTATATACAAAAGAGAAAAGAGAAGTAGAAAAACCAGATCTGAAAAATGTTCCCTTTTTGTCTTTAATTTCAATGCATTTTCTCTTTTCAAATTTTGCGGCATCTTCTCCAAATTCTTCCCTAAAATTTTCCGTCAATTTCTCGCCATGAAACTTTCCCTTCTGGGTCTTTCTTTTTAGGACCCAAACTGTACCAAAGTTTTGTTTTTTACTATTATTTTTGGATTAACTATTCTAGTCCAACATTCCATTTCGAGTTTTTTTGAGGTTAATTTTATCTTTAGAAGATACCCTTTTGTCCCTTCATAATAGCCTATGATCAAAGTTTGTTCCTTTATCAACAATTGCATTGTTCCATTCAATTTGTTCTAGGGTACAGTTTGGTTATGTTGGAAGGAAATTCATTTTAAAATTCTGTTTTTTATTATATTCGAATTAAGGGAAAGGAAATTTGCAACCATAATCTTATTATCATGGTTCATTTGTTAAACTATGATCCTTGTCCTTATTTCACCAGAGCTTTTTGTCAATACCCTTGTTATTCTGAGGTTAAGAGAAGTGTTAGGTTTAATGTTAAAGCATGTTTTGATAGTTGTAATAATAATGGAAATGATAATGTTAATGCAAAAAGGGTGTTTTTGAAGGAGAAGAAAAATGAAAATTCTACTAATGTTGAGCATAGATCACAAGGTGGAAGTCATAATAAACCTTTTTGTTTCCCTGATTATCAGTTTTCGCAGAAACTTGTAGTTGCTGTTGATGTTGATGAAGGTTTGTATTTATGTATCCTAATGTTAATCCTTGATTCTTACATGATGATGATGTCTTTTTTTAACTACTTTGTTATGTAATTTTCCCTCTGATGTGTTTTTGATTCATATTCTCTTTTTCCCTAGCAGTATTAGGAAACTTTGTGTCAGCTCTGAACAAGTTCATAGCAGATAGATACTTGTCAAATTATTCAGTTTCTGAGTATCATGTGTACGAGTTCTTCAAGGTATTTCCTTGACAATGTAATTTTAAGCTCAATCTACCTTAGACAGGCATGTACGATTGGTAACGTTTATTAGCTGCACAAAGTGAGCATTATCAGTTAAATTGTGCGTGGGAATGTTTTACCTATTGTTAAGAAATGTGATTGGACTTAACTCAACCATACAAGACCGGTTTGTAGGGTGAGGATTGCCCTCAGTTATAAGCGATGTCTAGGCTATATATTGTCCAGTGTGAGACTCTTAACATCTGTGTTAAGAATTGCATAGTTATTGGTGCCACATACAAGATTCAGGCAGATCGATGTTCATCCATACATTAATAAAAACATGGATTTTAGTTTGTTGATAATCATGCTCTTTAATAGTTTTCTTGGTGTTTCTAGATTAGTGAACCCTTCTCTCATGCAATCTTACATTTTCTTGCCTTAATCTATGCTTATGAAAACTCATTTTGATTGTTGTGCTGCATAGAATTCTAAGCATGTTTGTATCCGAGACTCTGACGAATCTTTCACTTCTCTTACAGATATGGAACTGTTCACGAGACGAAGGTAACGGCATAATTCACGGTTATTGCATGCTATGAATTAATGATCACCGTGATATGAACATTCATCCGATCTTAAGAGATACATTATTTTTTATTATGTTCATTCATTGCAGTTCATTATCTTTAGGCATGATGCAATGATTTCACACTTCATAGTAATAATTGGACTGGTTTTAAATCAATACTATCGTCTTGTTGTGCAGCTAATAGTCGTGTCCATGAGTTTTTCGAGACACCATATTTCAAGTCGGGGATCCAACCTCTCCCTGGTGCTCAAATGACCCTGCAGAAATTATCAAGATTTTGCAACCTATCAGTTGTAACGTACGCTTTTGCTTCTGATTTTACTTCAACGCGTAGCAGAATCTGCAATTCATCTACTAATAATATCTTTATGTTCGTATATGTTTATGTTCGATCAGATCTCGGCAGAATGCAATCAAGGATCATACACTTGAGTGGATAGAGAATAACTTTTCAGGTTTGTTTGATGAGATTCACTTTGGAAACCATTTCGCTCTTGATGGAGGGTCAAGGCCAAAGTCAGAGATTTGTAGGTCTTTAAATGCGAAGGTTCTTATTGACGATAACCCAAGCTATGCAATCGAGTGTGCTGAAGCAGGTATTAGAGTCTTACTTTTCGATTACGAAAATTCGTATCCTTGGTCTAAGACTGAGTTTGCTGAGAAGCATCCACTGGTGCATAAAGTTGAGAATTGGGAAGAAGTTGAACAAGAATTGATGTCATTGATAGTTTCGTAGTTACTAAAAATCATGGATTTTGTGGAAAGAACTCTTTTTGATGTACTAACCGGACTATTGAGATGTACTAGAGACGAACTATTTGTCGTAATAGTCTACAGCGAGGACGGATTTGGATTCCTGCTGCACGCAAATACAGATCTTGGCTGTTCGATTTAAAATCAACTGTCAAGATTGTTAAGTTAGTTTGTTGATGGTGTCATCTGCTGCGTCTGTTGTTAAATCAACGGCCGAGATTGTCCGTAGCATGTAAACTGCATGTTAAATCATTAAAAGTGTGACTTGTCAGGATACTGATCTCTTATTAGTTGACAGAGTAAAAATATTTTATAGTAATAATGCATATTCCTTTTCTCATTGTTTTTTTAAAGAAGAAGCGAAAGAATTCTACAAATCTGAACAATTATTAATATACCAAAAATGCGGTGGCTGTATGGTAGGGTTTATTGCATTTTACTTAAAAAGTGGTACACTTATGCATCCATTTCTCCCGTATTTTTTTCTTCATAAAATGCACTATACACGAAAAATTCCATCAACATCAACAAATTCAAAAATAATAATAAATAATAGAACATAAGGGTCACCTATCCAATGTTATAGGTAAGAGCAACAAAATTTAAATAACGTATAAAAAGGAAAAGATAAATCACCTCAACGTTAAACTTCAACTTCTAATAACTTGCTGCTTGTCTATATCTCAAAAAGGAGCACAAAATCACACAAACAACAATAAAGAGGTGATAATACGATCAAAATATATTATGGTTCAAAAGTATGCAAGGGTAGCCTAAGCAAACATCAATAATTATTAAATACGATTTATTCACATTCATCGTATGTAAACAATGAATGCAATGTACTCAACACCACAACTTTAGATGCATGTGGTACCATTATGGATAACACATATCCATCTCGCTCTTGAATCCCCTCTTTGGAACTAGAGCACACCAAACCACTACTAACATCTTTAATAACGTTGTAACACTCACATATAATATATGTCTATAAATACATATTGTACATAATGTAATACTAGTACTGAAATACATAAATGCTTAGTGGCAATGATGTACATATTACATGCCCAAAAGAAAAATACTACTTAGCACTAAATATACACAAAGGTGCCAAAAATAAAACTAGGAACTAAATCATTGTAGGATGATCTCAAAAATATCTACACAGCATAAAAGTCATCCAAAACATCACATAAGTAAGGACATCACACTATCTTGTCCTTATCCTTTGCCTGATCAGAACTACCTGAAAAATAATCAACAATAAGGGGTGAGATAATAATCCAAATGGATTCTCTATCTTATGGCTCCACTCGACTTTACAAGGTTCTAATCAGTTTATAACTTAAGTCAACAAGGGAAGGAAAACTTAAGTGATAGGGAAAAATCTCTCAATGTATGGCAACATGCTTCTGAGTTCTCACAACTCAAGTAAATCACTATTCAGATTCACGAAACATCAATCCTCGAACGGACTTACGTCTAGGAAAAACACAGTTCTTACATGCTTGTATGATTCGACTTTCGTGGTGGATGTTGGGTCCTCTATGAGCTTTAAATCCAGTCCAAGCTATCGTCACCCGTAGGGGACTCTAACCCGCTTAGGGCATCTTTCACTGTACGATACTTTAACCCACTTAGGTGCCCACCTATTCCCCATGTCCACCATGGTTGGGGCTTAAAACCAATTGAGGCACGAATCATTGGTGTCACATCTCATTGCCTACTCATGTAAGCATCTCAAATAGGGATGTACCCCATCAAGGGTAAAACACTATGAATACGTCAATCGATTGGTTTTTAAAATCTCATATCTTCTAAATTTGTGTGTGTAACCAATCGATTGACCTGCAAGGGAGCCCATGATGAATCGATTGATCCATGTTCTTTTCTCAAAAATTCTTTTTGTATAACCCCAAATCCCAGACCTGTAATTTCTAACCATATGGAAATTAAAACTTCATCACGCATGTTGTCCACAACATGAACAAAGGTCATAGTTTCTTCAAGCTCATGAATACATACTCATAACAACAACAATCTTCAAACATTGAATCATAAAAATCATGAAGAACATATTAAACACTTAATCATGGTAATTATCATAGTCAAGAGAAAACACTCATCATTTTAACATGGATTCTTTTACTTAACCTATGATTCTACAACCCTAATTTCTAGAGAGTTTAGAGTTCCTAACTAGAACCCACCTTAGAAATAGAAGAGAATTTTTTTTTAAGGATGAGAAGATGAAATGAAGATGATGATCTTATTCTTCCAAGTTCTTCTTGGCCCTCTTCTTCCTAAATTTATCTTCCTCCACTCTCTAACTTTTCCCTTTCCTCTACAATTGCTTTTACTGATATGTGAAAAATGAGACATAAAACATGTATTACTACATATGGTTGGTAAGAGGCAACTAGGTGAGAAACACGTGGACAACAAAAGTGGAAATATTTGTGTGGATAGAAATAATTCTGATAGTAGAACAAATATCCCAAGTATCACTAACCATAATATTTTTTCTACTAGAGCAATTTGACCCATTATTAGTGTTCCCAAAAAGTTCCAATTAATAAAAGGTCAGTTCCAAATAATATTAATTAAGTCAATCTTAATTCACTATTCACTCTATTTATCCCAACTATTAACTTTTAGAGCACATAGGAATTCAATTGATCTCAACTAATATGAATTTGAGTATTTAAGGAAACACGGGAGATTACATCTTCCCCCCTTAAATAACAATTCGTCCATGAATTTAAGTATTACCAGGAAGAGATGAGGGTAAACTTCTCGCATTTAAGACTCCAGTTCCCAAGTAGCTGTCGCTCCCCGGATTTCCCGAATCCAAGTACAAACGCGAAAAGAGTGGCGCGAAAGAAAGTAAAGTCGCCAGCTATATACTTTTATCCCAAGAGGAGGGAAAGGTAGTACTGCATAACCAAGAGGGAACGGATAAAACAAAGTCTCGAACCAAAGAAAACTGAGTAAGAGGGCCGGTTACGTGAAGGGAAGGTTATCGCACCCCTTCACATCTGTGGTACTCCACAGGATCCACGATTGCTATTTATGTCTAAAGTGTGTGTATAAAAAGTCCTATATGCGATGCGAAAGAGAGAAAATTAAAGTAGAGAAAAGAAAGAGTTATTGCTCGCCCAGGCCCTACCCTGCTGCATACGTATCTCAAGAAGGATTGAGAATCAGAGCACCGTAGCTCGGCTAACCTATGTGTTTGTTTTTTGTGATGAATGACGTTACTACACAATCTACCGGATGCTCGACCTTTGGAGACTTACTCACCTGTAGTAGAAGGAGTTAACGTGTTCTTAGGAGAAGAAAAATCAATGAGTTTGTTTGTTTTAGGAATGCTCATGCAAAAAGGAAATCCTAGACGAAGGAACAGTGTTACCTTAATTGACATGCAAACGAGAGACTATACGAAGCCTAGCAATCCTATGGGGAGACGATCACACCATACAAAACAAACATACATAAAGTAAACACGCCAACAAGGGGGCTCAAACATACGTGGGTAGGGCTTTAGTCAAGAGGGGTCATATCAACCTCGACAAACAAGCCATGGAAAGGTAATCAAATGGGCTCTTAACCACTAACATTGAACGTCAGGGTGAGCAGATCAAACGGGTAATGAGGATAAGACCTCATAGCTCTTAACCCTGGACAGGGTGAGCTCATGACAAAAAGTGGGGATTCAGAAAGATGGAACCCTCTCCACTGACTGACCGGACAAAAGATCTTGGGCTTTTATTCTGAAGCATCGACACGTAGTGTGATCTTAAAGAACGACAGACTGAATAACGGGGGATTGACTACTAATCCCTTTTATCCGTCAATTGCCTCTTCATGGAGGTCTTTAGCACTGGTGCCTCTTCTTGGAGGTCTTTGGGCACAAAAGTAAACACACAAAAACATTGCCTCCTATTGAGGTCTTCCAGCTAAGAAAGCTGTAAAATACGGGAAAAGATGTAAAAGGGATCGAGAGATCTACCACACGGATAAAGATCCGAAGTAACAACAACTCAAGAAATAAGAAACCCAGAGATCTCTCAAGCTAGCACCATCAAAGAAAGCAAGTCAGCAAAGCAATCAGAATAAATCTCCAAATGGTATCCCACAAATAAAGTGGAATACCAAGCAGGCTATCTCTTCAAGAGTCATGTGAGTCCTTACAAAAAAACTCAACAAACATGTTAGAATAACAAGACGGGGTGCAATCAAGAGTTGCACCGAATAAGAGAATCAAAATATAACCACATGAATCATGCCATTAAAGTTCACAAAAAGCTCACAAAAAGCAACCAAGGGTAGGAGGCCTAAACCCCTTGTCAAACAAATGCATCAAAAGGGTATCAAAACTCAAAGTCAGGGGAAAGGATCCACACATCGAGACATGACATACCTACTGATTGGAGAGATCGATTGAAATTGAATTGCACCGTTGGCTTTGCAGAACAATCTTAGGGTTTATATGAGAGGGAATTGGTTCTTTGCAGATGAGTTCCCTTCAGTCTCTGGAGGTTGCTCTGAATTAGTTAGAATCTCTCTAGGGTTTTGTTCCAAGGAAACTTCAGAGTGTTTTCAGCTTTCACCAATTCTCCTCTCCTCTTTTTTCTTTACTGAAATTTCAGAACTTATAACGTGATTGTGCGCTCAAATGAGAGAAGTCCAAGTCCAAGATTTTTCGGTTATATTTTTTTTATTATTATTATTTTTATTTTTTTTCTTTTTTTTTTCTTTTTTTTTTTGCGTTTTTTTATTATTATTAGTTTTTTTTTTCGTTTTTTATTTATTTATATATTTATTTATTTATTTATTTATATATATATATATATATATTTTTTTTTAATTTTTATTTTCAAAATGTGTGGGCTTCGCCTAGCGAGGATGACAGTTCAGGAAATTCTTCTGAGCGCAGGTGATTCTGGTGGCTTTTCTTGGGACTCGCTAGACGACCCATTCTGCTCGCGTAGCGAGCATGACAGCTCATGAACAAACTTTTGCTCCTTTGAATGATGAATATACCCTATTTGAACATGTTGGAAGTAACTCAAGTCATTCCCTGGCCATTTCACCTTCAGTTGACCAACAATTGACTTTTGGCTTCATAGTTGAATTTTGAACTGTACTAAGCCCATTAAGCTTGATCCTTCAGATAAAACCCACAAAGTGACTTGGATGACATCCTCTTGGAGCTAATTCTGATTGACATGATGAAATGCAATATGAAATGTTAAATGACCTAAAAAATAAATGCATGAATGAGGAGGGCAAATTTGAGGTGCTACAGCTGCCCCTATTCAATCAACTGTGAACCTGAACGGATGAAGGCAACGACTATCAGACTTTCAAGGTAAACAGGGATTGAATACCAAAAGAACTGGAGAATTTTCACTCTGTAGGTGACGAAGCGAGGAAAGCGAGACCATTTACCGATGGCGGCTTCAAAACAAATTTGATATTTACCGATATCAAGGAAAGCGAGGCCATTTACCGATGGCGGCTTCAAAACAAATTGACATTTACCGATATCAAAGAAAGCGAAGCCATTTACCGATAGCGGCTTCAAAACAAATTTGATATTTACCGATATCAAGGAAAGCGAGGCCATTTACCGATGGCGACTTCAAAACAGATTTGATATTTACCGATATCAAGGAAAGCGAGGCCATTTACCGATGGCGGCTTCACTGGGGAGGGAAAAGTGAAACAAGACCAGACATTTACCGATGACTGGGATGGAACTCGATGTTTACCGACATCGAACAAAGATGTTTATAAGTGAAACAAGGCCAGACATTTACCGATGACTGGGAACGAACTCGATGTTTACCGACATCGAACAATGATGTTTACCGACACCGAACAATGATGTTTACCGACACCAAAGAAAGAATACGCTTATGAAACGAAACCATTTACCGATGGAGAAAATGAAACACTCGATATTTACGGATAGCGAATCTGCTGGGGAATCTTAAACGACAAAACCATTTACCGATGGTTAACAAGCGGCCGATGTTTACCGACATCGAACAATGATGTTTACCGACACCAAAGAAAGGAAAAGACACACACAGGTGTTGACAAAACGATTTTTTGTAGACACCGTGAGAGACATGCCATTTACTGATGGCCAACGATTGGAATTCGATGTTTACCGACATTGAAAGATGATGTTTACCGACATCAGAGAAAAGCACAGACATTTACGGGGATCAACACGACACTTACCGGTATCGCAAGGATGATATTTACATATGACAAAGTAAGGCAGTCACTTACTGGTGACTAGATCGGAAGAGAATCAAATTTTCCTTTCACGGACTGGTGAGAAAATAAATCTCACTGGGATTATCGATTCTGAATGTTGCCAAGAGCAACTGCTGCAAATGTGCTACACTGATGTTGAAAAATGATCCGTCTCTTCCGGGGATATGATCCAATCTGGTTTTATACATGTATGCATATGTTTGAGTTTTTCATGGCGTAATGCTCCACACTGAATGGAAATGCTACGCAATTTGAGAATGCGAATGCAAATGATGATTACTACATGCAAGATGCAAAAGGAGGAAAACTCCTGCTGGGAAAGCAAATGATCACTTTACTGAGCACACAATTTCTGATTCGATCTTCCAACTCTGTGGGGACATACAACAATTCTGCTGAGGATAACATTCTCGGAACGGTAGAGAAACCAACTCAACTGGGGAGTCACTTGTTGGGAAAACACCAACCTCTCGACCATGCTGGGGAAACAAATTCTGAACTCGACTTAGACGACCCAACTTCTTACACGACTGGACAGTGTTGAAACGACAGGGTCTTCCTTCGAACAAACTTTGGCTCATCTGCTTTAGCCATCAATCAAAGATAGTAACCTGCAAAACGGCAAGACATACATGCCCCAGGGGATCGTATGGACAAGATATACTCAAGTGTACTCATCATTCAAAATGATTTTCGGATGTTTTATCTTTCTGCACGTCATTGTCTAGCCTTCATGTTTTTAGATGCAATGTTTATCAAAAATTCGGACGTTTTTTGCAAACAAAACAGTAAAAATAAAAAACAAGAGAGCAATTTGACTGAATAACGACTTTTATTGATTAAAAATGGCCTATAAAGGCAAATACATTAGGAAGCAATTCCTAGGAAGAGGTAATTGCGCCAAAAGAGAAAATAAACTATCCTATTGGCAATGTGAACACGGCATTCCACTATTTTCCAATTCTATTATGACTCATAGATCTTCACTTTCCCCCAAATTCTTCGCTTTCTGAGAAGAGTGATTGGACCGATCATATCCTTCTAGATGGTAGACACTGAAACGCGATGAAGTACAGATAACTCAGACTATAGTCTTCGCTTTAATCCCTCTTTTGCCTGGACCGCCTTTTCAGGTTTTCAATCCACCGGGATACCCATTTTTGCCTAAGCCGCCTTTGCAGGTTTTCGACTTACCGGGTGCACATATTATTTTTATTCTTTATCCCTAACTTTTCCCGAACCTTTTTCTTTTCTTTTTCTCTTGGTTCGCCGGGATGCCCTTTTTTGCCTGGACTTTCTTTCTTTGTCCAGCGGGTCAGTTTATGCGAAGTATTTTTTGACTACATCTGAATTCACAAGGGACGGAAAATCTTCACCATCCATAGTTGTAAGCAACAAGGCTCCACCAGAAAAGACCATTTTAACAACATATGGACCTTCATAATTCGGAGTCCACTTGCCCCTGTTATCTGTACCGGGAGGAAGGATCCTCTTCAAAACCAAATCACCTATCTGATAGCTTAGAGGACGCACTTTCTGATCAAAGGCTTTCTTCATCCTTCTCTGATATAGTTGTCCATGGCACACAACTGCTAATCTCTTTTCCTCAATTAAATTTAACTCATCAAACCTGGCTTGAACCCACTTAGCCTCGTCAAGTTTTACATCCATCATCACCCTCAAAGAAGGGATTTCAACTTCTGCTGGCAAGACTGCCTCCATGCCATACACAAGTGAAAATGGAGTTGGCCCGGTTGACGTACGCACTGAGGTACGATACCCATGCAAAGCGAAAGGCAACATCTCATGCCAATCCTTGTACGTCACAACCATCTTTTGCACAATCTTCTTAATGTTCTTGTTTGCCGCCTCTACAACACCATTCATCTTTGGTCTGTAAGGAGAAGAATTGTGGTGTTCGATCTTAAAGTCTTTGCAAAGCTCTTTCATCATCTTGTTATTGAGATTCGAACCATTATCAGTGATGATTCTCTCAGGAACCCCATAACGACAGATAATTTATTTCTTAATGAATCGAGCAACCACTTGTCTGGTAACATTGGCATAGGAAGCTGCTTCCACCCACTTGGTAAAGTAATCAATCGCGACTAGGATGAAGCGATGTCCATTAGAAGCAGTAGGTTCGATCTTTCCAATCATATCGATGCCCCACATCGCGAATGGCCAAGGAGAATTCATAATATTAAGAGGGTTTGGTGGTACATGCACTTTATCTGCATAGATCTGACATTTGTGGCACTTCCGAGCGTATTTGAAACAATCAGATTCCATGGTTATCCAGTAATAACCGGCTCTTAACAACTTCTTGGCCATTGCATGACCACCAGCATGGGTACCGAAAGATCCCTCGTGTACTTCCTGCATTAACATGTCTGCTTCGTGTCTAACCACGCATTTGAGTAGAACCATGTCAAAGTTTCTCTTGTACAACACATCATCCTTGTTCAAGTAAAAGCTTCCAGCTAGCCTTCTCAATGTCTTCTTGTCATTCTTTGACACTCCTTCAGGATACTCTTGGCTTTTGAGGAAATTCTTAATATCATAAAACCACGGCTTCTCATCAATAACAGACTCGGCTGCAAACACATACGCAGGCCTCTCGAGTCGATTCACAGCAACGTGTGGCACATGATTCTGCCAATGGACTTTAATCATGGAAGACAATATGGCTAAGGCATCAGCCATTTGATTTTCATCTCGGGGTACATGGTACAACTTTACTGTCTTGAAGAAAGTCAGGATCCTTTTGGTGTAATCTCTATAAGGAATCAAATGCGGCTGATGAGTATTCCAGTCTCCATTGACTTGGTTAATCACTAGAGCAGAATCTCCATAAATGTCCATAGTTTTGATCCTTAGGTCGATGGCTTCCTCAATCCCCATGATACAGGCCTCGTACTCAGCTTCGTTGTTGGTTACTTCAAAAGTCAATCTGGCGGAAAAAGGTATGTGTACACCTTTAGGATTAATGAGTACTGCCCCAACACCATTTCCATTCACATTTACCACCCCATCAAACATCAGTGTCCACTTGTCATCGGGATCCGGTCCTTCCTCGACAAGAGGCTCCTCACAATCTTTCATCTTTAAGTACATGGTATCTTTATCGGGGAATTCAAACATCATCGGCTGATAGTCATCAATTGGTTGCTCGGCAAGGTAATCAGACAGAATACTACCCTTGATGGCCTTTTGCGACGTGTACTGGATATCATACTCTGTCAAAATCATCTGCCAACGAGCCACTCGTCTGGTAAGAGCCGGATTTTCAAAGATATACTTTACTGGGTCCATCTTAGAAATCAACAAGGTAGTATGGTTCAACATATACTGTCTTAGTCGGCGAGCAGCCCATGCCAAAGGCATCAAGTTTTCTCGAGCAGCGAATATCTTGTTTCACAGTCGGTAAACTTTTTGCTAAGGTAGTATATTGCATGCTCTTTTCGACCAGACTCGACATCCTGTCCCAATACACACCCCATCGAATTCTCTGTTACTGAAAGGTACATTATCAGGGGCCTCCCAGGAACTGGAGGTATAAGAATTGGAGGTTTCTGCAAATATTCTTTTATCTTATCAAAAGCTTTTTGACAGTCATTGTTCCACCTGATTGCTTGATCTTTTCTTAGCAATTTAAATATCGGTTCGCACGTAGCTGTTAGGTGAGATATGAACCGTGCAATGTAGTTCAGCCTCCCTAAAAACCCACGAACCTGTTTTTCCGTTCTTGGTTCAAGCATTTCTTGAATAGCTTTTACTTTCGCTGGATCAACCTCAATCCCTTTCTCACTGACAATGAAACCTAACAGCTCTCCAGATCTCACTCCAAACGTACACTTGTTTGGATTCAACCTCAGTTTGAACTTTCTCAATCTTTCGAACATTTTTGCAAGTTTACCAAGTGCTCCTCTTCTGTCTGAGACTTCGTAATCATATCATCCACGTACACTTCAATTTCTTTGTGCATCATGTCATGAAAGAGAGTCGTCATAGCTCTTTGGTAGGTAGCACCGACGTTCTTCAACCCAAATGGCATTACCTTATAACAGAATGTGCCCCAAGGTGTAATGAATGTCGTCTTCTCCATGTCTTCTGGCGCCATCTTGATCTGATTATAGCCAGAAAATCCATCCATGAAAGAGAAAACCGAGGACTTCGCAGTGTTATCGACCAATACGTCAATGTGAGGTAATGGGAAGTCATCTTTCGGACTGGCTCTGTTTAAATCTCGGTAATCGACACACATCCTGACTTTACCATCCTTCTTCGGCACGGGTACGATGTTGGCCACCCAAGGGGGATAATTGGTAACTGCTAGAAAACCTGCATCCAACTGTTTCTGAACCTCCTCTTTGATCTTGACAGCCATATCAGGACTAGTTCTGCGAAGCTTCTGCTTTACCGCACGACAATCTTCTCTGAGAGGTAGCTTGTGCACCACAATATCTGTATCCAAACCGGGCATATCTTGATACGAACATGCGAATACGTCCACATATTCTTGCAGCATTTCAATCAGCCCTCTCTTGACCTTTTCCTCTAAAGCAGCCCCTATCTTGATCTCTTTCTTTGCGTCCTCAGTACCAAGGTTAATGACTTCCAACTCTTCCTGATGAGGTTGAATGACCCTTTCCTCCTGTTTCAATAGTCTGGCCAATTCTTTGGGGAGTTCACAATCTTCTTCACTCTCCTCTTCGGCTTGGTAAATGGGATTATCGAAATCATACTGAGCCATAACAGAACTGTTTTTAATGGAATCCGCAGAATCAATTCTGCATGAACGATGTTTCATGCTTTATTTTAGAAAAGAGTTCAAGAAAGTCACAAAAAACAAAAAAAACATTGCCATTTTTATTGTTTTGAAAATGAAAGTAAAAACAGAAAGACAATGAGCACAAATTTGATTGCAAAACGTCCTTTATTGATGATAATCATTGAAAATTCAAAACATGATGTGGCCCTACAATGAACCACTACGCCCTGGGCAGAGCGTAGGGCTTTCATGCAAAATGCAAAACAGAAGAAAATTACTCTGTCTGAAGAGTAACTTGGGCTATTTCTTCAGCAGTCCAGTTGTTGATCTTCTCCCCTGGAGCACACGGGCGCACCCAATTATCCATATCACAATCACTGTCACCGTCTTCATTGCCTGTTGCAAAGACATCCCCGTGATTCATCAATCCAGCACTAGTGAAAGTACACGGCCCTTTCAAACTTTCCCCATCTTCCACATTATTTACTCTGGGCCTTCCATGCTGAGGCATAGGATTATTCACCACATTCGGAGTAGGAGCAAAGTTAATCATCTTGGCATCAATCAAATCCTGAACTTTATGGTGAAAAGCCCGACAATTCTCGATGTGGTGCCCTGGCGCACCAGAATGAAAATCACAATGGACATTAGCATCATAACCAGCGGGAATCCTTGTTAATGAAGCCATTGTGCGAAGTCCAACAAATTTTAACCTGAGCAGTTCAGGGAGTAATTCAGCATAAGTCATTGGCAACGAATCAAAATGACGATCTGGAATTCTTTGTCTTGGTTGGAATTGGCATTGCTGTTGTTGTTGTGGTTGTCCTCTTTGTTGCTGTTGAGGTTGGGTTGCTGGAATAGTCACAACTGCAACTTGACGGTATTGTTGTCCTCTGTTTCCATTTCTCTGATTATATATAGCATTTGTCTCACCCTCTCTCCTTCTGGGTGCCCCTGAAGATGGTTTCTTAGCACTTGAAGAACTTGAAGAACCAGGGTCTTGGATTTTTCCCGCTTTGATAAGACTTTCAGTTCTTTCTCCACAAATCACAACATCCGAAAAACTACCAAATGGGCAACTTCCCATACGATCCATGAATACACCTTGCAGGGTTCCAATGAACATATCTGTCAATTCTCTCTCCAACATCGGAGGTTGTACTCTCGCAGCTAGCTCGCGCCACCTCTGGGCGTATTCCTTGAAACTCTCATCGGTCTTTTGAAACAAACTCTGCAACTGGGTTCTGCTCGGAGCCATGTCCATGTTATGCTTGTACTGCCTCAGAAAAGCTTCACCTAACTCTCTCCAGCTTCTGACAGATTCTTTTCTCAAGTCCATGTACCAATCCAAAGATGCTCCAGACAAGCTGTCTTGGAAAAAGTACATCCATATTTTTTCATCATCAGTATAAGCGGATATCTTCCGGTAGTAAGCTTGCACATGAGTTCAGGGACAAGAAGTGCCATTGTACTTGTCGAAAGATGGCGCTTTGAACTTGTACGAGATCCTCAACCCATCAACTAAACCCATATTAAAAACATCAAAACCCAAAGAATTCTAGCACTCCATGGCGCGAATCTTTTCAGCAAGGGCGTCAACCTTTCTATCTCTCTCTTCCGCCTTTCCAAATTCATCATCATCACTGGGAATAGTGAACATATATTCTTTCTTGTCAACCAAATGAGAAGGATGGTGAACTGGGGCACGTGCCGCTCGAGCATTAGCAGCCTCTGTAATGATGGGTTGTCCATTGATTCTAATACCACGCAGTTTGTCACCAGTAGCATGGTTGTTGACAGGGTTGGTAACAGCAGCGTCATCGACAGGGGCTCCTTCTGGAGGATTCTGACCGACAGGGGGAATCACAGTTTCTTGTCTCTGGGCCAAGCCTCGGAGTTCCTCTTGCCCTTGCACTACCCCTTGCATCATATTCATGAACTAGGCCATGTTGGTCCTCATCTCTGCTAGTTCTTCTTGAACTTGATCCATGATCTTCTGTTGATTCTGCCTTGTTGCGTAATGGTGCGGACGATGCTCAGCAATCCTGCCTGAAACGGGAACCAAAATGAGAAATCCTCTTCCAGAACACCTGTAATGATGCAAAAATGATATGTGTATAATGCGTATGCTATGTTTTATCATTTCTCAGGTATTCAAGAGTCTCGTCCACCTTTGAAAAATGGCAACCTGTACTCGTAAGCGGAACATAAACAACAAAGAAGCAACATACACTAGACGGCAAGCAAAAGTGAGACATCAATAATCTCATCCATAGGCATAAGAAATAAGATTCATACAAATGTAGTTCAAGCAAAGATTCAGTTCATCAGTGTAGAACAAGGAATCCCATCCAACAATCCTGGAGGTGATCTTCAAAATAAACAACAAGACAAACTAGGGAAGTCGTCCTTCAGGAATGAGAGTCTTCAAATACTGGCACTGATCCATCAATCGGTCACACTCTGAACACTCAGGTAGAGGGGTGAGCTTCTCTTTCAGTTGCACCCTAAGTTCAACAACTTCCTCTAGGAAATGAGATGCACGGATGTCACTTCCTCGGAGCTGGCTCTCTGCTGCATGCCTCAGATCTACCTCTTTCTTCAACTTAGTATCTTTGTCCTTAAGCTGTTTTTCCAAGTCTCGTATCTTCTTTTTGTAATTGGCTTCTGCTTTTTGTAATCTCAAGCGTTCAAGGTGTTCTTCATCCAACATTGTTTCTATCTCATCATAGGACCTCTTTTTGTTTCCTGATCTACTAGCACTTTCACCTTGCACTCCTTTGAGTTTATGAGCCAAATTCAGCCTATCAGCTTTTGCTTTGTAAAGCTCCATTTGGATCTCTTGTTCATTTTCTTTCAACTGGCGATTCTCCATTAAGGCTTGTTTGTAATACTCAGCAGGCACACTCTCAGAAAGGATCAAAGGTGGTTGCTGCTGTAATGGTTCCATCCGGTCATATGGTAGCAACAAAGTTCCAACTCTTTCCTTGACCCACTCAGTGTAAGCAGGCATAGCAATTGCAAACTTCCTCCCTAAAACAGATCCATATTTTATACCAATATTCTCCCAAGCTCTTCCCACTTGCTCCAATCTTGCTGGATCGCTCCGTTTCTCAAAGTACACACTTTCGGCTATCTCGACATCTTGCGGCCTTTCGTTCATGACAAAACCCAACTGACGGAGAGAAAGAACCGGGTTGTAGTTGATGCAACCCCTAGTTCCTATGAGTGGAACATTGCGAAACTCTCCACAACTCATAATGACGTTGCGCACATTAATCCTATAAGCTTGCCACTTGATATCATAAGATGTAAGCGACATGATCCTTTGAGTCCATTTGTGAGTATTTTGAGTATCCACAAATGGTCCACTGGTTGGTAGAAAAGATAAGAACCACTTGAGTAGCAACGGGAGACAACACCTGATAGCTCCACACTTACCATGCCTGCTGTGTATCGCATAATAGGTGTCATCTAACAAAGTAGGCACCGAGTTTCCTCCAATGAAAATAGTGATTGCTGCCAGGTCCACGAAACTAGGCATACTAGGGAACAAAATAACTCCATAAATCATGACAGCCAACTGAGCGTTGAAAGCTACCCAATTTACTTTCTTCGCTTCTTCCTTATCCATTCTTACCAAGAACTTCAAGAATAAGCCCACAACATCACCGCTTGGTTTCCAATTATCGCTCACTTCCTTGATGCTCAAGTAAAGAGCCTTAGCGACAACTTTGAAATCCACCTCCTTTGGCACATCCAGGAAAGGTACTCGGTTTTTGATTCGGACATTCATAAGGATGGAATAATCTTCAAGAGTGGGTGCTAACTGGTAGTCCTGAAAAGTAAAGCAACAAAGCTCCGGATCATAGAACTGTAAGAGAGTCTGCAAAGGTACCAGACCAACCACCATCTTCAACAATGCCAAGATATCCCCATACTGATCATCAAAAACTTTCTGATTACGGTCGGTCACGAGATTACCCAATTCTTCCAAAGATGTCAACGACTCACGGTAGAAGCTGTAGGTGCAAGTCTTCCTCTTCAACTCTGGAATGGCAGCCATCTCTCGGTGTGAACAGACTCCTGAATAAACCTAAAAAATGATATGCATATGCGGGTTAACTTTTTTTCTTTTTTATGCATTATTTTTTTGAAAGTATTCATGCTATGATGCAAAATGATGAAACAATGGATGGTTGGTTGTGTATCTCTGATAACATGAAATAGTATCACATTCTAGGACTCAATTTAATTAAATTAAATTATTATTTACTTCAATTTATTTCATTTTATCAGATATTACGCGGTATTTTCTTTCTATTTATCTCAGGTGGTCTATTTGAAGCACAAGTAAAAAAGGAAGAAAAGGAGGGGCAAAAAGGAATGAAAAGAAGCAAATATCAAAGGCCAAAGCCCAGCCCAAAAAGCACAGGCGCTGTGCCTGTGACGAGCGTCACGCTTTGCACACTCCTGTGACGAGCGTCACACATGGTGTGACGGACGTCACACCATTCCCCTATATTTTTGGCACCAGGAATGCAACATACCACGTTGAAACAGACCACGTTGAAGCTACTTCCACGCTTGACCCTTGGAACGTAAAGACCGTGTACACGGAAAACCCTTGGAAGCAGTTACACAAGTAGCAGTATAAATAGTAGCTTTTTGGAAAGCTCTAGGTTCGACGCTTTTTCCAGATTTCTTTGCCCTTTTCGCTTTTTCGCATTTTTTTCTTTTCCAGCAGTACAAGCACATTTTTACAGCATTGCTTTTACGAGTTTTATATTGTTTTCCTTGCAATTTCTATTTTCCTTTTCAGCACTTAGTTAATTCTTTTTCGCACAATAGTTTCTACACCGGAAACTATTGTGTACCTTTTACCGGATCTAACCTTACGTTAGAATCTAGTTTTTTATTCCTTCGCTTTTATTTTTCTGTTTGATTGAAGAATTCAAGAACAAATCCAACCGGCCTGTGGTGGAGTGTTCAAGACTGCTATTTAATTTCTCAGGTTCTTTAATTATTGTTTGAATTTATATATGCCCTGTTTTACTGTTTATTTATATTATTTGCCTGAGATGAATCTGTTTATGCATGATATTTATTTAAGTCTGTTTAGCATGTCTGGCTGATTTACTTAGGTATCGGTATGTAGAGTAAGCGGAATGAAGGAATCAAAACCAAATTGGTTTAATTAAGTTTAAAATTAAAATCACTCTTTTTACGGTCTCAATTTACAGGTTTAATAACAAGGTTTTTATACGAAAGTAAAAGACATAAAGAAGTTAAAAGCAATAGAGCGAGAGTTTGAGTTTTTGATTGGACAGTGTAAATTGGACATTAATTCTAGATCAGGGCGAGAGCAATTTTTAGAGTTAATTAAATTCTAACCTTTTTCAAAAAGTATTTTTAAAGATTGAATGTGAGGACGAGAGTTAAGCATTTGAATTTAATTATATAACCTAAGTCAACAGAGCGAGAGTTTGAGATAAGGGTGTTTAAACGATTAGTGTTTTCTTAAAAAGAGTTTCTACGGATTCTATTGTTTTCAAAAAGTGGTTTTTGACTTAACTATAAGTGACAGCTACGTTAATATAAAATCATAGTTTATTCAACAGAGCGAGAGTTTGAGATAAGACTTTTAATCAACAGTGTCAACTGAAAAGATTTATTTTAAAACCAAGAAACCAACAAAGAATTGATTCCCTAATTACGACGAACTACATACCGATATCCGCTTATTAGATATTTATTTTAGATCTTATTTTAGTTTTAGCTTTTCCCCCAAACAATCAAAGTATTACCTGCCTTAGCTTTACGAAGTAACCTTAGATAACGGTATATCGATTCATAAGTCCCTGTGGGATCGATATCTTTTAAAACTACGCGATAGAACTGTGCACTTGCAGTTTGTACCCCAAATTCGACTCATAAAGTCGCGATCAAGTTTTTGGCGCCGTTGCCGGGGACTTTTATTTAGTCGATATCGTAACTCTTCTGTTACGCTGTAGAGACTAAGGCTTTTCTTTTTCTTTTCTTTCTTTCGTTGATTTGTATGCCACACACTCGCTCACAAGGCGAGCCGTTCTACTTACGAATCAACGATATCGAACTATATCTCCGAGTCTTACGACGAATTCGGGAATATCGTGCTGCAAACAATCTCCCTCCTGTTGAACTTCCTGATTTCAAAAATATTTTCCCTTCGATACCCGAGATGGCAGAACCAGCTCGTGCTCTTAGAGATTACGCCGCTCCATCGCAAGATGAACCGCATTCAAGTATTGCTCCACCCGCAATCGAAGCAAACAACTTTGAACTCAAACCTTCACTGTTGCAGGCAGTGCAACAGAACCAATTCTCTGGAAATCCTACCGAGGATCCAAACCTTCATTTATCCGTATTTGTCCAATACGCTGATACTGTTAAAGCTAATGGTGTCACTTCAGAGGCAATTCGACTTCGTCTTTTTCCTTTCTCATTAAGAGATAGCGCTAGAAGATGGCTTCAATCTCTTCCTTCCAACTCAGTCACCACATGGAACGAGTTGAAGAAAGTTTTTCTTGCTCGATATTTTCCGCCAAGCAAAACAGCTATGTTAAGAGCCCAGATAAATGGATTTAAACAGAAAGATAACGAGTCTCTTTTCGAAGCATGGGAAAGATACAAAGACATGATGAGACTTTGTCCACACCATGGTTTAGAGGACTGGTTAGTAATTCATACCTTCTATAATGGTCTCCTGTACAACACGAGGTTAACAATAGACGCCGCCGCAGGTGGTGCACTGATGAACAAACCTTATGCTGATGCTTACCAACTTATCGAAAGCATGGCTCAAAACCACTATCAGTGGGGAAGCGAACGAACAATGGTAGAAAAACCTCAAACGAAAACTGGCATGTACGAGATAAGTAACCTTGATCATGTTAATGCAAAAGTGGATGCTCTGGTCCAGAAAATTGAAAGTTTAAATGTATCAGCTCCAGCCACCGTAGTTGCCATAACTCAGAATTGTGAAGTCTGTGGAATCCAAGGTCACACTCCTGCAGATTGTCAACTCCTAACAGGAATTCAAGCGGAGCAAGTAAACTATGCTCAAGGAAGCCCCTACTCGCACACCTATAACTCAAATTGGAAGAATCATCCCAATTTTTCATATAAGAGTAATAATGCTTTATACGCACCTGGACAATCTCCAAATCAAGCCCCAGCTATACCTCCGGGATATCAGAAGCCGATTCCATCTACACCTAACAATAACGCCCCTAGGAAATCCAACTTGGAAATCATGATGGAAAACTTTATAGCTTCTCAACAGCAAACCAATAAAGATTTCTTAAACCAGAATGTACACACTGGCGAACAAATTAAACAACTAGCAAGTAAAGTAGATGCCCTGGCTACTCATAACAAAATGCTGGAAACGCAAATTTCACAAGTAGCTCAACAACAAGCGCCTACTGCTGCCCCAACTGGTACATTTCCTGGCCAACCCCAACCTAACCCAAGAAGCCACGCTCATGCAATTATACTGAGAAGTGGAACGGAAGTGGAAGGACCGTCTGGCCCAAGAATAGAAAACCAAAACTCTAAAAAGTCAACTGAGGAGGAAAGTGAACCTAAGGAAAAGGAAGAAAGTAATAAGGAAACCGTAGAAAAGAAGGAACCTTATGTACCTCCACCACCTTATAAACCACCTATCCCTTACCCTCAAAGGCTTATTAAAACCAAAGATGCGGGCCAATTCAAAAAATTTGTTAACCTACTAAAACAATTAAACGTCACAATTCCGTTTACAGAAGCTATTACGCAGATGCCCTCATATGCCAAGTTTTTAAAAGAAATTCTTTCTAATAAAAGGAAACTTGAAGATAGCGAAACCGTTACACTCACCGCTGAATGTAGCGCTATAATCCAGAATATGCCTCCTAAACTTAAAGACCCAGGTAGTTTCTCTATACCCTGTCACATAGGAAAATTTGTCATTGACAAAGCCTTATGCGATTTAGGAGCCGGTATTAGTGTTATGACTTTATCCATATGCAAGAGACTTGAAATGGGAGAATTAAGACCAACTAAAATGTCTGTGCAACTAGCAGATCGTTCCGTCAAATATCCTGTAGGAATTCTTGAAAACGTTCCAGTGCGCATAGGTCAATTCTACATTCCAACTGATTTTATAATTATGGATATTAGAGAAGATGAAGTTACACCCATTATACTGGGAAGACCGTTCTTAGCAACTGCCGGTGCAATCATAGACGTAAAACGAGGACGACTCACTTTTGAAGTGGGAGAAGAGAAAATTGAGTTCATTCTTTCCCAATTTTTGAAAGCACCTGCAATAGAAGATACATGTTACTTCATGGATATCTCGATGAATGTATAAAAGAAACGGAGTTAGAAAAAGACAAATCATCTGACTATCTTGTAGAAGACAAACTTAACCAATGTTTAGCAATAACACCGGACCCTACGCAATGCCTTAAGAAACCAACCTTAGACCTGAAAACACTTCCCAAGAATCTGAGATATGAATTCCTAGACTTAGAGCTTGAACGACCAGTGATAGTTAATGCTGACCTAGGAAGACTCGAAACAGAAAAACTCCTGCATATCTTAAGAAAATATCCAACCGCACTAGGTTACAACATCACCGATCTTAAAGGAATAAGTCCCTCTATTTGTATGCACCGCATCATGCTAGAAGAAGACTGTAAAACTTCTAGGGAACACCAGAGGAGACTAAACCCGATCCTGAGTGAGGTAGTAAAGAAGGAAATAACCAAGTTATTAGAGGCAGGTATCATATATCCTATATCTGATAACAAATGGGTTAGTCCTGTACACGTAGTACCAAAGAAAGGAGGTGTAACAGTCATTGAAAATGAAAAAGGAGAAACTATAACCAAACGAATCGAATCGGGATGGAGAATGTGCATTGACTATAGGAAACTAAACAAAGCAACCCGAAAAGATCACTTCCCTTTACCATTCATTGACCAGATGTTAGAACGATTAGCAAAACATTCTCATTTCTGCTATCTAGACGGTTACTCAGGTTTCTTTCAAATACCAATTCACCCTGATGACCAAGAAAAGACAACGTTCACGTGCCCTTTTGGTACCTTCGCTTATAGACGAATGCCGTTTGGCTTGTGTAATGCTCATGCAACCTTCCAAAGGTGCATGATGGCAATATTTGCCGATTTTCTAGAAAACATCATGGAAGTATTTATGGATGACTTTTCCGTATGCGGACAAAGCTTTGAAGAATGCCTTGAAAACCTAGAAAGAGTTCTAGAGCGATGTGTAAAAGTAAACCTAGTACTTAATTGGGAAAAATGTCACTTTATGGTACAAGAAGGAATTGTTTTAGGACACATCATCTCGAACAGAGGAATTGAAGTAGACAAAGCTAAAATAGAGGTATTCGAAAATCTTCAACCCCCGAAAACTGTGAGAGAAGTACAAAGCTTCTTAGGACATGCCGGTTTCTACCGACGATTCATTAAAGACTTCTCTAAAATAACTAAACCTTTAACCGGGCTATTAATGAAAGATGCTGAATTCATATTCGACAATAAATGTTTAGAAGCATTTCAAACGCTTAAACAAGCACTGATCTCCGCACCCATAATGCAGACACCAGATTGGAATAAACCATTCGAAATAATGTGTGATGCTAGTGATTACGCTGTAGGTGCTGTTTTAGGACAACGAAAGGATAAAAAGCTTCATGTTATATATTACGCAAGTAGAACTCTAGATGAAGCACAAATGAATTACGCCACAACCGAGAAAGAACTTCTAGCAGTAGTGTTTGCGCTAGATAAATTTCGTTCTTACTTGGTCGGAGCCAAAATAATCATCTACACTGACCACGCTGCTATCAAATACCTCTTAACAAAAAAGGATGCTAAACCTAGACTCCTAAGGTGGATCCTGCTGCTACAAGAGTTCGATTTGGAAATCAAAGACAAGAAAGGAACTGAAAACGTAGTAGCGGATCACCTCTCTAGACTTGAGAACCTTGAACCGGAAAGAACATCGATTAACGATGATTTCTCATACGATAAACTTATAGCCACTTTGGAAGAAAATAAAGTTGATAAACAGGTAGAAACCACTTTAGCTATATCTGTTACACCGTGGTACGCTGACCTCGTCAATTATTTAGCTGTCGGAATAGTTCCACCTACCTTATCCTACCAACAGAAGAAACGATTCTTCTATGACATAAAACACTATTACTGGGATGACCCCTTACTTTTTAAAAGAGGCCCCGATGGTATTTTCCGTCGGTGTATACCCGAAGAAGAGGTAGAAAATATAATCCAACACTGTCACTCCGCTCCTTATGGTGGACATGCAAGTACATCCAAGACCTGCTCTAAAATCCTACAAGCCGGTTTCTATTGGCCAAATATATGGAAGGATGTACATGCAGCTATTAAGAAATGTGACAGATGTCAACGCACAGAAAACATATCTAGACGTGACGAGATGCCACAAAAGGGCGTTTTGGAAGTAGAGATTTTCGACGTGTGGGGAATAGACTTCATGGGACCTTTTCCATCCTCTTTCGGTAACAAGTACATACTCGTGGCAGTTGACTACGTATCGAAATGGATTGAAGCCATAGCTTCTCCAACAAACGACACACGATTAGTAACTAGACTCTTTAAGAATATAATATTTCCAAGGTTTGGTGTCCCAAGAATAGTAGTCAGTGATGGTGGATCGCATTTCATATCCAAGGTACTCGAAAAACTACTGCTTAAGTATGGCGTAAGACATAGAGTAGTGACACCTTACCACCCTCAAACCAGTGGGCAAGTGGAAGTGTCTAACAGAGAAATCAAACAGATACTAGAGAAAACAGTCGCCACTTCAAGGAAAGACTGGTCATTGAAATTACCAGAAGCTTTATGGGCTTACCGAACTGCTTACAAAACTCCCATAGGGACAACCCCATTTAAGCTAATTTATGGAAAATCCTGTCACCTCCTGGTAGAATTAGAACATAAAGCCTATTGGGCTATTAAAAATCTAAATTTAAACTATAAAGCCGCCGGCGAAAAGAGAATCCTTGATATAAGCGAATTAGAGGAACTCAGAAGAGACGCTTACGAAAATGCCAGAATCTACAAAGAAAGAACAAAACAATGGCATGACAAGCGCATATCAAGAAAAATCTTCAAACAAGGCGATACAGTCCTTTTATTTAACTCCAGACTAAAGTTATTCCCGGGAAAACTACGATCTAGATGGTCAGGTCCTTTTCAAATCACCAATGTTTTTCCCAGTGGAGCAGTAGAAATTAAAGGCAAATCTATGGAACCATTTACCGTAAACGGGCAACGTCTAAAACATTATCACTATGCAGAAAACAATGAAGATTCGCAAGTCTTGCACTTAGACGAAATGCCTCCAGAACTTATAGATTATAATTGATAGTTTTTATGTCGAGCTTGCGACATTAAACAAAGCGCTTAGTGGGAGACAACCCACAAATATTTTATTATTATTTTCTTCTATTATTATTTTCTATTTTTTCCTTAATTATTCTTTTAATTTTTGTTTAGTATTCATTCTTAATTTATTTTTATTTATTAAAAACTTTTCTCTTCTTCTTTCGGCATTTGGCCAAATCCTGACTAAAACTCTTGTTTTTTTCTTTTCTCTAGCTAACACTAACCTGATGGGACAGATTGATCGTATGGGTATCAAATTCAGAGGAACAGCTCAGAAACAAAAGTTTGAGGAACTAGCCACGAGAGAGATGCTACCTAGTCTGTATGCTAATGACTGGGCAATGACTGCCCTTGGACTAAGACAAAGTGTCCTGTATTTGCTGAGTCAGATAGGGTGGGAAACTGCTCCTATCCGTAGACAATTTGTCACTTACCGGAGACTGACTCTAGAATTCCTTAGTTCTCTGATCTATCTACCCAACCATGGAAAAGAAATAAGCAGAGGTTTTATCCAGTTCAGAATGTTTAACATGGAGTACCAATTTAATATTCAAGATTTTACCAACCTTTTAGGTTTCCCTACATCCTTTGACACATTCACAGTGAGCCAAGAAGAACTTTTTGAATATAGAGAACTTGAACACTTTTGGGGTAACTTGACTAGAAATGACGATCCCGAGGAACATGAGTTTCTCTTTGGAAACATACATAACCCGGCCTTCCGTTATTTCCATAAGATCCTGACCCACACCTTATTTGGGAAGAAGCCAAACAGTACCACAGTTTCACGTGATGAACTCTTCATCATATTTTGTGCTTCCCAGAACCGTCCAGTAAACGGTGCCACTTTTATGTTGGCAAATTTGGACCACCTTATCCAAGATGAACGAGCACCAATTCGAATAGGCGGTTTGATAACCATGATTGGTAATGCTATCGGATTACGTCAGCCTATGCTTGACTTAAGCCCTTTTTGTGGCATTACTACTATGAGTATACCCTTCCTCTTCAACACTATGTTTATAGCAAACCTAGGATCTGACGAGTTTGAGCTTATAATTAATAACCAAGTTCTTTGCCTATTCACCATGCCCGATCCTAGGACTAGTGTTCATAACCGCAATAGCTGGCTCTACAATCTGAACGAAACCCCCTCTCCTGCTAGATCCACTGAATCCATCCAGGACTATGAGATTTGTGATGACCAAATTCCTTATGCTGAATCAGACCCTCAGAAACCATCTGGTTATTATGATATTGATCCTCCTCCTCAACCTGTTCAGACCGAAGAATCGGCAATACCCGACCTTAGACATCATATGCCCGGAACTGATTATAACACCGCCATTGAAGCTTTGATGTCAGAACAAGACGCCCTCAGAGAAGAGTTTGCTAACATGAGACACGAATTTCTGGGATACATGAACAATATGACAAATCAGTTTCACGAGTTGCTATACCGTGTTAACTCCTTTGCTCCTCCGGCCAGAGATCATGCAGATGGATAGAAGTCGTTTTTCTTAGCTATCTAGCTTTAGTTAGTTTTATTATTTAATGTTATTTCAAATTATGTTCGTATTTGTTTCTCTTTCGCATTTTTGTTTTTCTCCATTGTTACATTATGATTATTTTATGAAGCTATTGAATTATCCTATTTTATTATGAATTATGCAATATCTACCAAAAAAATGCTCTCTACTGTTGCTGCCTACATAAATTATTAACAATATAATACATTTATGCACTATTATACAAAGTAGAATAGCATGCAGGAAAATTAATCAGCAAAATAAAATAATATGAAGCAAAACAAAATAAATAATAAAAAAATAAATTACCAAAGTTATTCTGAAGAACGCCAGCAGAACCATGCCAAAAAGACTGTGTGACGAGCGTCACACATTCTATCACGGACGTCACACAAAGTGCTTGTGACGCCCGTCATGCTCCTGTAACGAGCGTAACGCCATGTTAACGTTACAAAGACCGTTGGAGACGAACGTTACAACCCTACACCTTTTTACCTTCCCCATTTATTCACATTTACCCACATTTATTCACTTTTCAACCACTCCCTTTCCAACTTCAAAATTTTTCCCTATAAATACGCACCATACCTTTCTTCCTACATCACAACTATTCTATACGATCAAATATATTTTCTTTTCTTTCCTAATTACTTCTGCCAACTCATTCATCAGTATGGCGGGAAATCAAAATTTTGGAAACATCATCTTCCGATCTGAAGATGATAACTATCAAAGAGAGCAATTCGAGCGTTTCCAACAACGCGGTGTCACCTCTACCAGGTATCCTGATTCAACTTGTTTACAACAATTAGGATTACTTCAAGGTATCGAGTGGATGCTCCGCCTTGCCGATCTAACCTTTCTATGCACGCATAATCAACCCACCTACCCATCCCTAACCTTAGAATTCTTAAGTTCATATGCGTACAACACTCCCACCGGTGAGGACGAATTCTTAACCGGTACCGCAACCTTCCGTATGTTCAATACCGAGTACTCCCTATCCCAAAACCAATTGAGTACCATGCTACAATTCCCCATAGAAGGTCAAGTCTACCCCAGAATCCCTCCAAACCTAAACTGGAACACAGTTGCTGCTTTCGACCTCTTTAGGAAGATATCCGGTGTAGATGCCAACAACTGGGAAGAGCTCCTTGTTTCCCATATACATAACCCAACTATCCGGTACTTTATCCGCATCCTACAAAACACAGTTTTTGGAAGACCGAACAACAGCAAGGTCAACGCAAATGAACTATTCTTCCTCGAATGCGTCTTCGAACCGAATGCTAAGGTAAACGCCGCCTCCTTCCTATTTCATCATATCCGCACCTGATGTGCTAGAGGCCGTCAACCTTTTGTAATTGGTGGATTAATCACCACCATCGCACTTGGCTTAAACCTAGGGGACCGACTCCAAACTTTAGAATCTTTACCTCCCCTCTTTATGGATATAAGCTACTGTCGGTCCAGCCGCCTAATAAAGAACAGAGTAGGCGGAAAATACTACCTTATGGTGAATAACCAGGCAGTCCCAAGCGTTGTTCTACCCAACATTGCCTTAACCGATGTCACCAATCCCAACCGCCACCTCTATGATCTGAATGCTCCCGAAGCTACCGAGCCTTCACATACAAACCCGTCTGCAGACGAGTTCGAAGAAATGGAGCAAGGTGATAACGCTCCTGCACAACAATCAGTCCCGCTCAACCCTTCCGATTCTGCAGCTGGCCCATCCTCCCGACGTCGTCGACGAAGAAGGTCTGCAACCAACGACGACATCATGGATGCTATTGATGGTATGCAAGCACAAAATCTCGAAATGATGCAAATGATGCGCCAAATGCAACAACAACAGGAAGAGAGGAATGCCATAACCGATAAGCGGTTCACTGATTTGCTTAGCAGGTTCGACAACTTAGAAGTACATCAAAGATCACCAGGTCCAAGAACAAGAGGCGGCAGGCAACCTTAACTTTAGTTTCTTTTTCTTTTCCTTTTTCCTTTCTTTTTGTAATTCATTTCTTTTCCTTCAACCATTGAGGACAATGTTTCATTCAAGTATGGGGGGGGGGGGGGGGGGGGAAACCGTGTTCTTTCTATCCTCCTTTTTCTTTTTCAAGTATGTATCTTTCTTTTCATTGTTATTTCCCTTATAAAAAAAAATATAATAAAATAATATTTCTTATAATATAGATTTATTTTAAGTTAAGTCCCAAATGTGAAAACTTTCTATTATCTATTCCCCTCAAATTTTCATGAGCCATAACAAAAATTCAACACACTCAATAAGTATAAAAGTTGCTTATTTTATAAAACTTGAGTGAAATCAAGACAAAAATTATTACCATAACAACGCTCTAAGAACCTCAACATGTTAGATCAGGATAAGTACCTATTATACCAATCCCTTGAACTTTTAGTTTTATAGTAACCCCGAGTAGTTTATACGAGAAGTCAGCACCATCTTAATAGCAAACTACGTGGAAGGCCGATGAATATAAGTGAATGATTCCCAAAGTAACATAAAATATATATATATATATATATATATATATATATATATATATATATATATATATATATATATATATATATATATATATATATATATATATATATCATGAAATGCACTAATTAAGTTAGGTGATCCTTACCAGATCATTTAATCTAAAGGTTGCAGATCATACAAAAGCATAATATGAAAGATCCATTATGAGTTGGTTCAGCAGGTATCTGGTACTGAACTTGGTAGGGCGGACTACGGTCCGATCCCCCGCAATTTGCAATGGACTGAATAACGAAGTTATCCGACTTATGTACCAGAACTTCTAGCTAAAAGGGGATCAGAATCACTAACCGGTCACTCCACTATGTGCGCGAAAAGATAAATGGCTTAATGTGATTTCGCTAGAATGAAAACGGGTGAAATAAGAGTAGAGGAACTAGGATAGCTATAATGGCATTACTCGAACTGGTTTGCATAAGGTGAGGTTATATGAGGTTGTGACGGTGGTTGTTGATGTCAAGATTAAACTCAAGTTACTTCTAAACAAGGTTTACAGGCAACCTAGTACGAATTGATGTGTGTTTTGAAATTTCATCTGGCTAAAATTTTTAAAACAAGTTCTATACTGTATTTTGCTTGAGGACAAGCAAAGATCTAAGTATGGGGGAGTTTGATAACATGAAATAGTATCACATTCTAGGACTCAATTTAATTAAATTATATTATTATTTACTTCAATTTATTTCATTTTATAAGATATTACGCGGTATTTTCTTTCTATTTATCTCAGGTGGTCTATTTGAAGCACAAGTAAAAAAGGAAGAAAAAGAGGTGCAAAAAGGAATGAAAAGAAGCAAATATCAAAGGCCAAAGCCCAACCCAAAAAGCACAGGCGTTGTGCCTGTGATGAGCGTCACAAAGGCTGTGACGAGCGTCACGCTTTGCACACTCCTGTGACGAGCGTCACACATGGTGTGACGGACGTCACACCATTCCCCTATATTTTTGGCACCAGGAACGCAACAGACCACGTTGAAACAGACCATGTTGAAGCTACTTCCACGCTTGACCCTTGGAACGTAAAGACCGTGTACACGGAAAACCCTTGGAAGCAGTTACACAAGTAGCAGTATAAATAGTAGCTTTCTGGAAAGCTCTAGGTTCGACGCTTTTTCCAGATTTCTTTGCCGTTTTCGCTTTTTCGCATTTTTTTCTTTTCCAGCAGTACAAGCACATTTTTACAGCATTGCTTTTACGAGTTTTATATTGTTTCCCTTGCAATTTCTATTTTCCTTTTCAGCACTTAGTTAATTCTTTTTCGCACAATAGTTTCTACACCGGAAACTATTGTGTACCTTTTACCGGATCTAACCTTACGTTAGAATCTAGTTTTTTATTCCTTCGCTTTTATTTTTCTGTTTGATTGAAGAATTCAAGAACAAATCCAACCGGCCTGTGGTGGAGTGTTCAAGACTGCTATTTAATTTCTCAGGTTCTTTAATTATTGTTTGAATTTATATATGCCCTGTTTTACTGTTTATTTATATTATTTGCCTGAGATGAATCTGTTTATGCATGATATTTATTTAAGTCTGTTTAGCATGTCTGGCTGATTTACTTAGGTATCGGTATGTAGAGTAAGCGGAATGAAGGAATCAAAACCAAATTGGTTTAATTAAGTTTAAAATTAAAATCACTCTTTTTACGGTCTCAATTTACAGGTTTAATAACAAGGTTTTTGTACGAAAGTAAAAGACATAAAGAAGTTAAAAGCAATAGAGCGAGAGTTTGAGTTTTTGACTGGACAGTGTAAATTGGACATTAATTCTAGATCAGGGCGAGAGCAATTTTTAGAGTTAATTAAATTCTAACCTTTTTCAAAAAGTATTTTTAAAGATTGAATGTGAGGACGAGAGTTAAGCATTTGAATTTAATTATATAACCTAAGTCAACAGAGCGAGAGTTTGAGATAAGGGTGTTTAAACGATTAGTGTTTTCTTAAAAAGAGTTTCTACGGATTCTATTGTTTTCAAAAAGTGGTTTTTGACTTAACTATAAGTGACAGCTACGTTAATATAAAATCATAGTTTATTCAACAGAGCGAGAGTTTGAGATAAGACTTTTAATCAATAGTGTCAACTGAAAAGATTTATTTTAAAACCAAGAAACCAACAAAGAATTGATTCCCTAATTACGACGAACTACATACCGATATCCGCTTATTAGATATTTATTTTAGATCTTAGTTTAGTTTTAGCTTTTTCCCCAAACAATCAAAGTATTACCTGCCTTAGCTTTACGAAGTAACCTTAGATAACGGTATATCGATTCATAAGTCCCTGTGGGATCGATATCTTTTAAAACTACGCGATAGAACTGTGCACTTGCAGTTTGTACCCCAAATTCGACTCATAAAGTCGCGATCAATCTCAAGGCACAGGATCAGAACTTCAGCATGAATTCGAAACCGGGAACCATAGAACATGGTCATCAACTTAGAACCCGTACTTCAGAACCAACGGTCACCAACAAGAACCAAACAAAAGTCACCAACAGAACAAGTCACCATCAGTACCTGTAAATGATTCATTCCCGCCCCACTCACGGGTGTAATCTAGGCCAGGGTAAGGTCAAGAGAAACGCAGGATAAACAATCCTTTCAAGAACATCATCATATGCACACCAGGTGTGTGCAACGATAATACCCCATCAGAATCTGAACTGCTCGTGATACCATGTTCTGCTAAGTGGCGCCATACCACCCGCTTCCCATGAATCACTCTATTCCTAGGTGTCCTAAAGTTCACTCATAGCCTGTGTATTGGGCCTTTTACCTCTTGTGACTCCCACCCAACAACGAAACAGATACACAGCCAGCACATTATGCATGAAACAGTAAAGCGCACATAGGATGCAATGCAAGCAGATAAGTATGCAAAGCAATAAATAAATAACACACAATAGACAATAAACAAACAAACGCTAGGAAAGGCCCACTAGGGAAAATAAATCCCCAGCAGAGTCGCCAGCTGTCGCTCCCCGGATTTCCCGTATCCAAGTACAAACGCGAAAAGAGTGGCGCGGAAGAAAGTAGAGTCGCCAACTATGTACTTTTATCCCAAGAGGAGGGAAAGGTAGTACTGCATAACCAAGAGGGAACGAATAAAACAAAGTCTCGAACCAAAGAAAACTGAGTAAGGGGGCCGGTTACGTGAAGGGAAGTGTAAGACCCCAATTTTGACCCTAAGATCCCTCATGGCATCATAACATTGCATTTGCATTGCCTCAAGGATCTTTAGCATCTTGGTTCCCTTTGCCTTTGGGTGGGACTCCTTGTGATTGGTTTGAGATCACCAAGCATGCTTGAATTATACATCATTGTTTCTCTTACTTTTGTTTACTAACCAAAAGCACAAAAATGTGTCACTAACATCTTTTGTTTGAAGCTTGAGTATCATCCAAGACACTTTGTGGGTTCTATTTAGATGATCAATCAACACAAGGGAATGACTTGAGATACTTCCAACAGGTTCAAATGGGGTCTATTCGTCAGTCAAAACGTTAATCTTGAAGGAGCAAAAGTTTGTTCATGAGCTGTCATGCTCGCTAGGCGAGCAGAATGGGTCGCCTAGCGAGTCCCAAGAAAAGCCACCAGAATCACCTACGCTCAGAGGAATTTCTTGAACTGTCATGCTCGCTAGGCGAAGCCCACGTGTTTAAAAAAAATAAAAAAAGAACGAAAAAACGAAAATAAATAAATAAATAAATAAAATATAACAGAAATTTTTTGGACTTGGGCCTCTCTCATTTGAGCCCACAGGTCCACAAAAATCAGGTTATAAATTCAGAGTTTCAGTGAAACAAAAGGCCATTCTATTCCTATTAACCTGGCAGGGAAAAAGATAGTGAGAGAAGAGCTAACAGAGTTCAGAGCAACCTCTAGAGACTGAAGGGAACTCATCGGCAAAGAACCAATTCCCTCTCATATAAACCCTCAGATGGCTTTGCAAACCCAACCGAGCAATTCAATTACATTCGATCTCTCCAGTCAGGTTTGCCTTATTCCCATTACTTTATGCTTTTAATTTGAATGCTCTAAATGTATGAGGTATTATGGGTGAATTTGATACCCTTTTGATGCATGTGTTTGACAAGAGGTTTAGGCCTCCTACCCTTGGTTGCTTTTTGTGAGCTTTTTGTGAATTTTAATGGCAGGATTCATGTGGTTACATTTTGATTTGGGGGCAACTCTTGATTACCCTATCTTGTTTCTCTAACATGTTTGTTGAGTTTTGTTTTGTGAGGGCTCATATGACTCTTGCAGAGATGGCTTGCCTGGTGTTCCACTTTATTTGTGGGATACCACATGGAGGTTTATTCCGATTACCTGTACTGACTCACTTTCTTTGATGGTTCTAGCTTGAGAGATCTCTGGGTTCCTTATCTCTTTAATTGCTGTTACTTAGGATCTTTATCCGTACGGTAGATCTCTCGATCCCTTTACTTTTCCCGCATGTTACCGATTTCTTAGGTTTCGTATAGCCTCTCGTGGCATGTCATTTAAAGTAGCGCTGTTCCTTCATCTAGGACTGCCTTTTTGTATGAGCATCCCTAAACACCCCAAACTCATTTATTTTTCTTCTCCTAAGAACACGTTATCTCCTTCTACTACAGGCGAGTAAGTCTCCAAAGGTCGAGCATTCGGTAGATTGCGTAGTAACGTCGTTCACCCCAAAACACAACCCTTACCCCATAGGTGGTCGAACTACGTTTTGCTCTGATTTTCATCCCAGATGAGATACGTAGGCATAAGACGCGATGTCTTAGCGAGCACACTCCTCTTTAACCCCTAGGTAGCCGAGCTACGAAGACTCTGATTCTCAGATTCAGATGGGATACGTATGCAGTGGATGCGACATCCGTGCGAGTCATCTTCTTTTGACCCTTCTTTTAGTAAGTAGTACATTAGATAAACATACACGCTTTTCTCATCCCTTCAATCATGTTTGCACAAATAATTTTTTACAAAACAACAACCTTTGCAACAAATGTGAAAAGGGCTCCCTAGGAGTACCTAGGATGCTTTGGGTGCCTAATACCTTCCCATTGCATAACCAACCCCCTTACCCAGATCTCTGACATTTTTACTAGTTTTTGATTCGATAAAACTTTTAGGTTTTTGTTCGCTTTCTAACCATTCCTTTGGATAAATAGAAGTGCGGTGGCGACTCGACTTGTATGATTTACCTTGGATTTAGTCAATATCTCTAATGGTAACGAATACCCCGCTACAGGAAGGTTATCGCACCCCTTCACGTCTGTGGTACTCCACAGGATCCACGATTGCTATTTATGTCTAAAGTGTGTGTATAAAAAGTCCTATATGCGATGCGAAAGAGAGAAAATCAAATTAGGGAAAAGAAAGAGTTATTGCTCGCATAGGCCCTACCCTGCTGCATACGTATCTCAAGAAGGATTGAGAATCAGAGCATCGTAGCTCGGCTAACCTATGTGTTTGTTTTTTGTGATGAATGACGTTACTACACAATCTACCGGATGCTCGACCTTTGGAGACTTACTCACCTGTAGTAGAAGGAGTTAACGTGTTCTTAGGAGAAGAAAAATCAATGAGTTTGTTTGTTTTAGGAATGCTCATGCAAAAAGGAAATCCTAGACGAAGGAACCGTGTTACCTTAATTGACATGCAAACGAGAGACTATACGAAGCCAAGCAATCCTATGGGGAGACGATCACACCATACAAAACAAACATACATAAAGTAAACACGCCAACAAGGGGGCTCAAACATACGTGGGTAGGGCTTTAGTCAAGAGGGGTCATATCAACCTCGACAAACAAGCCATGGAAAGGTAATCAAATGGGCTCTTAACCACTAACATTGAATGTAAGGGTGAGCAGATCAAACGGGTAATGAGGATAAGACCTCATAGCTCTTAACCCTGGACAGGGTGAGCTCATGACAAAAAGTGGGGATTCAGAAAGGTGGAACCCTCTCCACTGACTGACCGGACAAAAGATCTTGGGCTTTTGTTCTGAAGCATCGACACGTAGTGTGATCTTAAAGAACGACACACTGAATAACGTGGGATTGACTACTAATCCCTTTTATCCGTCAATTGCCTCTTCATGGAGGTCTTTAGCACTGGTGCCTCTTCTTGGAGGTCTTTGGGCACAAAAGTAAACACACAAAAACATTGCCTCCTATTGAGGCCTTCCAGCTAAGAAAGCGGTAAAATACGGGAAAAGATGTAAAAGGGATCGAGAGATCTACCACACGGATAAAGATCCGAAGTAACAACAACTCAAGAAATAAGAAACCCAGAGATCTCTCAAGCTAGCACCATCAAAGAAAGCAAGTCAGCAAAGCAATCAGAATAAATCTCCAAATGGTATCCCACAAATAAAGTGGAATACCAAGCAAGCTATCTCTTCAAGAGTCATGTGAGCCCTCACAAAAAAACTCAACAAACAGGTTAGAATAACAAGACGGGGTGCAATCAAGAGTTGCACCGAATAAGAGAATCAAAATATAACCACATGAATCATGCCATTAAAGTTCACAAAAAGCTCACAAAAAGCAACCAAGGGTAGGAGGCCTAAATCCCTTGTCAAACAAATGCATCAAAAGGGTATCAAAACTCAAAGTCAGGGGCAAGGATCCACACATCGAGACATGACATACCTACTGATTGGAGAGATCGATTGAAATTGAATTGCATCGTTGGCTTTGCAGAACAATCTTAGGGTTTATATGAGAGGGAATTGGCTCTTTGCAGATGAGTTCCCTTCAGTCTCTGGAGGTTGCTCTGAATTAGTTAGAATCTCTCTAGGGTTTTGTTCCAAGGAAACTTCAGAGTGCTTTCAGCTTTCACCAATTCTCCCTCTCCTCTTTTTTCTTTACTGAAATTTCAGAACTTATAACTTGATTGTGGGCTCAAATGAGAGAGGTCCAAGTCCAAGAGTTTTCGGTTATATTTTTTTTATATTATTATTATTTATTTATTTTTTCTTCTTTTTTTTCGTTTTTTTTTCCGTTTTTATTTATTTATTTATTTATATATATATATATATATATATATATATATATATATATATATATATATATATATATATATATATATGTATGTATTTTTTTTAATATTTTTTTATATTTTCAAAATGCGTGGGCTTCGCCTAGCGAGCATGACAGTTCAGGAAATTCCTCTGAGCGCAGGTGATTCTGGTGGCTTTTCTTGGGACTCGCTATGCGACCCATTCTGCTCGCCTAGCGAGCATGACAGCTGATGAACAAACTTTTGCTCCTTTGAATGATGAATAGACCCTATTTGAACATGTTGGAAGTAACTCAAGTCATTCCCTGACCATTTCACCTTCAGTTGACCAACAATTGACTTTTGGCTTCATAGTTGAATTTTGAACTGTACTAAGCCCATTAAGCTTTATCCTTCAGATAGAACCCACAAAGTGACTTGGATGACATCCTCTTGGAGCTAATTCTGATTGACATGATGAAATGCAATATAAAATGTTAAATGACCTAAAAAATGAATGCATGAATGAGGAGGGCAAATTTGAGGTGCTACAGTAGCATCGCCCGAATGTGATTCATACCACTGAACCTTAATAAGAGGAGTCTCCTTATTTCTCAACACCTTAGTTTCCCATCCTACAACACAAATTGGTTGAGGTTCGAAAGTCAGGTCTGTTTCTACTTCTACTGAATCTAGAAGAATAGGCTGAAGAAAATCGAGAATGACCTTTCAAAGTTGAGATACGTGAAAAACATCACGCATCTATGATAAAGAAGGTGGTAAGGCTAATCTGTAAGCTACTTCACCAATCCTCTCTATAATCGTATATGGTCCCACGTATCTCAGACTTAACTTCCGTGACTAAAACGTTCCTTTCAGTCTCAATCTCGGAGTCACCTTCAGAAATACATGATCACTTCCTTAAATTCTAATGGTCTTCTTCTGTTATCTGCATAACTCTTTTGGCGATCTTGTGCTTTCTTCATCTTATCACGAACCATCCTTATCCTTTCCTTAGTCTCTTGAATAATCTCTAGTCCTAAAATTCTTTCTTCACCAACTTCCTTCCAACACAAAGGTGTTCTGCATCTCCGTCCATACAAGGCTTCATAAGGAGCCATTTCAATCATGGTAACTATTGTTGTATACAAATTCAATCAATGGTAAGAGCTCCTTCCAATTTCCTCTATTCTCAAGCACACAAGATCTTAACATATCCTTCAGTGTCTGTATCATCCTCTCAGTCTGACCATCCTTTTGAGGATGATTAGATGTACTCAAACAAAATTTCTATCCCATAGCTTGCTGAAATTCTCTCCAAAATCTTAAAGTAAACTTTGGATGTGTATCAGACACAATACTAGTGGGGACACCATGTAGTATCATAATTTTTAAAATAAACAACCATGCAAGATGACTTGCCTTATAAGTAGTTTTCACGACCAAGAAATGTGCAGACTTATTCAATCGATCCATAATCACCCATATTGAATCATAACCACCTTGCGTACGGGGTAACCCAACTGCGAAATCCGTTGAAATACTATCCCATTTCCATACTGAAATCTCCAAGGTTCGTAATAAACCACCTAGCTTCTGATGTCCAATCCTTACTTGCTGGCACACTATACATTCAGGCACATACTCTGCAATATCCTTTTTCGTTCCAGACCACCAATAGTCCTTCTTTAAGTCTTGATACATATTCGATGGACCTGGGTGTATGGTAAACGCGCCTTTGTGAACTTCTTCTAAAACTTTTCTTTTCATTTCGGTATCATTCGGGACACAAATCCTTTGATTAAAAAGAACTACTCCATCTGATGATCAAGTGAAACCTGATTGAATCAACATCTCTTGCAACTTCTCATCTATCATTTAACCTTGCTGGATTTCTACGCTTAGGTTATAAGTAACATTCAAATTCCCCATTATCACATTGTTCTATGTCCAATCAAACTAAAGGTTAATATCTCATAACTTTTCCAACAATGCATACTCTAACATCATCAACTCATATTTGTGTATCTCTTTCCGACTTAAGGCATCTGCAACCTTATTCACTCTCCCTGGATGATACTTAAGCTCAAAATCAAAATCTTTCAAATACTCCATTCATCTCCTTTGTCTCACATTCGACTTCTTATGGTCAAATAAGTATTTCAAAACATACTCCATACAAGTAGTGACGCCACACCTTCAATGTAAAAACAACAGCTGCTAACTTAAGATCATGAGTTGGATAATTCTCTTCATGAGTCTTCAACTAACGAGAGGCATATGCTACAACTTGACCACCCTGCATTAACACTTCTCCTAATCCTTTCTTAGATGCATCATAAAATAGTTCATAAGTCTTACTAGGATCAGGGATGATTAAAATAGGAGCAGTTGTCAATCTTTCCTTCAAACTCATTAAAATTTGTCCGCACTTTGAGTCCCAACTAAAAGAAGTCTCCTTCAGTGTAAGTTGAGTCATTGGTAAATCTAACTGAGAAAAACCTTTAATAAATCTTCGATAGTAACCTGTTAAACCTAAGAAACTTCTGACTTCGGAAGCATTCTTCGGTCTTTCCCAATTAATAACGTCTTCAACTTTAGATGGATCCATTGCTACTCCTCCTTGCGATATGACATGGCCAAGAAACTTAACGTCAGTCATCCAAAATTCACACTTACTTAACTTGGCAAAGAGTTGCTTCTCTTGCGGTACTGACATAACAAACCTTAAATGCATTTCGTGCTCTTATGGAGTACAAGAACCAATAAGAATGTCATCAATAAAGATAACCACAAACTGGTCTAAGTAAGGTTGGAATATCCTATTGATATAATCAATGAAAATAATAGGAGTATTTGTCACACCAAAAGGAATTACAAGAAACTCATAATGGCGATATCGGGTTCTAAATGCGGTCTTTGGTACATCAAAGTTCTTAACTCAAATTTGATGATAGCCCGATCGTAAATCAATCTTCAAGAACACACATGCTCCTCTCAACTGATCTAACAAATCTTGTATTCTTAGCAGGGGATACTTGTTCTTAATGGTGACTTTATTCAACTGGTGATAATCAATACACAACCGCATACCACCATCCTTCTTCTTCACTAGTAACATTGGAGCTCCCCACGGTAAGACACTAGGTCGAATGAAATTCTAGGTTAACAACTCTTCCAATTGATTCTTCAACTCTCTCAACTTGAGTGGTGACATACGATACGGAGAAACAAAGATTGGAGCAGTCACAGGTATCATATTAATAGAGAATTCCACTTCCCTTTCAGGAGGATGAGAAGTGACATCCTTAGGGAAAACTTTTGGAAATTCACAAATGATGGGACTTAGTGTAACTTTAAGATTGTCTCGAGATCCCTTGGTGAAAACCAAGAGAACTAACTTTTCTTTCTCAAACAAGAAATTAACCATGTCAACCGTACCTTCCAAGATAGTAGTTAATACATCAATTGGAGTAGTTTCACTAGATGGAATGATGATTAACTTCTCTTCACATCCAATAAACACCGAATTGGCAGAAATCCAATCCATCCCCAAGACCACATCTACCTTCTTAAGTGGTAAGAAAATAAGTTCAATATGAAAAATTCTACCATTCACCGAAAGCGAACAATTTTCACAAATCAATGGTGTCTCACCCACATCATCCATGGCGGTTGTAACCACCATAGGAGGGGACAAAGGAATTGCTTGTAATCCAAGACGTTTGATACACTAAATTTATACAAAAGAGTGTGTTGCTCCGCAATCAAACAATACAAAACATGGATGATCATTTATGATACACGTACCAGCAATCAAAGCATTGTTACTCTTAGCCTTCCTTACATCCAAAGTATAAACTCGACTGATGTTCTTTCCCTACATCTAAGTCTTACTCTGAGGGAAATCTCTAGCCGTGTGTCCTTCCCTCTGACAATTAAAACACCTAATTACACTTCAAGCACATCCAAAATGAAACTTGTTACATAATTGACATTGCGAAGGGTGGTTAAGTTTTGCAGGTTGCACTTGTTTTCCTTTTAAAGATTGAGGTCTAGGCCTAAATTGGTTACTTGGCCTTCCTTGGTCCTTCTGTCCAACCCTATACTGATCTCTTTCTTCCTGAACTTTCTTAAAACTGTTCTCAGCCACATAGCATTGCCTTAGAAATTCAGTATAAGTAGTGAATTCTCTCTGAGAAACACTATGAGAAATTTCACCTCTTAAACCAAAAAGGAATTGATCAATTTTCCACTTCTCATCTGGTGCATACATATCCTATCTAGAATAAGTAGCCATATCTTCAAACTTTTGAGCATACATAGCTACTGCCATAGTACCTTGTCTAAGCTACTGAAACTCAAACTCTTTCTCAATCCTCAAAGAGCTAGGAAAATACTTATCTAAAAAAGTAGTCTTAAAATGCTCCCAATCCCTAGGTACTCCTTGATTGGTCATAAGGGTCAAAGCACTTTCCTACCACCTCACAACAGGACCCCTCACCATGTTAGAAGCAAACACAACTTTATTCTCCTCATTACAATGCACCATCTGAAAGATCCTCTCCATGCTAATTACCCACTCATGAGTCTTCACAGGATTTAATCCACCATCGAACTCGGGAGGATTCATGCAAAAGAAATCTCAAAAACTACCACTTGTAGCTTCTTATAGAACCACTTGAGGGTGAAGACCACCATTCAACTATTGCATCATCTGCTCCATGAATTGGTTATGTTGTGCATCTGTTGCACAAACTGAGGCCACTAAAAACCTTCACTACCACATTGTGGTTCTGAATCTGAATTCTGAGTTCTGGGTCTACCACGACCTCTGCCTCTATCAGCCATGATCATAAACGTCACAGAAATAGAATTAAGTTGACCATGCTCAATGCTATGAATATAACATCAAGGATAATGATGACAACACACATGTGAGGTAGAAAGAAATACTCATAATATTTAATGGCTAGGTTGAGGATACAATCTGCTCTGATACCAATTGTAACACCCACATATAATATATGTCTAGAAATAAATATTATACATTGTGTAATACTGGTACTGAAATACATAAGCACCTAGTGGCAACAATGTACATATTACATGCCCAAAAGAAAAACACTACTTGGAACTAAATATACACAAAGGTTCCCAAAATAAAATTAGGAACTAGATCATTGTAGAATGATCTCAAAAATATCTACACAGCGGAAAAGCCATCCAAAACATCAGATAAGCAATGACATCACGCTATCTTGTCCTTACCCTTCGCCTGATCAGAACTACCTAAAAATAATCAACAATAACGGGTGAGATAATAATCCCAATGGGTTCCCTATGTTATGGGTCAACTCGGATTTACAAGCTTCTAATCAGTTTCTAACTTAAGTCAACAAGGGAAGAAAGACTTAAGTGATGGGGAAAAATATCGCAATGTATGGGGCTCAAACCCAGTTGAGGCACGAATCATTGGTGTTACATCCCATTGCCTACTCATGTAAGCATCTCAAATAGGGATGTACATCATCATGGGTAAAACACTTTGAATACATGATTGATTCCATAAAACATGACTGAATTCATGTATCACTTGGTGACTTCATTCACCAATACTCATATGACAACAACACATATTCCATACAAAGCATCTCACTCTCAATGATAGCAACCATCCATTCATGAAACTCACATAAGTATCATAACGAATAAATGCCATCTTCTAATGTTATCTTAGTGTAGCGGTAAATTCATGACCATCAAGCTATGGATAAGCTAGACGTCAATAAAACCAGAGTCGCCACCGCGCTTTAATTATTTCCAAGGGAAAAGGGAAAAGTACGAACAAAACCCAAAAATAAGAAGTTTTCAAATCAAAACTAATAAAATTCCAGAGTTTACAGGTAAGGGGGTTGGTTACACAGAGGGGAGGTGTTATCACCCAAAGTGTCTGAGGTACTCCTAGGGAGCCCTTTTTTGTGTGCATGTGTATTTTGTACAAAATGATGTTTATAAATAAATAGAATGGAGGGATGAGAAAAGAATTCATTAATTATATTTTGTGTTTGACAAGACCTTCGGACTTGTGCCTACGTACCAACATAAAATAAGGGATCAAAACCTCGTAGTTCGTGGTATAAATTTCAAAGTGGATGCATTGCTTTTAACAAAAATTTTAAGTTTGAAAGGTACCAAGGCCTAAAAATGGTTTGAATGAGTTAGTTCTTTTTACTTTTGAAAAGTTTTAAGTCAAGCATAATTAAGTTTATTTACAAGTTTGATTAATAAAAGAAATTTAAAAATGCAATGGCATAAGACCAAAGTTTCTAGTTTGCAATATGGTCTAAGTTTAGAAAACAAACACAAGCAAAGAAGTTTTGAAAAAAGGGAGAGATTTTGAAATTAAAGAAGTGGGGATGAGATGAAGAGAGTAATCCTAAGCATAAATTTAAAAGTTAAGAGTTGAAAAGATCTGACCAATGGACTGCAATCCAATAGACAAGAATGTCATATAGAAACCCAAATTCCCTTGGACATTCGAATCAAGCAACAAATAATGCACAATATACCAACTTAAAGAGCAAAGGCATCAAATAAAGATAGCTACATCCAAGCTTAGCAACTCCATGATCTTCTTCAAGTTTGCCTATGTAGCAGATGAATTCCATAAGTCACAGGTTCAAAGTAACAACTTCATAATGATCATGTTGCAGATGAACTCAAATGGATCTTCAATGATGTGTCAGATGAAATTTCAAATTATAGGCACTTGGTTTTATAAAAGTTGGCATTGGCCAAGTCCTTTGCATGGGGAATGTTGCCTAAATTCTAAGTCCAATTATCTTTGATCAAACCAACAGTCCACACAAAATATTTTTTAGGGTTTTTGTTCTTATTATGTACATTAATGGTCAAAGACTACACAAGCAAACAAAATATATACAAACAAGATATATCACACAATATGGTCCAAGTGGACAAAGTGAAAATGACATTAATATAAACAATTAGAATGGTATGAATAATGGCAAATGAATAAAGCTTGAAGTTAAATTGCATTAAAGTAAATGACTTAAAATTAAATGTTAGTTGTTAATGAATTAGAAGTTAGTCTTGCTTTTGCTTTTGCTTTTTTACTTTAAGCCATTCTTTGGAGAACGGTCAACCCACTTATCACAAGCATGAATCCTTGAACCAAGACATCTTCCAAATGAAGGAAAAAGGGCCAAGTTTCCACACAATACCATGAAAGATGGGATACTTACAATCTCACTAACTAGAATGATATGCCTTTTGTGTCAAAAATTTAGCACTATGTTAAGCAATCATAATTGGACTTATGTAGAAGTCACAACTATTTAAGGTCGGGCAATAGAATTTTGGTGTTAATGCGTGTTAGAGACATAGTATAATGGACTATGCTCATGAAACATACCACACATAAAAATAATATGCAAAAGTGGTGGCCTAATCTCATCCATGCTTATGTTGATTTTGAATGCAACTAGCCTTTGGATATAGAGATATCATAGGTCAAATGAAATGGATGCATAAAGAAGGGGAATTAGATGAAAAGGTAGGGGAATGGATCAAAACTCAAATTGGACAAGAGATGACTTTTACCAAATTAAGATCATTCATTCATTTTGCAAGATGGAATATACATTCCATCAATCCCCTAAATCCAATGATCTTATTAACCTAGCAAAGTCAAATCAACCTTGACAAAGACCCAACAACACAAGTCAAACTTGCAAAGACCATTAAATTGGCTCAACACAATTATTTGGCATTTATTCAATTTAAAAAATACTAAAAATAATGTATTAAACTAAATATGTTTTGTCAAATTCCTAAAACCTCATCAAAACACTAAAGAAATGACCATGAGATTTATCATAGGTCAAAGGATCTTGGAGAATTTTTTTCAGAATTTTTAGAAACTTAAAAGTATTTTTAAACAATTAAAAATATTCACAAAATCAATTAAATCATGAAAAATATTAATAATGATCCGAAAAATAATTTTAATTCAAAATATGAAAGAGGATTTTATTTAAATTTTTTTGGTGAAACTCTCTTATTGGATTAATATTAAAATTAATATGAATTAATGAAAATAAAACAAATTAAATGAAATTCAAATATTCAAAAAAAATGTGGATCACTTGATCTCCCTCATTAATTGAGGTGGCAGATCAAGTGGCCACAAACGCGCATTCCACAATGGACATTAGTCAGCGCGCTACAGGGAGGGTATTCAAAACCAACGCGTTAGATTAAAACATTTTGAACAAGATCAATGGCTCTGAACCTATCTAGCACATCACCGGCGCTGAAACTTCGGTCACCTTCTCAGGCGAGCCTCACCGGACTGGTTCAATCATCACCATCACATAAATGAAAAAGGGGGACATGATCTGAAAGAAAAAATGGCGTAGAGCACAAATCTGACCTCAATTCTAACTAACTCCAAATATATAGAAAGATATGAGGAGTTGAATTTTGAGGTGTGTCAACTGAGTTGCTTCGATTTGACCTCTAAGCAACTCAATCTTCTCGCCAACATTGGTAGGACTTCAGACAACCAAAGAATCAATAGAATTGAGCAAGAATTAGAGAGAATCAAAGAGAAGAAAATTTATGGAAAATACCTTCAATGTTGTGCAGAACTTGATCTTGCTTACTTCAAACCTTGCTTGATTACACTCAGTAATCTTGCAAAAGTGTTTTGGCAATGGAACAAAGTTTTGGATCCTGGAGTTTTTGAATCTCCAAACAGTGAGATTCAAACTCAATTTTAAATTGAAAATTCTCAGGTTTTCCTTTAAATTGTGAGGGTTTGAAGAGAGGGGGAAAAGCTGGAGCGCAAAAGTCCTTTCAAATGAGCTCAGAGGGCATGTATTTATAGCATTAGGGAGTGATATTTGCACACTTGCATTTGCTTCCAAATTTGGCAATGTCATGCACAAGCTTGCATGAGCGTGTACAGGCCCATGAAGCAATACATTTAGGTCCAAATTCATCTAAAATGAAGTTGAAATGAATCTTGAATGGCAAGGCAATGCTATGTGATGTTTTGAACATTTGATCTTTCCACTTGATGCAGACCTGTTAAGACCATGCGCAGCCCTAACAAACCTGGTCCAAAATGGATAAAATAGGACTCTTTCGAAAGCTTAGATCAAGGGTAACAACTCTTATGTTGGACACTTTTCCATTTGGAACTTGGATCATGGTGAATTTTGAGGTGGAAGTTTGGAAATTTCAACATGTTGAAATTTTTCCTAAGTGTTAAGTCATATACCTCAATATTCCACCTTGCTTAACTTTTTATGTGAGCTCTAAATGAGAAACGTGTCTTCATAAAAGTTGTAGGTCTTTCAAATACCTTCAAAATTGTCACCAATTTCATGTCATTTGGATTAAGAATGATAGAGTTATGAATTTTTAAAGTTGAGGAAAATCACTTGTTCAATGGTATAGAGCAAAAATGACCTATAATGTATCCTCATATCATATGCTCATAAAAGTTGATTTAGCTCTCACTCCAAACATCAAAGTTGAAGTAGACCTCTTGAATTTGATTGTGAAACTTGGAAATATTTCATCTTATAAAAATTGAGCAAGTTATGGCCTTGGGAAGTTGACGTTCAAATTAGGGTTTAGACAGAATGACCTATAATGTTTCAACATAGAAAATGATTTTTAAAGCAAAACTAGCTTTAGGTCTTAACATGAAAGTTGTTTGGAATGTCATTTATAGTAACTTGGATCTTAGAATCATTTTCATATGGTGAAAATTGTAGGAGATAGGGTCTAGGGGGACCCAGTTTTGATTAGATGAATTCATCTAGCCAACTACCATCAACCAACTTGCTAACTTCCAATTCTCTTGACTTTTTAGGCTCATGGTAGATCATATATGCATAAGATGATGAATTTGGAAGTGTCCCTTGATAAATTTGATCAATTGGTGAGATAGCTTGTTGTAGAAGTTACTCAAGATACCCAGACAAACTAGGGTTTCCAAGGCAAACCAACTCCAAACTCTTGAAGAATATTTGATCAATATGATATGTAGAGATCATTGGGATTAATATATGATGCTTAGAGACATTGTGGATAAATCCTTGGTTGTGCTCTTGGCCATGAGAGTCTTAAACCCTAGATATAAACTTGATAGATCAATGGTGATCATGCCCTACCTACAAAAGAGTTAGGCAAATGCAAAGACATATTTTTGCTATTTGGTTAGTAAAATAATAATATAAAAGTATGATAAAATCACATGGTGCTTGGTGATCTCTCCCAAAACAAACCCAATGAGAGAGGGGTAAGGAGGATGCCAAGGTATGATCCCAATGCTAATGCATATGATGAGATTGCATGAGGGATCTTATGGTCAAAAATTGGGGTCTTACAGCTGTCCCTATTTGAGGACATTCTAACTGAGGAGATGAAGGTTAAAATCTTCAGCTCGACTCAGTAGAATGGGCTTAAATAACAACATATAGAAACAAATTTTGGTCCCTTAGAGACCTCATGATGCATATGATATGAATGTAAAAGTGAATTCTCTGTAGGGTGTAAGACCCCAATTTTGTCCCTAAGATCCTTCATGGCATCATATCATAACATTGCATTGCCTCAAGGATCATTGGACACCTTGCTTCCTTCCCTATGGGTGGGATCTTTCTTGAGAGTGGTTCTTGATCACCAAGCATTGCTTGCATTTGTATGTCATTGCTTTTCTTTTTATCACTAACCAAAATGTACAAAAATATGTCATTAACCTTTGTTACTTGCAGCTTAAGCAATCAACAGTCAAGGCAATTCAAGTGAATCTTGTGTGCAAGAGATGAAGTTTCCATTGAGATATGGATCATGTGATCATTTAATTGAGCTTATGTGAGCTATAGGTTCATTTTGGAGCAAGTTCCCTAGTGGCAAAGGCCCCAAATTCATCAGAACAATTTCAGGTCATCTAAGGGCCTATGCAGTCAACTGAAAAGTCAACTGTGGGTCTTGAGTGTGGAAATTGAGTTTCTTCATCCCATTCATGTTCAAATCAAGCTTATTCATCATTTCAAAGATCAAGGTTGAAGAATTTGAAGTCAAGTCAAAGGTTTCCAAAATTGGAAAGTGACCTATAATTTCAACTTTCCAAAAATGGCAAGTTTTTGATCCAACTTCAACTCAACTTTCCAACATCAAAGAAGCTTCAAATGAAATTTTTTCCAACATGAAAGTTGAAGATATCTCTCTCCCATTTCCAAAAAGTCCAAGATCATGAGCATCTGATGAATGGTTGAGGAGATATGATCAAATCATTGCCAAATATACATGGAACTTCAAAAGGCCATATCTTTTGATCCATGACTCCAAATTGAGTGGTTCTTTTTGCAATGTTCTTCTCTTGACCTCTAACTTCCAAATCATGCATCACATTACATAAAATCTCATCACATAATCACTTGCTATTCCATGCTTTTTTTGGAGGGAAATTGCAAAATTCAAAAATGGTGCATTGTATGGACTTTCTACCATTGCCATTGTGTTTAAAAGATCATTTTAAGTGACTTTGATGAAGGGTGTGGTACTATTCACGTGCAATTAGCCCATGCACCATGCAAATTTTGATTTTTTACAAAACACCTTATTTCACTTAACCAAACTAATTATGGATTAGCAAGTTGATTAGGAAAGCATATATATACTCTAATCATAACAGAATTGAAGAAGGTTAATCACAATTCACCATTTCTAGATCTAGTTCTTCTCCCTCTGCAAAATTTTCTTCAAATCAAAATTCAAATTTCTTGAACATAACACCTTGTTTTGGTTAAAGATTCTTGATCAGTGAGTTGATTATAGTGTGAATCAAATGCTGATTTATGGAATTCGAGCAAGAATCAAGTAGTTGAAGCTCATGAAGTTGAAAATGGAAATTCAAGATTAAGCAAGATCTACACGTGTTCAAGCTTCCTTTTCTTCATCAAACATCATCACAAGCATTATGGACTGGAGTTGTATCATCACAAGTTGTGGATCGTGTGAATTGAAGATTCTGCTCTTCAAGAGGTCAATTTTTGATCCTCTTATTTTTGAAATTCATTGCTATATTCTTGTAGATCTTGTGTTCCTGGTGATTCTGATGCAAATTTCATGTGAATTGGTGTATTATTGAGCAAGATATGAGTGATTAAAGTTTTATGTGTGAAAATGATTTTGCTCGATTCTGTTAATTGATGATGATTTAGCATGAAATGTTGGTTGATCTGTGTTCTACATTGCAAGATCTTGCTAATGATATAAAAATCTTTGAATTCTGGACAAATCTGAAAAATCTGGAAATTCTGGATGAACATTCATCATTTTCATCATGAAGAAGATGAAGATCATGCATAGCGTTGGTTTCTGGAAAAATTACATCGGTTTTCTGAAAATAGTGACGGTTTGAACCGTCCAAATCTGCAGCGCTAGGGTTCATATTGAAACGAGGTCGTTTTGCCTCAGCGCGCGCTTCACATTTTAAAAATCAACATACTTCGATTCCTGGCTGGCGCATAATTTCAAATGTTCATGCATTTTATCATTTCCCTCCACTTTTGTATGCTGCATGCTTCACTTGTTTTTTATTTTTTTCATCAACTTTAAAAATCCATATCAAATTGAAAATTGATCCAAAAATACCTGGTTTTTTGCTAAATGATCCTTGAGATGTCTAGTTTTTAATGATCATGAGTTTGAAAGTTGTGCCTGGCTGGAATTTTATTTTCTCTAGGTTGATTGAACACATGTGCATTTGTGACATTTCCTTACTCTTTCCATCATGAAATGCTTGTTTTTAATCCAATGGACATGAAATTTTACATGCTGATTCTAGACACATTGCTGGATGTTTTAGGCTTGGTTTGGTATTTTTCTCATGTACCAATTCTGTTTTATGCTTGTGTTAACATGGTGTGACAATTTGTGTCACACATTTGGTTGTTCAACTTGTGCAATTTAATTTCCATGCCAAATGATCTTGGATGCTTCTGATTTTTTGTATGATGATCATGTTGGATGTGTTGAATGCTCATGAATTTTTCCAGAATTATTTGAATCATTTATGTTTTGATTTGGATTTTTCATTCATGATGATCATATATGAGCTTTGAAATTGTCTTTGACTTCACTTGATCATGAAATGCCTTTGATGATTGATTTTGATGTGAGCCTTTTTAGGACATGTTAATATATGTTTGAAGTTGCAATGTGTTGAATTTCAGCTCCTGTTTTGATTTTTTTCTTCATCTTTGACCCTAGGCTTTGACCTAGTGGTTTGTTGCTTACATGTGAGCTTTGAGTTTCAGGTTTAAGCATCCAAGTTCCATGGTTGATGATGCTTCATCATTTGGATGTTGATATTTGCTTTTGATTGCTAACACTTGTTGTTTTGTAGGTTGATGATAACTCATTTGAGTTTGCCTTATGGCTTTTGTGTTGTACATTGAGATTGTCTGTTGGTTATTAACTGTTGTCTGTTGGTCTGAATATTGTACTGATTTGTTTAGCTGTTTCCACAGGTACTTAAGTTGTTTTAAGTTCATTTGAACTTTGCTTTGCTTTTGCTTGTGGTTGGCATACCACTTAGGTATAATCTCTAATCTTCATGTAGTCTGGAAGACCTACTGTTATTGGTAGGCACCTGTCTGAAGCCCTCCTTAAGAGGCCATGTTTTTGTTTGTTTAATTTTGTGCCAAGCAGGTAAAGTCCTCTTAAGAGGCAATTGGAAGATAAAAGGGATGTGCAATCCATCCCCTTCTATTCAGTTATGTCATTCACTTTGCTCACACCATGTGTTGATGCATTGTGAATAAGAACCCAAAATCTTATAGAGTCAACCATTTGTGGAGAAGAGTTCCCTCATTCTGAACTCCCACACTTTCTATTGTTCAAAGCTCTCCCAGGGCAGGGATAAGAGCTATGAGGCACACCCCTCATCTCCATTTCATCTGCTTCACCCTAACTCTCAATGTTAGGGTTAAGAGCTCAAAATACCCCATTCCAGTTGGCTTGTTTCTAAAGCCTAACCTTGATTGAGCCTATTGATTGTGTATAGTGTGTGCTAACTGATTGCTTGATTGCTTAACTGTACATCTTTCATGTTTGCTTTTGCATATCTACTTGCATCTCTCCATGTGCTTGCTTTTGCTTTTCATAGCATATTTGCTTTATGTGAGGAGTCAGATGTAATACCATCACTACGCCAAAAACTGGAATAGACAGCGCACCTTAGAGGGCGCTTTCTTAAAGAAGCGCACTCTAAAGTGAAGAGAAAAATAAGGAGGAATAGACAACGCACTTTAGAGGGCGCTTTTGCAACAAAGCGCCCTCTAAAGTGAAACGAAAAAATAATGAGGAAATGGAGGGACACCAATAGAGGGCGCGTTTATGAAAGTGCCCTCTAAGGGTACCCTTAGAGGGCGCTTCTAAAAAAGCGCTCTCTAAGTCCATGTAAATTTCAGTTTATAAGGCGCTTTTGGAAAGCCTTAGAGAGCGCTTTTTAAAGAAGCGCACTCTAAAGTGAAGAGAAAAATAAGGAGGAATAGACAGCGCACTTTAGAGGGCGCTTTTGTAACAAAGCGCCCTCTAAAGTGAAGCGAAAAATAATGAGGAAATGGAGGGACACCAATAGAGGGCGCGTTTATGAAAGCGCCCTCTAAGGGTACCCTTAGAGGGCGCTTTTTAAAAAAAGCGCTCTCTAAGTCCATGTACATTTCCAGTTTATAAGGCGCTTATGGAAAGCCTTAGAGAGCGCTTTTAGAAGCGCCCTCTTAGGCCCCCTTTAGAGGGCGCTTTTTTTACACAAGCGCCCTCTAAGGTCCCCTTTATTTAACATTAAAATTATAACATATATACTGCATGTCTCTTTATTTTCCCTCTCTATATGCTATTTCGTTTACGTAACTGGGTTTTCTCTCTACTGCGATTACTCTCTACTGCGATTACTCTTGTCCTCCGTTCGTTCTCCCTCCCTCACCGTCGTCGTCGCCGTCGCCTGTTTCTGCTGCTGCGTTCACGTTCACTGAGTTATCTACGTCCACCGTCGTTGTTCACTTTCTTCTCCATCGTTACCGTCACCTTGAAGGTATTTCTCTTCTCCATCGTTACCGTTCACTTTCTTCAGGTGTTTGATTAGGGAATTTTCTAAACTGAGTTTTACATTTTGTGCATTATGTTGATTAATGTTGTTTAGGGCAAACGAGCACTATATGGTGTTCATGAGCACCTTGTTGTAAGGTTTTTTATTTCTGATTGAAAACTGATGTCATTTGGAGTGTGTTTGAGCTTGTGCTTGGAAGTTTGATGATTATGGATGCAAGTTTGTTCATGTTCCAAACACCATAAGTTTGCATTGGTCTTTTGTATGCAGTAGGTGTGTGTGAGTTTGTATTCAATAATGATGAAAAAAAAGAGAGTTTAGATTGTTGTAACATGAGAGAAATGGAAGGTATATGAATGTGTCTTTTGTGTAGCTTCACGAATATGGTCATTGTCTTACTTGGGTCTTATTGAATCATTTCTATATTACAGATAAAATGGCTAACCAAGACGATAGCCATGACGCGAGTGGATCACGTAACAATGTTGAAAAAGAAATCAAACGAGGATTGACTGTTATGAAGTCAATCATTCGTGCAAGAGACAAGGGTGAAAAATTCGAAGTACATTGGAGTGCTGAAGACCAACTAATTGAGCCTAACGGTTCAATGTTGGCAAGTTACATTGGTTCCCTTGTTCGACAACATATTCCGATTACATGTGATAATTGGAGAAGTCCGGAATTGAAGGTTGGCAAAGAAAAAATATGGTCCGAGATACAGGTACTTACCATATATTATTATATGTTTTTTTTGTTGACTATTTGTTGACCATATATTGTTATAATATTACTTATAATAACACACTCCATTTGTATGTTTTTTAGAGATCCTTTCACATCGATGAAAGCCGGCAAAAATATTGTATTCAATTGGCCGGAAAAAGACTCCGAGGATTTCGATCCTTTTTATCCAACAAATTTCTCAAGGATGAGGAAGGAAACTTTGTTGAAGCAGAACGGCCAATGAAGTATGCGGAGATTATTTCAGCCGAAGAATGGGATAACTTTGTCGCCAAACGAAGAAACGAAAAATTCCATGTAATGTCTATTAATTATGGTATTATACAATTGTTAAGTTACTTGGTTCTAATATGCCTTAAACTTTTTTATCCAGGAAGTAAGCGACAAAAATCGGAAAACGGCATCAAAACCCGCGTATCCGTACAAAAAAGGGCGTACGGGATATGCACGGTTACAACAAAGAATTGTGAGTATATTCAAATGCTATGAGCTTATACATTGTCACAATATGTTATAATTGATGATCTTATAATCTGATTCAATTTGTAGCTAACCGAGGAGAAAAGTGACGCAACATCTCTTCCGGAGCACGTATTGTGGAAGGCTGCTCGGGTTGGGAAGGATGGGGCTGTCGTTGAAGCGGTTCAAAATGTTTATGACGAATGTGTAAGTATATGAAACATTATTTCTTTAATTATATTGAAAATTTTGTTAGACATATAATTCATTTTTAATCTCCTCTAATAATATTTCAGGAGACTTTATCCCAAACCTTACCTTCAACCGAGGTCCAGGATTGCAGCAGCGTACTTAGTCGAGTACTAAATGTTCCTGAGTATTCCGGTCGTGTGAGGGGTAAGGGTTTTGGTGTGACTCCGTCGTCATTTTATAAAAAACCAAAAACAAAAAATCCTACCAACAAAGAGGTGATGGACACCTTGGCGGAGTTAAGGGCACAAGTACTCGAACTGCAAAAGGAGAATGCAAGGTATAGAGAGGAAAGGTGCGGCTCCGAGGCAAAAGATACTAGTGACCGAGCTAGTATCAATTGTCAACCGAAATTTCCCGAGGTAATTATATATGTTATTATGAAATTAAAATAGCACTTTTTTACTTGACACATATACACGTTAACAATAACATTTATTATTGGTTTAGGGCATTACACCTTGTCAGCTGTATCTATCGTCACCAACTTATCGCATGGTTGGCAAGGGAAAAGTGCACAACACTTCGGGTGAATTACTTCACCATAATCCCCTCCCGGTGGGATATATGAAAGTTTCGGTTGACCTTGTATTAGATACCGACGCGCTTCTACCATTACCTGACGTTGTTTCAGAGACAACGTTGATGCGAGAAGCAGTCGGATCCTTTGTTGGATGGCCGTCAGATCTAATTTTCCCAGATGCCGAGGTATATATGTTCTAAATGATTATGAATATTTAGTATTCACATTTCAATTCAGCTACAATTATGATATTTAATCAATCCTTATTACATGGTAATGTTAGACTCCTACAAGACCCACACATAAAGCTGGTAAAGGGATATCAAGACGCATCGAGTCGGTTGCATCTCAAAAAGAGGTACAAATATATATACCCATTGAATTATATACGCAACGATTCTGTTGCATCACAAAAAGTCATGATTTAATTTATATGAATTTTTAGGTTCCCGGTCGAAAGTTGAAAAAAGCTGGTAACGATATTCCAACGACGTCCGGGACAAAATCTCAAATTATGATGCGTCTTGAGAAAATGGTGGAAGAGTCCGATATTATGCACGGCGCCATCCGTAGTGTAGATTTTGATGAAGGTGTTTTCGGATTTGCTCATTCCGAAATAATTGCAAAGGAGGACATGCAACAACTTTTTGAACACGAAGAATTGGGCATCGCTGTCATTCATACATACATATGGTACTCCGATCAATCTATTATTTACTTACTTGAACAATTTATTTACACATTTCAATGAGTAGTCTAATGTTTATTATGTTTCTATTTAAGGTATATGTATGTAACATTGATGCGGGGAACTGAATTGTGTAACCGATTCAATTTTATTGCTGCTTCCCGTATCAACACAACTTTAATATCGAAAAATCCAACATCCGTAAAGAATGAACTAGTCGATAGATTCATGGCGGCCGGCGATAATACTACACCCAGTTTGTATTTTTTACCGTTTAATTCTGGCAACGGGTTAGATTTTCTTTCTAATAATTTCATTCTAATCTATGTATATCTTTTACGTAGAAAATTTTCATGCATCTAAATTTTTGTTTTATTTTACAGTGGTCACTAGGTGTTGGTTGCTATAGATCTTTCGAGACTAATGGTGTATTATCTCGATTCGTTATCGGGTGATTGGAGTAAATATCCGAGTATGAAGAAGACGGTTGACCCGTAAGTGAAATTCCCCTAAATATTCGTGTGTATTTGTATATTTAATTATGTCTGTCAGATTGATCTCAATATACGTTTTTATTTTGTTAGGGCAATACTAAAATTTAGATCGAAAAAGAATTACCGTAATAGGAAGGACATTACCTGGATCAGAGTTCAGGTATATATTAAGTATCTTATTTTTGCTTATAATAGTGTTTGTTTTTTTTCTTATAATAGTGTTTGTAAGAAATTAACTATATATATATTGTTTGTTTTTCTGTGTAGTGTCCTCAGCAAAACAATTCGGTCGATTGCGGATTTTTTGTATTGAGATTTATGAGAGATATCATTGCGTTGAATCGTATAGACATCCCAAAAATGGTATGGAATAATAACTTAGGGTTTATTTTAATATTATCGGATATTTCATCTAATTTGTTACTAAATCATGAATATGTTTTATTCTCTTAATTGTAGTACTTTGAGGAATACAAATCTTACTCAAGAGCTCATTTGGATGAAATGAAGGATGAATTGTGTCAATTCATTGTTGATCAAAGAATCATATAGCTAGGTTGTATATTGTTGTACATATATGTATGGAATGTTGTTGTTGTATGCTGTTGTTGTATATATGTTGTATATTGTTGTTGTACTTTTACTAAATCATGAATATGTTGTTGTATATTGTTGATCAAAGAATCATATATTAATGTTGTATATATGGAGGATTAATGTTGTATATAAATGGATTCATGTTGTATATATCAATGGATTAATGGTGTATAATATTGGATTAAAGGATGAAATCAATATGAATTTTACACTTTTGCAGCATGCGAACAGGTTACCAATTAAATATCCACTGTTTTTCAAACAAATTTTTTAAAAATAACTAACACTTTAGAGGGCGCTTTCTGTAGGAAGCGCCCTCTAAACACTTTACATTGACAACTTTAGAGGGCGCTTTGTCCAGAAAGCGCCCTCTAAACACTTTACATTGACAACTTTAGAGGGCGCTTTTTCCAGAAAGCGCCCTCTAAGGTGTCCCTTTATGGATCACTCCAGAGGGCGCTTTTTTCTGAAAGCGCACTATAATGTGGCCCTTAAAGGGCCACTTTAGACAGCGCTTTCTCCAGGAAAACAAAGCGCTGTCTTTACCTATGCCAGCGCCACTTTAGAGGGCGCTTAAAAGCGCTGTTATAGGCCAAAATAAGCGCCCTCTTTTCCCTTATTTGGCGTAGTGCATTGATTGGGTATCTGTTTCCTATGATCATTTGTGGAGGTGGACATAAGACCATTGATTGGCACTCCATATCCTATCTTTGTTTTGTTTTGTGAGGAGTCAATTGTAAGTCCATTTATTGGCAGTTGTTTCCTGTGATCATTCATTGGAGATTAGTATAAGTCCATTGATTGGCATCTGGTATCCATGTTTTTTTTGTTTTGTGAGATTGGTGTAAGTCCATTGATTGGCATCTGGTATCCACGTTTTCTTTGTTTTGTGAGATTGGTGTAAGTCCATTGATTGGCATCCGGTATCCATTTATGTTGTTTATTTGTTATTCATTTGTTGCCTTTTCCAAAGGAATCACTTGGATCATCTACATATGATCTCAAGAGATGAACATCTAAGAAGTTTTTGCAGCCCTTAACCTTCACCCTTTTTGTTCTCTAAACCTCCATTTTGCATGTTAACTCAAACCAGAAAAATATAGTGCAAACATTTTCATTTCTTTTCAAATTAGAAACCTAGGCCTTAAGCCTTTGATTTTTCAAATGTCATTTTCATAATACTTCTCTTGAAGTGAATTCTAATCATACTTTGACCATCTTTATGAATAATCCTAATTGGTTAATTTCACTCATTCAATTGTTTTGTGGCTTTGTCCATTCTTGATAAGTTTTCATACATTAGCCATAGATCTCAATTATCTTAGTGGTTGATGTGAATCTCACCTTTTGTCCTTAGTGATTGAATTGTAAGACTTCCTTGCTTATTATAGGGTTAACCCCTCACTAGCAAGTTGAAGCTTTTCTCACATGGTGGACTTGTGGTTGTATAGGTTGAGTTTTCTCCCGTGGATAATGAAAGACCTTAGGGCTTTTGTTTAAAATCAACCCACTCATATTTTGGAAATCTTTTAGCCGAACTACGAGGTTTTGATCCTGTAAAGGTACGTAGGCAATGGTTTTCCATCCAAACACAAAAATAATAAAAATTGTATATTCTTTTCTCATCCTCCCAATCAATGTTTGCACAATAAATATTTTCGTAAACAATATCTTTTGCAACAATTTGTGAAAAGGGTTCCCTAGGAGTACCTAGGATGCTTTGGGTGCCTAACACCTTCCCTTTGCATAATTACCCCCTTACCCAGATCTCTGACCTTTCATTAGTTTTCTATGTGTAAAACTTCTTAGGCTTTTGTTCGCTTTTTAGCCATTCCTTTGGATAAATAAAAGTGCGGTGGCGACTCTATATTTGTATGCTTTGCTTTTGATTTAGTCAATAAATCATAAAGTGACGAATACACCGCTACAGAAAAATGGTGACTCTGCTGGGGACGCTAAAACTTCCTAGTGGGTTTGCCAACTTTTCACAATTGTTGTGATATATTGTTTATGACATATTTTTGTACAATTTGGGATTATTGTATTGCTTGTAATGATTGATTTACTTGATATATCAATTGCTTGCTTGTTTGGTGATCTCTGTGAGATGAGTTCCATACCCGAACTCGAGTGGACCCTATGATAGGAGAATGACATTGTCATACCCCAAAATTTGCCCGTTGATATTATAAAACATTTTTTCAAGATACTCTGACTTATTCTGCAAGGCACTAGTCTTCAAGGGACGAAAGCCCAGCTCACAATAGGCCCAATCCAGAAAATGGCCCAAACTGGCCTGCTCGCTAGGCGAGCAATTCCTTCGCCTAGCGAACCCCTCGTTATGACACTCGCCCCAGCGAAGCACCAGATCCAGTAAAAGCCCAAAATAGCTTGCTCGCTAGGCGAGCAACTCCTTCGCCTAGCGAAGCTTGCGAATGTCAGAATTTCTGGGCTTCATTCTGAGCCCATTAGGTCACAACAAGAGCACTATAAATAGCCAAGCTTCAGTCACGAAAAAGAAGAAGAAGAGGAAGACGGACGAAAACCCTGGCACAGAAACCCTGGAGGCTACTTTAGAGAGTTCCGAGTGAAGAAACCCTGAAGGCCGCTCCTCCGCTCCGAAGCTACCGCCGCCCAACTCCATCCGATACCAAAAGTGATCAGTCTCTCCAACATAGCAGCTTAGTTGCAAAACAGGTTCGCGCATCACTATTGTTTTATGCTTTTAATCGGTAATCTCTATATATATAAAGCAGCATGATTGAAGTTTCGAATATGTAATTTGATTTCACATGCGAATTTAAATATGCTTGAATATCATGAATGTTTGTCCATGCTATTCCGGTAATCAAATGCCATAAAAGTTCAGGTTTTCGGAGGTCATGCTGCTGTCAAACTCCAAACCCGTGGCCGCTCGCTAGCACATCGCTAAGCGAGCCTGTAGCGAGCATTCGCTGAGCCTTCGCTAGGCGAAGCAGAGGCGAACGGGACAGTGGCTGCTTTGTTTCTTTTCTATTCTGCCTTATGTCTATCTAACCAAGACTTATTATAATTCTGCATCGTTTGGCCTGAGATTATGACTGTTGTGTTGTAGTGCAATTTTCAATTGTACTTTACTTTGATGCTCTAACCCGTGTGTTGAATTGTGCAAAGGTTTACATATTCCCGAGGAAACGGCCGGCTAGGTATCCGACTTTATGTGTGGGAGATCCTTATGGAGATTCACCCTGAATTACCCAATTGATTTTAATGTATTCATTTCATGGTGAAGATTCACCCTAATGGCTTAATTGATCTTAATGTATTGATTTTAATATGGACCTAATTACCTAATTGATTACGGCTATCTAAGTAATTACAACACATTGCCTTTAAATAAGTGATCTTGGACCTCTCTTTGTTACCCTACGATTACGGTATTATGGTCATGTCCCGCGAATGTGGGGATACACTTAGCAATGACCCTTCGGTTAAATCATCATAGTCCCTCGAATGTTGCCTTTGTCCCTCGATGACCCTTCGGTGTAGCCTACGGTTAAATGATGATCGTCCCTTCGAATGCTAAGGTATCCTCACAACTGTTGCCTTCAATGACCAATCGATGACCAATCGATGACCCTTCGATGACCCTTCTACATCCAAAGGATAAAACTGCTTACTTCTCAATAGTAAGGACAATTTTACCCTCATAAGGATAGGAAATGCCCGGAAAGACCTCGGATAGGTATAAATCTTAATTGCTTATTCACAATTTAAAACTACTTTTCACACCTTACACCTTTCAAAACCTCCATTAGAAAATCACCACTTGGCATACATTCGCACTAGAATCATTGCCGAGTTATATTTTTCTAAACTATTTTCAAAACTAAACGAGATAACCACTTTGTATACATTCATTCAAGAATCATTACAAAGTTAAATTCTCCTTTTCAAAACATTTCCTACACATTTCTCAACCACTTTTTCAAACTAGAAAAACATAAATGATTGAGCAATTAAGAGCCCATGGATAACCATGGATACAAAGGGTGCTAACACCTTCCCTTTGTATAATGTACCTCCCGAACCTAAGAATCTAAATTAAGGTCTTTCCTGTTCTTTTCCACCTTTCCTTATTGGATAAAAGAAAAGTCGGTGGCGACTCTTGCTAACCGCGACATTGCGATTAAAAAAAACACAAAAAGTCAGTTCACCGTATGACAGAACTAGTTCTCTCACTACTTTCTAATGGCTAGGATGAGTCAATTAGGGTTCTAAAGGTCTGGTTAATGCTTTGATGACACCACGCGAATGCCAAATTTTTCCTCAAGTAAACATGAGGAACATCAGGACATCCAAAGTGTCACATTAACCGTAGCCATCATTTTAACCATTCCAGTATACGCCGGATAGTCGCGATGATTTATTGCTACTTACCTAAGGTACACTAGATCCGGGTGTAGGATCTTTCACTCAAAATTCCCTTAAAAGAAGGAACAATTTGAAAACATAAATGATTTTTTAAGGTGACCTCTCTTTGTAATCCCCAGCAGAGTCGCCAGTTCTGTCATACGGTGAACTGACTTTTTGTGTTTTTTTTAATCGCAATGTCGCGGTTAGCAAGAGTCGCCACCGACTTTTCTTTTATCCAATAAGGAAAGGTGGAAAAGAACAGGAAAGACCTTAATTTAGATTCTTAGGTTCGGGAGGTACATTATACAAAGGGAAGGTGTTAGCACCCTTTGTATCCATGGTTATCCATGGGCTCTTAATTGCTCAATCATTTATGTTTTTCTAGTTTGAAAAAGTGGTTGAGAAATGTGTAGGAAATGTTTTGAAAAGGAGAATTTAACTTTGTAATGATTCTTGAATGAATGTATACAAAGTGGTTATCTCGTTTAGTTTTGAAAATAGTTTAGAAAAATATAACTCGGCAATGATTCTAGTGCGAATGTATGCCAAGTGGTGATTTTCTAATGGAGGTTTTGAAAGGTGTAAGGTGTGAAAAGTAGTTTTAAATTGTGAATAAGCAATTAAGAGTTATACCTATCCGAGGTCTTTCCGGGCATTTCCTATCCTTATGAGGGTAAAACTGTCCTTACTATTGAGAAGTAAGCAGTTTTATCCTTTGGATGTAGAAGGGTCATCGAAGGGTCATCGATTGGTCATCGATTGGTCATTGAAGGCAACAGTTGTGAGGATACCTTAGCATTCGAAGGGACGATCATCATTTAACCGTAGGCTACACCGAAGGGTCATCGAGGGACAAAGGCAACATTCGAGGGACTATGATGATTTAACCGAAGGGTCATTGCTAAGTGTATCCCCACATTCGCGGGACATGACCATAATACCGTAATCGTAGGGTAACAAAGAGAGGTCCAAGATCACTTATTTAAAGGCAATGTGTTGTAATTACTTAGATAGCCGTAATCAATTAGGTAATTAGGTCCATATTAAAATCAATACATTAAGATCAATTAAGCCATTAGGGTGAATCTTCACCATGAAATGAATACATTAAAATCAATTGGGTAATTCAGAGTGAATCTCCATAAGGATCTCCCACACATAAAGTCAGATACCTAGCCGGCCGTTTCCTCGGGAATATGTAAACCTTTGCACAATTCAACACACGGGTTAGAGCATCAAAGTAAAGTACAATTGAAAATTGCACTACAACACAACAGTCATAATCTCAGGCCAAACGATGCAGAATTATAATAAGTCTTGGTTAGATAGACATAAGGCAGAATAGAAAAGAAACAAAGCAACCACTGTCCCGTTCGCCTCTGCTTCGCCTAGCGAAGGCTCAGCGAATGCTCGCTACAGGCTCGCTTAGCGATGTGCTAGCGAGCGGCCACGGGTTTGGAGTTTGACAGCAGCATGACCTCCGAAAACCTGAACTTTTATGGCATTTGATTACCGGAATAGCATGGACAAACATTCATGATATTCAAGCATATTTAAATTCGCATGTGAAATCAAATTACATATTCGAAACTTCAATCATGATGCTTTATATATATAGAGATTACCGATTAAAAGCATAAAACAATAGTGATGCGCGAACCTGTTTTGCAACTAAGCTGCTATGTTGGAGAGACTGATCACTTTTGGTATCGGATGGAGTTGGGCGGCGGTAGCTTCGGAGCGGAGGAGCGGCCTTCAGGGTTTCTTCACTCGGAACTCTCTAAAGTAGCCTCCATGGTTTCTGTGCCAGGGTTTTCGTCCGTCTTCCTCTTCTTCTTCTTTTTCGTGACTGAAGCTTGGCTATTTATAGTGCTCTTGTTGTGACCTAATGGGCTCAGAATGAAGCCCAGAAATTCTGACATTCGCAAGCTTCGCTAGGCGAAGGAGTTGCTCGCCTAGCGAGCAAGCTATTTTGGGCTTTTACTGGATCTGGTGCTTCGCTGGGGCGAGTGTCATAACGAGGGGTTCGCTAGGCGAAGGAATTGCTCGCCTAGCGAGCAGGCCAGTTTGGGCCATTTTCTGGATTGGGCCTATTGTGAGCTGGGCTTTCGTCCCTTGAAGACTAGTGCCTTGCAGAATAAGTCGGAGTATCTTGAAAAAATGTTTTATAATATCAACGGGCAAATTTTGGGGTATGACAGACAGAGTCTCGTCGACTTGTGTGGAGTTATTCCTTAGCAAGTTGACTTGCGAGTCCATTCACTTGGTGGAGGTCATATTGGATTAATGATGTCACACAAGTTATTTGTGGTTAGACATCATTCTTTCAATATGTGCCGTAGAAGCCAAGGACCTTAGTTTACCAAGCCCATCTTGGCCTATTTTTAGGATGTAGTGCGGAGGTCGTTCAGATGTAAGATCTGATGCGATTGTTACGCGATACTACACTCATAAGAGTCTCTCTTGAGAATATTTTTGGAATACGAGTATTCGTTCCTCCGATAATATTCGAAAGATGTGATGATGACTATGGGAACCTCTGGTAGAACATGTTCGGCAGGTTTAAACCATAGTACACTCCCTTTGGGTGGTTCTTAACCAAGACTCCATGCTCGTGACTCACAACAAACCCGTGATTCATGGTTGATCCGTTCACCCATCGTTAATATCAATGGAACTTGGGTGTTGATAAGGTGCAAACCATAATCCACCAAAATGGATGATTGATATTAAGGATGGTTGAACTGTTCGTATATCGTTAATATCAATGGAACTTGGGTGTCGATGCGGTGAAAACCATAATCCACCAAAATGGATGATTGATATTAAGGACAATACGAGCCATCCCATGACCTTTGTCTGGTGTGCTTTGCTTGATCCTTGAGTGTGATTGTTGCATTCATGCATTCATGCATTCATCTGCATCCATATCATCAGAAAAAGAAAATTTTCAAGGAACTTAAGGGGTTTATTTGCAAAATTTTCAGATATGGAAAGACCAAAAAGGCATACAAAGAAGTACTACTTTAGACAACCCGATGTGAAAGAGTTAAGGAATCTGACATCTTATGTATTAGATACCTTGGGTTTCAAAGCTCGTTATGGGAAGCTTCTGCCTCTGCTGACTACTCAGGTTGACGAAGGATTGATGGGAACTCTGGTTCAATTCTATGATCCTCTGTATCACTACTTCTCTTTTCCAGACTTTCAGCTATTGCCTACCCTGGGGGGAGTATGCTCATCTTGTGGGTATTCCGATTCTGGATCAGGTGCCGTTCAGTGGCTTGGAGAGTATTCATACTTCCCGAGAGATCGCAGACTTGTTGCACATAGATGAATCCTTGGTTAAAGCTCATATGACTACCAAAGGTGGAATTCAAGGTCTTCCTTCTGAGTTCCTCATCGCTCAAGCTACCGTTTATGGGAAGGCCATGAGTGAGGATGCCTTTGAGGCCATATTTGTGCTTCTCATCTATGGATTGGTATTATTCCCCAACATCGACAAATTTGTGGATGTGAACGCTATTAGGATCTTTTCTGCTCTTAATCCCGTTCCGACTCTGTTGGGTGATACCTATTTCTCTTTGCATCTGAGGAATGTGAAGGGTAGTGGTACTATTGTGTGCTGTTTGCCTCTGTTGTATAAGTGGTTTATTTCTCACTTACCTCAGACGGTCACTTTCAAGGAGAACAAGGAATGTCTACGGTGGTCTACGAGGCGTATGTCTCTCACTAATGATGATATCTCTTGGTATGATCGTGCATATGACGGTGTCCAGGTTATTGATTCTTGTGGTGAATTCTCCAATGTGCCTCTTCTTGGTACATGTGGTGGGATTAGCTACAACCTGGTGTTAGCACGTCGTCAGCTTGGGTTCCCCCTAAAGGATAAACTAATAACATTCTGTTAGAAGGTGTGTTCTTTCAGGAGGGTAAAGATCCCCAAGGCCTGAAAGCCAGGATGGTCCGCGCTTGGCGCAAGATTCACAAGAAGGGTAGAAGTGAATTGGGTCCGAAGAATTGCATTGCTCTGGAGCCGTACACTGCTTGGGTGACGAAGAGAGCATCCGAGTATCTCATGCCCTATGATTATCCGAGACCTACACCGTTGGTTGTGGCTGGGCCTTCAACCCTCCCTAACCAAGGCGTAGAGGAGTTGAGAGAAGAAGACCTTTCACGTGCTTGGATCCGTGAAAGAGAAGAGTTGCTTCAACATATTAAGGAGAAGGACATTCTGATCGAGTTCCTCGAGCATCAGGTGATCGACGATCCGAATGATACTTGGACTTCTCTACTTCCTCAGTCTTCTAAGTTCTGGAAAAGGAAGTATGACAGACTCGCCAAAGATAAGGCGGATATGGAAGCAGCATATGAGAGAGAGATCAAGAAGCTTCGTGCAGCCTATCTTCCAACATCCCGAGCTTCTAGGGATCCATAGGATGTTTATTTTCCTCTTCTCTTGTAATAATTGACAATCCTGTACTTCTTTTTCCCAAATATATTTGATGAGATATTTTCCACATGCGATTAAATGCTTAATATTCAAAAATTGCAAATAAATGCCCTAAAGTTCCTTGAAAATAAAAACAAATCATGTGCACGAGCATTGCATGCATCATTTTGCATAAGCAGGTGTTGTCCTGGTCTTCTTGTCCGTGGCCTAACTTTGTGCTCTTCATTTATTTTGAAGACAAGCTGACTCACCGGTACTACACTCGAGCCAATTTTGCCAGAGTAATGGATCAACTTGAACAAGAGAACCGCGAGCTGAAAGATGAGGTCGCCAGACTCACTGCTCTGATGGAGCAATTCTTAGCTGTACAGAATCAACCGTCTCCACCACCTGCAACTCCTCCCCAGAGGACTGTTATATCAGAGGTTGTGTCGTCGACAGTGCCGGCAGCCAGTGCCCACTTCATGCCAGCCATGCCAGCCGGGTTTCCGTGGGGTATACCCCCAAGTTTTATACCTGATATTCGAGCTCCGACCTTTGCTTCCATGCCGGCATCTAGCCCGGTCCTTGCGATGCCTCCTCCTGTCGTGCATACCATTCCTAGGGTAGACGACACCATCTATCATTCTGAGCCGTCTGAGGGCCCAGATGTTAATGAGAAGATGGATGCTATGAACGATCAATTTCTTGAACTCCGCAAGGAATTGAAGACCCTCAGAGGAAAGGATTTGTTCGGCAAATCTGCTGCTAAACTCTGTCTAGTTCCCGGTGTTAAGATACCTGTCAAATTCAAAGTCTCTGACTTTGAGAAGTATAAGGGGAACACCTGCCCTCTCAGCCACCTGGTCATGTATGCCAGGAAGATGTCTACTCAGACAGATAATGATCAGTTGCTGATTCATTATTTTCAGGATAGTTTGTCTGGTGCAGCTCTTCGTTGGTATATGAGCCTAGATAGTGCAAACATCCGTTCCTTCAATGATCTTGGCGAAGCTTTCGTCAAGCAATACAAATATAATGTGGATATGGCTCCTGACCGTGATCAACTCAGAGCCATGTCCCAGAAGGACAAAGAGACATTTAAGGAGTACGCCCAGAGGTGGCGAGAGTTGGCAGCTCAAATTACTCCTCCGCTGGAAGAGAAGGAGATGACTAAGATCTTTTTGAAGACTCTTAGTTCATTTTATTATGAGCGGATGATCTCTAGTGCTCCCTCTGATTTCACCGAGATGGTGAACATGGGGATGCGATTGGAGGAAGGAGTCCGGGAAGGACGTTTATCCAAGGATGAAGGCTCTTCTAGCAAGCGGTATGGGGCGTTTGCTAAGAAGAAAGATGGGGAGGCACATGCTGTGCAATCCCATGCTAAACCAAGAAGACCCTCTGTCAAGAGGAAGCCTGTGCGTCACGCCAGCAGCCAGCATCAGGTGGCTCACATAGCACCTGTCTTCCGTGATAATTAGCAATATCAGCATAATCAACAACAACCTCAGTATCAACAGCAACTTCGTCCGCAGCAACAGGCTTACCAGCCTCGCAACAACAGTAATCAAGCTAATTTGAATTATGAGAGGAAGAAGATCACTTTTGATCCGATTCCTATGTCATATGCTGAGCTATATCCCTCTTTAATAGAGTGGAAACTGATTACTCTGAGGGACCCTCCGGCTGTACCTGCTAACCCTCAATGGTGGTACAAGCCCGACCAGCATTGTGTTTATCATTCGGGTGCTCCCGGTCATAATATAGAGAACTGCTATCCACTAAAGACTAAGGTTCAAGACCTTATGCGGTGCGACATTCTGAGCTTTGAGGACTCAGGCCCCAATGTTACGAAGAACCCATTCCTCGAGCATGGGAAGTCGGTTAACATGGTCCAGGGTTGCCCTGGCAAGTACAAGGTCAAATATGTAAGCCATATTCGACAGTCATTGGTTGAGTTGCATCGTTTGCTGTGTGAGTACAGTTATATGGAGCATGACCATGACAAATGCCGTATCTGTTCTGTCAATCGTTTGGGTTGTCGCCAGGTATGAAGAGAGCTTCAAGAGCTGTTGGATGAGGGGACTATAGAGATTCTTCAAAATAGAAATGTTGATGAAGACGAACCAGAGGTGAATGTGATTTCTCCTGTGTTCAAGTTACCCGAGCCTGTTGTCATTCGTTATGATGGCAGCAAGCAGAAGGTCTCTCCTTCTTTGGTGATTAAGCCTGCAGGCCCTGTGCCTTATTCTTCAGATAGAGCTGTTCCATTCCGCTATAACCCAGTTGCTGTTGAAGATGGGAAAGAAGTTCCTTTGCCTTCATCTTCTGTTGTTAACATTGATGATGTAAGCGGATTGACCCGTAGCGGTCGTGTATTTTCAGCACCAAAGCCTCCGGCTAGGGCTAATGTTGCTGACACTGTTGTGCGTCCGGTGGGGAATGTTGTTAATCCTCCGAACCCGGCACTTGCTGTTGCTAAATCCTACTATGTACAAAAGACTCCTACTTCTTCTGTTGGCCCGAGTGAGTACAACGTTGTAGACCAGCTTCTACAAACGCCGTCCAAGATCTCCGTGTTATCTTTGCTGTTGAATTCAGAACCCCATATGGAGGCTCTGGAGAAAGTATTGGACGTAGCTTACGTTGATCACGACGTCACAATTGAGCAGTTTGACAGTATAGTTGCAAACATTACTGCTTGCAACACTTTGAGTTTCTGTGACGCTGATCTCCCTGAGGAGGGAAGATACCACAACCTGGCTTTACATATATCCGTGAATTGCAAGAACGACGCCATGTCCAATGTGCTGGTGGATACTGGGTCATCTCTAAATGTATTTCCGAAGACCACTCTTTCGAGATTGTCATATCAAGGGCCTCCCATGAGGCAGAGTGGTGTTGTTGTGAAAGCTTTCGATGGGTCGCGTAAGACTGTGATTGGGGAAGTTGATCTCCCAATCAAGATTGGACCAAGTGATTTCCATATCACCTTTCAGGTTATGGATATCCACCCATCTTATAGTTGTCTCCTTGGTTGACCATGGATTCACGAGGCTGGCACCGTGACATCCACCCTACACCAAAAGCTGAAATTCGTTAAGAATAAGAAACTGGTTGTGGTAGGGGGAGAAAAGGCTCTCCTGGTTAGCCACTTATCTTCTTTCTAATATATTGATGCTGAGGATGAAGTTGGAACGCCTTTCCAAGCTTTGTCTATTGCTGAGCCAATTGAGAAGAAGTCTCCTTCATTTGCTTCCTATCGTGATGCGAAACTGGCCATTGAATGTGGTGCAGTTGCTAGGTTAGGAAAGATGTTTGAGCTTGAAGATAACAAGTCCCGGGCTGGCATTGGCTATTCTTCTGGGGTCTTCAACGATAAAGGGTTGTTCAAGAGTGGAGGTTTCATCCATGCTGATCAAGCTAAAGAAGCTGCTGCTATTCTAGAAGAGGATGCAGAGGATACGGACAACTTTGTTATCCCTGGCGGGATCTGCTATAATTGGGTCGCTGTGGATGTTCCTACGGTCATTCATAAGTCAGCGTAATATGTTCACTTTGTTTAAAACCCTTCTCCCATGCCAAAAGGAGAAGTGATGACATTGTTGGCATCATATATACAATGATATTTCATTCAATAAATTCATGTTAAACATTTGTTTTTCCATTGTTTTCACTTTTTGCTTTTTGCATGAAATCGGTGATCACAAAAAACCCTAAAAAACAAGAATAAAAACAATCTTTTCATCTGCATAATGATTTGCTTGTTTAAATTCTAAAGTTTTTATTATCCAAAATCATTATGCAGGTTGATTCTAAAACCCATTGAACATAATGATCCAACGCCATCTCCCAATTTTGAATTCCCTGTATTTGAGGCAGAGGAAGATGATGTTGAAGGGATTCCTGATGAGATTACCCGTCTCCTTGAGCACGAAGAGAAGATCATTCAGCCGCATCTCGAGAATCTGGAAACAGTCAACTTGGGGTCTGAAGATTGTGTTCGAATGGTAAAGATTGGGGCACTTCTTGAAGAGTCTGTCAAGAAGGGGTTGATCAGTTTGCTACGAGAATATTCCGATATCTTCGCTTGGTCGTATGAAGACATGCCGGGTCTAGATACAGATATTGTGCAACATTTCCTGCCTTTGAATCCTGAGTGCGTGCCAGTGAAGCAGAAGCTCAGAAGAACTCATCCCGATATGGCAGTGAAGATCAAAGAGGAGGTTCAGAAGCAAATTGATGCGGGGTTTCTGGTGACTTCCACATATCCTTAATGGGTGGCCAATATTGTGTCTGTGCCTAAGAAAGACGGAAAAGTCCGAATGTGTGTTGATTACAAAGATTTGAATAAGGCTAGTCCGAAAGATGATTTTTCTCTACCACACATTGATATGTTGGTAGACAATACAGCTAAATTCAAAGTCTTTTCGTTTATGGACGGATTTTCCGGATATAATCAAATCAAGATGGCACCCGAGGATATGGAGAAGACAACATTCATCACACCTTGGGGAACATTCTGTTATCGAGTGATGCCCTTCGGTTTGAAGAACGCCGGAGCCACGTATCAACATGCTATGACTACCTTGTTTCATGATATGATGCACAAGGAGATAGAGGTCTATGTTGATGATATGATTGCTAAGTCCCGAACGGAAGTTGAACATGTTGAGCATTTGTTGAAGCTTTTTCAGCGTCTGAGGAAGTTCAGGCTTCGTCTGAATCCGAACAAATATACATTTGGAGTCCGTTCCGGAAAGTTATTGGGTTTCGTTGTCAGCGAAAGGGGTATTGAGGTTGATCCTGCAAAGGTCAAAGCAATACAAGAGATGCATGCGCCCAAAACTGAAAAGCAAGTCCGAGGTTTTCTTGGCCGCTTGAATTATATTTCCAGATTTATATCCCACATGACTGCCACATGTGCGCCGATATTCAAGCTTCTCCGGAAATATCAATCTCATGATTGGACCGAGGATTGCCAGAAAGCTTTCGACAGTATCAAAGAGTATCCGTTTGAACCTCCGATCTTGTCTCCGCCTGTGGAAGGAAGATCTCTGATCATGTATTTGACTGTTCTTGAAGACTCGATGGGTTGTGTACTCGGTCAGCAAGATGAATCAAGGAAGAAAGAATCTGCTATTTACTACCTGAGTAAGAAGTTCACTGATTGTGAGTCTCGATACTCTAGGCTTGAGAAGACGTGATGTGCTTTGGCTTGGGCTGCTAAGCATTTACGCCAGTACATGATAAATCATACAACTTGGTTGATATCCAGAATGGATCCAATCAAGTATATCTTCGAGAAGCCTGTTTTAACCGGGAGGATTGCCCGTTGGCAGATGTTGTTATCTGAGTATGATATTGAGTATCGAGCTCAGAAAGCTATCAAAGGTAGTATCTTGGCTGACCATTTAGCGCACCAGCCAATTGAAGATCATCAGTCTGTTCAGTACGACTTCCCGGATGAGGAGATTCTGTATTTGAAAATGAAAGATTGTGATGAGCCTACACTTGATGAAGGTCCGGAACCTGGTTCCAGATGGACGATGGTGTTTGATGGCGCTGTGAATCAGTACGGAAATGGAATTGGGGCAGTAATCATTACTCCTCAGGGCACAAATATTCCGTTTACAGCAAGGCTAACTTTCAAATGCACGAATAACATGGCTGAGTACGAAGCCTGTATCATGGGATTAGAAGAGTGCATTGATTTGAGGATCAAGCATCTTGATGTGTATGGTGATTCGGCCCTCGTTGTCAATCAGATCAAGGGAGAGTGGGAGACGAATCAGCCAAGTCTCATTCCGTACAGAGATTATGCGAGGAGGATTTCAACGTTCTTTACAGAAGTTGACTTTCATCATATTCCTCGAGAGGATAATCGGATGGCAGATGCTCTTGCTACGCTTGCTTCAATGATTATAGTCAAGTATTGGAATGAAGTTCCCAATATCACCGTGATGCGCTTGGATAGACCAGCTCACGTGTTTGCAGTTGAAGAAGTGAATGATGACAAGCCTTGGTATTTTGATATCAAGAATTTCCTCCAGAACCAGGTCTACCCGCATGGGGCATCTATGAAAGATAGGAAAACTCTGAGAAGGTTGTCAGGCAGTTTCTACCTCAGCGGTGAAGTGCTGTATAAAAGAAATTTTGACATGGTTTTGCTCAGATGCGTGGATAGACACGAAGCAAACCTGTTGATGACTGAGGTCCATGAGGATTCATTTGGTACTCATTCCAATGGACATGCCATGGCTAGAAAGATGTTGAGAGCAGGCTACTATTGGCTGACAATGGAGTCTGACTGCTGCAAATATGTGAAGAAATGCCACAAATGTCAGATTTATGCGGATAAGATTCATATTCCTCCGACACTTCTGAATGTGATTTCATCACCATGGCCTTTCTCTATGTGGGGAATCGACATGATCGGCATGATTGAACCGAAAGCGTCCAATGGACACAGGTTTATTCTCGTAGCAATTGATTACTTCACCAAATGGGTTGAAGCCGCATCATATGCTAATGTGACCAGGCAGGTGGTCGTGAAGTTTGTCAAGAATCAGCTGATATGCCGTTATGGTGTGCCTGATAAGATCATTACTGATAATGGATCTAACTTGAACAACAAAATGATGGAAGAGTTATGTGCTGAGTTCAAGATTGCACACCATAATTCCTGTCCTTACAGACCCAAGATGAACGGGGCTGTTGAAGCTGCTAATAAGAATATCAAGAAGATTATCCAGAAGATGACAGTCACGTACAAAGATTGGCATGAGATGCTGCCATTTGCTTTGCATGGATATCGTACATCTGTCCGCACTTCAACAGGGGCAACCCCTTTCTCTCTTGTTTACGGCATGGAGGCTGTTCTCCCAGTAGAGGTGGAGATCCCATCAATGAGAGTCTTGATGGAAGCCAAGTTGACTGATGCTGAATGGATTCAGAGTCGTTATGACCAACTGAATTTGATTGAAGAGAAGCGATTGACTGCCATGTGCCATGGTCAGTTATATCAGCAGAGGATGAAGAAAGCTAGATTGAATACCTCACCCTGGGGCAATCTAGGCAAAAATTAGGGATTTGGCAAGTAACTGCATCCTGACAAGACTTTCTGTTTCACAACCGTCTTTTTGTCAGAGATTCTCAGTCGTCGTCAACTGAAGTTTCGAATACATCGGATTCAAATTGGTAGAGAAATGGTCATTATGTTCAATGTATCCCTCTTCCAATATATATCACCGATTTCAAATTTGTACAGATCTATGGAGTCTTGCCATTTGCAGGCTACCATTCCATCAAATAAATTTGAGCTTTTATCCAATTATTTGCACTCTTATTTGTTTCAATTCAACAAATGTTTTGCATGTTTTAATTGATAAAATGTCATTGTTTTAAACAAACAAATTTTTCAAAATTGTTTTAAAACAAAGTGAACATTCACAATGATAAAAGGATACTTAAGAATTTCTCAGTGCTCTCCCAAGGGTGGCATGATTTCCAACAGGGTAAGACATTTGTTCATACTCCTGGCATGGTTGTATCCTCTTTCTCCAGATTGTTGTTGGGGTTGTTCCCCAAGCAGAGTTTCTGTTGAGATTTTGTGTTCCTAGATCAGAGTGCTTGTTGGAAACTTCAGTTTTCCTCTCTTGCAGCATTCTCTCCCCAGCGTGGGTGCTTTCCTTTTGGAAGATTCAGTAGTTGATGGGTTGACATCCCGGTACTTCGTCATTTTCCTCAGTGAAGTCGCCAGCAGAGTTGTTAGTATGATGTACTTCATCTAGGCTATCTCTCTCCATCAGGGTGCTTGTTGAGGTTTATACCTCTTTTTTCCCTTCAACAGAGCAGTGATTCTTGCCTCCTCAGTAGTTGTGGTTCCTTTTGGAAGGTTCAGTTTTTGGTGGTTGATCCCCAGCTCTCCTTCTCTGCCTCAGATAAATCCCCAGTAGATTGGTGGTGGTGGATTGTACCTGTGAGTGGTCTTCTCCCCTGCAGAGATTTGGTTGATTTCCTGATGCTTTTGATCCCCAGTAGAGTGGCTTGTGTGCAGAATCTACTTGTGTGATCTATTCTCCTTCAGTGGGTTTATCCCCAATGGAGTGGCTGACAGTATCCCCAGTAGAGTTGCTTGTGCGGCTAGATTCTACTTGTGTGTTCTGTTCTCTTCAGCAGTTCTTGCTTGTGCAGTGAACTCCTGTTTCCCAGCTGAGACTGGTGATCCCCTTGTAGAAATCTCGGGATTTCTCCATTTCCCCAACAGATTTGCTTTTGTGGCAGTTGCTGCCTGTTGTGAACTTCTGTTCCCCAGTTGGGTTGATTGATGATCTGTCACTCAGAGATTTTGTGATTTCTTTGATATGTCTGATCTTTTGCTTTCCAGCAGATCTTTGCTTTTTAGCATTCAGATCTCCAGCAAATTGGCTTTCCAGTTGGATTTCTTGGATTTTCCTCTGGAGGTGTAGTACCGGGCGTTTGATTCCTGGACCTGTTTGTGTTAGAAATGTCTGTTTTGTCAGCATTCATCAAACATAAATCACGCATATTCATGCATACCTTCAACATTCAGATATTCATGTTGCATTTTTTGCCATATATCTTTTGTTTGTTGTCCCCTGCTGATTGGTGATATAGATCTCCCTAGTAGATCTCCCCAAGCAGATGTCGGGTGTTTTATCTCTCAATATAGAGTCAGCCACATAAGCAGAAAGTGTCTGTCATTCCTTCTGCAGTTCCCCACTGAGATATATCCTCGTGGATGACGGTTGTTTCTGTTTCCTCCCAACACATATATTGGGATGGGTTTTCCCTATTGAGCTATATCCTCATTAGGACGAGTCTTGATTCAGTTTTCCTTTTTGGTTTGATCCTGAATTGGCCTTTTTTTCAACTGTCTCTTGTGCTTCCCTGTGGAATAAATGAATAAATGGCCCAGTAACCGGCAATAGTTCATTTTATCCCCAGCGGAGTTTTGGGCCTTCTACCTAGTAACCGGTAGTTATAAGTCCTATCTTTTTGGCTTCTACCCAGTAGTCGGTAGTTATAAGTCCTATCCTTTGTGGTTTTCTACCCAGTAACCGGTAGTTGTAAATCCCGTATGTACCTTTTCCCTTTTGTGGAATCTGCGGTTGTGAACATTTTTGTTCCTCAGCAAGAGTCGATGGTTTTCTACCCTGTATTCGGTAGTCGTAAATCCTATTTTCTTGCTCTCCAGCAGTTTGTGGTTTGTTATAAACCCTTTCGTTGTTCCCCGTGCGGAGTTATGATTCTTTCGCTCCCCACGCAGAGGTTTTGGTATTCTACCCAATATTCGGTAGTCGTAAACCCTAATTCTTTTATCTTCATCAGAGTTGTGGCCTCTACCCAGTATTCGATAGTTGTAAGTCCTATCTCTTTTCCCCTAGCAGAGGTAACCTTTGTGGTTCATTCTGGTTGATGGTGGATTTTGTGGTCTTCTACCCAGTATTCGGTAGTTGTAAATCCTATGTTGCTGTCTCCCTAGCGGAGTCTGTGCTTCCTTGTTGGAATAGTTGGATAATTGCCGTATGCTAGCAATTTTATCCTCAGCTGAGTCTTTGGTTTTCTACCCAGTAGTCGGTAGTGGTAAACCTCTTGTTTCTTCAGCCAGAATCTTTGGTTTTCTACCCAGTATTCGGTAGTTGTAAATCCTTTGTTCTCCCCTTTGTGAGTAAACCTTGTTGTTCATCCTAACCGATGACGGTTACTCATCCGTGGTTTTCTACCCAGTATTCGGTAGATGTAATTCCCTCCTTGTTGGTTATCTTCATCCAGTATTCGATGTTGATATTCCCTCCTTGCTTTTGGGTAATTGCTCTGAGTAAGCAGTTGTATTTCCCAGCAAGTTATCATGGATAATTGCCGTATGCTAGCAATTTTATCCTCAGCGGGTCTTTTCACCGTTTTCCAATGATTTATTCCCCGGATCATTGATTTTTTTTATCAATGCATCCCCAGTGAGTTCTCTTTCATTTACCTTTTGATCGGTAATGATTGTTGCTCCCTTTGATCGGTCATCATTATATACCTAGTTTTGGTATCCCGATGCCTTTCTTTTCGGTCGATTTATCCTTTATTAACCCAGTAACCGGTTGTGGATAATCTTCCATGCGAGTATACTATCCACGTTCTGACGGTAATGGATAATATATCTCATGAACTCTTCAGTCGAAGCCTGTTGTGTTTCCCCAGTCGAGTAAGATTCGTATTTCCTTTGCGGAATCGAATGTTCATTTCTTCCCCTTTTTGAGCGTATCTCCCAGTAACCGGTGATATGTCTCATGGATAATTGCCGTATGCTTGCAATTTACCCCCAGCGAGTTATCTTTCGTCTACCCTGTTGTTGTTGGTAACGATTGTTTCTCTGTTTTGGTTGGTCACCTATTATATACCCAGTAACCGGTATCTTTGGTGTCTCTTCCTTTTCGAGTATATTATTCACGTTCTGACGGTAATGAATAATATATCTCATGCGCTCTTTGGTTGGAGTCCTTTGTTGATTTTCCCCAATGGAGTAAGATTCGTATTCTTTGTAGAATCGAATATCCATCCTTTAATAAGTTTGCGTTTTGCTCTCTTCAGGATGATGAGTGTCTTGGCAGTAAAAACCAGTTCACGTTTTCGGTCGGTCACCTATTATATGCCCAGTAACCGGTATCCCTGGTGTTCCTTTCATGCGAGTATATTATCTACGTTCTGACGGTAATAGATAATATATCTCATGCGAGTATACTATCCACGTTCTGACGGTAATGGATAATATATCTCATGCACTCTTTGGTTGAAGTCTTTTGTCCTTCCCCATTTGAGTAAGATTCGTTTTCCCGTTGCGGAGTCGAATGTCCATCCTGTAAGTCGATTTGCTTTTTCAAGCCCTCCTTTCGGATGATGAGTGTTTTGGCATATATACCAATTCACGCTTTGGTCGGTCACCTATTATATACCCAGTAACCGGTATCCCTGGTGTTCCTTCCTTTCTGCTCCCTATTATGACTTTGGTCCCCTGTGGAGTCAGATTTTCCGGAGTTGATGTACCTTTTCAGGTCTTTCTCAAATGTTTGGTTGATTGATATCTCTCACCCTTATACCGGTCTTAGATATTCCTTCTTCCTGAGCTTGTTGTTCTTTCACCCAGTAACCGGTGTTTAGATCATATGTCTCTTTGAGCTTGTTACCCAGTAACCGGTAACACCTCATCTTGCAGTTTTTCCCCAGGAGAGTCTCTTTGTTAGACATTCCCCAGTGGAGTTTCTGTTGTGTTTTACCCTTTCGCTGTATTGGCGTTTTCCCCAATATATGCAATTTTCCCCGGCAGGGAGGTTCAGTGTGAATATTTCCCCAGTCCGAGTCCGGATTTTTATCCGAAGTATCCTTTGTGGATAGTTTGAGTCAGCTTGAGTCTTTCTAATGGATGTGTTCCCTTGGGAAACTTCTTCTTTTCCCCAGTTTGAGTCCTTTACTCCCCAGTGAGGTCTCCATTCTAGTCGTGTCCTGCTCACGCAGTGTCTAGTTCTTGTTTTCCCTAATTCAGAGTCGTGTCCTGCTCACGCATTTCTTTTCTTATCCCCATGAGAGTCCTATTAGAGTCTCTGTTCCTGGTGAGTGTATTACTCCGATGGGTCGTCTTTTCTTTGTGGACCAGTATTCCCCACAGAGTTTGTTTCTTTTGCATTCATCCATTTGCATCATGAGGTCTCTTAGGGACCAAAATTTGTCTCATTACTGTTATTTAAGCCAATTCTACCGCGTCGAGATGAAGATTTTAACCTTCACTTCTCCGGCTAGAATGACCTTAAATAGGGGCATCTGTAAGACCCCAAATTTGTCCCTAAGATCCCTCATAGCATCATATCATAACATTGCATTGCCTCAAGGATCATTGGACACCTTGCTTCCTTCCCTATGGGTGGGATCTTTCTTGAGAGTGGTTCTTGATCACCAAGCATTGCTTGCATTTGTATATCATTGCTTTTCTTTTTATCACTAACCAAAATGTACAAAAATATGTCATTAACCTTTGTTACTTGCAGCTTAAGCAATCAACAGTCAAGGTAATTCAAGTGAATCTTGTGTGCAAGAGATGAAGTTTCCATTGAGATATGGATCATGTGATCATTTCATTGAGCTTATGTGAGCTATAGGTTCATTTTGGAGCAAGTTCCCTAGTGGCAAAGGCCCCAAATTCATCAGAACAATTTCAGGTCATCTAAGGGCCTATGCAGTCAACTGAAAAGTCAACTGTGGGTCTTGAGTGTGGAAATTGAGTTTCTTCATCCCATTCATGTTCAAATCATGCTTATTCATCATTTCAAAGATCAAGGTTGAAGAATTTGAAGTCAAGTCAAAGGTTTTCAAAATTGGAAAGTGACCTATAATTTCAACTTTCCAAAAATGGCAAGTTTTTGATCCAACTTCAACTCAACTTTCCAACATCAAAGATCCTTCAAATGAAATTTTGTCCAACATGAAAGTTGAAGATCTCTCTCTCCCATTTCCAAAAATTCCAAGATCATGAGCATCTGATGAATGGTTGAGGAGATATGATCAAATCATTGCCAAATATACATGGAACTTCAAAAGGCCATATCTTTTGATCCATGGCTCCAAATTGAGTGGTTCTTTTTGAAATGTTCTTCTCTTGACCTCTAATTTCCAAATCATGCATCACATTACATAAAATCTCATCACATAATCACTTGCTATTCCATGCTTTTTTTGGAGGGAAATTGCAAAATTCAAAAATGGTGCATTGTATGGACTTTCTACCATTGCCATTGTGTTTAAAAGATCATTTTAAGTGACTTTGATGAAGGGTGTGGTACTATTCACGTGCAATTAGCCCATGCACCATGCAAATTTTGATTTTTTACAAAACACCTTATTTCACTTAACCAAACTAATTATCGATTAGCAAGTTGATTAGGAAAGCATATATATACTCTAATCATAACAGAATTGAAGAAGGTTAATCACAATTCACCATTTCTAGATCTAGTTCTTCTCCCTCTCCAAAATTTTCTTCAAATCAAAATTCAAATTTCTTGAACATAACACCTTGTTTCGGTTAAAGATTCTTGATCAGTGAGTTGATTATAGTGTGAATCAAGTGCTGGTTTATGGAATTCGAGCAAGAATCAAGTAGTTGAAGCTCATGAAGTTGAAAATGGAAATTCAAGATTAAGCAAGATCTACACGTGTTCAAGCTTCCTTTTCTTCATCAAACATCATCACAAGCATTCTGGACTGGAGTTGTATCATCACAAGCTGTGGATCGTGTGAATTGAAGATTCTGCTCTTCAAGAGGTCAATTTTCGATCCTCTTATTTTTGAAATTCATTGCTATATTCTTGTAGATCTTGTGTTCCTGGTGATTCTGATGCAAATTTCATGTGAATTGGTGTATTATTAAGCAAGATATGAGTGATTAAAGTTTTATGTATGAAAATGATTTTGCTCGATTCTGTTAATTGATGATGATTTAGCATGAAATGTTGGTTGATCTGTGTTCTACATTGCAAGATCTTGCTAATGATATAAAAATCTTTGAATTCTGGACAAATCTGAAAAATCTGGAAATTCTGGATGAACATTCATCATCTTCATCATGAAGAAGATGAAGATCATGCATAGCATTGGTTTCTGGAAAAATTACGTCGGTTTTCTGAAAATAGTGACGGTTTGAATCGTCCAAATCTGCAGCGCTAGGGTTCATATTGAAACGAGGTCGTTTTGCCTCAGCGTGCGCTTCACATTTTAAAAATCAACATACTTCGATTCCTGGCTGGCGCATAATTTCAAATGTTCATGCATTTTATCATTTCCCTCCACTTTTGTATGCTACATGCTTCACTTGTTTTTTATTTTTTTCATCAACTTTAAAAATCCATATCAAATTGAAAGTTGATCCAAAAAATACCTGGTTTTTTGCTAAATGATCCTTGAGATGACTAGTTTTTAATGATCATGAGTTTGAAAGTTGTGCCTGGCTGGAATTTTATTTTCTCTAGGTTGATTGAACACATGTACATTTGTGACATTTCCTTACTCTTTCCATCATGAAATGCTTGTTTTTAATCCAATGGACATGAAATTTTACATGCTGATTCTAGACACATTGCTGGATGTTTTAGGCTTGGTTTGGTATTTTTCTCATGTACCAATTCTGTTTTATGCTTGTGTTAACATGGTGTGACAATTTGTGTCACACATTTGGTTGTTCAACTTGTGCAATTTAATTTCCATGCCAAATGATCTTGGATGCTTCTAATTTTTTGTATGATGATCATGTTGGATGTGTTGAATGCGCATGAATTTTTCCAGAATTATTTGAATCATTTCTGTTTTGATTTGGAATTTTCATTCATGATGATCATATATGAGCTTTGAAATTGTCTTTGACTTCACTTGATCATGAAATGCCTTTGATGATTGATTTTGATGTGAGCCTTTTTAGGACATGTTAATATATGTTTGAAGTTGCAATGTGTTGAATTTCAACTCCTGTTTTGATTTTTTTCTTCATCTTTGACCCTAGGCTTTGACCTAGTGGTTTGTTGCTTACATGTGAGCTTTGAATTTCAGGTTTAAGCATCCAAGTTCCATGGTTGATGATGCTTCATCATTTGGATGTTGATATTTGCTTTTGATTGCTAACACTTTCTGTTTTGTAGGTTGATGATAACTCATTTGAGTTTGCCTTATGGCTTTTGTGTTGTACATTGAGATTGTCTGTTGGTTATTAACTGTTGTCTGTTGGTCTGAATATTGTACTGATTTGTTTAGCTGTTTCCATAGGTACTTAAGTTGTTTTAAGTTCATTTGAACTTTGCTTTGCTTTTTCTTGTGGTTGGCATACCACTTAGGTATAATCTCTAATCTTCATGTAGTTTGGAAGACCTACTGTTATTGGTAGGCACATGTCTGAAGCCCTCCTTAAGAGGCCATGTTTTTGTTTGTTTAATTTTGTGCTAAGCAGGTAAAGTCCTCTTAAGAGGCAATTGGTAGATAAAAGGGATGTGCAATCCATCCCCTACTATTCAGTTGTGTCATTCACTTTGCTCACACCATGTGTTGATGCATTGTGAATAAGAACCCAAAATCTTATAGAGTCAACCATTTGTGGAGAAGAGTTCCCTCATTCTGAACTCCCACACTTTCTATTGTTCAAAGCTCTCCCAGGCCAGGGATAAGAGCTATGAGGCACACCCCTCATCTCCATTTCATCTGCTTCACCCTAACTCTCAATGTTAGGGTTAAGAGCTCAAAATACCCCATTCCAGTTGGCTTGTTTCTAAAGCCTAACCTTGATTGAGCCTATTGATTGTGTATAGTGTGTGCTAACTGATTGCTTGATTGCTTAACTGTACATCTTTCATGTTTGCTTTTGCATTTCTACTTGCATCATTCCATGTGCTTGCTTTTGCTTTTCATAGCATATTTGCTTTATGTGAGGAGTCAGATGTAATACCATTGATTGGGTATCTGTTTCCTATGATCATTTATGGAGGTGGACATAAGACCATTGATTGGCACTCCATATCCTATCTTTGTTTTGTTTTGTGAGGAGTCAATTGTAAGTCCATTTATTGGCAGTTATTTCCTGTGATCATTCCTTGGAGATTAGTATAAGTCCATTGATTGGTGTAGCACCTCAAATTTGCACCCTACCATTGTGTACATTCATTTCATATTAGGTCATAGCATTAACAATGTCCACTGCATAACATTGCATTGTCCATTTGCCCAAGTGCAAGCTCAGCTGACCAATCAGGACAAACTGATCAGGAGAATCAGTCAGTCAAGCAAGCAAGTGCCATTTTCATTGAGACAAAGCCCTAGGGTTGATTTTTCAAGCTCATATGGTCCAAGGATCATTTTGAAGTGGTTTGGCCAAAGATTGGATGCTCAGAAGTCACCAGTCATTGTTCAGTCAACCAGAAACCCTAGAAAGTCAACTGTGGTCAACTGTGCCCGATTTTATGGATTGGAAGGTGGGAAATGGTTTGGAAGGCCTCATTCATGTCCATATAAGTCTCATTTGATATATCAAAGACCAAGGTTGAAGATTTGGAGGTCAGACAGAAAGTTTCCAAAAATAGCAGGTGACCTGTAATTTCAGCTGCCCAAAATGGAAACTTTTCCCCCTCAAAATAACTTCATCATACAAGCTTCAAATGGAATTTTGTCCAACATGAAAGTTGAAGATCTTGTTCTCACCATTCCAAAAAGTCCAAGAACTCAAAAATCCCATGTGTGGTTTGCAAAATATGGCTCAGTGAATTTCAGAAAAGACCCGTAATCAGGAGGCTATAACTACCACATGCTTGGTCCAAATTGCAAGTTCTTTATATGCACAAACTCCATTTGACATGTACTTCAAGGGTGCATCATTGGATTTTTCCAAAAGTGGCCAAGGCAAAAAGTCACTTTTCAACTGGACTGTTAAACTGGATCAGGGGCAAAATTGTCCAAATGTCAAAATATTTGGAATTTTGAGATGGGACTCTTTGTAACACTTCAGGAATGGCATTTAGAATGTGTTTGAACCATCATTTCATGGCTAGGTCTCATAATTTGAGTTTTGGCTTGAAGAATGAAAGTGCATAATTAGGCATTTTTCTACCACATGATGAAATTGCAAATTACATGGCCTATGGAAAGGAGAATTGTTTCTACACATCATATGTGGTATTTTGGACTTGCTTGAACCAAAATTGAGCTGATACATGGACTGTTTTGAAGGAAGGGTGTTTTGGCCATTTTGAGTGAAAAATGCATTTTGCTTACAATGCCATTTGGTTAATTACATTGATTAATCATGATTAAGCTAACATATATAAGCTTAATCTCTTCCAAAACATAACAGATTATTCATTTCACCAAAATTTGGATCAAATCATCACAATCCTCTCTAGAATCTTCAAGAACTCACAAGAACCAAAAATCCAAAAATCTCCACAAAACTTGATCAATTTGCATTCTTCTTCTTGCATTGATCTCCTATTGGCAAGTACTCCATCTGTTTGTACACGAGAGCATCAAGATCATCGCCATTTGCAACTGTCCAAGAGAGCTTCTACAATGGTGATTGTTGAATTTGAGCAATAGGAGCGAAATTGAAGGGACTTGAGCATCACATCACCTTGCCACGAGCTTGTACTGTTGCTGTTTCTGAAAATCGCGCGCCAATTCCACCGATCCTACCGCTGCCATAGCAGGTTTATCCAAAATTCGAATTGAATGCTTCGTAGAGTTATTGTGTGCGTGTTGTAGTACGCATTACGTAGAGCATCATGCTGCTCTTGGAATTGAAAATGATCAATCGTAGGCTTAGAGATCTTAACTCGAAGTTTAGATCTAAAACCCTAGGTTCATCGATTCGCACGATTTAGGAAGTTTTAGGTTAATTGGAGTTGAGATTCATGTTCTACATGTTGTAACGGTTCCAACGACTATAAGATTGCGCATTTCGGTTAGGATTTGTGGATTTGAGGTTTTTGAATGTTCTTGGCATTTTCTGGATTTTTTTTTCATGATGAAGACGATGAGATTGTGCTGTTTGATCCTGATTTCCATTTGAAAATTCAAATTGGGCGTTTACCGCCCCCGCCACTGAATATTACAATTCTGCCATTGTCTTAATTTATTTAATTAATTCAATAAATTCTTTAAAAATCATAAAAAATACCCAACACCTTAGAAAATTCATAGAAAAATATAGAAAATTCAGAAAAATGTGAAAATTATTTTGTTGACTTTGTCATTGAGTGTAGATGATTTTTGACCTATTGGTCAAAGTTGTGCATGGAATATTTTTCATTTGACCTAGGGTTTCTTCCACATGTGTATATGTTGATACCTTAGACTAATTTGATCATGAAATTCTCATATTGTAAAATAAATGTCTGGAAATTTTTGTGATGGTTGTTGACTGGATGATGCTTATTTCCATATAAATTTTATGAGTTTTTGATACCTGGCTATGGAGTTATGAATTTTTGAACTTAGGTGTGACAATTTGTGTCACACCTCTTGATGCCAATTTGTTGGATTTTTTAGCATGACCTATCCTTGTTAGAATTGATTGAAATTTGGCATGGATGCTCATTAACATGTTAGGATCCTTTGTGAATTTTTGTGGAATTGTTCATTGTGTTTTCTAATTGATCATGATTTTTCATTTCTGATGATTGAATTTGCAAGCTTGTGTGACATAGGTTGGTAGATTCATTGTGAAATGCTCATATGGTACTGTATGATCATGAAATTTGACATGCTTGTAGTAGACACCTGTTAGGACCTCCCTGTTTTGATCTCATCCATTTCTTTTTTGTTTTCATTGAGTTATGAATTTTTGAAGTGGAAGCATGTATTGATGTTGTGATTTGGAGCCTATAATTGTGTCTGTTTTTGTTGATTTTCATTGACATGGTTCCATTTGCCCAATTGAGCTCAAATTTGACATGGTAGACCTTGAATATCCCCTGTTTAGGTTTAAATTATTTGAGAATTTTTGGGATTGTGTTGATGTGGGTTTGAATGCAATAATTCTGTTTGTAGGCTTAGTGCTTCCTTTGAACTAGTTTGCCTTATTTTGTGCATAGAATGAGCATGATGAATGATATGACCATGAAATTTGGTAGAATAGTTCCTGACATGTGTAGCTTTCATTTGGCTTTGGTCCTACTAATTTCCCATGTAATATCACTGTTTACCATTTGATTGAAGTTAGTGTACATTTTGTGACTTCATTTGGTTGTGTTTTTGCATGCTTAGACATGTTGAATTAATTCCCATAGTTCCACTAGTCCAAATGGCTTAAAAATTGACATGTAGCTTGTTGACTGTCCTCTGTTTAGGATATAATTTTTGTGGAATTTTCCAGGCTATTTTGGTATTTTTTGTGATGTGATCTTGCTGATTGCTCATATGTGGTTTAACATTGCTCACTTTGCCTTACAGGTTGTATAAATTGAAATAGGTACATAGTTTGGATATGGGACCAATTGGGATCCCTTTGTTGTTGAAATAGCTTGACTTTGATCATGAATTGGTTGCTGTTTTAGGATTTTTTCATCTTTTGGACCCTAGGCTTGTCCTAGTGGTCTTGTCACTTACATTTGAACTTGTTTTTGACTTTTCAGGTTAAGAAGTTAATGATTAAAGGAATTGTTTCACATTTGGGATTATCTTACTTGACTTGTAAACTAATGTGGCTGTTTTGTAGGATGTTGGTTCACATTGAGCTTTGTGCTATGCACATTATTGTTTGATTATGATTGTACATTGTTGATTCTGGTATTGTTGTCTGATTATGAATGGGATGCTGATTATGTTTGATTGTTTCCAGGTACCCTTAGTTGCTCAGTTCTCTTAAGAACTTGCATTGCTTTGCTTATAAGCAATTGGCATTGAGGTATAGAACTTTCTTCTTCATGTAGTCTGGAGACCCGGCTGTTATCGGGCCGGGCAAACTGTCTGAAGTCCTCCTTAAGAGGCAATGCTTGTGTATGTTTATATTTGTCCTAAGCAGGAAAAGTCCTCATTTGAGGCAATTGGAGGAAGGTAGGGATAAGCAATCTATCCCCCACTATTCCGTGAGTCTTCTCCTTGCTCCCATTACATGGTTGTAGCATTGAGATCCAAGCCCAAGATCTTGTACATTGTACAGTCGAGTCTATGTCCTGAGCGTAGAAGGGTCCCCCCATTCTGGACCCACGCTCCCTTGTCTGATGCTCTCTCTGACCAGAGATAGAAGCAATGAGGCACACCCCTCATCACCTTTCATCTAGCTTCACCTTAGCCCCTCAATGGCAAGGTTAAGAGCTAACCTGACCCCGATACAGAGGCTTGTTTGTTGAGGTTGATATGACCCCTCGACTAAAGCCTAGCCCCGATGTTTGAGCCCCCTTGTTGGTGTGTTTATTTCATGCTGTATATGTTTGTGTGGTGTGATTGTATCCCCTAGGTTTGCTAGACTCCGCGTAGTCTCGTTTGCATGTCAATTAAGGTAGCACGGTTCCTTCGTATAGGACTTCCTTTCTTGCTTGAGCTTTCCTAAAACACAAACAAACATTATCCCCTCTTAAGGATACGTCAACTCCTTCTACTACAGGTGAGTAAGTCTCCAAAGGTCGAGCATCCGGTAGATTGCGTAGTGACGTTGTCCACCTAAAAAACACAAACCAACAGGAATGGTTTAGCCGAACTACGGCAACTCTGATTCTCATGTTCAGATGAGATACGTAGGCACGAGATGCGATGTCTTGTCGAGTTTGACTAACAACTAACACTAATTCTTTTCTCTCGCCCTCGTTGCGATTGAGACCTCCCCTTTCTCTTGCCCTAGTTGCAATCGAGACCTGTCTTCTGCCTGTGTCTTCGTTTTGTGTTGTTGTGTGCTTGGAAGCTGATGTAAGTCCATCGAGTGGCATTCGGGTTCCAGTGTGCGTGTGTTTTGGTTCGGATGCTGATGTAAGCCCAGTGATTGGCATTCAGGCTCCACGTTTGCCTCCTTGCGTGTGTTTTGGTTCGGATGCTGATATAAGTCCAGTGATTGGCATTCAGGCTCCACGTTTGCCTTTGCCTGTATTTGTTTGTGTGCGTGTCAGCCGAGCTACGAATGCTCTGATTCTCCTTCGTCCAAAGGAGATACGTATGCATAGGATGCGATATCCTAGCGAGCATGTGTCGTTTCCCCAGTCCGAACTACTTGGACTCTGATGTCTATGCTTGATAGACTAAGTAGGCCCAGGATGCGATATCCTGCCGAGTCATTTTCAGTCTTGTTTGTTTTCTTGTGTCTCTTTCAGCCGGTATAGATGTTTATTTGAGCAGTGTTTTAGCAACCATTTCCCTTCCTATCGTGCGTGGATCCCGTCGAGTACGACGGATGCGTAGGGGTGCTAATACCTTCCCTTCGCATAACCGACTCCCGATCCCATTCTCTTTGGTCGCGAGACCACGTCTTTTCCAGGTTTACTCTGAGCGTTTCCTTTCCCTCTTTTGGGATAAATAACGCACGGTGGCGGCTCTGTTGTTCTTGTTTTCCCGCCGGTTTTTCGCGTAATGCGACAGCTGGCGACTCTGCTGGGGAATATAGAGAGAAGTTGACCTGTGCTGGTCCTTCTTCCCTGAGCGAGTCTTTCCTAGCGCTCTCTAGGTTAGGGTTTTGGTTGCTATCTGCTGTTATTTATTGCATTCATTCATTTACTGTTTGCATTTATTGTTTGCATTTATGTTTGCATTCATTCCTATTCATATGCTGTGTTGGCTGTGTTTTCTCTGATTGGGGGTGGGGGACATTTGAGGTAAAAGGCCCAATACCCAGGCTATGAGTGCAATCTAGGAAACCTAGGAATAGAGTGATTCATGGGAAGCGGGTGGTGTACGCCACTTAGCGGAACATTGATATCACGAGCAGTTCAGACTCTGATGGGGTATTATCGGTGCATACATCTGGTGTGCACAGGATGATATTCTTGAAAGGGTTGTTTATCCTGCGTTTCTCTCGACCTTACCCTGGCCTAGATGACACCCGTGAGTGGGGAGGGAATGATCATTTTAACAGGTACAGTTGGTGACTTGTCGGTGACTTATTGGTGACTCCTAGTACTGATGATGACTGTGAATTATGGACATTTATTTATGGGACGCCGGAGTTCTGTCCGTGGTTTACCAGCGGGTTCCGTTTATTTCGGATCCCCGGGTTGAATTCGAAAGTACCTGTTCAGAGGATCTGGCTGTCATCCGTTCAGTGGATGTTCCTGTGATGGTAGTGATGTAATCTCCAGTTCCGTTTATTTCGGAACTCCCCAAGCCGGATTTGTGGTGACTCAGTTGACTGTGACTGGTTCAGAGAATGGGTCTTCAGATGAATTGGTGGCATAGTAACCTGCATTCATGCATTTGCATTGGTCTCATTTCGCATTCATCTGCATTCAACTCATGCCTGTCCGTACTCAGGGTCCATTATTTTTAACAGAGGCTCAGGTTGAGAGACATCCAGATGTCAGAATGTTGTTGATAAAATTTTATCTGTCTCAATGAAACCGGAATCCAAGGACAGAATTTTCCTAGTACGGATAGACATTGCATGTGTGAGTCATACTAACCCATTTGCTGTTTTGTAGGGGTCAACCGGTGCGCATAGCTCGTCTGCTCAGACATCCTGCTAGGGGTAACAAATCCAAACTGATGGATCCACTCAACACTGGTAAAGGCAGACATGTTCGGGATTAGTTATCCAGATCAAGAGTCGTCTAGACCAAACAGAGGACGTCGTCCATCGTACACCTTTGTCAGTGCAGGAATGCTGAATCCTGGTCATGTTTGTTCAGTGAGTGAGGAGATCGACTGTGACCATGAGCTCGAGTTGTGGATAAAGTCGTGCGTACCAGGCAATTGGAAGGCCTCCAAAATCACCATTGTCGCTCATCCGGAAGTGTAGTATTTATGTGTTTTGATTTTGTTTGCATGAAAGCCATACGTTTTGCCCGAAACGTAATGGTCCATTGTAAGGGCCATCTCATGTGTTTCATTGTGCAACATTTTGCATCAGTAATAAATGGATGTTTTTGTGATCAAAAGCGGTGTTCCCTGTTTTTCATTTTTTGCAGTTTTAAAAAAATAAAAATGGCAATGTCTTTCGTTTTTCTTTTGAACTTGTCTCGTTCCAACCACAAAAGTGATTATCCTCCTGATCTCATCGATAACAATTTGGTTACACCTCTATATGACTTCGACAATCCAAGCTATCATGCCGAAGAAGAAGGCGAAGAAGATTGTGATCTGCTGGAATTAGCTAGGTTGTTGAAATAAGAGGAGAAGGTGATTCAACTGCACGAGGAGCGAGTCAAGATTGTCATCCCAAGTACCGCCGAGGTCAGAAGGGAAATGAAAGTTGAGGCCGCTTCAGAGGCGAGTCGAGAACAAAATGGTAGCCCTGTTGAAAGAGCAGGTTGATATCTTCACCTGGTTGCATCAAGATACACCAGGGTGGAATACCCATGTTGTGGGGCACGAGCTACCGTGGAGAGAAGACTGTCCTCCAGAGAAGCGGCTGGCGCCGAGAAAAGGATGAGAAAGAGAGAATGTGTATGGACTACCAAGATGTGAACAGAGCTAATCTGAAAGATGGATTCCCGGTACGTCACAATGAGATATTGGCTGGTTATAATGCTCAGTTTACTTTCATGGATGGCTTCTTGGCCAAGACCAGATTGAATTGCTGCCAGATGATATGGAGGAAACAATGTCCATCACACCAAAGAGTACCTTCTTGTTGTAAGGTGAAGAAGAAGGCCGGTGCCACGGATCAAAGGGCTACGGTGACTTTGTTTCATGATATGACTCATCGTGAAAGCGAATGCCATGTTGATGACATGATGACAAAGTCCCAAGCGGAAGAGGGGCATCCGATAGATCTGGGGTAAATCGTTTGACCGGATCGAAACTACTCAGACTGAGGTTGAGTCCGAACCAGTGCGCTTGTGGAGTGCCGTCCGGTAAGCTGCTGAGGCATGTTGCGAATGAAAGAGGAATCGAGGTCGATCCTGCAAAAAAAAAAAGAAAAAAGAGAAAAAAAGAAAAAATAATACTAGAAACGCCTGATTCAAAAACAAACAAATAAAAGAGAAAAGAAAACAAATGGTCAGGTGGAATGATGACTGCCAAGGGGCATGGAAAAATGAAAAAAGAATAAGTAGCAGGAACCTCCGATTCTAATGCCTCCCGTGGAAGGAATAAATGTTAATCTGGTACTTGACAGCCCTCAAGGGGTCTACGAGGTGTTTATAGGGTCAGCATGACTAGTCTTGTCGAAAAGAGCATGCAATTTACCTAAGCAAAAAGTTTATCGATTGTGAAACAATACACTCACTGTTCGAGAAAACTTGATGTACTTTGGCATAGGCTGCTCGCCGACTGAGACAGTATGCTGTTTCATACCACCTTGTGGATGTCCAAAATGGATCTGATCTAGTATGTGCTTGAGAAGTCAGCATGGACCAGACGGGTTGCGAGAGGGCGAATGGTGTTGACTGAAGACGATATTCGGTATACCTCCCAGAAAGCAATCAAGAGGAGGGTATTGTATGGTTATCTCGCCTAACAACCCATCGATGACTCTCAACCAAGGAAGTTTGGAGTCCCTGATGAGGACATCTCGAGGTACTCAAATCGAAAGATTGAGAGTGACCGATCCCGGAGGAGGGGCCTGACCCTGAATCCGAACGGATTCTGATGTCTGATGGGGAGAGTTTAAAGTGAATGAGCTAGTGCTTCCCCGATAACAGTTGAAAGCACCAACGATGGTGGATGAGTACGAAGTTGGTATCCTGAGTGTCGTACTCCGGTAAGTGCATCTACTGGGGCAACGCCTTTCTCACTCGGGTCTGGGATGAAAGTTGCACTATCATTTGAGACCCAGGTTTCGTCATGGAGTCCCGTTGGACGTAGACTTGAAAAGGGCGAGTGGATGAGGACTCGGTATGACGCGTTGAGCCTGATTGAGAAAAGAGGGCTGACAGTTATTTGCCGTGGGGCAGTCGTACCCAGGGAATGAAGCGGGTTGTTGACCGAGACGTGCGACCTCGTGGGTAGCATGGAAGAGATGTGGCGTTGAAAAGGATCCTTCCTCCTCGGCGATCGTGGGGCAAGCGGACACACAGTTATGAATGTCCATTCGCGGTCCAGAAAGGTTTCTCTGACAGAGCTTTGTTGTCGATGACCACGGATGACGACGATTTTCCATCCCCTGAGTGCAGACGCAGTTAAAAGATACTTCGTGGAAAAAGAGACCCGCTGGACAAAAAGAATAAAGAGTCCAGGCAAAAATGGGCATCCCGGCGAACCAAAAAAAAAAGAGAGAAAAGGTTCGGGCAAAAGTTAGGGATAATAAAAACTGTACACCCGGCAAGTCGAAAACCCCACAAGGGCGACTTGGGCAAAAAAGGGTATCCCGGTGGACTGAAACCTGAAAGGGCGGTCCAGGCAAAAGAGGGATTGAAACGAACAACTGCGCCTAGCATGATCGTTTGAGCTTTAGATGACTCGGCTAATCTCCGACATAGATCAATCGGAAGCGTCTAGTTCCGAAGGCCGAAAGGGCGGAAAGTCTTGAGGACATATGGGGTGTAACCGAGTTGGAACCCGATGAGATCACGGTTCCACATTGCCATTAGGATAGGTTTTTTCCTTTTGTGCGCGATCACCTCTTTCTAGGGATTGCTTCTTGTGTGTTGCTCGGTTTGGAGCTATCTTTTTTCAGTCAATAAAATGCGTATTCAGTCAAATAGTTTTGTTTTTGTTTTCATTACTGCTTTGATTACGAAAACATCCGTTTATTTTGATAAGAATATTTGCATTTTGAAACATAGAGGTCCCTTCCGATGCATGCTTATAAGATTGAAATCTGGAAATCTTATTCGGAAGTTTGAGTGACCAAGATGTTGAAGTGTTGGCACGCCTGGGGCACGCTTTTATCTAACAATCTCTTGTGCAGGTGCTGTTAGATATCTTCATTCGCTGACAGGTGGTGATATGAAGCCTTTTGACAAAAGATCCCCACAGAGTCCAACCAGGGGCAAGGGATAGACGAACAATGAAAGGACGGTGAAGGATTACGACGACGATCCTGGAGGGTTAATCAAGAAGACTCTTCAAAGTCTGAGGACTGGGAAGTTTGTATAATCCCAGGAGTGCGATCCCCGTGGAGTACGGAGGAGTCGGGAATACAAGGTGATGGATCAGAAAAGTCCAGATGAGTCTGGGAGTTCTCAAAAGCGGAAAGTCAACACTGTGGTAGGATGATGAACACCGGTGTTCGACGAATCGAAGGGCGGCCCGTGTCCGATAGGCCGTATTTCCCCAATGGGTGTGAGAGGGTTATCTCCCTAGCAGATTCGAGATCGGTGCTTCCTCAGCAAGCCTGAAGGTTACCATATCCTCAGCGGAGTTGTGACTGTTTCCCAAGTCTGAAGCTGTCTCCCCAGCAGAGTTTGTGTTGATGGTTCTCCCCCAGCATGGTCCCCAAGCGGATCGAGTCCGGTGAAATCATCCCCAGTAGAGACAAGCATGGGTTGCCTCCCCTAGCAGGGTAATCGCCAAGCAGTTCGGGTTCGATGGAGGTCGTCCCCAACAAAGGTTGTCTTTCCCCAGCAGGTTGGAAATGGACGTGGTAATGAAAGCTTCAGCGCAGTTCTTGGAGCTCCCCGATGTTGTCTCTGGAGGAGACGTGTTTTTATGCATTCATCATGTAGATAAGCATAACACACTGCATCATTAGTGCATAGCATTTCCATGATCATGGGGCATTACGCTAAAAAAAAAAAACTCATGCATCTGCATTGCAAGCATATCCATTAGCCCGAGGCCGGGGTGAATTGACCAAGAATGGGTCGTTGGAAAGAGTTTGGCATCGCTTGGATCGACTTCAGAATTGGGTTCCCCAGCAGGGTTGAGAGAAGTGACCCCGCAAGTGAGTGGGTATCCCCAGCATTGTTACTCCCCAATTGGTAGCATCTTGCCGGCTTGGATCTTTTTCCCTAGCAGATGTGGGCGTGTCTGATCTCTCCATGTAGAGTTGACCCCTTAAGCAGAAAATGTCTGTCATTTCATTCTGCGCTCCCCACTGAGATACATCCTCGTGGATGACGGTTGCTTCCGTTCCCTCCATAATGGGATGGGTTTTCCCTAGTGAGTTCTTTCCTCATTAGGATGTCTTGGTTCAGTTTGCCTTTTTGGATCGATCCTGAATTGGCTTCCTTGTGGCTGTCTCCTGTTTTTCCCTGGGGCATAAATGGATAGTTGCTCACTAACCGGCACTCATTCATCTTATCCTCAGCGGAATTTGTGGGCTTCTACCTACAAACCGGTAGTTGTAAGTCCCATCGTCGTGGTTTTCTACCTACAAACCGGTAGTTGTAAAATCCCACTTTCATCCCCTAGCAGAGGTAGTCTTTGTGGTTTTCTACCCACTAGTCGGTAGTTGTAAAATCCCACTTTCATCCCCTTGGTGGAGTTAACCCTGTGTGCTCATCTTATCGATGACTGGTTACTTTTCCGTGGTTTTCTGCCTACTAACCGGTAGATGTAATCCCCTCTTTGCAGTTATCAGTATCCAGTTTGCGGTATTGATATTCTTTTCCCCTCTGGATACTTGCCTTGATCAAGCAGTATTGTCCCCAGTGGGTCTCCCCCTTTCTTTTGGGTATTTGCTCCGAGTCAGCAACTTTATCCTCTTTTGATTGGTCATCTTTGCATACCTGTTCCTGGTACACGATGCCTTTCTTTTCGGTCGTTTATCCATCTAACAACCTGCAACCCGGTTATGGATAATCTTCCATGCGAGTATGTTATCTACGTTCCGACGGCTATAGATAATATATCTCATGCACTCTCTGGTCAGTCTTTTGATTGCTTTCTCCAGCAGAGTAAGATTCGTATTCCCTGTGGAATCGAATGTCCATCCTTTAACAAGATCGCTTTTCCAGCCCTCTTCAGGATGTTGAGTGTTTTGGAACACAAACCAATTCACGTTTGGTCGGTCACCCGTTTCCTACCTACAACCCGGTATCCATGGTGTTCCTTCCTGTTTGCTCACTGTCGTGACCTTGTTCCCCAGTGAGATCTCCTGCAAGTGTGTATCCTTGCCCTAACACATGTAGATGTCAGCATCCTGTCAGCACCCGCGAGTGTCTGGTCTTCTTTGGTGTCGGTAAACATCATCTTTCGATGTTCGTAACGTCGTCCCTTCCCTAGTGAAGTTTACTCCTCTCCGTTGGTGTCGATAAACGTCGAGTTTTTCCCAATTATCCGCTGATAATTTGGTTGTGTTCGCTCTCCCTAGAAGAGTACTCCTCTCCGTTGGTGTCGATAAACGTCGAGTTTTTCCCAATTATCCGCTGATAATTTGGTTGTGTTCGCTCTCCCTAGAAGAGTCCTCCTCTCCGTTGGTGTCGATAAACGTCGAGTTTTTCCTATGCGTCCGTTGGCGTATAGTTGATATCTTTCCCCACAGGGTCTTCCCCAGTTGAACCTCCTCTCCGTTGGTGTCGATAAACGTCGAGTTTTTCCTAGTCGTCCGATGATGTCTAGTTGCTTATTCCCTATAGATCATTTGGTAATACCATATGATTCCCCTCAGAGTTTCCTCCTCTCCGTTGGTGTCGATAAACGTCGAGTTTTTCCTAGTCGTCCTATGACGTCTAGTTGTACCTATCCCCAAGTGGATTTACCTCCCCGTTGGTTTCGATAAACGTCGAGTTTTTCTCATTCGTCCGATGACGTTTGATTGTATACCCTATTCCCATTCATTCATTAATGTCTGGTTGATTCCCAACCAGAATTCCCAGTAGACGTCCTATTCGGTTTCCGGTTGTGGTGCCTTTCCCTCGTGAAGCGGCTTTCTCCTTCTCCCTTTCGTCCGATGACGTCTGGTCGAGTCTCCCTTTCATCCTATGATGTCTGGTTGAGTTTTCTCCTTCTCCGTTGGTGTCGATAAACGTTGAGTCTCCCTTTCGTCCGATGACGTCTGGTTGAGTCTCCCTTTCGTCCTATGACGTCTGGCTGAGTTTTCTCCTTCTCCGTTGGTGTCGATAAACGTTGAGTCTCCCTTTCGTCCTATGACGTCTGGTTGAGTTTTCTCCTTCTCCGTTGGTGTCGATAAACGTTGAGTCTCCCTTTCGTCCTATGACGTCTGGCTGAGTTTTCTCCTCCTCCGTTGGTGTCGATAAACGTTGAGTCTCCCTTTCGTCCTATGACGTCTGGCTGAGTTTCCTCCTTCTCCGTTGGTGTCGATAAACGTTGAGTCTCCCTTTCGTCCTATGACGTCTTGGCTGAGTTTTCTCCTTCTCCGTTGGTGTCGATAAACGTCGAGCTTCTCCCTTTCGTCCTATGACGTCTGGTCGAGTCTTCCCATTCATCCTATGATGTCTGGTTACCTCTCCGTTGGTCTTGGTAAACGCTGAGTTTTTCCCACTGCGTCCGCTGACGTATGGTTGTATCCTTTCCTGGTTATCCCCAGTAGAGTTGATTTACCTCTCCGTTGGTCTTGGTAAACGTTGAGTTTTTCCCATTCCGTCCGCTGACGTATGGTTGTATATCTCTTTCCATTCATCCGATGATGATTGGTTACCTCTCCGTTGGTCTCGGTAAAACGTTGAGTTTTTCCTAGTTGTCCGTTGGCGTCTAGTTGAGATGATTTCTGTTCCCATTCATCGTGTGTCGATGCTTGGATGTGCTTGTACCTCTGAAAAAAAAAAAAAACAACAAAAACAAGAAAAATAAAGTCCCAGCAGTGTGCAAATTTCTACGGTTCTTGGTATTCAATCCCTGTTTACCCTGAAAGTCTGACAGCCGATGCTCTCATCCGTTCGGGTTCCCAGCTGATTGAATAAGGGCAGCTGTAGCACCTCAAATTTGCACCCTACCATTGTGTACATTCATTTCATATTAGGTCATAGCATTAACAATGTCCACTGCATAACATTGCATTGTCCATATGCCCAAGTGCAAGCTCAGCTGACCAATCAGGACAAACTGATCAGGAGAATCAGTCAGTCAAGCAAGCAAGTGCCATTTTCATTGAGACAAAGCCCTAGGGTTGATTTTTCAAGCTCATATGGTCCAAGGATCATTTTGAAGTGGTTTGGCCAAAGATTGGATGCTCAGAAGTCACCAGTCATTGTTCAGTCAACCAGAAACCCTAGAAAGTCAACTGTGGTCAACTGTGCCCGATTTTATGGATTGGAAGGTGGGAAATGGTTTGGAAGGCCTCATTCATGTCCATATAAGTCTCATTTGATATATCAAAGACCAAGGTTGAAGATTTGGAGGCCAGACAGAAAGTTTCCAAAAATAGCAGGTGACCTGTAATTTCAGCTGCCCAAAATGGAAACTTTTCCCCCTCAAAATAACTTCATCATACAAGCTTCAAATGGAATTTTGTCCAACATGAAAGTTGAAGATCTTGTTCTCACCATTCCAAAAAGTCCAAGAACTCAAAAATCCCATGTGTGGTTTGCAAAATATGGCTCAGTGAATTTCAGAAAAGACCCGTAATCAGGAGGCTATAACTACCACATGCTTGGTCCAAATTGCAAGTTCTTTATATGCACAAACTCCATTTGACATGTACTTCAAGGGTGCATCATTGGATTTTTCCAAAAGTGGCCAAGGCAAAAAGTCACTTTTCAACTGGACTGTTAAACTGGATCAGGGGCAAAATTGTCCAAATGTCAAAATATTTGGAATTTTGAGATGGGACTCTTTGTAACACTTCAGGAATGGCATTTAGAATGTGTTTGAACCATCATTTCATGGCTAGGTCTCATAATTTGAGTTTTGGCTTGAAGAATGAAAGTGCATAATTAGGCATTTTTCTACCACATGATGAAATTGCAAATTACATGGCCTATGGAAAGGAGAATTGTTTCTACACATCATATGTGGTATTTTGGACTTGCTTGAACCAAAATTGAGCTGATACATGGACTGTTTTGAAGGAAGGGTGTTTTGGCCATTTTGAGTGAAAAATGCATTTTGCTTACAATGCCATTTGGTTAATTACATTGATTAATCATGATTAAGCTAACATATATAAGCTTAATCTCTTCCAAAACATAACAGATTATTCATTTCACCAAAATTTGGATCAAATCATCACAATCCTCTCTAGAATCTTCAAGAACTCACAAGAACCAAAAATCCAAAAATCTCCACAAAACTTGATCAATTTGCATTCTTCTTCTTGCATTGATCTCCTATTGGCAAGTACTCCATCTGTTTGTACACGAGAGCATCAAGATCATCGCCATTTGCAACTGTCCAAGAGAGCTTCTACAATGGTGATTGTTGAATTTGAGCAATAGGAGCGAAATTGAAGGGACTTGAGCATCACATCACCTTGCCACGAGCTTGTACTGTTGCTGTTTCTGAAAATCGCGCGCCAATTCCACCGATCCTACCGCTGCCATAGCAGGTTTATCCAAAATTCGAATTGAATGCTTCGTAGAGTTATTGTGTGCGTGTTGTAGTACGCATTACGTAGAGCATCATGCTGCTCTTGGAATTGAAAATGATCAATCGTAGGCTTAGAGATCTTAACTCGAAGTTTAGATCTAAAACCCTAGGTTCATCGATTCGCACGATTTAGGAAGTTTTAGGTTAATTGGAGTTGAGATTCATGTTCTACATGTTGTAACGGTTCCAACGACTATAAGATTGCGCATTTCGGTTAGGATTTGTGGATTTGAGGTTTTTGAATGTTCTTGGCATTTTCTGGATTTTTTTTTCATGATGAAGACGATGAGATTGTGCTGTTTGATCCTGATTTCCATTTGAAAATTCAAATTGGGCGTTTACCGCCCCCGCCACTGAATATTACAATTCTGCCATTGTCTTAATTTATTTAATTAATTCAATAAATTCTTTAAAAATCATAAAAAATACCCAACACCTTAGAAAATTCATAGAAAAATATAGAAAATTCAGAAAAATGTGAAAATTATTTTGTTGACTTTGTCATTGAGTGTAGATGATTTTTGACCTATTGGTCAAAGTTGTGCATGGAATATTTTTCATTTGACCTAGGGTTTCTTCCACATGTGTATATGTTGATACCTTAGACTAATTTGATCATGAAATTCTCATATTGTAAAATAAATGTCTGGAAATTTTTGTGATGGTTGTTGACTGGATGATGCTTATTTCCATATAAATTTTATGAGTTTTTGATACCTGGCTATGGAGTTATGAATTTTTGAACTTAGGTGTGACAATTTGTGTCACACCTCTTGATGCCAATTTGTTGGATTTTTTAGCATGACCTATCCTTGTTAGAATTGATTGAAATTTGGCATGGATGCTCATTAACATGTTAGGATCCTTTGTGAATTTTTGTGGAATTGTTCATTGTGTTTTCTAATTGATCATGATTTTTCATTTCTGATGATTGAATTTGCAAGCTTGTGTGACATAGGTTGGTAGATTCATTGTGAAATGCTCATATGGTACTGTATGATCATGAAATTTGACATGCTTGTAGTAGACACCTGTTAGGACCTCCCTGTTTTGATCTCATCCATTTCTTTTTGTTTTCATTGAGTTATGAATTTTTGAAGTGGAAGCATGTATTGATGTTGTGATTTGGAGCCTATAATTGTGTCTGTTTTTGTTGATTTTCATTGACATGGTTCCATTTGCCCAATTGAGCTCAAATTTGACATGGTAGACCTTGAATATCCCCTGTTTAGGTTTAAATTATTTGAGAATTTTTGGGATTGTGTTGATGTGGGTTTGAATGCAATAATTCTGTTTGTAGGCTTAGTGCTTCCTTTGAACTAGTTTGCCTTATTTTGTGCATAGAATGAGCATGATGAATGATATGACCATGAAATTTGGTAGAATAGTTCCTGACATGTGTAGCTTTCATTTGGCTTTGGTCCTACTAATTTCCCATGTAATATCACTGTTTACCATTTGATTGAAGTTAGTGTACATTTTGTGACTTCATTTGGTTGTGTTTTTGCATGCTTAGACATGTTGAATTAATTCCCATAGTTCCACTAGTCCAAATGGCTTAAAAATTGACATGTAGCTTGTTGACTGTCCTCTGTTTAGGATATAATTTTTGTGGAATTTTCCAGGCTATTTTGGTATTTTTTGTGATGTGATCTTGCTGATTGCTCATATGTGGTTTAACATTGCTCACTTTGCCTTACAGGTTGTATAAATTGAAATAGGTACATAGTTTGGATATGGGACCAATTGGGATCCCTTTGTTGTTGAAATAGCTTGACTTTGATCATGAATTGGTTGCTGTTTTAGGATTTTTTCATCTTTTGGACCCTAGGCTTGTCCTAGTGGTCTTGTCACTTACATTTGAACTTGTTTTTGACTTTTCAGGTTAAGAAGTTAATGATTAAAGGAATTGTTTCACATTTGGGATTATCTTACTTGACTTGTAAACTAATGTGGCTGTTTTGTAGGATGTTGGTTCACATTGAGCTTTGTGCTATGCACATTATTGTTTGATTATGATTGTACATTGTTGATTCTGGTATTGTTGTCTGATTATGAATGGGATGCTGATTATGTTTGATTGTTTCCAGGTACCCTTAGTTGCTCAGTTCTCTTAAGAACTTGCATTGCTTTGCTTATAAGCAATTGGCATTGAGGTATAGAACTTTCTTCTTCATGTAGTCTGGAGACCCGGCTGTTATCGGGCCGGGCAAACTGTCTGAAGTCCTCCTTAAGAGGCAATGCTTGTGTATGTTTATATTTGTCCTAAGCAGGAAAAGTCCTCATTTGAGGCAATTGGAGGAAGGTAGGGATAAGCAATCTATCCCCCACTATTCCGTGAGTCTTCTCCTTGCTCCCATTACATGGTTGTAGCATTGAGATCCAAGCCCAAGATCTTGTACATTGTACAGTCGAGTCTATGTCCTGAGCGTAGAAGGGTCCCCCCATTCTGGACCCACGCTCCCTTGTCTGATGCTCTCTCTGACCAGAGATAGAAGCAATGAGGCACACCCCTCATCACCTTTCATCTAGCTTCACCTTAGCCCCTCAATGGCAAGGTTAAGAGCTAACCTGACCCCGATACAGAGGCTTGTTTGTTGAGGTTGATATGACCCCTCGACTAAAGCCTAGCCCCGATGTTTGAGCCCCCTTGTTGGTGTGTTTATTTCATGCTGTATATGTTTGTGTGGTGTGATTGTATCCCCTAGGTTTGCTAGACTCCGCGTAGTCTCGTTTGCATGTCAATTAAGGTAGCACGGTTCCTTCGTATAGGACTTCCTTTCTTGCTTGAGCTTTCCTAAAACACAAACAAACATTATCCCCTCTTAAGGATACGTCAACTCCTTCTACTACAGGTGAGTAAGTCTCCAAAGGTCGAGCATCCGGTAGATTGCGTAGTGACGTTGTCCACCTAAAAAACACAAACCAACAGGAATGGTTTAGCCGAACTACGGCAACTCTGATTCTCATGTTCAGATGAGATACGTAGGCACGAGATGCGATGTCTTGTCGAGTTTGACTAACAACTAACACTAATTCTTTTCTCTCGCCCTCGTTGCGATTGAGACCTCCCCTTTCTCTTGCCCTAGTTGCAATCGAGACCTGTCTTCTGCCTGTGTCTTCGTTTTGTGTTGTTGTGTGCTTGGAAGCTGATGTAAGTCCATCGAGTGGCATTCGGGTTCCAGTGTGCGTGTGTTTTGGTTCGGATGCTGATGTAAGCCCAGTGATTGGCATTCAGGCTCCACGTTTGCCTCCTTGCGTGTGTTTTGGTTCGGATGCTGATATAAGTCCAGTGATTGGCATTCAGGCTCCACGTTTGCCTTTGCCTGTATTTGTTTGTGTGCGTGTCAGCCGAGCTACGAATGCTCTGATTCTCCTTCGTCCAAAGGAGATACGTATGCATAGGATGCGATATCCTAGCGAGCATGTGTCGTTTCCCCAGTCCGAACTACTTGGACTCTGATGTCTATGCTTGATAGACTAAGTAGGCCCAGGATGCGATATCCTGCCGAGTCATTTTCAGTCTTGTTTGTTTTCTTGTGTCTCTTTCAGCCGGTATAGATGTTTATTTGAGCAGTGTTTTAGCAACCATTTCCCTTCCTATCGTGCGTGGATCCCGTCGAGTACGACGGATGCGTAGGGGTGCTAATACCTTCCCTTCGCATAACCGACTCCCGATCCCATTCTCTTTGGTCGCGAGACCACGTCTTTTCCAGGTTTACTCTGAGCGTTTCCTTTCCCTCTTTTGGGATAAATAACGCACGGTGGCGGCTCTGTTGTTCTTGTTTTCCCGCCGGTTTTTCGCGTAATGCGACAATTGGCATCTGGTATCCATGTTTTTTTTGTTTTGTGAGATTGGTGTAAGTCCATTGATTGGCATCTGGTATCCATGTTTTCTTTGTTTTGTGAGATTGATGTAAGTCCATTGATTGGCATCCGATATCCATTTATGTTGTTTATTTGTTATTCATTTGTTGCCTTTTCCAAAGGAATCACTTGGATCATCTACATATGATCTCAAGAGGTGAACATCTAAGAAGTTTTTGCAGCCCTTAACCTTCACCCTTTTTGTTCTCTAAACCTCCATTTTGCATGTTAACTCAAACCAGAAAAATATTGTGCAAACATTTTCATTTCTTTTCAAATTAGAAACCTAGGCCTTAAGCCTTTGATTTTTCAAATGTCATTTTCATAATACTTCTCTTTAAGTGAATTCTAATCATACTTTGACCATCTTTGTGAATAATCCTAATTGGTTAATTTCACTCATTCAATTGTTTTGTGGCTTTGTCCATTCTTGATAAGTTTTCATACATTAGCCATAGATCTCAATTATCTTAGTGGTTGATGTGAATCTCACCTTTTGTCCTTAGTGATTGAATTGTAAGACTTCCTTGCTTATTATAGGGTTAACCCCTCACTAGCAAGTTGAAGCTTTTCTCACATGGTGGACTTGTGGTTGTATAGGTTGAGTTTTCTCCCGTGGATAATGAAAGACCTTAGGGCTTTTGTTTAAAATCAACCCACTCATATTTTGGAAATATTTTAGCCGAACTACGAGGTTTTGATCCTGTAAAGGTACGTAGGCAATGGTTTTCCATCCAAACACAAAAATAATAAAAATTGTATATTCTTTTCTCATCCTCCCAATCAATGTTTGCACAATAAATATTTTCGTAAACAATATCTTTTGCAACAATTTGTGAAAAGGGTTCCCTAGGAGTACCTAGGATGCTTTGGGTGCCTAACACCTTCCCTTTGCATAATTACCCCCTTACCCAGATCTCTGACCTTTCATTAGTTTTCTATGTGTAAAACTTCTTAGGCTTTTGTTCGCTTTTTAGCCATTCCTTTGGATAAATAAAAGTGCGGTGGCGACTCTATCTTTGTATGCTTTGCTTTTGATTTAGTCAATAAATCATAAAGTGACGAATACACCACTACATGGGGAAATGTTGCGACAAAGGAAAAGAAATCAGAGAGACCGAATATCCACAGGAGCATAATGCATTCCGTAAGGAAACCTCACTGGGGAGATAAAAACTCTGAGGGGATAGAAAGGGTTATGCGTAGGCCAGGCTACGACTTAAAACTACTGGGGGGACTAGAGGAATTCCATAAAAAAATGGAAAGACTCAGCCGTGGAAACAAAAACATCTGCAGGGGAAACGAGTAGATCAAGATAAAACTGATATACTTGAATCATGCAGGAAAAGAGATTTCACTAAGGAAATACGCACTCAACTCAACTGGTGAAGAAATAAACTTCAACACAGGAGGAGCAGAAATTTACTATTCACTACCTGTTTCTGGGTAAGGAGATAATAAAGATCTGACAGGGAGGACATCCGTCATCGGTTAGGATGAACATATCAAGGATGACTCGCTGGGAATTGCCAGGCGAATGTATTCATTACCGGTTACTGGGTAAGAATAGCCTTGCTGGGGAAAACTGCAGAAATAGGATTTACAACTACCAGTTACTGGGCAGAAGACCAAAGATGAGAATATCCGTCACCGGTTAAGGTGAAAATATCAAGGATAAACTCAGAGGAAAGAAAACCCATCATTGGTTAGGATGAACATATCAAGGATAGACTTGCCTGAGGGTGTAAAGGAGGATATCCGTCATCGTTTAAGATGAACATATCAAGGATAAACCAACTGAATCAAAAAGTAGGAATTACATCTATCGGCCGCTGGATAGAATACCATCGAAGAGAAAATCCATCACCGACTAGGATGAACATATCAAGGATAGACTCTGCGAGAAAGAAATAGGAATTACATCTATCAGTTACTGGATAGAATACCAAAAGAGAGAGTATCTATCACTGTTTAAAGTGAACATATCAAGGATAAACTTTGCAAGGGGAAAGAAAAGCAGGATTTACAACTACCGGTTACTAGGCATAAGACCGCAAAGAGAAGAAAAATCCATCATCGGTTAGGATGAGCATATCAAGGATTGACTCTCTGGGGAATCAAATAGGGATTATAACTACCTTTTTACTGGGTAGAATACCAGGGATGAGAGTATCCGTCATCAGTTAGGATGACCATATCAAGGATAAACTCAAAACGAGGGAAGAAAATATCCGCCATCGGTTAGGATGAACATATCAAGGATATACTTCCTGGGAAACATAAAAAATGAATCCACTAGGGACTCCACTGAGGAGAAAACAGAGGTACCTTTGCCGGGTATTGGGCAAGAAGTAACAAACTTCAAACTAAGAAGAATATTACCAGTTACTGAGTAATAAACTCTTAAGGGACCCAAAGTATCTATCTAGGTAAGAGTTAGAAGAAACGATCAATCAAGACTCAACCCAATGAGGATATAACTCAAGGGGAGTAGTTCCATCCAGATAATCAACTGGGGAGGAGACTGAAGTAATAATCATCCACGAGGAAATAACTCAACGGGGAAAAGAGAAAGGTTAAAGTCTTTCTGCTTAAGGGGCTGACACTCTACAATTGAGGGAGGACAGACACCAAACCTGTATGGGGATAAAGTACCGCCATAACAGAAAATGAAGATCACAAAAATAAATCAATAAGTGAGATGATGCAATAATGAAATTATATGAGTGTATATGTATATATGATGATTATGCTGACAAAACGACCGCAAAGGATACAAAGGTGTTGCAAATTTGAATCATCGATACAATCCTCGGTCCATCCATAAAAGAGGGGGACAATTGCTAGAGAAAAGAGAGATCAACATCCCAAAGGCTAAAAATCTAGTTGGGGAAAGAGGAGATATGATGAGAAAACACGTTATCGAGTCTGCAGGGAATTTTAGGTCAACACCATGTAAAATGGGAGACAACAATGCAGAGGATAAACACGAATAACTGCTCAGAAACCAGGAGGGAACTCTGACTGGGAGCGAATTGGATGGCGATATGGTGGGGAAGCTAAAGCTCTACTGCAAACACCCGAACTGCTGAGGACACCATCCTTATTCTATTGGAGATGAAAATAAGCTGGGTAATAATCACCAATTCTGCAGGAGAATAACCACAAGTTCCACTGGGAGATAAATCAACCACTCGGCTGGAGACAATGGAGAATTAACTGCTTGGGGAAATCAACAACCATGGGGTGTGGAACGATGTTGTTGGGAATAAAAGAGAAATTGCGCCTACTGCTTGGAGAAGACCAATAATGCTCCACACTTAGGGCTTACTGCTTTCGAACCACTGTTGACATTCCTTTTAAATGAAATCGATTGCTTAGGATTCATGCTTTTATATGTTTAAGAAAATGATTTTGATTTAAAAACTTTAAATTCAAAAAATGATCATAATAAAATTTAAAACTATTTGGCTGAAACAAACAAGAGTAGAAACAATTGGATAAAAGCTCAACTTTATTTAATAGATTGGTAGTCTGTAAATGAGAAGACTCCATAGATCCTTACAAAGCTGAAAATGGTAATTTTCATGAAAAAGGGGTACATTGAATACAAATGACCACTAATCCTTCCACCAATTTTTGATTTTCACTGTGCTTTTGGCCGCTACTAGGGGTGATGAATCACCGCCAACCCTTGTGCTCAACAAAGTTTTCCAAACTGAAGATCAGCAGGATGCAATTACTTTCCATAATCCTTTTTTTTGCATAAATTGCCCCAAGGTGGGGTACTCAATTTATCGGGATAATTCTTTCTGTTTTATTTCTCTAACTTTTGCCTGGATCGGCCTTTCGGGTTTTCAATCCACCGAGACACTCATTTTTGCCTAAGATGCCCTTTCGGGTTTTCAACTTAGCGAGCTGTTCTTTTATTTTTAGGAGAAGTATTTCTTGATTGCATTTGCTTTCATAGGATGAGTGAACTCTTCACCATCCATAGTTGTAAGAATCAAAGCACCGCCTGAAAAGGCTATCTTAACAACATATGGGCCTTCATAATTAGGAACCCATTTGCCCCTAGAACCTGGTTTGAAAGATAGAATCTTCTTGAGCACAAGGTCACCTTCTCTGAATACGTGAGGTCTGACCTTCTTATCAAAAGCTTTCTTCATTCTTTGCTGATATAACTGACCATGGCACATGGCAGTCAATCTCTTCTCTTCAATCAAATTCAGCTGATCATACCTGGTCTGACACCATTCAGCTTCAGTCAACTTGGCTTCCATGAACACACGTAATGAAGGAATCTCAGCCTCTATGGGGAGCTCTGCTTCCATGCTATATACAAGAGAGAAAGGGGTTGCCCCTGTTGAAGTGCGGATGGATGTACGACACCCGTGCAAAGCAAATGGGAGCATCTCATTCCAGTCCTTATTTGTAACAACCATCTTCTAGATAATTTTCTTGATGTTCTTGTTTGCAGCTTCAACAACCCCACTCATCTTGGGTCTGTTTGTAGAGAGAAGAATTATGATGTGCAATCTTGAAGTCTTTGCAAAGAGCTTCCACCATATTATTATTCAAGTTCGATCCATTATCAGTAATGATCTTACTTGGCACACCATAACGGAATATGATCTGATTCTTGATAAACCTTACAACAACTTGCTTGGTTACGTTTGCATACGATGCCACTTCAACCCATTTTGTGAAGTAATCAATAGCCACCAAAATGAAACGATGTCCATTCGAAGCTTTGGGCTCAATCATGCCAATCATATCAATTCCCCACATGGAGAAGGGCCATGGAGAGGAAATGACGTTCAACAGTGTCGGAGGAACATGAATCTTATCTGCATATATTTGACACTTGTGGCATTTCTTCACAAACTTACAACACTCAGATTCCATTGTCAGCCAATATAACCTGCTCTCGGCATCTTCTTTGCCATTGCATGTCCATTGGAATGAGTACCAAAAGAACCTTCACGGACTTCAGTTATCAATAGGCATGCTTCGTGTCTATCCAAGCATCTGAGCAAAACCATATCGAAGTTTCTCTTGTACAACACATCATCGTTCAGGTAGAAATTGCTGGCTAATCTTCTCAAAGTCTTCTTATCTTTCAAAGATGCCCCAGATGGGTAAACCTGACTTTTGAGGAAACACTTGATGTCATAATACCATGGCTTTTCATCTTTGATCTCTTCAAAAACGAACACATGAGCTGGCCTATCCAGACGCATTACAGTCAAATTGGGAACCTCATTCCAATACTTCACCATAATCATTGACGCCAATGTTGCAAGAGCATCTGCCATCCGGTTTTCATCTCGAGGGATATGATGAAACTCAACCTTTGTAAAGAAAGTTGAAATCCTCCTCGCATAATCTCTATATGGTATTAAACCGGGTTGATTCGTCTCCCATTTGTCGCATTACGCGAAAAACCGGCGGGAAAACAAGAACAACAGAGCCGCCACCGTGCGTTATTTATCCCAAAAGAGGGAAAGGAAACGCTCAGAGTAAACCTGGAAAAGACATGGTCTCGCGACCAAAGAGAATGGGATCGGGAGTCGGTTATGCGAAGGGAAGGTATTAGCACCCCTACGCATCCGTCGTACTCGACGGGATCCACGCACAATAAGAAGGAAAATGGTTGCTAAAACACTGCTCAAATAAACATCTACACAGGCCGAAAGAGACACAAGAAAACAGACAAGACTGAAACTGACTCGGCAGGATACCGCATCCTGGGCCTACTTAGTCTATCAGGCATAGACATCAGAGTCGAAGTAGTTCGGACTGGGGAAAACACATGCTCGCTAGGATATCGCATCCTATGCATACGTATCTCCTTGGACGAAGGAGAATCAGAGCATTCGTAGCTCGGCTGACACGCACACAAACAAACACAGGCAAAGGCAAACGTGGAGCCTGAATGCCAATCACTGGACTTACATCAGCATCCGAACCGAAACACACACAGGAAACCAACTGCCAATCGCTGGACTTACGTCGGACTCCAACCAGAAAAAGGAGAAATAACTCACACAAACAAAACAAAAGGGCGCCCGGAGAGATCAGCTCATCTCCTGCCTACGTACCTCATCTGGTATGAGGATCAGGGCGACGTAGTTCCCCTACGGAGGGAAAAAGGACTAGCCTAACCAGATAACAGAGGGAGACGCAACACTAGGGAGACTATGACTCGAGCCTAGATGTTGTCATGCAAAATCATCCCTAAGTTAAGGTTTCTAGCTAAACTTGCACAGGAAGCAAGCGTATCCTAAACATGACTTGCACAGGAAGCAAGCCACACCTAACTTGCACAAGAAGCAAGCTAAACTAAACCTAACTTGCACAGGAAGCAAGCTAAAGCAAACACACAAACACAAGTAGCACACACTATATGCAAGCAATGGGCTCAAACAAGGTTAGGTTTTAGTCGAGGGGTCATATCAACCTCAACAAACAAACCACTGGGACTGGGTAGTGTTAGCTCTTAAACTTGCCATTGAGGGGCTAAGGTGAAGCAGATGAAAGGTGAGTGAAGATGAGACTTCACAGCTCTTATCCCTGGCCTGGGAGAGCTTAAGACAAGAATATGTGGGCTCAGAAAGGAGGAACCCTTCTACACATTTGAAACTGACTCAACTGTACAATTGTACAAGATCTTGGGTTTGTATCTGCAATGCATCAACACAGTGGTGTGAGCAAAGCAGATGACACACAGAATAGCAGGGGATAGATTGCATATCCCTTGGGTTCTGCCAATTGCCTCTTCACTTAGGAGGTCTTTGACTCTATACAAGGACAAATGTAAACAGTCACAAACATTGCCTCTTAAGGAGGACTTCAGACAGTTGCCTGGCCAAGTAACAGGCCAGGTCTTCCAGACTACATGAAGATGAGAAATTATACCTCAATGCAAATTGCTATTCAAGCAAAGCACAGCAAAGTTCACAAGGAACTAAAAGCAACTAAAGGTACCTGAAACCAGTCAGACAACATCAGTATACAAGTCAAAGTTAAAGCAGAAAGAGATAGAGATCAACAGTCACACAATCAATTAAATGTGCAATGCACAAGGCTCAAAGCATGTGAGCCAAGCAACCTACAAAACAAAAAAGTTAGTCATGACAATCAAGCAAGCTCAATCAATTTGTATAAGTTTCTTTGGGCAATTGCTTCTTAACCTGAAAAAATGAACTCAAACATGAGCAACAAGACCACTAGGACAAGCCTAGGGTCAAAAGGGGATGAGAAAGTCAAAACAGCAAGTGAAATTCAATCACAATCATATTCAAACAATCAAGAAGCAAACTCAAGTGGTCCCATGTTCATATCATTCATCATCATCATTTCATAAGCAAATTAGGTTAAAGCATGGCATATGGAAGCTCATAGAAGTCAACAGCAAGACTAAACTCAAAACCAATCATAAACAATTCCAAAAATTCTTAAATAATTCATGATCAAACATCATCCATAACATGATAAGCACACCAAATTTTAGCTCAATTGGATCATGGGAAGTAGGGAAATGAAAATCAGAAAGGCAGGACAAGTTCAAACATGCTCAAAGAAGTTAACCAAACATGCACCAACTTGAATAAATCATAAATCAATGATAGCAAATGATAAATGAATGGGACTAAAACCATGACAAAGCTTAAAATGTCTACTAATCACATGTAAAATTTCATGTCCATCCAATAACGTATGAGAATTTCACAAAGCAAAAGGGAACAAGTGTCACAAAAGTCAACATTTTGGTAAAACAGGGGAGAAAATTCCAAACAATTAGGAAATGCCATCAATAATTCCAAGAAAAATCACATGTAAACTAGACACCCAAGACTACATTCATGCAAAAATTCAAAGCAATTTGAGGTCAAGAAGCATGGTAAAGAAAATCATGAAGTTGCACATCAATGGTGTGACACAAATTGTCACACCCTAATTCAAAAAATCATAACTCATAAACCAAAATCACCATGAATGTGTCTAGTTTAAGCACAAAAAATTTCAAAGCCATTGGACAAAGCATCATCATTTCACAATTGATTTGGCAAAAGGTACAAAAAATGGTCACATGTCACAAACCCTAGCATCCTTAAAAATCCACTCATCAAAAAAATCTGGAAAATACATGATAAAAAACTAGAGATTATGATGAACAAAATGCAAAAAGTCTCATGAATTTTGGATTAACAATGGTTGACTTATGATTTTTGGAAGTTGATGGTCAAAATGAAATAAATATTGAAGAAATAATGTGATTTAAATAACAAATAATCCGGCAGTGGCATATTTGTAATTTTGTTGGAACATTAGTAAAACGCTGCGCATGGCTTATGAAAATGAAATGTCCTGATTGGCTAATGGCAATGGCACAGTGTCTTTCCCATGCAAAACGAACAAAACATGAAATCTGGAAAATAATTAGGGTTCTTGAACAGTACAACATTCATCTTCATCATCCCAATCGTGAAAATTCAACTTGCCCAGAAAATGAAATTAAGCACATCATTGTAACCAGCAAACATCATGCATTCATAATCTAAACTTCATTTCCATTAACTCAACTTATCATGGAAGAATCAAGTAGAAACATATATGAACACCAAGTTTCAAATCAACATATCTTTGCAAATACTCAACCATTTTTATCAACTCAAAGCTCATAATGACCAGCAAGAAAAGATCTATACAAAGCATAGCATAGTTTTAAGAAATGGGAGATTCGAAAACTGACCAAGATTGCAGTGCAGTTGAGCTACAGTGGTTGTTTGGCCTCCAATGCTCGAAACAGACGTTGCTTCAAGCTTCAAATGATGAATGAATAAGGTAATGTGACTCAGGAATCCTTGGAATAACTTCAATTCAGATCTTCCATTGATGGAGCTTTAATGAAAACAGAGTTGAAATGGCTTTACAATCGTGGAATAAGGCTTGCAATGAGCTCCAAAATGATGGTATGTGATGAAATATTCAAACCCTAGCTCGAGACCTTTGCCAATTTTCAGTAAAGTCTTAAAAATGAAAAATGAGAAATTGAGAGAATAAAAGTTTTTTGGGTTTTGGAATGTGGCTGCTAGGGTTTGTTCTGCAGAAAATGGAGTATATATGTGATGCTTAACATCTGTTAATCATGATTAGGTGTTGTGGTAATTGGAATTGGTTAAATGAAGCTTTTGGACCATTTTGCTAAAAATCCACCCATTTGCATGGAGGTGCATGAAAGTGCACGAAATTGGGCTTCCAACAAAGTCTAAATATCATTTCTGAAACATTCCAAGTGGTAAAAGTCATTGGAAATGTTTATTTTGAAAAGCCAATTTTTCACTTCACTTAAAATAATTCAAGTTACTTCCAAAAGTGCCATTTTGATTGGTGATGTTTTGGTGAATGATAATGACATATTTGGAAAGAGGGGATCAAATGTGACTTGTAGCAAAAAACCCCACCCAATTTGGCCAAATGGTTTGAGAGATATGGCCTTTTGAAGTTCAAAAATTTCTGAAAATGATTTGATCATAACTTGCCAACCATACATGGGAATTGAGTGTTCTTGGACTTTTTGGAAATGGGAGAACAAGATCTTCAACTTTCATGTTAGGAAAAAATTCATTTGAATCTTGTATCATGATGTAAGTTTGAGGATCAAGACTTTCCATTTTTGGCAAATTCCAATTACAGGTCAACTTTCTATTTTTTGGAAATTTCTTGTTTGGCTTCAAATTCTTCCATGATGGTGTTTGACATGTTATATGAGGCCTATATGGACATGAATGAACCCTTTCAAACCATTTCCCACCTTCAAATCACTGATTAAATGCACAGTTGACCAACAGTTGACTTTTTAGGGTTTCTGGTGAACTGAGCCATGACTGATGACTTCTGAGCAATCAAACCTTGACCAAAACACTTCAAAAGGACCCCTAGGTCATGTGAACATGTTGGACCAACCCTAGGGCCTTGCCTCCTTGGAAATTGTACTTGCTTGCTTGATTGACTGATCTCCTGACCAGTTTGACCTAATTCTTCTGAATGGCCTGCACTTGGGGCAAAGGACAATGCAATGTTATGCAGTGGACTATGTTAAATGTTATGACCTAATATGAGAATGTATGTACAATGATAGGTGCAAATTTGAGGTGCTACAGCTGCCCCTATTCAATCAGCTGGGAACCCGAACGGATGATAGCAACGGCTGTCAGACTTTCAGGGTAAACAGGGATTGAATACTAAGAACCGTAGAAATTTGCACTCTGCTGGGAAATAAATAACAACGCCTGTCAGGATCGGAAAAGAAACAGTCTTGAAAGAAAAGTCCGTCTGGAACGGAAAAAAGAAATCGGCCTAAATACCGAAACAGAAAAGTTGACCTGGATACCAAAATAAATGGTAACACAGGGATAACCATGGCCTGAGCGCCGCTCGTCAGTTTGAATACCGAGCATCGGTGTATGAGAGATTTGATGTCGATCTGAAACATCGGAAATTGGCCTGAACGCCACCTCGGTCTGAATACCGGAAAATTGGCCTGAGTGCCATAAGTACATCGACCTGATCGTCGGAAACTTCTTCGGTCTGAATACCGGAAAAAACATAAGTACATCGACCTGATCGTCGGAAACTTCTTCGGTCTGAATACCGGAAAAAACATAAGTACATCGACCTGATCGTCGGAAACTTCTTCGGTCTGAATACCGGAAAAAACATAAGTACATCGACCTGATCGTCGGAAACTTCTTCGGTCTGAATACCGGAAAAAACATAAGTACATCGACCTGATCGTCGGAAACTTCTTCAGTCTGAATACCGGAAAAAACATAAGTACATCGACCTGATCGTCGGAAACTTCTTCGGTCTGAATACCGGAAAAAACATAAGTACATCGACCTGATCGTCGAAAACTTCTTCGGTCTGAATACCGGAAAAATTGGCCTGAGTACCAAAGCGTGAATTGGTTTGTGTTCCAAAACACTCAACATCCTGAAGAGGGCTTAGAAAAGCAGTCTTGTTAAAGGATGGACATTCGATTCCACAAGAAATACGAATCTTACTCGATTGGGGAGGACGACTTCGACCCAAGAGCGCATGAGACATATTATCTATAGCCGTCAAAACGTAGATAATACACTTGCATGGAAGATTATCCATAACTGGGTTGTAGGTTGTTAAATGGATAAACGACCGAAAACATCCTGAAGAGAGCGAAAGCAAACTTGTTAAAGGATGGACATTCGATTCCACAAGGAATACGAATCTTACTCTGTTGGAGATAACAATCGAAAGATTGACCAAAGAGTGCATGAGATATATTATCTATAGCCGTCAAAACGTAGATAATAAACTCGCATGGAAGATTATCCATAACCGGGTTGCAGGTTGTTAAATGAATAATCGACCGACATCATCCTGAAGAGAGCGAAGGCAAACTTGTTAAAGGATGGACATTCGATTCCACAAGGAATACGAATCTTACTCTGCTGGAGATAACAATCGAAAGATTGACCAAAGAGTGCATGAGATATATTATCTATAGCCGTCAAAACGTAGATAATACACTCGCATGGAAGATTATCCATAACCGGGTTGCAGGTTGTTAAATGGATAAACGACCGAAAACATCCTGAAGAGAGCGAAAGCAAACTTGTTAAAGGATGAACATTCGATTCCACAAGGAATACGAATCTTACTCTGCTGGGGAGGACGACTTCGACCCAAGAGCGCATGAGATATATTATCTATAGCCATCAAAATGTAGATAATAACCTCGCATGGAAGATTATCCATAACCGGGTTGTAGGTTGTTAAATGAATAATCGACCGAAAAGAAAGGCATCAGGGTACCAGGACTAGGTATGCAAAAGATGACCAATCAAAAGAGGATAAAGTTGCTAACTCGGAGCAAATATCCAAAAAGAAGGGGAAGACCCAATGGGGACAATACTGCTTGATCAAAGCAAGTATCCAAAGGGGAAAGAATATCAATACCGCAAACCGGATACTGATAACTGCAAAGAGGGGATTACATCTACCGGTTAGTAGGCAGAAAACCACGGAAAAGTAACCAGTCATCGATAGGATGAGCACAGAGGGTTAACTCCAACAAGGGGAGGAATGTGGGATTTTACAACTACCAGCTAGTAGGTAGAAAACCACAAAGATAGGACTTACAGCTACCGGGTTGTAGGTAGAAGCCAACAAATTCCGCTGAGGATAAGATGAATGAGTGCCGGTTAGTGAGCGACTATTCATTTATGCCCCAGGGAAGTACAGGAGACAGCCAACAGGAAGCCAATTTAGGATCGATCCAAAAAGGCAGACTGAAACAAGACTCATCCTAATGAGGAAAGAGCTCAATAGGGAAAACCCATCCCAATGTGTGTTGGGAGGGAACGGAAATAACCGTCATCCACGAGGATGTATCTCAGTGGGGAAATGGCAGGAAAGGGTAGACACTTTCTGCTTAAGGGGTTGGCTCTACGTGGAGAGATCAGACACACCCATATCTGCTAGGGAGGATCTACTGGAGAGATATGTATCAACAAATAGCAGGAGACAACCATCAACAGATACACGGCAACAGCTGCATCATGAGTATCCGAATGCTATGATTATGCATGTATGCATTATGCATGATGAATGTATGATGAATGCTGACAAACAGACATGTAAACACACGTCTAGGGATCAACCACCCGGTACTACTCTTCTTCCATAGGGAAGGCCAAAAACACCAGAGAGCAAACACTATCTACTGGAAACCGGGATATCAGGGAACAACACCATCCTGCGGGGAGAGGAGAAGACTGCTCTGCTGGAGAGACGAACGCTAACGTCTTCAGTAAACACTCTGCTTGGGGAACTGCCCCATAAAACATTTCAAAAGCAACCTTGCTGGGAATGCCCCTCGGTAGGGCTCAAACAACCCTCTACTGGAGGTGCCCCACAATAGGGCTAACAGGGACTTGGAGGAAGAATGTTGTATTGCCGGGAACATGAAGATAAACAACTTCAACCAACACTGCACTGAGCAACCTTGCTGAGGAGAAAACAAAAGAGGTTCGACAGGAAAAAGATACAGTTATGCTCGAGATACGAACAAATGTCTTACCTGTTGGTAATCATACCACCCTCGGGAGAGCACTGCGGATCTCCTAAGTATCCTACCATCATTGTGAATGTTCACTTTGTTTAAGAACAAATTTTTTTTGAAAAATTTGTTTATTTTGAAAACAATGATACTTTATCAATTAAAAACATGCAAAACATTTATTGAGTTGAAACAAATAAGAGTGCAAATAATTGGATAAAAGCTCAAATTGATGTGATGGAATGGTAGTCTGCAAAGGGCGAGACTCCATAGATCTGTACAAGTTTGAAATCGGTGATATATATTGGAGAGGGCTACATTGAACATAGTGACCTTCCTCTACCATTCTGAACTTTCGATGTATTCGGAGCTTCATTCGACGACGAATCGAGAATCCCTGACGGATGACAGATATAGAGCACAGTCTTGTCAAGATGCAGTTACTTGCCAAATCCCTAAATTTTGCCTAGATTGCCCCAGTGTGAGGTGATCAATCCAGCGGGATGCAAATTCCTTTTTTCAACGTCTCTAACTTTTGCCTGGATCGCCCTTTCGGGTTTTCAATCCACCGAGACGCTCCTTCTTGCCTAAGTCGCCCTTTGGGGTGTTCGACTTAGCGAGCTTTTGCTTTTTTTGTTTTTTTTTTTAAGGCAAAGTATTTCTTGACTGCATCGGAATTCACAGGACGAGTGAACTTCTCCATCCATTGTTGTAAGCGTCAAAACATTGCCTGAAAAGGCTCTCTTGACAACATATGGACTTTCAGCTTGGGGGGTTCACTTGCCCCTGGAATCGGGCACGAAAGACAAGACTTTCTTGAGCACAAGGTCCCTCGGAACACACGAGACTTGACCTTCTTGTCGAATGCTTTCATCACTCTCTGCTGATATAACTGACCATGACACATGGCAGTTGATCTCTTTTTTCTTTCAGCTGGATTCAGCATCAGTCAACTTGGGACTTTGAGGGTGCTATTTCTCTTTTGTTTTTTTCTTTCTTTTTCTTTCTTTTGATTTCTTTTGATTTTGCACCCTCTCTTTCTTTGTTTTTTTTTTGATTGATTTTTTTTTTTTTGATTAATGCCCCAGTTGGCTGTTCTGCTGATTCTCGAGATGCAGCTGAGTGTGGTCTTCTTTTCTTGCTCAAGAAGTCGGGAAATACCGTCAGGAATCCCTTCAAGCATCATCTTCTTCCGCTTCGAATACAGGGAATTCAAAATTGGGAGATGACGTCCGATCATTATGTTCAATGGGTTTGAGAAACAACCTGCATAAAGATTTTGAGTATAAAAAGCACTTTGAAAATCAAACAAGACAATCGTTATGCAGATGAAAAGATTGCTTTTATTCTTGTTTTTAGGGTCTTTTGTGATCACCAATTTCATGCAAAAAGCGAAAAGGGAAAACAAATGGAAAAACAAATGTTTAACATGAATTTATTTGAATGAAAATATCATTGCACAAAATGTTGCCAACAATGTCATCACTTCTCCTTTTGGCATGGGAGAAGGGTTTTTAAACAAAGTGATTATTGCTCTGACTTATGAACAACTGTAGGAAAGCCCACAGTGACCCAATTGTGATAGATTCCACCGGGGATGACAACTGTCAGTATTTCTTGCATCAGCAGCTTCTGTTTTCTGAACAAAAAGTCGGCGCCAGCCCAGGACTTGTTATCTTCAAGCTTGATTATCACGGGGACCCAAGTCTTCAAAGTTCAGAATACCTGACCTCACGAGGTCTTGAACCTTCATCTTCAACTGAAAGCAACTATTCACGTCATGACCAGGAGCACCTGAATGATACACACAATGCTGCTCGGGCCTATACCACCACCGAGGGTTGTCGGGTATAGCCGGCGGGTCTCTGGGAGTAATCAAGTTCCGCTCTATCAAAGAGGGATACAACTCTGAGTATGACATAGGGATCGGGTCAAAAATGATCCTCTTCCTCTCATTACCTGTATTGGCTTGATTATCAATGGGAGGCTGGTAAGCCTGCTGTTGAGGACGATGTTGCTGATGTTGATACTGCTGAGTTGGTCTTCTCTGCTGTTGTTGAGGTTGAGTTGCTGGAATAGTCACAGGAGCGACCTGACGATGTGGTCCTCTGTTTGCACTCCTTCGACGGTGCACATCATTTGTTTCACTCTCTCCCCTTCTGGGTGCCTCAGAGAATGGCTTCTTAGAACTTGAAGAGTTTGAAAAGCCAGGATCTTGAATCTTTCCTGCTTTGATAAGGCTCTCAGTCCTTTCCCCACAGACAACAACATCAGAAAAGCTACTGAGCGGGCAACTTCCCATGCGGTCCATGAACACACCTTGCAAGGTCCCAATGAACATGTCAGACAGCTCTCTCTCCAGCATAGGAGGTTGCACTCTAGCGGCTAGCTCACGCCACCTCTGGGCATACTCTTTGAAGCTTTCCTTGGATTTCTGACACAAACTCTGCAGTTGAGTTCGGCTCGGCGCCATGTCCATGTTGTGCTTGTATTGCCTCAGAAAGGCCTCATCCAGCTCTTTCCAGCTTCTGACTGATTCTCTCTTCAGTTCCGTGTACCAGTCCAAAGACGCTCCAGACAAACTGTCTTGGAAAAAGTACATCCACATCTTTTCGTCATCAGTATAAGCAGAGATTTTCCTGAAGTAAGCTTGCACATGGGTGCGAGGACAGGAGGTGCCGTTGTACTTTTCGAATGAGGGTGCTTTGAATTTGTACGGGATTCTCAAGCCCTCTACCAGCCCCATATTTGTAACATCAAATCCGAGGGAGTTCTGGCATTCCATCGCACGGATCTTCTCAGCCAGGGCATCAACCTTACGATCCCTATCCTCAATTCTGACCACTTCATCATCCTCACTCAGCAACGTGAACATGTCCTCTTGTCTGTCAACAATCGGAGCAGGATGACGAATGGGAGCCCGGGTAGCTCTGGCATTGACCTCTGCAGCAAGAGGTTGTCCAATGATTCTGATGCCCCTCAACTCATCACCCACATCATAGTCACTGGCGGGAGCGGCAGCAGCAGCAATATCATTCACAGGAACACCCACTGGTGAAGCACGGTTGGCAGTTGGAATCACAGCTTCCTGTCTCTGGGCTAAGGCACGCAACTCCTCTTGCCCCTGAACAACCCCTTGCATCATGCTCATGAATTGGGCCATGTTTCCCCCCATCTCAGCTAGCTCAGCTTGAACCTGGTCCATACTTCTCTGTTGATTTAGTCTGGTTGAGGTGCGGACGATGATCAACAATCCTGTCTCAGTCAAAACCCAAAGTGAGAAGTCGTGTCCCCAAACATGTCTGCAAAGCAAGGATGATATGTGCATGATATGTGTATGATGCGGATGCTATTTTATCATGAATGATCCTGAAAAGGATATGCGTATGCGAGTTAACTTTTTTTTTCTTTTTTCATGCATTATTGTTTTTTTTTTTTGAAAATAAACATGCTATGATGCAAATGATGGAGCCAAGACTGGCCGGCTGTGCATCTCAGAACACTGGATCGAAGCTCCGGCTTGAACTCGGAGTCACAATTCATCTGAAACCCAAGGTCAATCTGATCAACTGGCATCTGAACCCACTCTGAGGAGCCAAAACACTATCTGAGCGAGTACCCTCAAATTCAGCCCAGGGATCCGAAATAAACGGAACCCTCCGATCAATACCAGGGTCGAACCTCCGGCGTTCAGAATTAATGTCCAGAATTCATAGTCACCATCAGTACCGGGAGTCACCAACTGTACCTGTAAAAATGATCATCCCCGCCCCACTCACGGGTGTCATCTAGGCCAGGGTAAGGTTGAGAGAAACGCAGCATAAATAACCTTTCGCAAAATATCATCATGTGCACACCCGATGTATGCACCGATAATATCCCACCAGGGTCTGAACTGCTCGTGATATCAATGTTCCGCTAAGTGGCATACACCACCCGCTTCCCATGAATCACTCTATTCCTAGGTTTCCTAGATTTCACGCATAGCCTGGGTATTAGGCCTTTTACCTCGAGTAACTCCCACCCCAAACAGAGAAACACAACACAACCAGCAGATGAATATGAATGAATGCAAACATTAATGCAAACAATAAATGCAAACAGTAAATGCAAATATATACAAATGAATGCAATAAATAAAGCAGCACAAAGCAACCAAAACCCTAACCTAGAGAGCGCTAGGAGAGACTCGCTTAGGGAAGATGGACCAGCAAGAGGTCAACTTCTCTAACAATCCCCAGTAGAGTCGCCAGCTGTCGCATTACGCGAAAAACCGGCGGGAAAACAAGAACGACAGAGCCGCCACCGTGCGTTATTTATCCCAAAAGAGGGAAAGGAAACGCTCAGAGTAAACCTGGAAAAGACATGGTCTCGCGACCAAAGAGAATGGGATCGGGAGTCGGTTATGCGAAGGGAAGGTATTAGCACCCCTACGCATTCGTCGTACTCGACGGGATCCACGCACAATAAGAAGGAAAATGGTTGCTAAAACACTGCTCAAATAAACATCTACACAGGCCGAAAGAGACACAAGAAAACAGACAAGACTGAAACTGACTCGGCAGGATACCGCATCCTGGGCCTACTTAGTCTATCAGGCATAGACATCAGAGTCGAAGTAGTTCGGACTGGGGAAAACACATGCTCGCTAGGATATCGCATCCTATGCATACGTATCTCCTTGGACGAAGGAGAATCAGAGCATTCGTAGCTCGGCTGACACGCACACAAACAAACACAGGCAAAGGCAAACGTGGAGCCTGAATGCCAATCACTGGACTTACATCAGCATCCGAACCGAAACACACACAGGAAACCAACTGCCAATCGCTGGACTTACGTCGGACTCCAACCAGAAAAAGGAGAAATAACTCACACAAACAAAACAAAAGGGCGCCCGGAGAGATCAGCTCATCTCCTGCCTACGTACCTCATCTGGTATGAGGATCAGGGCGACGTAGTTCCCCTACGGAGGGAAAAAGGACTAGCCTAACCAGATAACAGAGGGAGACGCAACACTAGGGAGACTATGACTCGAGCCTAGATGTTGTCATGCAAAATCATCCCTAAGTTAAGGTTTCTAGCTAAACTTGCACAGGAAGCAAGCCTATCCTAAACATGACTTGCACAGGAAGCAAGCCACACCTAACTTGCACAGGAAGCAAGCTAAACTAAACCTAACTTGCACAGGAAGCAAGCTAAAGCAAACACACAAACACAAGTAGCACACACTATATGCAAGCAATGGGCTCAAACAAGGTTAGGTTTTAGTCGAGGGGTCATATCAACCTCAACAAACAAACCACTGGGACTGGGTAGTGTTAGCTCTTAACCTTGCCATTGAGGGGCTAAGGTGAAGCAGATGAAAGGTGAGTGAAGATGAGACTTCACAGCTCTTATCCCTGGCCTGGGAGAGCTTAAGACAAGAATATGTGGGCTCAGAAAGGAGGAACCCTTCTACACATTTGAAACTGACTCAACTGTACAATTGTACAATATCTTGGGTTTGTATCTGCAATGCATCAACACAGTGGTGTGAGCAAAGCAGATGACACACAGAATAGCAAAGGATAGATTGCATATCCCTTGGGTTCTGCCAATTGCCTCTTCACTTAGGAGGTCTTTGACTCTATACAAGGACAAATGTAAACAGTCACAAACATTGCCTCTTAAGGAGGACTTCAGACAGTTGCCTGGCCAAGTAACAGGCCAGGTCTTCCAGACTACATGAAGATGAGAAATTATACCTCAATGCAAATTGCTATTCAAGCAAAGCACAGCAAAGTTCACAAGGAACTAAAAGCAACTAAAGGTACCTGAAACCAGTCAGACAACATCAGTATACAAGTCAAAGTTAAAGCAGAAAGAGATAGAGATGAACAGTCACACAATCAATTAAATATGCAATGCACAAGGCTCAAAGCATGTGAGCCAAGCAACCTACAAAACAAACAAGTTAGTCATGACAATCAAGCAAGCTCAATCAATTTGTATAAGTTTCTTTGGGCAATTGCTTCTGATAACATGAAATTATATCACATTTTAGGACTTAATTCAATTAGATTATATTATCATTTACTTTAATTTATCTCATTTTATCAGATATTATGCGGTATTTCCTTTCTATTTATGTCAGGTATCCATTTTGAAGCAAAAGTGAAAAAGGGAAGAAAAGGAGGTGTAAAAAGGAATAAAAAGGAAACAAATAACAAAGACCAAGCCCAGCCCAAAGAAAGCGCACGTTGTACCTGTGACGGGCGTCACAAAGGTTGTGACGAGCGTCACACTAAGCACACTCCTGTGACGAGCGTCACACATGGTGTGACGCACGTCACACCATTCCCCTATATTTTTGGCACTAGGAACTCAACTGACCACGTTGAAAGCTATTTCCACGCTTGACCCTCGGAACGAAAAGACCGCGCATACGGAAACCCTTGGAAAGTCGTTACACAAGTAGCAGTATAAATAGCAGCTAATTGGGAAAGCTCTGGGTTCGGAGATTTTCCACGCCTTTTGCCGTTCTCTCATTTTTTTTCTTCCAGCAGTTTAGGCTTATATTTTTATAGTATTACTTTGCAGAATTTTTATTGTTTTACCTTTTTGCAATTCTATTGTCTTTTCTAGCATTCATTTAATTCTTTTCGCACAATAGTTTCTACACCGGAAACTATTGTGCAACTTTTACCGGATCTAACCTTACGTTAGAATCTAGTTTTTCTTATTTTTCCTTGGTTTAAGTTATTGTTTAATTGAAGAATCCGAGAACAAATCCTACCGGCTTGTGGTGGAGTGTTCAAGACTATTGTTTAACGCATTCAGGTTCTTTAATCATTATTTAATGCTTTGCTTTATTAATTATTTATATTATTTGCCTGGGATGAGTCTGTTTATGCATGATATGTATTTTTGTTTGTTTAGCATGTCTGGCTAATTCGCCTAGATATCGGTATGTAAAGTAAGCGGAATAAGGGATCAAGACTAAGTCGGTCTAATTAAACTTAAAATTAAAATCAATCTTTTTACGGTCTCAATTTACAGGTTTAATAACAAGATTTTTTACAAAAGTAAAAGACATAAAGAAGTTAAAATCAATAGAGCGAGAGTTTGAGGTTTTAATTGGACAGTGTAAATTAGGCATTAATTCTAGATCAGGGCGAGAGCAAGTTTTAGAGTTAATTAAATTCTGACCTTTTCCAAAAAGTATTCTTAAAGATTGAATGTGAGGACGAGAGTTAAGCATTCGGGTTTAATTGTATAACCTAAGTCAACAGAGCGAGAGTTTGAGATAAGGGTGTTTAAAACGGTCAGTGTTTTCTTAAAAAGAGTTTCTGCAACTTTATTGCTTTCAAAAAGTGGTTTTTGACTTAATTATAAGTGACAGCTACATTAACATAAAATCATGGTTTATTCAACAGAGCGAGAGTTTGAGATAAAACCTTTAATCAATAAAGTTAACTGAAACGATTTATTTTAAAACCAAGAAACCGACAAAGAATTGATTCCCTAATTACGACGAACTACATACCGATATCCGCTTTATTAATATTTAATCTAGATCTTAGTTTAGTTTTTAGCTTCGCCCCCAAACAATCAACCATTATTCACCTTAGCTTTACGTAGTAACCTTAGATAACGGTATATCGATTCATAAGTCCCTGTGGGATCGATATCTTTTAAAACTACGCGATAGAACTGTGCACTTGCAGTTTGTACCCCAAATTCGACTCATAAAGTCGAGCGATAAAGTTTTTGGCGCCGTTGCCGGGGACTTCTATTTAATCGATATCGTAACTCTTCCGTTACGCTGTAGAGACTAAGGTTTCTCTTTTCTTCTATTCTTTCTTTCGTTGGTTTGTATGCCACGCACTCGCTCACAAGGCGAACCGCTCTATTTACGAATCAACGATATCGAACTATATCTCCGAGTCTTACGACGAATTCGGGAATATCGTGCTGCAAACAATCTCCCTCCTATAGAACTTCCTGATTTCAAAAACCTTTTTCCTTCGATAACCGAGATGGCAGAACCAGCTCGTGCTCTTAGAGATTACGCCGCTCCATCGCAAGATGAGCCGCATTCAAGTATTGCTCCGCCCGCAATCGAAGCAAATAACTTCGAACTTAAACCTTCGCTGTTGCAGGCGGTGCAACAGAACCAATTCTCTGGAAATCCTACCGAGGATCCAAACCTTCATTTATCCGTATTTGTTCAATACGCTGATACTGTTAAAGCTAATGGTGTCACTTCAGAGGCAATTCGACTTCGTCTTTTTCCTTTCTCACTAAGAGATAGCGCTAGAAGATGGCTTCAATCTCTCCCTTCCAACTCAGTCACCACATGGAACGAGTTGAAGAAAGTTTTTCTTGCCCGATACTTTCCGCCAAGCAAAACAGCTATGTTAAGAGCCCAGATAAACGGATTTAAACAGAAAGACAACGAGTCTCTTTTCGAAGCATGGGAAAGATACAAAGACATGATGAGACTTTGCCCACACCATGGTTTGGAAGACTGGTTAGTAATTCACACATTTTATAATGGTCTCTTATACAACACAAGGTTAACAATAGACGCCGCTGCAGGTGGTGCATTAATGAACAAACCTTATGCTGATGCTTACCAGCTTATCGAGAGCATGGCCCAAAACCACTATCAGTGGGGAACCGAACGAACAACGGTGGAAAAACCTCAAACGAAAACTGGCATGTACGAGATAAGTAACCTTGATCACGTTAACGCAAAAGTGGATGCTCTGGTCCAGAAAATTGAAAGTTTAAACGTATCACCCCCAGCCGCCGTGGTTGCTATAACTCAGAATTGCGAGGTCTGTGGAATCCAAGGCCACACTCCTACGGACTGTCAACTCTTGACAGGAATCCAAGCAGAACAAGTAAACTATGCTCAAGGAAGCCCCTATTCGAACACCTATAACTCAAATTGGAAGAACCATCCAAACTTTTCATATAAGAGCAATAACGCTTTGTACGCACCTGGACAGTCTCCAAATCAAGCCCCAGCTATACCTCCGGGATATCAGAAACCGAACCCATCCATGCCTAACAATAACGCCCCTAGGAAATCCAACTTGGAAATCATGATGGAAAACTTTATAGCTTCCCAACAACAAACCAATAAAGATTTCTTAAACCAGAATGTACACACTGGCGAACAACTTAAACAACTAGCAAGCAAAGTAGATGCCTTGGCTACCCATAACAAAATGCTGGAAACACAAATATCACAAGTAGCTCAACAACAAGCACCTACTGCTGCCCCAACTGGTACATTCCCTGGACAGCCCCAACCTAACCCGAGAAGCCACGCTCATGCAATTATATTAAGAAGTGGAACGGAAGTGGAAGGACCGTCTGATCCAAGGATAGAAAACCAAAACCCTAAGAAACCAACTGAGGAAAGTGAACCTAAGGAAAAGGAAGAGAGTAATAAGGAAACCCTAGAAAAGAAGGAACCTTATGTACCACCACCACCTTACAAACCACCTATACCTTACCCTCAAAGGCTTGTTAAAACCAAAGATGCGGGCCAATTTAGAAAATTTGTTGATCTCCTTAAACAATTAAACGTTACAATCCCGTTCACCGAAGCTATTACGCAGATGCCCTCATATGCTAAATTCTTAAAAGAAATCCTTTCTAATAAGAGGAAACTTGAGGATAGCGAAACCGTTACACTCCCTGCCGAATGTAGCGCTATAATCCAAAACATGCCCCCTAAACTCAAGGATCCAGGTAGTTTCTCTATACCCTGTCACATAGGAAAATTTGTCATCGACAAAGCCCTATGCGATTTAGGAGCCGGAATTAGCGTTATGCCTTTATCCATATGTAAGAAACTGGAAATGGGAGAATTAAGACCAACCAAAATGTCTGTGCAACTAGCAGATCGTTCCATCAAATATCCTGTAGGAATCCTTGAAAACGTTCCCGTACGCATAGGTCAATTCTACATTCCCACTGATTTTACAATTATGGACATTAGAGAAGATGATATTACACCCATTATACTGGGAAGACCATTCTTAGCAACTGCCGGTGCAATCATAGACGTAAAACGAGGACGACTCACCTTCGAAGTAGGTGAAGAGAAAATTGAATTCATTCTTTCCCAATTCTTGAAAGCACCTGCAATAGAAGATACATGTTACTTCATGGATATCATCGATGAATGCATAAAAGAAGCAGAGTTAGAAGAAGACAAATCATCTGACTGCCTTGTAGAAGACAGATCTAACCAATGTTTAGCAATAACACCGGATCCTACGCAATGTCTTAACAAACCAACCCCTGATCTGAAAACACTTCCCAAAAATCTGAGATATGAATTCCTAGACTTAGAACTTGAACGACCTGTGATAGTTAATGCAGACCTAGGGAGACTCGAAACAGAAAAACTCTTACATATCTTAAGGAAGTATCCAACCGCACTAGGGTACCACATCACCGATCTTAAAGGAATAAGTCCTTCTATTTGTATGCACCGCATCATGTTAGAAGAAGACTGTAAAACCTCTAGGGAACACCAGAGAAGACTAAATCCGATCCTGAGTGAGGTAGTAAAGAAGGAAATAACCAAGTTATTGGAAGCAGGTATTATATATCCTATATCTGATAGCAAATGGGTTAGTCCTGTGCACGTTGTACCAAAGAAAGGAGGCATAACCGTTATTGAAAACGAAAAAGGGGAAACTATAACTAAACGAATCGAATCAGGATGGAGAATGTGCATTGATTATAGGAAACTAAACAAAGCAACCCGAAAAGATCATTTCCCTTTACCATTCATTGACCAAATGTTAGAACGATTAGCAAAACATTCACATTTCTGTTATCTAGACGGTTATTCAGGCTTCTTTCAAATACCAATTCACCCTGATGACCAAGAAAAGACAACGTTCACATGCCCTTTTGGTACCTTCGCTTATAGACGAATGCCGTTTGGTCTGTGTAATGCCCCTGCAACCTTTCAAAGATGCATGATGGCAATTTTCGCCGACTTTCTCGAAAACATCATGGAAGTATTTATGGATGACTTTTCTGTATACGGACAAAGTTTCGAAGAATGCCTTGAAAACCTGGAAAGAGTTCTTGAGCGATGTGTAAAAGTAAACTTAGCACTTAATTGGGAAAAGTGCCACTTTATGGTACAAGAAGGAATTGTCTTAGGACACATCATCTCGAACAGAGGAATTGAAGTAGACAAGGCTGTAGCACCTCAAATTTGCACCTATCATTGTACATACATTCTCATATTAGGTCATAACATAACATGGTCCACTGCATAGCATTGCATTGTCCCTTTTGCCTCAAGTGCAAGATCATCAGAAGAATTAGGTCAAACTGATCAGGAGATCAGTCAACCAAGCAAGCAAGTGTGTTTCTCAAGGAGCCAAGGCCCTAGGGTTGGTCCAACATGTTCACATGACTTGGGGATCCATTTGAAGTGTTTAAGTCAAAGGTTGGATGCTCAGAAGTCATCAGTCAATGCACAGTCAGTCAGAAACCCTAGAAAGTCAAACTTGGTCAACTGTGGTTGATTTTATGGTTTTGATGGATGGATTTGGTTTGAGAGAGCTTATTCATGTCCCAATAGGCCTCATATATCATGGCAAACATCATCATTGAAGAATTTGAAGCAAAATCAGAAATTTCCAAAAATAGAAACTGGACCTGTAATTTTAACTGCCAAAAATGGAAACTTCTTGATCCCAAACTTACATCATGATACAAGCTTCAAATGAATTTTTGCCCAACATGAAAGTTGAATATCTTGTTCTCCCATTTCCAAAAAGTCCAAGAACTCTCAATTCCCATGTATGGTTGTCAAGATATGATCAATTCATTTTCAAATTTTCTTGAACTTCAAAAGGCCATATCTCTCAAACCATTTGGCCAAAATTGGTGAGGTTTTTTCCAACAAGTCACATTTAATCCCCTCTTTCCAAAAATGTCATCCTCATTCACCAAAACTTCACCATTCAAAATGGCCTTTTTGGACTTGCATTATTTAATTTCAAGTGAAGTTAAAATTTGACTTTTCCAAATATTGATTTTTAAGCATTTTGGCCAATTGGAAACATTTTGAAATGTTATTTGAAGCATGCTTGAGGCCCAAACTCGGGCAGAACACACACCCTCCTTGCCACTTGGTGAAAATTAGCAAATTGACAAAATTGCTTCATTTAAGCTAATGTTGATTAACACTTGCTTAGCCAATGCAAAACAGAGATATATAAACATCATTTTCTGTCAAAAACCCTAGCGGCAGCCACATCTTATACACAGAAAAACCCTTTGCTCTCAAAAAATACACAATCCTTTCATTTTAAGATTCTGCAAAAAACCATCAAAGAACAGGACCCCTGCTCATTTGTTCTTCATTTTGCCAACCATTTGGAGGCCTTTGCAAGTGTCAATCACCAACTGGAAGTTCATCTCGAGTCTGTTTTCACCAAGCACCCATCAATGGCAAGTTTCGATTTAAGCTGGATTTGGGTTTGTTGAGCTAAACTTCTTCAACTAATCATCAATACTAACCACAAGCTTCACCTGTTTCAAGCCAAAGCATTCAAAACAACACTGTTTCACTCTTTTCTTCAAGAACAAGTAAATCTTCGAATCTCTTATTTCATTAAACTATGCCATGCCTCTTGTAGATCTTTGTCTGCTGGTTTCATTAAGCTTTAAATCGCATAAAATGGTTGAGTATTGAGTGAAATATTTGGAAATGAAATTTGTTGTTCATTGTTGATTTTGCTCGATTCATGTCATTCAGTGTGTTTCAATGCAATTGGTAGTTGGATTTGTAATGTTTGAGGTTTGCTGATTCGAATGCCATGCTTGATTTGATGTTCTGGGCGATTTGATTTTTCATGTTTGAATGAAGAAGATGAGCTACAGTAGTGAAACCCTAAGAAACCCAGAAAATTTCATTTGAATCGTGTTTCTGCTTTTGAATCTTTGCTTGCATGAAGTGTTACTGTTTCATTAGCATGAAGCCTGTCCCAGCGTGCCACATCCCCAGGTGCTACGCACCGTTTCATTTAAATGAACCAATTATTACCATTATGCCATTCCGTATTTAAATATTCACTAAATCATTTATTTGTTTCATTTTTATTTCACTTTGTTAGCCAATCTTGCAAAAATCACAACTCATTCATTTTAATTCCAAAATTCATGAATTTTTTTTGCATATTGCTCATGTGGATCTCTACTTTTTTATCATGATTTTTTCTGATTTTTTGGATGAGTGAATTTTAAATGGCATTAGGGTTTTGTTCATGTGCCCAATTTTTGTACATCTTGCCAAATCCTTTGTGAAATTGTGATGCATTATCCAATGGCCCTGAAATTTTTTGAGTACAAACTAGACTCATTCATGTTTATTTTGATATAAAGTTTGTGAATTTCTCATTTCTGGATTGGGAGTTGTGAATTTTTGAAGTAGGGTGTGACAATTTGTGTCACACCATTGATATGCAACTTCATGATTTTTGATACCATGCTTCTTGACCTTCAATTGATCTAAATTTTTGCATGAGCCTACTCTTGTATGTCTAGTTTGCACATGATTTTTCTTGGAATTATTTGTGCCATTTTCCATTTGTTTGAGATTTTCTCCCCTGTTTGACCAAAATGTTGACCTTATGTGATACATGTTGCCATTTCATTTGTGAAATCCTCATACTTTATTAGATGGACATGAAATTTTACATGAGATAACTAGACATCCTAAGCTTTGCCATGGTTTTAGTCCCATTCATTTATCATACACCATCTCTGATTTATGATTTTTCTAAGTTGATGTATGTTTGGTTGACTTCTTTGAGCATGTTCAAAATTGTTTTGACTTTCTGATTTTCATTGACTGCCTTCCACTTGTCCAAATGAGATGAAATTTGACATGCTTACCATGCTATGTGTTAGGATTGATCATGATTTATTTGGTGATTTTTGGAAATGTTTGAGTTGACTTTTGATGCAAGTCTTTCTGTTGACTTCTATGAGCTCTCATTTGCCATGCTTTGACTTCTTTTGCTTATGAAATGATGATGATGCATGATATGAACATGAAACTAATTGGGTTTGCTTCCTAAATGTTTGAATTTGATTTTAATTGGACATTGCTTGCTGTTTTGGCTTTCTCATTCATTTTTGACCCTAGGCTTGTCCTAGTGGTCCTGTGGCTTATGTTTGAGTTCATGTTTTCAGGTTAATCCACAAATGCTTCAAAGAGATCATTACAATTTGATTGAGTTCATCTGATTATCATGAGCTAACCTCTTTGTTTTGTAGGTTGCTTGGCTCATATGCCTTGAGCATTGTGCTTTGCCCCTTTGTTAATTGTATTGACTGTTGATTCTTACCTCCTTTGCTTTAGCTTTTGAATTGTGTACTGATCTGTTTGACTATTTCAGGTACCATTAGTTGCTTAGTTCTTTGAACTTGCTTTGCTTTGCTTTAATAGCAACTTGCTTTGAGGTATAATCCCTTAATCTTCATGTAGTCTGGAAGACCTGGCCTGTTACTTGGCCAGGCAACTGTCTGAAGTCCTCCTTAAGAGGCAATGTTTGTGTTTGTTTACAATTTGTCCTTGTACATATTCAAAGACCTCCTAAGTGAAGAGGCAATTGGCAGAACCCAAGGGATATGCAACCTATCCCCTGCTATTCTGTGTGTCATCTGCTTTGCTCACACCACTGTGTTGATGCATTGCAGATACAAACCCAAGATCTTGTACAATTGTACAGTTGAGTCAGTATCAAATGTGTAGAAGGGTTCCCACTTTCTGAACCCACACATTCTTGTCTTGAGCTCTCCCTGACCAGGGATAAGAGCAATGAGGCACACCCCTCATCTCCTTTCATCTGCTTCACCTTAGCCCCTCAATGGCAAGGTTAAGAGCTAACACTACCCAGTTCCAGTGGTTTGTTTGTTGAGGTTGATATGACCCCTCGACTAAAACCTAGCCTTGATGTTTGAGCCCCTTGTTGGTGTGTTTATTTCATGCTGTATGTGTTTGTGTGGTGTGATTGTATCCCCTAGGTCTGCTAGACTCCGCGTAGTCTCGTTTGCATGTCAATTAAGGTAGCACGGTTCCTTCGTCTAGGACTTCCTTTCTTGCTTGAGCTTTCCTAAAACACAAACAAACATTATCCCCTCTTAAGGATACGTCCACTCCTTCTACTACAGATGAGTAAGTCTCCAAAGGTCGAGCATCAGGTAGATTGCGCAGTGACGTTGTCCACTTAAAAAACACAAACCAACGGGCATAGTTTAGCCGAACTACGGCAACTCTGATTCTCATGTCCAGATGAGATACGTAGGCACGAGATGCGATGTCTTGTCGAGTTTGACTAACCACTAACACTAATTCATTTCTCTCGCCCTCGTTGCGATTGAGACCTCCCCTTTCTCTTGCCCTAGTTGCAATCGAGACCCTTGCTTCCTGTGCAAGTTAGGTTAGGTGTGGCTTGCTTCCTGTGCAAGTTAGCTAGAAACCTTAACTTAGGGATGATTTTGCATGACAACATCTAGGCTCGAGTCGTAGTCTCCCTAGTGTTGTGTCTCCCTCTGTTATCTGGTTAGGCTAGTCCTTTTTCCCTGCGTAGGGGAACTACATCGCCCTGATCTTCATACCAGATGAAGTATGTAGGCAGGAGATTGAGCTGATCTCTCCGGGCGCCCTTTTTTTTCTTTTTGTGTGTGTTGTTTGACAGTTGCTAGGCTCGAGTGCCTGACTCCTTAGCAATTTGTTGTCTGTTTGTTTGAGTGTGTGCTTGACAGTTATAGGCTCGAGTCCCCGACTCCCTATTAACCTGTTGTGTTGTTGTGTGCTTGGAAGCTGATGTAAGTCCATCGAGTGGCATTCGGGTTCCAGTGTGTGTGTGTTTTGGTTCGGATGCTGATGTAAGTCCAGTGATTGGCATTCAGGCTCCACGTTTGCCTTTGCCTGCGTTTGTTTGTGTGCGTGTTAGCCGAGCTACGGATGCTCTGATTCTCCTTCGTCCGAGGAGATACGTATGCATAGGATGCGCTATCCTAGCGAGCATGTGTCGTTTCCCCAGTCCGAACTACTTCGACTCTGATGTCTATGCCTGATAGACTAAGTAGGCCCAGGATGCGGTATCCTGCCGAGTCAGTTTCAGTCTGTTTTCTTGTGTCTCTTTCAGCCAGTGTGTGTGAGTGTGAGCAGTGTTATAGCAACCATTTTTCCTTCCTTTTGTGCGTGGATCCCGTCGAGTACGACGGATGCGTAGGGGTGCTAATACCTTCCCTTCGCATAACCGACTCCCGAACCCATTATCTTTGGTCGCGAGACCATGTCTTTCCTAGGTTTACTCTGAGCGTTTCCTTTCCCTCTTTTGGGATAAATAACGCACGGTGGCGGCTCTGTTGTTTCTTGTTTTCCCGCCGGTTTTTCGCGTAATGCGACAGTTGGCGACTCTGCTGGGGAAAAAGAGAAGTTGACCTGTGCTGGTCCGTCTTCCCTAAGCGAGTCTCTCCTAGCGCTCTCTAGGTTAGGGCTTTGTTTGCTGTTGTATTTATTGCATTCATTTGTATATATGTGCATTTATTGTTTGCATTTATTGTGTGCATTGATGTTTGCATTCATTCATATTCATTTGCTGGCTGTGCTGTGTTTCTCTGTTTGGGGTGGGAGTTACTCGAGGTAAAAGGCCCAATACCCAGGCTATGAGTGAAATCTAGGAAACCTAGGAATAGAGTGATTCATGGGAAGCGGGTGGTGTACGCCACTTAGCGGAACATTGACATCACGAGCAGTTCAGACCCTGGTGGGATATTATCGGTGCATACATCGGGTGTGCACAGGATGATATTCTGCGAAAGGTTATTTATGCTGCGTTTCTCTCGACCTTACCCTGGCCTAGATGACACCCGTGAGTGGGGAGGGATTGATCATTTTAACAGGTACAGTTGGTGACTCTCGGTACAGATGGTGACTGTGAATTATGGACATTTATTTCTGGGACGCCGGAGTTCTGTCCGTGGTTTATCAGCGGATTCCGTTTATTTCGGATCCCCGGGTTGAATTTGAGAGTACCTGTTCAGAGGATCTGGCTGTCATCCGTTCAGTGGATGTTCCTGTGATGGTAGTGATGTAATCTCCAGTTCCGTTTATTTCGGAACTTCCCAAGTCGGATTTATGGTGACTTGGTTCTTCAGATTGGTTTCAGATGACAGTATCAGTTGACTTTGGGTTTCAGATGGATTGTGACTCCGAGTTCCAGCTGAAGCTTCGACCCTGTGCCTTGAGACGCACAGCCTGACCAGTCATGTTGCATCATTTGCATCATAGCATATTTATTTTCAAAAAATAATAATGCAAGAAAAAAGTTAACTCGCATACGCATATCCTTTATCAGGATCATTCATGATAAAATAGCATCCGCATCATGCATATCATGCACATAACATCCTTGCATTGCAGACATGTTTGGGAGAGACTTCTCACTTTGGTTCCTGACTGAGACAGGATTGCTGATCGTCGTCCGCACCGCTACTCAACAAGATTAAATCAACAGAGGAGTATGGACCAGGTTCAAGCTGAGCTAGCTGAGATGAGGGCGAACATGGCCCAGTTCATGAACATGATGCAAGGGGTCGTTCAGGGGCAAGAGGAGCTGCGTGCCTTAGCCCAGAGACTGGAAGCCGTGATTCCACCAGTCCACCGTGCTTCACCAGTGGGTGTACCCGTTCATGAGAATGCTGCTGTCACTATTCTCGTCAATGATTATGCCGTGGGTGATGAATTGAGGGGGATCAGAATCAGTGAACAGCCTCTTGCTGCAGAGACTGTTAATGTCAGAGCAACCCGCGCTCCGGTTCGCCATCCTGGCTCTTCAAGTTCTTCCGGTTCTAAGAAAACATTCTCTGGGGCACCCAAAAGGGGAGAAAGTGAAACAAATGCTGTGCACCGTCGGAGGAGTGCGAACAGAGAACTATATCGTCGGGTCGCTGCTGTAACTACTCCAGCCACTCAAACTCAACAGCAACAGAGAAGACCAACTCAGCAGCATCAGCATCAACAACATCGTCCTCAGCAGCAGGCTTACTAGCCTCCCAACGATAATCAAGCTGGTACAAGTAATGAGAGGAAGAAGATCATTTTTGATCCAATCCCCATGTCCTACGCCGAACTGTATCCCTCTCTGATAGAGCGGAACTTGATTACTCCCAGAGACCCGCCGCCCATACCCGTCAGCCCTCGGTGGTGGTATAGGCCTGAACAACATTGTGTGTATCATTCAGGTGCTCCTGGTCACGATGTGGATAGCTGCTTTCAGCTGAAGATGAAGGTTCAAGACCTTGTAAGGTCAGGTATTCTGATCTTGGAGGATTTAGGCCCCCGTGTTAATCAAGCCTGAAGATAACAAGTCCTGGGCTGGCGCCGACTTTTCTTCAAAAGGGTTGTTCAGAAAACAGAAGCTGCTGATGCAAGAGATACTGACAGTTGTCATCCCCGGTGGGATCTATCACAATTGGGTCACTGTAGGCTTTACTACAGTTGTTCATAAGTCAGAGCAATAATCACTTTGTTTAAAAACCCTTCTCCCATGCCAAAAGGAGAAGTGATGACATTGTTGGCAACATTTTGTGCAATGATATTTTCATTCAAATAATTCATGTTAAACATTTGTTTTTCCATTTGTTTTCCCTTTTCGCTTTTTGCATGAAATTGGTGATCACAAAAAATCCTAAAAACAAGAATAAAAGCAATCTTTTCATCTGCATAACGATTGTCTTGTTTGATTTTCAAAGTGCTTTTTATACTCAAAATCTTTATGCAGGTTGTTTCTCAAACCCATTAAACATAGTGATCAGACGTCATCTCCCAATTTTGAATTCCCTGTATTCGAAGCGGAAGAAGATGATGTTGAAGGGATTCCTGACGAGATTTCTCGACTTCTTGAGCAAGAAAAGAAGATCACTCAGCTGCATCTCGAGAATCAGCAGAACAGCCAACTGGGGCATTAAAAAAAAAAAAGAAAAAAAATTAATCAAAAAAAAAAAAAAAAAAACAAAGAAAGAGAGGGTGCAAAATCAAAAGAAATCAAAAGCAAAATCAAAAGAAAACAAAAGAGAATAGCACCCTCAAAGTCCCAAGTTGGCTGATGCTGAATTCGATCGAAAAGAAGAAATCAACTGCCATGTGTCATGGTCAATCATATCAGCAGAGAGTGAAAAGAGCACGCGATAAGAAGGTCAAGCCTCGTGTGTTCCGAGGGACCTTGTGCTTAAGAAAGTCTTGTCTTTCACGCCCGGTTCCAGGGGCAAGTGAACTCTGCAAGCCATGAACGTCCATATGTTGTCAAAAGAGCCTCTTCAGGCAGTGTTCTGACACTTACTACAATGGATGAAGAAGTTCACTCGTCCTGTGGATTCTGATGCAGTCAAGAAATACTTCGCCTAAGATAAAAACAAAAAAGCAGAATAGCTCGCTAAGTCGAACACCCCAAAGGGCGACTTAGGCAAAAAGGAGCGTCTCGGTGGATTGAAAACCCGAAAGGGCAATCCAGGCAAAAGTTAGAGACATTGAAAAAAAAAAAGAATTTGCATCCCGCTAGATTGATCACCTCACACTGGGGCAATCTAGGCAAAAATTAGGGATTTGGCAAGAAACTGCATCTTGACAAGACTGTGCTCTATATCTGTCATCCGTCAGGGATTCTCGATTCGTCTTCGACTGAAGCTCCGAATACATCGAAAATTCGGAATGGTAGAGGAAAGGTCATTATGTTCAATGTAGCCCTCTCCAATATATATCACCGATTTCAAACTTGTACAGATCTATGGAGTCTCGCCCTTTGCAGGCTACCATTCTATCACATCAATTTGAGCTTTTATCCAATTATTTGCACTCTTATTTGTTTCAACTCAACAAATGTTTTGCATGTTTTAATTGATAAAGTATCATTGTTTTTCAAAATAAACAAATTTTTCAAAAAAAATTGTTCTTAAACAAAGTGAACATTCACGATGATGGAAGGATACTTAGGAGATCCGCAGTGCTCTCCCGAGGGTGGTATGATTACCAACAGGTAAGACAATTGTTCGTATCTCGAGCATGACTGTATCTTTTTTCCTGCAGAACATTTTCATGGTTTCTCCTCAACGAGGTTGCTCAGTGCAGTGTTGGTTGAAGTTGTTCGCCTTCATGTTCCCGGCAGTACAACATTCTTCCTCCAGGTCCCTGTTAGCCCTATTGTGGGGCATCTCCAGTATAGGTTTGTTCGAGCCCTACCGTGGGGCATTCCCAGCAAGGTTACTATTGAAATACTTTTTGTGGGGCAGTTCCCCAAGCAGAGTGTTTACTGAAGACGTTAGCGTTCGTCTCTCCAACAGAGCAGTCTTCTCCTCTCCCCGCAGGATGATTGTTCCCTATTATCCCAGTCCCCAGTGGATTTTCTTTGCTCTCTGGTGACTTTGGTTTTCCCTCCGGAAGAGTGGTGCCGGAGGGTTGATCCCTGGCCCTGTGTTTACATGTCTGTTTGTCAGCATTCATCATACATTTTAGGTAGAATGCATACATGCATAATCATAGCATTTGGATACTCATGATGCAGCTGTTGCCATGTATCTGTTGATGGTTGTCTCCTGCTATTTTCTAATACAGATCTCCTCAGTAGATCCTCCTAGCAGAGTTGGGTGTGTCTGATCTCTTCATGTAGAGCCAACCCCTTAAGCAGAAAGTGTCTATCCTTTCCTGCCATTTCCCCACTGAGATACATCCTCGTGGATGACGGTTGTTTCCGTTCCCTCCCAACACACATTGGGATGGGTTTTCCCTATTGAGTTCTTTCCTCATTAGGATGAGTCTTGTTTCAGTCTGCCTTTTTGGATCGATCCTAAATTGGCTTCCTGTTGGCTGTCTCTTGTGCTTCCCTGGGGCATAAATGAATAGTCGCTCACTAACCGGCACTCATTCATCTTATCCTCAGCGGAATTTGTTGGCATCTACCTACGAACCGGTAGCTGTAAGTCCTTTCTTTACGGTCTTCTACCCACTACCCGGTAGTTGTAAATCCTTTTTCTCACTCTGTCTCTCAGCAGATCGTTTGTTGGCATCTACCTACGAACCGGTAGCTGTAAGTCCTTTCTTTACGGTCTTCTACCCACTACCCGGTAGTTGTAAATCCTTTTTCTCACTCTGTCTCTCAGCAGATCGTTTGTTGGCATCTACCTACGAACCGGTAGCTGTAAGTCCTTTCTTTACGGTCTTCTACCCACTACCCGGTAGTTGTAAATCCTTTTTCTTACTCTGTCTCTCAGCAGATCGTTTGTTGGCCTCTACCTACAAACCGGTAGCTGTAAGTCCTATCTTTGTGGTTTTCTACCTACTAACCGGTAAAGTTGTAAAATCCCACGTTCTCCCCTTGTTGGAGTTAACCCTTTGTGCTCATCCTATCGATGACTGGTTACTTTTCCGTGGTTTTCTACCTACTAACCGGTAGATGTAATCCCCTCCTTGCAGTTATCAGTATCCGGTTTGCGGTGTTGATATTCTTTTCCCCTCTGGATACTTGCCTTGATCAAGCAGTATTGTCCCCTTTGGGTCTTCCCCTTCTTTTTGGATATTTGCTCCGAGTTAGCAACTTTATCCTCTTTTGATTGGTCATCCTTGCATACCTAGTCCTGGTACCGATGCCTTTCTTGTCGGTCGATTATCCATTTAACAACCTGCAACCCGGTTATGGATAATCTTCCATGCGAGGTTATTATCTACGTTTTGACGGCTATAGATAATATATCTCATGCACTCTTTGGTCAATCTTTCGATTGTTATCACCAGCAGAGTAAGATTCGTATTCCTTGTGGAATCGAATGTCCATCCTTTAACAAGTTTGCTTTCGCTCTCTTCAGGATGATTTCGGTCGTTTATCCATTTAACAACCTACAACCCGGTTATGGATAATCTTCCATGCGAGGTTATTATCTACGTTCTGACGGCTATAGATAATATATCTCATGCACTCTTTGGTCAATCTTTTGATTGTTTTCTCCAGCAGAGTAAGGTTCGTATTCCCTATGGAATCGGATGTCCATCCTTTAACAAAGACTGCTTTTCTAGCCCTCTTCAGGATGTTGAGTGTTTTGGAAAACAAACCAATTCACGCTTTGGTCGGTCACCCGTTTCATACCTACGACCCGGTATCCTTGGTGTTCCTTCCTGTTTGCTCGCTGTTGTGACCTTGATCCCCGAGTGGAGCGGGTTTCACGAAATATTTCTCCAGCAGAGTTCATCCCACCAGTGGATTGGACAGGTTTCAGTAGCGGGTCGATACCTGCATCCCCAGCTGAGTTTGTTTCTACTTGTGAGTTATGCGGGTCGTCCCCGACAGGGTAACAGTTTTTTCCCAAAGCAGAGTTTATCGTATCTGAGGTTTGTATGAGCCTTATCCCCAGAGAGTTGCTTGGTTTATCTTACCCAGCGGAGCAATTATTTCCCCAAGCGGAGTTCTTGTGAATTGATTGGGATGTCCTCAGCAATTTTACTTTTGCCAGTAGCAAGCTGCTTTATTACTCCCCAGCGAGTTACCTTGTCTTCCCCAGCGGAATTGTATTGAAGGTTTCTCAGCACAGTCGTCCTGTGTATTCCCCGACGGAGTTCTCATCATTTTGCATTTTGCATGTAGTAATCATTGCATCCTCAAAACTGCGTAGCATTTCCATTCCATATGGAGCATTACGCCATAGAAAAATTCAAACATATGCATTCATGTGTTCGGAACCCCATCAGACTGTATCCCCTGCAGCGACGGATTTTTGTTCAACCTGTACAACACATTTGCTACAGTTGCTCCAGTCAACATTTGGTGTTAATAATCCCCACAGAGTTTTATTTCCTCATCCGTTGGTGAAAGGAAAGCCTGCTTCTCCCCAGTGAAACCCCCTGCAAGTGTTCAGCCTTGCCCTGTCATCTTGTGGATGTCAGTATCCCGTCAGCACCCGCGTGTGTTGTTTCTTTGGTGTCGGTAAACACCATCCTTCGGTGATTTCCAGTCATGCGTAAGTGTCTGGTCTTCTTTGGTGTCGGTAAACACCATCCTTCGGTGATTTCCAGTCATGCGTAAGTGTCTGGTCTTCTTTGGTGTCGGTAAACACCATCCTTCGGTGATTTCCAGTCATGCGTAAGTGTCTGGTCTTCTTTGGTGTCGGTAAACACCATCCTTCGGTGATTTCCAGTCATGCGTAAGTGTCTGGTCTTCTTTGGTGTCGGTAAACACCATCCTTCGGTGATTTCCAGTCATGCGTAAGTGTCTGGTCTTCTTTGGTGTCGGTAAACACCATCCGTCGGTGATTTCCAGTCATGCGTAAGTGTCTGGTCTTCTTTGGTGTCGGTAAACACCATCCTTCGGTGATTTCCAGTCATGCGTAAGTGTCTGGTTTTCTTTTGATGTCGGTAAACATCCTCTTTCGATGTTCATAACGTCGCTATCCCTTCCCTAGTGAAGATTACTCCTCTCCGTTGGTGTCGATAAACGTCGAGTTTTTCCCGATCATCCGTTGATGATTTGGTTGTGTTCACTCTCCCCAGTAGAGTTTCCTCCTCTCCGTTGGTGTCGATAAACGTCGAGTTTTTCCTAGTCATCCGATGATGTCTAGTTGTACCCCTCTCCATGCAGAGTTACCTCTCCGTTGGTTTCGATAAACGTCGAGTTTTTCCCGGTCATCCGTTGATGATTTGGTTGTGTCCTTCTTCCCTAGTGAAGTATTCCTCCTCTCCGTTGGTGTCGATAAACGTCAAGTTTTTCCTATGCGTCCGTTGGCGTATAGTTGATATCTTTCCCCGCAGGGTCGTCCCCAGTTAATCCTCCTCTCCGTTGGTGTCGATAAACGTCGAGTTTTTCCCAATCATCCGTTGATGATTTGGTTGTGTTCTGTCTCCCCAGCAGTAGTCCTCCTCTCCGTTGGTGTCGATAAACGTCGAGTTTTTCCTATTCGTCCTATGACGTCTAGTTGTACCTGTCCCCACGTGGATTTACCTCTCCGTTGGTCTTGGTAAACGTTGAGTTTTTCCCATTACGTCCGCTGACGTATGGTTGTATCCCTTCCAGTCATTCATTAATGTCTGGTTACCTCTCCGTTGGTCTTGGTAAACGTTGAGTTTTTCCTAGTTGGCCGTTGGCAGCTAGTTGTGATTTCTTTTCCCATTCATCGTCGTTGCGATGTCTGGATGTGGTCGTACCCTTTGAAAACAAAAACCAAAAAATACCCAGTAATAAAAATCAAATCCCAGTGGACGTTTCCATTGGTGGATCCCTGTATTGTGCAAATTCTACGGTTCTTAGTATTCAATCCCTGTTTACCCTGAAAGTCTGACAGCCGTTGCTATCATCCGTTCGGGTTCCCAGCTGATTGAATAGGGGCAGCTGTAGCACCTCAAATTTGCACCTATCATTGTACATACATTCTCATATTAGGTCATAACATAACATGGTCCACTGCATAGCATTGCATTGTCCCTTTTGCCTCAAGTGCAAGATCATCAGAAGAATTAGGTCAAACTGATCAGGAGATCAGTCAACCAAGCAAGCAAGTGTGTTTCTCAAGGAGCCAAGGCCCTAGGGTTGGTCCAACATGTTCACATGACTTGGGGATCCATTTGAAGTGTTTAAGTCAAAGATTGGATGCTCAGAAGTCATCAGTCAATGCACAGTCAGTCAGAAACCCTAGAAAGTCAAACTTGGTCAACTGTGGTTGATTTTATGGTTTTGATGGATGGATTTGGTTTGAGAGAGCTTATTCATGTCCCAATAGGCCTCATATATCATGGCAAACATCATCATTGAAGAATTTGAAGCAAAATCAGAAATTTCCAAAAATAGAAACTGGACCTGTAATTTTAACTGCCAAAAATGGAAACTTCTTGATCCCAAACTTACATCATGATACAATCTTCAAATGAATTTTTGCCCAACATGAAAGTTTAAGATCTTGTTCTCCCATTTCCAAAAAGTCCAAGAACTCTCAATTCCCATGTATGGTTGTCAAGATATGATCAATTCATTTTCAAATTTTCTTGAACTTCAAAAGGCCATATCTCTCAAACCATTTGGCCAAAATTGGTGAGGTTTTTTCCAACAAGTCACATTTAATCCCCTCTTTCCAAAAATGTCATCCTCATTCACCAAAACTTCACCATTCAAAATGGCCTTTTTGGACTTGCATTATTTAATTTCAAGTGAAGTTAAAATTTGACTTTTCCAAATATTGATTTTTAAGCATTTTGGCCAATTGGAAACATTTTGAAATGTTATTTGAAGCATGCTTGAGGCCCAAACTCGGGCAGAACACACACCCTCCTTGCCACTTGGTGAAAATTAGCAAATTGACAAAATTGCTTCATTTAAGCTAATGTTGATTAACACTTGCTTAGCCAATGCAAAACAGAGATATATAAACATCATTTTCTGTCAAAAACCCTAGCGGCAGCCACATCTTATACACAGAAAAACCCTTTGCTCTCAAAAAATACACAATCCTTTCATTTTAAGATTCTGCAAAAAACCATCAAAGAACAGGACCCCTGCTCATTTGTTCTTCATTTTGCCAACCATTTGGAGGCCTTTGCAAGTGTCAATCACCAACTGGAAGTTCATCTCGAGTCTGTTTTCACCAAGCACCCATCAATGGCAAGTTTCGATTTAAGCTGGATTTGGGTTTGTTGAGCTAAACTTCTTCAACTAATCATCAATACTAACCACAAGCTTCACCTGTTTCAAGCCAAAGCATTCAAAACAACACTGTTTCACTCTTTTCTTCAAGAACAAGTAAATCTTCGAATCTCTTATTTCATTAAACTATGCCATGCCTCTTGTAGATCTTTGTCTGCTGGTTTCATTAAGCTTTAAATCGCATAAAATGGTTGAGTATTGAGTGAAATATTTGGAAATGAAATTTGTTGTTCATTGTTGATTTTGCTCGATTCATGTCATTCAGTGTGTTTCAATGCAATTGGTAGTTGGATTTGTAATGTTTGAGGTTTGCTGATTCGAATGCCATGCTTGATTTGATGTTCTGGGTGATTTGATTTTTCATGTTTGAATGAAGAAGATGAGCTACAGTAGTGAAACCCTAAGAAACCCAGAAAATTTCATTTGAATCGTGTTTCTGCGTTTGAATCTTTGCTTGCATGAAGTGTTACTGTTTCATTAGCATGAAGCCTGTCCCAGCGTGCCACATCCCCAGGTGCTACGCACCGTTTCATTTAAATGAACCAATTATTACCATTATGCCATTCCGTATTTAAATATTCACTAAATCATTTATTTGTTTCATTTTTATTTCACTTTGTTAGCCAATCTTGCAAAAATCACAACTCATTCATTTTAATTCCAAAATTCATGAAATTTTTTTGCATATTGCTCATGTGGATCTCTACTTTTTTATCATGATTTTTTCTGATTTTTTGGATGAGTGAATTTTAAATGGAATTAGGGTTTTGTTCATGTGCCCAATTTTTGTACATCTTGTCAAATCCTTTGTGAAATTGTGATGCATTATCCAATGGCCCTGAAATTTTTTGAGTACAAACTAGACTCATTCATGTTTATTTTGATATAAAGTTTGTGAATTTCTCATTTCTGGATTGGGAGTTGTGAATTTTTGAAGTAGGGTGTGACAATTTGTGTCACACCATTGATATGCAACTTCATGATTTTTGATACCATGCTTCTTGACCTTCAATTGATCTAAATTTTTGCATGAGCCTACTCTTGTATGTCTAGTTTGCACATGATTTTTCTTGGAATTATTTGTGCCATTTTCCATTTGTTTGAGATTTTCTCCCCTGTTTGACCAAAATGTTGACCTTATGTGATACATGTTGCCATTTCATTTGTGAAATCCTCATACTTTATTAGATGGACATGAAATTTTACATGAGATAACTAGACATCCTAAGCTTTGCCATGGTTTTAGTTCCATTCATTTATCATACACCATCTCTGATTTATGATTTTTCTAAGTTGATGTTTGTTTGGTTGACTTCTTTGAGCATGTTCAAAATTGTTTTGACTTTCTGATTTTCATTGACTGCCTTCCACTTGTCCAAATGAGATGAAATTTGACATGATTACCATGCTATGTGTTAGGATTGATCATGATTTATTTGGTGATTTTTGGAAATGTTTGAGTTGACTTTTGATGCAAGTCTTTCTGTTGACTTCTATGAGCTCTCATTTGCCATGCTTTGACTTCTTTTGCTTATGAAATGATGATGATGCATGATATGAACATGAAACCAATTGGGTTTGCTTCCTAAATGTTTGAATTTGATTTTAATTGGACATTTCTTGCTGTTTTGGCTTTCTCATTCATTTTTGACCCTAGGCTTGTCCTAGTGGTCCTGTGGCTTATGTTTGAGTTCATGTTTTCAGGTTAATCCACAAATGCTTCAAAGAGATCATTACAATTTGATTGAGTTCATCTGATTATCATGAGCTAACCTCTTTGTTTTGTAGGTTGCTTGGCTCATATGCCTTGAGCATTGTGCTTTGCCCCTTTGTTAATTGTATTGACTATTGATTCTTACCTCCTTTGCTTTAGCTTTTGAATTGTGTACTGATCTGTTTGACTATTTCAGGTACCATTAGTTGCTTAGTTCTTTGAACTTGCTTTGCTTTGCTTTAATAGCAACTTGCTTTGAGGTATAATCCCTTAATCTTCATGTAGTCTGGAAGACCTGGCCTGTTACTTGGCCAGGCAACTGTCTGAAGTCCTCCTTAAGAGGCAATGTTTGTGTTTGTTTACAATTTGTCCTTGTACATATTCAAAGACCTCCTAAGTGAAGAGGCAATTGGCAGAACCCAAGGGATATGCAACCTATCCCCTGCTATTCTATGTGTCATCTGCTTTGCTCACACCACTGTGTTGATGCATTGCAGATACAAACCCAAGATCTTGTACAATTGTACAGTTGAGTCAGTATCAAATGTGTAGAAGGGTTCCCACTTTCTGAACCCACACATTCTTGTCTTGAGCTCTCCCTGACCAGGGATAAGAGCAATGAGGCACACCCCTCATCTCCTTTCATCTGCTTCACCTTAGCCCCTCAATGGCAAGGTTAAGAGCTAACACTACCCAGTTCCAGTGGTTTGTTTGTTGAGGTTGATATGACCCCTCGACTAAAACCTAGCCTTGATGTTTGAGCCCCTTGTTGGTGTGTTTATTTCATGCTGTATGTGTTTGTGTGGTGTGATTGTATCCCCTAGGTCTGCTAGACTCCGCGTAGTCTCGTTTGCATGTCAATTAAGGTAGCACGGTTCCTTCGTCTAGGACTTCCTTTCTTGCTTGAGCTTTCCTAAAACACAAACAAACATTATCCCCTCTTAAGGATACGTCCACTCCTTCTACTACAGATGAGTAAGTCTCCAAAGGTCGAGCATCAGGTAGATTGCGCAGTGACGTTGTCCACTTAAAAAACACAAACCAACGGGAATAGTTTAGCCGAACTACGGCAACTCTGATTCTCATGTCCAGATGAGATACGTAGGCACGAGAGGCGATGTCTTGTCGAGTTTGACTAACCACTAACACTAATTCTTTTCTCTCGCCCTCGTTGCGATTGAGACCTCCCCTTTCTCTTGCCCTAGTTGCAATCGAGACCCTTGCTTCCTGTGCAAGTTAGGTTAGGTGTGGCTTGCTTCCTGTGCAAGTCATGTTTAGGATAGGCTTGCTTCCTGTGCAAGTTAGCTAGAAACCTTAACTTAGGGATGATTTTGCATGACAACATCTAGGCTCGAGTCGTAGTCTCCCTAGTGTTGTGTCTCCCTCTGTTATCTGGTTAGGCTAGTCCTTTTTCCCTGCGTAGGGGAACTACATCGCCCTGATCTTCATACCAGATGAAGTATGTAGGCAGGAGATTGAGCTGATCTCTCCGGGCGCCCTTTTTTTTCTTTTTGTGTGTGTTGTTTGACAGTTGCTAGGCTCGAGTGCCTGACTCCTTAGCAATTTGTTGTCTGTTTGTTTGAGTGTGTGCTTGACAGTTATAGGCTCGAGTCCCCGACTCCCTATTAACCTGTTGTGTTGTTGTGTGCTTGGAAGCTGATGTAAGTCCATCGAGTGGCATTCGGGTTTCAGTGTGTGTGTGTTTTGGTTCGGATGCTGATGTAAGTCCAGTGATTGGCATTCAGGCTCCACGTTTGCCTTTGCCTGTGTTTGTTTGTGTGCGTGTTAGCCGAGCTACGGATGCTCTGATTCTCCTTCGTCCGAGGAGATACGTATGCATAGGATGCGCTATCCTAGCGAGCATGTGTCGTTTCCCCAGTCCGAACTACTTCGACTCTGATGTCTATGCCTGATAGACTAAGTAGGCCCAGGATGCGGTATCCTGCCGAGTCAGTTTCAGTCTGTTTTCTTGTGTCTCTTTCAGCCAGTGTGTGTGAGTGTGAGCAGTGTTATAGCAACCATTTTTCCTTCCTTTTGTGCGTGGATCCCGTCGAGTACGACGGATGCGTAGGGGTGCTAATACCTTCCCTTCGCATAACCGACTCCCGAACCCATTATCTTTGGTCGCGAGACCATGTCTTTCCCAGGTTTACTCTGAGCGTTTCCTTTCCCTCTTTTGGGATAAATAACGCACGGTGGCGGCTCTGTTGTTTCTTGTTTTCCCGCCGGTTTTTCGCGTAATGCGACAAAGGCCAAAATAGAGGTAATCGAAAATCTTCAACCCCCAAGAACCGTGAGAGAAGTACGAAGCTTTTTAGGACACGCCGGTTTTTACCGACGATTCATCAAAGACTTCTCTAAGATAACTAAACCTTTAACCGGACTGTTGATGAAAGATGCTGAATTCATATTCGACGATAACTGTTTAAAAGCATTTCAAACGCTTAAGTAAGCATTGATCTCCGCACCCATAATGCAGACACCAGACTGGAACGAACCATTCGAAATAATGTGCGATGCCAGCGATTATGCTATAGGTGCTGTTTTAGGACAACGAAAGGATAAAAAGCTTCACGTTATATATTACGCAAGCAGAACCCTGGATGAAGCACAAATGAATTACGCCACTACCGAGAAAGAACTCCTAGCAGTGGTATTTGCGCTAGATAAATTTCGTTCTTACTTGGTCGGAGCTAAAATAATAGTTTACACTGATCACGCTGCTATCAAGTACCTTTTAACAAAAAAGGATGCTAAACCTAGACTCCTAAGATGGATCTTGTTGCTACAAGAATTCGACTTAGAAATCAAGGACAAGAAAGGAACTGAAAACGTAGTAGCAGACCACCTCTCTAGACTTGAGAACCTTGAACCGGAAAGAACATCAATTAATGATGATTTCTCGTATGACAAACTTATAGCTACTTTGGAAGAGAACAACTCCGACATGCAAGTAGAAACCACCTTAGCTATATCTGCCACACCATGGTACGCTGATCTCGTCAATTATTTAGCTGCCGGAATAGTTCCACCTACTTTATCTTACCAGCAGAAGAAACGATTCTTCTACGACATAAAACACTATTACTGGGATGATCCCTTACTCTTCAAAAGAGGCCCCGATGGTATTTTCCGTCGATGTATACCCGAAGAAGAGGTAGAAAATATAATCCAACACTGCCACTCCGCTCCTTATGGTGGACACACAAGTACATCCAAGACCTGCTCTAAAATCCTACAAGTCGACTTTTATTGGCCAACTATATGGAAGGACGTACATGCGGCTATTAAGGAATGTGACAGATGTCAACGCACGGGAAACATATCTAGACGTGACGAGATGCCACAAAAAGGTATTTTGGAAGTAGAGATCTTCGACGTGTGGGGAATAGACTTCATGGGACCTTTTCCATCCTCTTTCGGTAACAAATACACACTCGTGGCAGTTGACTACGTATCAAAATGGATCGAAGCTGTAGCCTCCCCAACAAACGACACCCGAGTAGTAACTAGACTCTTTAAGAATATAATATTTCCGAGATTTGGCATCCCAAGAATAGTAGTCAGTGATGGTGGATCGCACTTTATATCCAAGGTACTCGAAAAATTATTATTTAAATATGGAGTGAGACATAGGATAGCGACACCTTACCACCCTCAGACCAGTGGACAAGTGGAAGTATCTAACAGAGAAATCAAGCAAATACTAGAAAAAACGGTCGCCACTTCAAGGAAAGATTGGTCATTGAAATTACCAGAAGCTTTGTGGGCATACCGAACTGCTTATAAAACCCCCATAGGGACGACCCCATTTAAGCTCATTTATGGAAAATCCTGTCACCTCCCGGTAGAATTAGAACATAAAGCCTATTGGGCTATTAGAAATCTGAATCTAAACTATAAAGCCGCCGGTGAAAAGAGAATCCTTGACATAAACGAATTAGAAGAACTCAGAAGAGACGCCTATGAAAATGCCAGAATCTATAAAGAAAGAACAAAACAATGGCATGACAAGCGTATATCAAGGAAAATCTTCAAGCAAGGCGGCGCAGTCCTTTTATTTAACTCTAGACTAAAGTTATTCCCGGGAAAACTACGATCCAGATGGCCAGGACCTTTCCATATCACTAACATCTTCCCCAGTGGAGCAATAGAAATTAAAGGCAAATCCACAGAACCGTTTACCGTAAACGGACAACGTCTAAAACACTATCATTATGCGGAAACCAATGGAGATTCGCAAATCCTACACTTAGACGAAATGCCCCCAGGACCTATAGACCATACTTAACAGTTTCTTTGTCGAGCTTGCGACATTTAAACAAAGCGCTTAGTGGGAGACAACCCACAATTATTTTCTTATTCTATTATTATCATTTTCCTATTTTTTTTTCTAAATTATTCTTTTAATTTCTGTTTAGTATTAATTCCTGATTTATTTTAATTCAAAAGAAAAAAATATATATATAATAATAATTTTTTCCTCTTTCGGCATTTGGCCAAATCCTGACTAAAACTCATGTTTTCTTTTCTCTAGCTAACACTAACCAGATGGGACATTTTGATCGTATGAGTATCAAATTCAGAGGAATGGCTCAGAAACAAAAGTTTGAAGAACTAGCCATTAGAGAGATGCTACCTAGTTTATATGCTGATGATTGGGCTATGACTGCCCTTGGACTTAGACAGAGTGTCCTGTATTTGCTGAACCAGATAGGATGGGATACATCCCCTATCCTGAGACATTTCACCACCTACCGGAGACTCACACTAGAATTCCTTAGCTCATTAATCTATCTACCCAGCCATGGAAAAGGAATTAGCAGAGGTTTTATCCAGTTCAGAATGTTCAATATGGAGTACCAATTTAATATTAGAGACTTTACCAATCTTTTGGGTTTTCCTACCTTCTTTGACACATTCACAATAAGCCAGGAAGAACTTTTTGAACATAGAGAACTTGAACACTTTTGGGGTAAGCTGACTGGAAATGATGAGCCCGAAGAACATGAGTTTCTCTCTGGAAACATACACAACCCGGCCTTTCGCTATTTCCATAAGATCCTGACCCACACTTTATTTGGGAAGAAGCCAAATAGTACTTCAGTTTCACGTGATGAACTCTTCATCATATTTTGTGCTTCCCAGAACCGTCCAGTAAACGGTGCCACTTTTATGTTAGCTAATTTGGACCACCTTATCCAGGATGAGCGAGCACCCATTAGAATAGGCGGTTTGATAACTATGATAGGTAATGCTATTGGATTACGTCAGCCTATGCTTGACCTGAGCCCTTTTTGTGGCATTACTACTATGAGTATACCCTTCCTCTTCAACACTATGTTTATAGCAAACCTTGGGACTGATGAGTTTGAGCTTATAATTAATAACCAAGTTCTTTGCCTATTCACCATGCCTGATCCTAGGACTAGTGTTCATAACCGCAGTAACTGGCTCTACAACCTGAACGAAACTCCCTCTCCTGCTAGATCCACTGAATCCATCCAGGATTATGAGATTTGTGATGACTATGAGACTTATGATGACCAGATCCCTCATGCTGAATCTGACCCTCAGACACCATCCGGGTATTATGAGATTGACCCTCCTCCTCAGCCTGTTCAGACCGAAGAATCAGCCATATCCGACCTCCGGCATCATATGCCCGGAACTGATTATAACACCGCCATTGAAGCTTTGATGTCAGAACAAGATGCCCTCAGAGGAGAATTTACTAACATGAGACACGAAGTTCTAGGATACATGAGCAGTATGACGAATCAGTTTCACGAGTTGCTACATCATGTTAACTCTTTTGCTCCTCCGGCCAGAGATCGTACAGAGGGATAGAATTTAGTTATTTTTCTAAGTTATTTAGTTTTAAGTTAGATTATTTATTAATGTTATTTGAATTCATGTTCACATTTATTTCTCTTTCATTTCATTGTTTTCCTTTCCTGTATTACATTATGATCATTTTATTGAAGTTGTTTATTTAATTTTATTATGCAATAGCTATTATGCTCTACTGTTGCTACCTATGAATTATTATTATACAAAGCAGATTAAGCGTGCACAATAAATTAAATTGCAGAATAAACCAATCATAAGCAAAACAAAACAAAATAAATAACAAAAATTAAATCCTTTACCAAAGTGATTCTGTGAAACGCTACTGAAGCCTTGCCAAAATGGAATGTGTGACGAGCGTCACACAAATCCATAACGGACGGCACACCAAGTGCCTGTTACGAACGTCACATCCCTGTGACGAGCGTAACACCCTTCAGACTAGTGAACGTTAAGGAGCCGTTGGAGACGAACGTTACACCTTTTTACTTTTTACCTTCCCCATTAATTTCCATTCAACCACACTTAATTACTTTTCAACCACTTCTTCTTTCCAACTTCCAAATTCTTCTCCTATAAATACCCACCAAACCTTCCTTCATTCACCACAAACCATTCTCTCCTATCAAATACATTTCTTTTCTTTCCAAATCACCCCTTCAAAAATTCATTCATCACAATGGCGGGAAATCAGAATTTTGGAAATATCATCTTCCGATCCGAAGATGAAAATTATCAAAGGGAGCAATTCGAGCGTTTCCAACAGCGAGGCGTCGTTTCCACCAGGTACCCCGATTTAACTTGTTTACAACAATTAGGCTTACTCCAAGGTATCGAATGGATGCTCCGTCAAGCCAACTTAACCTTCCTTTGCACTCATAATCAACCCACCTACCCATCCCTAACCTTAGAATTCTTAAGTTCATACGACTACACCACTCCCGCCGGTGAAGACGAATTTTTAACCGGTACCGCAACCTTCCGTATGTTTAACACCGAGTACTCCTTAACCCAAAACCAATTGAGTACCATGCTACAATTTCCCATAGAAGGTCTGCTACACCCCAGAATCCCTCCAAACTCAAACTGGAACACAGTTGGCGTTTTCGGCCTTTTTAAGAAAATTTCAGGTATAGATACCTACAACTGGGAAGAGCTCCTTCTCTCCCATATACATAACCCCACTATCCGGTACTTTATCCGCATCTTGCAAAACACAGTTTTTGGAAGACCAAACAACAGCAAGGTCAACTCAAAGGATCTATTCTTCCTCCAGTGCGTCTTCGAACCAGATACTCAGGTAAACGCCGCCTCCTTTCTATTTCATCATATCCGCACCTTATGTGCTAGAGGTCGGCAACCTTTTATAATTGGTGGATTAATCACCACCATAGCACTTGGCCTAAACCTAGGGGATAAACTCCAAACTTTAGAATCTCTACCTCCCCTATCTATGGATATCAGCTACTGTCGATCCAGCCGCCTGATTAAGAACAGAGTAGGCGGAGGATATTATCTTATGGTGAACAACCAGGCAGTCCCAAGCGTTGTTCTACCAAATATCGCCCTAACTGATGTCACAAACCCCGACCGCCACCTCTATGATCTAAACGCTCCCGAAGCCACCGAGCCTTCACAAACAAACCCGCACACAGACGAGTTTGAAGCAATGGAGCAAGGTGATCGTCCGCCTACACAACAGTCAGTCCCGCTCAACCCTTCCGGCAATGCAACTGGCTCCTCCTCCCAACGTCGTCGACGAAGAAGGCCTGCAACCAACGACGACATCATGGATGCTATTGAGGGTATGCAGGCACAGAATGTCGAGATGATGCAGATAATGCATCAAATGCAACAACAACAGGATGCTAGAAATGCCATAACCGATCAGCGGTTTACTGAGTTGTTCAGCAGGTTCGACAACTTAGACTTACGTCAGAGATCACCAGGTCCAAGAACCAGAGGCGGAAGACAACCTTAGTTGTAGTTTCTCTTTCCTTTCCATATTGTATTTCATTTCCTTAAAACATTGGGGACAATGTTTAGTTTAAGTATGGGGGGGAAACCATGTTCTTTCTATTTCCATTTCTTCAAGTATGTACCTTTCCCTCCATTGTTATTTTAATTACTATTAAAAAAAAAAAAAAAATCTATTATTTTAAGTTAAGTCCCGAGTGTGAATAAAATTCGTATTATCTATTCCCCTCAATTTTCTTGAGCCATAACAAAAATTTAACACACCAAATAAGTATAAAGGTTGCTTATTTTATAAAACTTGAGTGAAATCAAAACAAAATCATTACCATAACAACGCTCTGAGAACCTCAACATGTTAGATCAGGATAAGTACCTATTATACCGATTCCTTGAACTTTTAGTTTTATAGTAACCCCAAGTAGTTTATACGAGAAGTCAGCACCATCTTAATAGCAAACTACGTGGAGAGCCGATGAATATAAGTGGATGATTCCCAAAGTAACGAAAAAATATATATATATATATATATATATATATATATATATATATATATATATATATATATATATATATATATATATATATATAAATATATCAGGAAATGCACTAATTAAATTAGGTGATCCTTACCAGATCATTTAATCTAAAGGTTGCAGATCATACAAAAACACAATATGAAAGATCCATTATGAGTTGGTTCAGTAGGTATCTGGTACTGAACTCGGTAGGGCGGACTACGGTTCGATCCCCCGCAATTTGCATTGGACTGAATAACGAAGTTATCCGACTTATGTACCAGAACTTCTAGCTAAAAGGGGGATCATAATCACTAACCGGTTACTCCACTATGTGCGCGAAAAGATAAAGGGCTTAATGTGATTTCGCTAGAATGAAAACGGGTGAAATAAGAATAAGGGAACCAGGATAGCTATAATAGCAGTACTTGAACTGATTTGCACAAGGCAGGGTTATCTAGGTTGTGACGGTAGTTGTTGATATCAAGATTTAACTCAAGTCGCTTCTAAACAAAATCCAATTGCAACCTATTACGAATTGATGTGTGTTTTGAAATTTCATCTGGCTAAATTTTTAAAACGATTTCTATACTGTATTTTGCTTGAGGACAAGCAAAGATCTAAGTATGGGGGAGTTTGATAACATGAAATTATATCACATTTTAGGACTTAATTCAATTAGATTATATTATCATTTACTTTAATTTATCTCATTTTATCAGATATTATGCGGTATTTCCTTTCTATTTATGTCAGGTATCCATTTTGAAGCAAAAGTGAAAAAGGGAAGAAAAGGAGGTGTAAAAAGGAATAAAAAGGAAACAAATAACAAAGACCAAGCCCAGCCCAAAGAAAGCGCACGTTGTACCTGTGACGGGCGTCACAAAGGTTGTGACGAGCGTCACACTAAGCACACTCCTGTGACGAGCGTCACACATGGTGTGACGCACGTCACACCATTCCCCTATATTTTTGGCACTAGGAACTCAACTGACCACGTTGAAAGCTATTTCCACGCTTGACCCTCGGAACGAAAAGACCGCGCATACGGAAACCCTTGGAAAGCCGTTACACAAGTAGCAGTATAAATAGCAGCTAATTGGGAAAGCTCTGGGTTCGGAGATTTTCCACGCCTTTTGCCGTTCTCTCATTTTTTTTCTTCCAGCAGTTTAGGCTTATATTTTTATAGTATTACTTTGCAGAATTTTTATTGTTTTACCTTTTTGCAATTCTATTTTCTTTTCTAGCATTCAATTAATTCTTTTCGCACAATAGTTTCTACACCGGAAACTATTGTGCAACTTTTACCGGATCTAACCTTACGTTAGAATCTAGTTTTTCTTATTTTTCCTTGGTTTAAGTTATTGTTTAATTGAAGAATCCGAGAACAAATCCTACCGGCTTGTGGTGGAGTGTTCAAGACTATTGTTTAACGCATTCAGGTTCTTTAATCATTATTTAATGCTTTGTTTTATTAATTATTTATATTATCTGCCTGGGATGAGTGTGTTTATGCATGATATGTATTTTTGTTTGTTTAGCATGTCTGGCTAATTCGCCTAGATATCGGTATGTAAAGTAAGCGGAATAAGGGATCAAGACTAAGTCGGTCTAATTAAACTTAAAATTAAAATCAATCTTTTTACGGTCTCAATTTACAGGTTTAATAACAAGATTTTTTACAAAAGTAAAAGACATAAAGAAGTTAAAATCAATAGAGCGAGAGTTTGAGGTTTTAACTGGACAGTGTAAATTAGGCATTAATTCTAGATCAGGGCGAGAGCAAGTTTTAGAGTTAATTAAATTCTGACCTTTTCCAAAAAGTATTCTTAAAGATTGAATGTGAGGACGAGAGTTAAGCATTCGGGTTTAATTGTATAACCTAAGTCAACAGAGCGAGAGTTTGAGATAAGGGTGTTTAAAACGGTCAGTGTTTTCTTAAAAAGAGTTTCTGCAACTTTATTGCTTTCAAAAAGTGGTTTTTGACTTAATTATAAGTGACAGCTACATTAACATAAAATCATGGTTTATTCAACAGAGCGAGAGTTTGAGATAAAACCTTTAATCAATAAAGTTAACTGAAACGATTTATTTTAAAACCAAGAAACCGACAAAGAATTGATTCCCTAATTACGACGAACTACATACCGATATCCGCTTTATTAATATTTAATCTAGATCTTAGTTTAGTTTTTAGCTTCGCCCCCAAACAATCAACCATTATTCACCTTAGCTTTACGTAGTAACCTTAGATAACGGTATATCGATTCATAAGTCCCTGTGGGATCGATATCTTTTAAAACTACGCGATAGAACTGTGCACTTGCAGTTTGTACCCCAAATTCGACTCATAAAGTCGAGCGATCAGCTTCTTAACCTGAAAAAATGAACTCAAACATGATCAACAAGACCACTAGGACAAGCCTAGGGTCAAAAGGGGATGAGAAAGTCAAAACAGCAAGTGAAATTCAATCATAATCATATTCAAACAATCAAGAAGCAAACTCAAGTGGTCCCATGTTCATATCATTCATCATCATCATTTCATAAGCAAATTAGGTCAAAGCATGGCATATGGAAGCTCATAGAAGTCAACAGCAAGACTCAACTCAAAACCAATCATAAACAATTCCAAAAATTCTCAAATAATTCATGATCAAACATCATCCATAACATGATAAGCACACCAAAGTTTAGCTCAATTGGATCATGGGAAGTAGGGAAATGAAAATCAGAAAGGCAGGACAAGTTCAAACATGCTCAAAGAAGTCAACCAAACATGCACCAACTTGAATAAATCATAAATCAGTGATAGCAAATGATAAATGAATGGGACTAAAACCATGACAAAGCTTAAAATGTCTACTAATCACATGTAAAATTTCATGTCCATCCAATAACGTATGAGAATTTCACAAAGCAAAAGGGAACAAGTGTCACAAAAGTCAACATTTTGGTAAAACAGGGGAGAAAATTCCAAACAATTAGGAAATGCCATAAATAATTCCAAGAAAAATCACATGTAAACTAGACACCCAAGAGTACATTCATGCAAAAATTCAAAGCAATTTGAGGTCAAGAAGCATGGTAAAGAAAATCATGAAGTTGCACATCAATGGTGTGACACAAATTGTCACACCCTAATTCAAAAAATCATAACTCACAAACCAGAAGTGATAAATTCACAAACTCTAAACCAAAATCACCATGAATGTGTCTAGTTTAAGCACAAAAAATTTCAAAGCCATTGGACAAAGCATCATCATTTCACAATTGATTTGGAAAAAGGTACAAAAAATGGTCACATGTCACAAACCCTAGCATCCTTAAAAATCCACTCATCAAAAAAATCTGGAAAATACATGATAAAAAACTAGAGATTATGATGAACAAAATGCAAAAAGTCTCATGAATTTTGGATTAACAATGGTTGACTTATGATTTTTGGAAGTTGATGGTCAAAATGAAATAAATATTGAAGAAATAATGTGATTTAAATAACAAATAATCCGGCAGTGGCATATTTGTAATTATGTTGGAACATTAGTAAAACGCTGCGCATGGCTTATGAAAATGAAATGTCCTGATTGGCTAATGGCAATGGCACAGTGTCTTTCCCATGCAAAACGAACAAAACATGAAATCTGGAAAATAATTAGGGTTCTTGAACAGTACAACATTCATCTTCATCATCCCAATCGTGAAAATTCAACTTGCCCAGAAAATGAAATTAAGCACATCATTGTAACCAGCAAACATCATGCATTCATAATCTAAACTTCATTTCCATTAACTCAACTTATCATGGAAGAATCAAGTAGAAACATATATGAACACCAAGTTTCAAATCAACATATCTTTGCAAATACTCAACCATTTTTATCAACTCAAAGCTCATAATGACCAGCAAGAAAAGATCTATACAAAGCATAGCATAGTTTTAAGAAATGGGAGATTCGAAAACTGACCAAGATTGCAGTGCAGTTGAGCTATAGTGGTTGTTTGGCCTCCAATGCTCGAAACAGATGTTGCTTCAAGCTTCAAATGATGAATGAATAAGGTAATGTGACTCAGGAATCCTTGGAATAGCTTCAATTCAGATCTGCCATTGATGGAGCTTTAATGAAAACAGAGTTGAAATGGCTTTACAGTCGTGGAATAAGGCTTGCAATGAGCTCCAAAATGATGGTATGTGATGAAATATTCAAACCCTAGCTCGAGACCTTTGCCAATTTTCAGTAAAGTCTTAAAAATGAAAAATGAGAAATTGAGAGAATAAGAGTTTTTTGGGTTTTGGAATGTGGCTGCTAGGGTTTGTTCTGCAGAAAATGGAGTATATATGTGATGCTTAACATCTGTTAATCATGATTAGGTGTTGTGGTAATTGGAATTGGTTAAATGAAGCTTTTGGACCATTTTGCTAAAAATCCACCCATTTGCATGGAGGTGCATGAAAGTGCACGAAATTGGGCTTCCAACAAAGTCTAAATATCATTTCTGAAACATTCCAAGTGGTAAAAGTCATTGGAAATGTTTATTTTGAAAAGCCAATTTTTCACTTCACTTAAAATAATTCAAGTTACTTCCAAAAGTGCCATTTTGATTGGTGATGTTTTGGTGAATGATAATGACATATTTGGAAAGAGGGGATCAAATGTGACTTGTAGCAAAAAACCCCACCCAATTTGGCCAAATGGTTTGAGAGATATGGCCTTTTGAAGTTCAAAAATTTCTGAAAATGATTTGATCATAACTTGCCAACCATACATGGGAATTGAGTGTTCTTAGACTTTTTGGAAATGGGAGAACAAGATCTTCAACTTTCATTTTGGGCAAAAATTCATTTGAAGCTTTTATCATGATGTAAGTTTGAGGATCAAGACTTTCCATTTTTGGCAAATTCCAATTACAGGTCAACTTTCTATTTTTTGGAAATTTCTTGTTTGGCTTTGAATTCTTCCATGATGGTGTTTGACATGTTATATGAGGCCTATATGGACATGAATGAACCCTTTAAAACCATTTCCCACCTTCAAATCACTGATTAAATGCACAGTTGACCAACAGTTGACTTTTTAGGGTTTCTGGTGAACTGAGCCATGACTGATGACTTCTGAGAAATCAAACCTTGACCAAAACACTTCAAAAGGACCCCTAGGTCATGTGAACATGTTGGACCAACCCTAGGGCCTTGCCTCCTTGGAAATTGTACTTGCTTGCTTGATTGACTGATCTCCTGACCAGTTTGACCTAATTCTTCTGAATGGCCTGCACTTGGGGCAAAGGACAATGCAATGTTATGCAGTGGACTATGTTAAATGTTATGACCTAATATGAGAATGTATGTACAATGATAGGTGCAAATTTGAGGTGCTACACAATTCACCTTTGATTTGATTAACAACCAAAGCTGAGTATCCAAAGACATCTAAATGTTTGATTCTGAGATTAACGGCCTCTTCAAGCCCCATAATGCAGGCTTCATATTATGCCATATTGTTTGTACACTTGAAAGTCAATCTAGCTGTAAATGGTAGATGTGTTCCTTGAGGAGTAATACTCACTGCCCCAATGCCATTACCATATTGATTAACAACTCCATCAAATACCATGCCCCAACGGGAACCAGGTTCTGGCCCTTCTTCAAGCAATGGTTCATCATAATCTTTCATTTTCAAGTACAAGATCTCTTCATCAGGAAAATCATACTACACTGACTGGTAATATTTAATCGGTTGGTGAACCAAATGGTCAGTCAAGATACTGAAGGAGAATTGCGGTCCAAGGCGTAACGGAGTTTAAAAATGTCTCCATTTAGTGATCTTTACGAATGGGAATGATCAGTTATAGAATCGTTACCTCTTGGCGATCACGAACGTTGAACGATGACAACGTCTCTACTAAATCCACACGAACGGATTCCTTCAATCTCAGTGCTAGCTGCTACGAATGAAGGCTTTGAGTGAGAGAGAGAGAAACGAAATTGTAAGCAAGAGTTACAATGCTTCTACCCAAGGGTTCTATTTATAGAACCACTTGTGTGGGCTGCAAGCTAAAAAGCCCACTCAAGTGAATATGGCCCATATCTTATAATATGCCAAAATCACTTAAGTGTGTGGTACATTACCATATTTCATATTCTGCTTAAGTACACCGTACCTTACGATGTTCTATAATTCACTTAAGGAAACCGTACATTACAGTATTCCTTAATTACTCTATCTCTCATCAATCCATCCTTTGTGTGTGACCCTATAGGTTTTCACGGCGTTGGCAATTATATTAAATCACGTATTTAACATAATGAACAGTGAGCGGTATCTAGCAACACATCACTTCTACCCAAGACACGAAAATGTCATGTGATCTGACAAGTCCTTCTGTGATAATAATTATATATGCGTATAATTGCCCCTTTGCCCTTATGTCTATATTGAACACAAGGCATAGATCGTGTTATCCTTGTCCAGTTCAATATTGGGCCCATAGACATTTATCCTGTTACGCAGGATGGGCAAATTCCATCTAGGACACTCATGTCCCTCAACATGCTTTGTGGAGTACCCATCAACTGTCTTTATGGTTATCCAGTTACGGACAATGTTGGATCAGCAATAAAGCACTTGACTCTACATCTAGGGTCCACAGTGGTTTCAGGTCGAAGAGTGGTATACACCATTATCACCATGAGAATAACTTATGACACTTTGCATAACTTTCTATATAGTATTCTCATAGCGGGTCAATCCGGTATAAATATTACTCTTAATATTCATACCTATGTTTAAGACTTGATAACTCCTTATCCATGATCCATGAGATGTGATCATCAGTCTACAAACATAATAGTCTTCATGCTTTAATGTTATCCCACTTCACAATAAAGCTTGACTACGGATACTTTAAGAATAGTGTCCTTATGTTTAATGTGATCTCATGATTAAGTCATACTTGATACATTAAACGGACTAGCTATTCTAGGGACTTTATTAAACAAACATAATAAAGAAAAAGCCTTTTATAATTAATAAATAATTCGATACAAATACCAAAAGTATTGGCCTCTAGGGCTTACACCAACAATCTCCCACTAGCACTAGAGCCAATCAGGCATACCCCTAATGCCCATAGATCTAGTATGGCCATCATGCTTCTGCTGCGCAAGAGGCTTTGTCAGTGGGTCAACAATATTGTCAAGTGGAGGTACTCTACATGTTTTCACATCTCCTCTATCTATTATCTCTCAAATGAGATGATAACACCTAAGTATGTGTTTGGATCATTGGTGAGATCTAGGCTCCTTAGCTTGTGCAATAGCACCATTGTTATCACAATAGAGACCAATGGGATCCACAATGCTAGGGACTATGCCAAGTTCACTAATGAACTTTTTGATCCAAACAGCTTCCTTTGCTGCACTTGATGCAGCAATATACTCGGCCTTGGTTGTAGAATCAGCAACTGTATCTTGCTTTGAACTTTTTCAGCTCACAGCGCCACCGTTTAAGCAAAACACATAACCAGATTGTGATCTAAAGTCATCCTTATCTGTCTGGAAGCTGGCATCGGTGTATCCAATTAAGGATATTCTTGACAGCTACCCAATGGGCATCACCAGGATCAGATTGGTACCTACTCGTTGCACTTAAAGCATACGAGACATCTGGTCGAGTACATAACATGGCATACATGATAGATCCTTATTGCAGATGCATATGGAATCTTATTCATGCGACCCCTTTCTTCCTTAGTTGAAGGGGATTTTGTTTTTGATAGACACATGCCATGTTGCATAGGTATGAATCCTTTCTTGGAATCATGCATATTAAAGCGTCTCAGCACTTTGTCTATGTACGTACTCTGACTTAGGCCAAGCAGTTTTTGTGATCTATCTCTATAGATTCTGATTCCTAATATATAGGCTACTTCACCTAGGTCCTTCATAGAAAAGCATTTCCCCAACCAAGACTTTACTTGTTGCAGGATAGGGATATCGTTTCCAATGAGTAATATGTCATCTACATATAATACCAGGAAAACGGTCATGCTCCCACAAACCTTCTTGTAGACACAAGGCTCATCTTCGTTCTTGATGAATCCATATTGTTTTACTGTTTCATCAAAACGAAGATTCCAGCTTCTGGAAGCTTGCTTCAATCCATAGATTGACCTTTGTAACTTACATATCTTTTGGGCTTCTTCTGGTATGTCAAATCCTTCAGGCTGTGTCATGTACACATCCTCAAGAAGATTCCCATTAAGGAAAGCAGTTTTGACATCCATCTGCCATATTTCATAATCATGATATGCAGCGATAGCAAGTAAAATCCGAACAGATTTAAGCATTGCAACTGGTGAAAAGGTTTCATCATAGTCAACCCCATGAATTTGTTTATATCCTTTTGCAACCAGTCTTGCCTTATAGGTATGTACCTTACCATCCATGTCAGTCTTCTTTTTGAAGACCCACTTGCATCCTATAGGGTTAATTCCTACAGGAGGCTCTACCAAGGTCCAAACTTGGTTTGTGTACATGGAATCCATTTCAGATTTCATGGCTTCTAGCCACTTCTCAGACTCGGGACCAGTTATGGCCTCTTGGTAGGTCACAGGCTCATCTTGATCCATGAGTAATACATCACCTTGATCTGTTATGAGATATCCATATCTCTCAGGTAGGTGACGTATCCTGCTCGACCTACACTGGTCTTGTTCTACTTGAGCAGGTTGCTCTTCTACAACCATTTGTGTTTCCTGCTCTAATTCCTCCATAGGTGTATCGATGCTTTGTGATTCTTGAATTTCTTCAAGCTCTACTTTCCTCCCATTGATTCCTTTGGAAATAAAATCCTTTTCTAGGAAAACTCAAGTTCGAGCGACAAACACTTTGCCCTCAGAAGGATTGTAGAAGTAATACCCTCTTGTTTCTTTAGGATACCCCACAAATAAGCATTTGTCAGATTTGGGGTCAAGCTTAGTTGAAATTTATCGTTTCACATAAACTTCGCAACCCCAAATCTTCATGTAAGACATATGTGGTTTCTTACCACTCCATATCTCATATGGTGTCTTTTCAACCTCTTTGGATGGAACACGGTTAAGTGTGTAAGCTGCTGTCAATAGTGCATGTCCCCAAAAGAAGTTTGGAAGATCGGCGTGACTCATCATGGATCGGACTATGTCTAACAGGGTTTGATTTCTTCTCTCAGATACACCATTCCATTGGGGTGTTCCAGGAGGAGTAAGTTAGGATAGGATCCCACACTCTTTCAGATGGTCATCAAATTCTAGGCTTAAATATTCACCACCTCGATCTGATCGAAGAGTTTTAATATTCTTACCTAGTTGGTTTTGTACTTCATTCTTGAATTCCTTGAACTTTTCAAAGGACTCTGATTTGTGTTTCATTAAATACACATAACCATATCTACTGAAATCATCAGTAAATGTGATGAAGTACTGAAAACCTCCTCTGGCTGGTATGTTCAGTGGTCCACATACATCAGTATGTATGAGGGCCAAAAGATCATTAGCTCTTTCACCTTTTCCTGTGAATGGAGACTTTGTCATCTTTCCAATTAAACAAGATCTACATGTCTCATATGATTCATAATCAAAAGAGACCAAGAGTCCATCTTTATGGAGTTTGGAAATGCGTTTCTCATTTATGTGGCCTAATCGACAATGCCAAAGGTAAGTTGGATTTAACTCATTAGGTTTCATCCTTTTAGTATTAATGTTATAAATAGGCATTTCAAGATCAAGGACATATAGTCCATTGTTCATTTGTGCAGTAGCATAGAATATATCATTCAAATAAATTGAGCAACAATTGTTCTTTATTATAAATGAAAAACCAAACTTGTCCAAACAAGAAACAGAAATAATATTCCTGCTAATTGCAGGTACATAATAATAGTTCTCTAACTGAATTATTAAACCACTAGGTAAAGTCAATTCATAAGTTCCTACGGCTAAGGCAACAACCTTTGCTCCATTGCCAACTCGTAGGTCGACTTCACCTTTTGCCAAATCTCTACTCCTTTTTAGTCCATGCACATTTGTACAAATGTGAGAACCGCATCCAGTATCTAATACCCATGATGCAGAAGTAGATAAATTAATTTCAATAACAAAAATACCTGAAGTTGAAGTCTCTACTTCATTCTTCCTATCTTCCTGGTACTTTGGGCAGTTTCTCTTCCAGTGTGCGGTCTTACCGCAATGGAAGCAGGTGCCTTCTTTTGCTATGCCTCCACTAGGCTTCAAAGCAGCAATAGTGGGTTTGGGTTTGACAACTTCCTTGCCTTTCCCTTTATCATGTTTGAGGACAATCCTCAGGTTTCGGTACCAATCCAGAAAATTTGTCCCAGATAATTTTTCCTTGTCAAGGGTTGATCGCAAGGTGTTATTAGAGGTGTTTGTTGTCATGGTAATCTACATAAGGATTTATGAAAATATAAGTATCATTGACATATTTAATTAGGCCTTTAATTAAATATGCTCCCACTATTTTACTCAAAACAAATGACCCTCATCATTTGATTCGGAAAATCCTGTTGGAAGATTTTCTAGTGGGTCGAGATCCATATTTCACTTCGTTCTAAGTCCGCGTAGGCGGATTACACAAAACTAGGTTATTTAGGTAGGAACTCCTTCCAATTGTATCTCATACAACTCTCAAAAATTTCAGTTGGGTAAATAACTCCTTATTCCAATCCATCATATGGATCATTCCCAACTCTTGCTTCTAGACATATATAATATTATTATAATTAAGTTTGACCCATCGTTTTAGCAGTTGGATATTACAATTATCCCATCGCACCTTACTAATACAGAACATGCACCTCGCGTAGGCGAAACCTACATTATCCGATACTAGTCTTAATGAGTACTAAAACTTGGAAAGCAAACATATATAATAATATTATAATTTGTTTAGTTAAGTTTGACCCATTGTTTTAACAGTTGGATATTACAATTATCCCATCGCACCTTACTAATATAGAACATGCACCTCGCGTAGGCGAAACCTACATTATCCGATACTAGTCTTGATGAGTGTTAAAACTTGGAAAGTATAAACTTAATATTTAATTTGAGGGAATTGCAATTTTTCTGATCTCACCGGCTTATTTATCATATAAGTCGTCTCTCACATGCATCAACATACATACACATGCATCAACATACATATATAATGAAACAGTTATGGCCCCTAGCGCGATTGTTCTCCCAAGCCAATGAGAGAACCTAAGCTAACCTAATAACGATCTAAGCTTCTCCAAGCAAGATCTTCAAGGTTGTCCTCCTTTGGCACTGACTTCTTTGCTTTCTTCATAACATTACATTACAAAAAGAAACTCGTTTTACATACAAGAGAGTGAGATGAGAAAAGAAGTTACATTGAGAGATTAAAAGAGAGGCACGACACGCAGGTCGTATTTTAAAACCCAAAACAAAATAAAGGAAAACTAAGGCCATAACCGATCACCACAAGACAATAATAAACATATTATTGTTATTATCAATTTTAATTCTTTTAATCAATTAAAACCAAATTAAATATCGACGACCAATCACATTACCAGAGTTAGCCGAACTGGTGAATTTTGCCTTGCGTTAATCGGTTAACCAAATGCGTTAACCGGTTAACACTGTTGAAAACTGTTAGAAAATTTTCTTTCTGTCTTGCGTTAACCGGTTAACCAAATGCGTTAACCGGTTAACACTGTTTGAAAATCTGTTCAAAATTTGTTTTCTGTCTTGCATTAACCGGTTAACCAAATACGTTAACCGGTTAACACTATTTGAAAAACTTAGAAAATTGTATTTCGTCTTGCGTTAACCGGTTAACCATATGCGTTAACCGGTTAACACTGTTCGGAAATCCTTTTAGAAAATAGTGTTCAGTCTTGCGTTAATCGGTTAACCATATGCGTTAACCGGTTAACACTGTTCGAAAAAGTGTTTAGAAAGCACAACTCTTGTGCAGTCACAACCCCAATCGCATAACTCTCTGACAACATAACCCTTGTGTCGTCACTAACCCTAATGCACCAATTTCAGACCGTCAAACACATCTCGATTGTTGATTCAGTATGATTGATCAACATGTCATTGCTTCACCATACTAATGTCGGATCAAGAAGCAAACGACCATTGATCGCTCAAAGGAAAACAACCATTGAGTGTTTGAATGAACGAAACGAGAACACTATATCATATATAATGTATTTTGCATCAGGATTACTTATATCATATATATAACTTGATCAATCTCAATTTAATCTTTGATTCATTCTGTCTTTAATCATATTAATACAGAAAAAAAACAGTTATCAGATTCATGGTTTCGTAAGTGGCTCTAATACCACTTCAGGAGAATTGCGGTCCAAGGCGCAGCGGAATTTAAAAATTTCTCCATTTAGTGATCCTTACGAATGGGCATGATTAGTGATAGAATTGTTACCTCTTGTGGCGATCATGAACGCTGAACGATGACAACGTCTCTACTCAGTCCACACGAACGGATTCCTTCAATCTCAGTGCTAGCTGCTACGAATGAAGGCTTTGAGTGAGAGAGAGAGAGAGAAACGAAATTGTAAGCAAGACTTACAATGCTTCTACCCAAGGGTTCTATTTATAGAACCACTTGTGTGGGCTGCAAGCTAAAAATCCCACTCAAGTGAATATGGCCCATATCTTATAATATGCCAAAATCACTTAAGTGTGTGGTACATTACCATATTTCGTATTCTGCTTAAGTACACCGTACCTTACGATGTTCTATAATTCACTTAAGGAAACCATACATTACAGTATTCCTTAATTACTCTATCTCTCATCAATCCGTCCTTTGTGTGTGACCCTATAGGTTTTTGCGGCGTTGGCAATTATATTAAATCACGTATTTAACATAATAAACAATGAGCGGTATCTAGCAACACATCACTTCTACCCAAGACACGAAAATGTCATGTGATCTGACAAGTCCTTCTGTGATAATAATTATGCGTATAATTACCCCTTTGCCCTTATGTCTATATTGAACACAAGGCATAGACCGTGTTATCCTTGTCCAGTTCAATATTGGGCCCATAAACATTTATCCTGTTACGCAGGATGGGCAAATTCCATCTAGGACACTCATGCCCCTCAGCATGCTTTGTGGAGTACCCATCAACTGTCTTTATGGTTATCCAGTTACGGACAATGTTGGATCAGCAATAAAGCACTCGACTCTACATCTAGGGTCCACAGTGGTTTCAGGTCGAAGAGTGGTATACACCATTATCACCATGAGAATAACTTATGACACTTTGCATAACTTTCTATATAGTATTCTCATAGCGGGTCAATCCGGTATAAATATTACTCTTAATATTCATACCTATGTTTAAGACTTGATAACTCCTTATCCATGATCCATGAGATGTGATCATCAGTCTACAAACATAATAGTCTTCATGCTTTAATGTTATCCCACTTCACAATAAAGCTTGACTACGGATACTTTAAGAATAGTGTCCTTATGTTTAATGTGATCTCATGATTAAGTCATACTTGATACATTAAACGAACTAGCTATTCTAGGGACTTTATTAAACAAACATAATAAAGAAAAAGCCTTTTATTATTAATAAATAATTCGATACAAGTACCAAAAGTATTGGCCTCTAGGGCTTACATCAACAGATACTACCTTTGATTGCTTTCTGAGATCGGTATTCAATATCATACTCCGATAACAACATCTGCCAACGAGCAATTCTCCCAGTTAAAGCAGGCTTCTCAAATATATACTTGATTGGATCCATTTTAGATATCAACCAAGTGGTATGATTCAACATATACTGACGCAGATGCTTAGCAGCCCAAGCCAATGCGCAACAAGTCTTCTCTATCATAGAATACCGAGTCTCACTGTCGGTGAACTTCTTACTGAGGTAGTAAATTGCAAATTCTTTCTTTCCAGTCTCATCTTGCTGACCAAGAACATAACCCATACTATCTTCGAGCATAGCCAAATACATGAGCAACGGTCTTCCTTCAACAGGTGGAGACAAAATCAGAGGCTCAAGCAGATATTCTCTGATACTGTCAAAAGCTTTCTGGAAATCTTCGGTCCAATCACAAGACTGATCTTTCTGAAGAAGCTTGAATATAGGCGCACACGTGGCAGTCATGTGTGAAATGAATTTTGTGATATAATTCAGGCGACCGAGAAAACCTCTGACATGCTTCTTAATTTTGGACGCATGCATCTCTTTTATTGCTTTGACTTTAGCAGGATCAACCATCAACTTACCTGAACGAACGCCAAAAGTACACTTATTGGGATTCAAGCAGAGTTCGTACTTCCTCAAACGCTGGAATAGCTTCAACAAATGCTCAACATGTTCCTCTTCATCAATTGATTTAACAATCATATCATCAACATAGACTTCGATCTCTTTATGCATCATATCATGAAAAAGAGTAGTCATTGCTCTTTGGTAAGTTGCACCAGCATTCTTTAAGCCGAAAGGCATCACTCTATAACAGAATGTTCCCTATGGTGTAATGAATGTGGTCTTCTCCATATCTTCGGGTGCCATCTTGATCTGATTATATCCGGAAAATCCACCCATAAACGAAATGACTTTGAATTTAGCAGTATTGTTTACCAACATATCAATGTGTGGCAGAGGGAAATCATCTTTCGGACTGGCTTTATTCAAATCTCTATAGTCAACACACATGCGAGCTTTTCCATCTTTCTTTGGCACAAGCATAATATTGTCCACCCATTGCGGATACTCAGCAGTCACAAGGAAACCTGCATCAATCTACTTCTACATTTCTTCTTTAATCTTCACTGCCATATCAGGATGCGTTCTTCTCAACTTCTGTTTGACTGGCGGGCATTCTGGATTCAACAACAATCTATGCTCTACAATCTCAAAATCTAGACCAGACATATCTTGATAGGACCAAGCAAACACATCTGAATATTCTCGAAGAAGATCAATCAACCCCTTCTTAACATCTGGACACAGTCGAGACCCAATCTTGACTTCCTTCACATCATCTTCGGAATCCAAGTTGACTAACTCAATCTGCTCTTCAAATGGCTGAATGGATTTTCTTTCATGCTCAAGAAGACGGGACAATTCATCACTCATTTCTTCATCACTTTCCTCCTCAGCCTCAAACACATGGAATTCAAAATTTGGAGAAGGAGAAGGATCATTGTATTCAACGGGGTTAGAAACCAACCTGCATAATGATTTGATATTTTGATTTTAGAGAAGTGGATTTGTGACCAAATATTATGCAGATGGACAATTATATTGTTTATTTATGTTTTTTGTAATTACCATTTTCAGAATAAAGCAAAAAGTAAAAACAAAACATCATAGATGTGGATGAATAGAATTAATTTTATTGATGATCAAATTTGAAATGCCCAACAATGTTCACTTCTCCCTTAGGCATATGAGAAGTATTTTTGAAAACATATAAAAGCAATTACTTAGATCGATGCAAAATAACAGGAATATCAACAGCAGTCCAATTGCTGCAAGCTTTTCCATGCGTCACAAAACTGTTGCAGTCTTCCTCTTCATCATCCTCAAGTACAACAACTAAATGTTGTTCATTTACATGAACGAACCCTCCGCTATGGAAGCTAAGTTGCATATCCTCAGATCTAGCAGCTGACGAACCTTGCTGAAAACCCAGGCCAGTTCTATTCTTGTTGTAGGAGACCTCTACCATTCGCCCCCACTGATTTACATTTCCTTCTTCAACAATCTTTTTTGCATCTTTCAATGAGGACATAGGTGCCCCAACTATCTTTTCTGCAATAATATATAAGGCTTGGAATGAAGTTCCAACCTCATCCTCAACTTCAACATAAGAGAAAGATGACAAGTGGCTGACCAATAGTGCCTTCTCCCCGCCAACAATGACTAGCTTCCCATCCTTGACAAACTTGAGTTTTTGATGCAATATGGAGGTAACAGCTCCCGCCTTGTGGATCCATGGCCTTCCTAACAGACAACTGTAGGCTAGGTGGATATCCATTACTTGAAAAATAATTTGGAAGTCACTCGGACCTATCTTCACCAAAAGTTCCACTTCACCTATCACTGCTTTGCGCGAACCGTCAAAAGCTTTGACGATTACACCACTATACCTCATATGCACTCCTTGATACTATAACTTTGATAATGTTGACTTCAGCAGCATATTAAACGAAGATCCGGTGTCAACAAGCACATTGGACAAAGCGTCATCTTTGCAATTCATGGAGATATGCAAAGTCAGATTATGATTCCTACCCTCCTTAGGGAGTTCTTCATCACAGAAGTTGAGATTGTTGCAGGAAGTGATGTTAGATACAATATGATCAAACTGATCTACCGTAACATCATGTTCCACAAACTCTTGCTCTAGAACTCTTTTGCAGTGCTTCTCTGTGCGCTTATAAATTCATAAGCAGAGACAGTACTAGAATTTTTTAGGGGGTTTAGAGCAGCTGCTCCACCATATTAAACTCACTCTTCTTTATCAACCGAAGTACCTCATCATCATCATTAATCTTCAAATTGCTGGATTCACCAGACTGACGCTTTGAAGCACTAATTGGATCTGCTGCAGGCACTTCTACCTTCTTACTGACGGTTGAATCTTCCACATCATTTGGGAATACCAACCCAAACACTCGACCACTGCGGGTCACCTTAGTAACATCAACAATCCTCACGACAGAACTGGTCGTAGGTAATGGAACCTCTTGACCATTCTTCACCATAGTTGCATTGTACTGATAAGGAACAACCTTATCAGATGAATATGGGACTGGACCCGCTAACTGTATGACCAACATCGATACCGATCTTTGACTTATACTGTTACTGCTGCTACTATCATATTGAATCACCACTCTCTCGGTATTCTTGAAAATGAGAACAATGACATTCACATCGTCACCTAGGTGACAGGATTGAAAAATTTGGATCATGCCTTCATCCATCAACCGCTGTATGTCCCTTTTCACAATCACACCTCCTGGATTAACACTACAGATAGCACAACCATCATGGTTATGCTCACAATCTCTCACCAAGCAAATGTCCTTATGCATCCTCACCAAGGACCTTTGAATAAAACGGATATCATAGATTTTGTACTCCCCAGGACAACCTTCCACCATGTTAACTGATGAATTTCCATGAGCGGGTAGTGGATTTGCTTTCACGTTCGGTGCTCGGTCCTGAAAGGACACCATTCCACTCTTCACTAGTTTCTTAACTTCATATTTGAGTGGATAGCAGTTCTCAATGTCATGTCTGGGTACTTCTTGGTGAAAAGCACATCGGAGTTCAGGCTTGTACCACCATGGAAGTGGTTCAGGAATTTGTGGCGGGTTTCTGGGTTGTAACAGGTTCTTGAGAACCAATGATCGATAAATATCTGCATATGTCATAGGAATTGGGTCGAAAGAGACCTTCTTCCTCTCTAAAGTTTGTTGTTGATGATTGTTGGTATTGTTGTTGTTGTAAGTGTTTGTTCGTTGTTGTGGTTGTTGTTGTTGAATTGGTGCTGATTGACTTGCTGAGAAAACGGGAATTACTGAAGATGCTTGATGATGATGCTGACGGGATGGTTGACTTCTTCTGACTTGAGGCCTCCTCTGCCTCCCACTAATAATTGTGTTGGCTTCATTGTCTTTCTTTTTATCGAAACTGTTGTCATATCTCTTGCTAGACGATACCTCCTCCTTTGACAATCGTCCTTCTCGGACGCCTTCTTCAAGCCTCATCCCCATATTTACCATTTCGGTAAAATCACTGGGGGCACTGGCGATCATACGCTCATAATAAAATGAGCTCAGGGTCTTCAAAAATATTTTGGTCATCTCCTTCTCCTCTAAAGGAGGGGTGATCTGAGCAGCTAGTTCTTTCCACCTTTGCGCATACTCTTTAAATGTTTCCTTGTCCTTCTGAGACAGTGATCTCAACTGATTTCAGTCCGGAGCCATATTAACATTGTACTTGTACTGCTTAACAAATGCTTCTCTCAAATCGTTGAAAGTGCGGATGCTTGCACTGTCCAACCCCATATACCATCTTAGCGCAGCGCCAGTCAGATTGTCTTGAAAGGAGTGGACTAACAGCTGATCATTGTCTATTTGGGTAGATATTTTATGGGCATACATCACCAAGTGACTGAGTGGACATGTGTTCCCTTTGTATTTTTCAAAGTAAGGCACTTTGAACTTCACCAGAATCTTTACATTCGGCACTAGACACAATTCAGCAGCACTCTTCCCCAAAAGGTCCTTACCTCTCAAAGTCTTCAATTCCTTGCGCAGCTCAAGAAATTAATCTTTCATTTCATCCATTTTATCATATACGTCTGGACCCTCAGATGGCTCGGAATGATAAATGGTGTTTTCCACACGAGGTAAAGTATGCACTACAGGTGGTGGTATAGACATGACCGGGCTAGATGCCGACATAGAAGCAAAAGTAGGCGCAAAACCTTCAGGCATGAAGTTCGGCGGCATTCCCCATGGGAATTCGGCAGACATGGTAGGCGCGAAATGAGCGGTAGCAGCAAGCATGGTAGAGGTAGCCACCTCTAAAATAACAGTCCTCTAAGGAGAAGGAGTTGCGGGTGTTGGAGAAGATTGGCTTTGTGCAGCTAGAACTGACTCCATCATGGCAATCAGGTCGGCGATCTCCTCTTTCAGGTCTCTATTCTCTTGCTCAAGACGTTCCATAATTCTGGAGTGATTGGCGCGGGTATTGTACCGATGAGTCAGCTTGAAAGAAGCACAAAAGAAACACCAATGAGACATCTGGCGAAAGAGAAACCTGCTTATGCATATGATGCATGAAATGCAATGCTTGTTTATTTATTTTTATTTTCAAGGAACTTACTATATTATTTGCAAATATATATATATATATATATATATATATATATATATATATATATATATATATATATATATATATATATATATATATATATATATATATATATATATATATATAACAACAATTGCAAACAATTTGATATGACCATAAAAAATCTCTTTTCATTTATATAATTGGAAGTATTACACTCTTTTCATAAAAAATCTCTTTTCAAGTAGCTCAATAAGCGCATATTTGTTCTTAGACTCAAGCCGCAACTCCTCATGCTTTCGGCTCAAAGCATAGAAACACTCTTCCTAGATATCTTTCTGTTGCTTCATCTTGGCGAGTGCGTCTTCCAACTCCTCTACATCTTGGTTAGGGAGAGTTAATGGCTCAGCCACAACCATAGACATAGGTCTCTCACAAGCATAAGGCATCTTCAGCTCCAAAACTCTCTTCTTCACCTAAAGAGTGTAAGCTTCCAAAGCTACACAATTGCACGGACCAAGCTCGGATCTTCCTTTCCTATGCACATTATGCCAAGCATGCGCAATATTTTGCTTCAAATGTTGGGGATCTTTACCCTCTTGATAGAAAAGACCTTCTAACAAAGTGTTATTATTTTTGTCTCTCAAGGGGAACCCAAGTTGACGACGAGCCAAAGCAGGATTGTAGTTGATTTCTCCTTGTGTACAAATGAGAGGCACATTAGAGAATTCACCACAACTATCAATAATCTCCAAACTTCTCAACGAAGGATCATACCAAATTATATTATCATTAGTGAGAGACATAAGTCTCTGAGACCACCGTAGACATTGTTTGTTCTCCATAAAAGCAGGTGTCTGAGGCAAGTGCGAAATAAACCACTTGTACAGAAGAGGAATACAACAGACAATCGTTCCACCACCCTTAGAATTCCTTAGATGCAAAGAGAAATACATATCACCCAACAAAGTGGGCACGAGATTCCCAATCAAGAAGATTCTAATAGCGTTAACATCAACAAAACCGTCAATGTTAGGGAATAAAGCTAATCCATAAATGAGTAATACAAAGATAGCCTCAAAAGCGTCCACACTACCGGCTTGAGCAAAGGCAGTAGCTTCCTTGATGAGGAAATCAGATGGCAACCCAAATAATCCTCCTTTCTTCGCCCAATGAGCCTCTATCTCATACTTCTTCAAGTGAAGAGCTTCAACAATAAGATGAGATATGGGAATCTCTTCCAATCCACTAAATGGCACTTTGTTAGAAACAGGTATTCCCAAAAGATGGACATACTCCTCTAACGTAGGCACAGGCTGATAATCAGGAAAAGTGAAGCAATAGTAGATAGGATCATAGAACTGCACCAACACACTCAAAAGTCCTTCAACCACCTCAGTAGACAAGATGGACAGAAGCTTCCCATGGCACTGTTTGAATTCCAAGGGATCTAATACAAAAGATGCTAGCTTCCTTAACTCTTTCAAGTAGGGACATCTGAAACTGTACTTCTTAGTGTTCCTTCGTTCACAATCTATGGTCTAAAAATATTTGCAAATAACACCTCATTTCCTTGAAATTTTCGTGTGATGAATGTTATGATGCGCATGAATGCATGAATGCAACAATTACAAATAAGGGATCACACACAAGGCAAAAAAATAAAGGTCAAGGGATGAATCAAGTCATTATCAAGATCAATCATCCATTTTGGTGGATTATGGTTTACACCTTATCAACACCCAAGTTCCATTGATATTGACAAGACTTGAATGGATCAACCGAGAATCAAGGGTTTATTGTGAGTCACGAGCATGGAGTCTGGGTAAGACCATCCCAAAGGAGTGAACTAAGGATAAAAACATGTAGATCATGTTCTAAAAAGTTTCTAGAGTCTTAATTCCATCTATCGGATATTACAGGTTAGGGTGACTGACTCATCAACCTATAATATTCTCAAGAGAAACTCGTCTGAGTGTAGTATCGTGTAACAACTGTTATTAAGTCTACACTTGAACAACCTCCGCACTACGTCCTAAATAGGCCAAGAGGGGTAAATGTTCTACGGTCCTCAGCTTCTCGGACCCCAAGTTAGAGATAGTAATGCCTAACCATAAATATTTATGTGACATTTCCAAATCCAAAAGGGTCTCCACTGAGCAGATGGGTTTCAAGCCAACTTGTTAAGGACTACTCCACACAAGTCGAACATGACTATACCATCCTCCTATCTTAATTACACTCAAGTTCGGGTTAGAACTTATCTCAGCACTCAGAGATCACCAAGCACAACAAGCAGATTATATCATACAAACAAATATACATACATCAATTATATACGACTATATACACACAAAAAAGTAGGCTAAACCCACTGAAGACTACTCCCCAGCAGAGTCGCCACTTAATTACTGTAGCGGTAAATTCATGACCATCAAGCTATGGATAAGCTAGACGTCAGTAAAACCAAAGTCGCCACCGTGCTTTTATTGTTTCCAAGGGAAAAGGGAAAAGTACGAACAAAACCCAAAAATAAGAAGTTTTCAAATCAAAACTAATAAAATGCCAGAGATTACAGGTAAGGGGGTTGGTTACACAGGGGGAAGGTGTTAGCACTCAAAGTGTCCTAGGTACTCCTAGGGAGCCCTTTTTTATATGCATATGTATTTTGTACAAAATGATGTTTACAAACAAATAGAATGGAGGGATGAGAAAAGAATTCATTAATTATATTTTTGTGTTTGACAAGACCTTTGGACTTGTGCCTACGTACCAATATAAAATGAGGGATCAAAACCTCGTAATTCGTGGTATAAATTTCAAAGTGGATGCATTGCTTTTAACAAAAAATTTAAGTTTGAAAGGCACCAAGGCATAAAAAAGATTTGAATGAGTTAGTTCTTTTTGGGTTTTGAAAAGTTTTAAGTCAAGCATAATTAAGTTTATTTACAAGTTTGATTGAGAAAAGAAATTTAAAAGTGCAATGGCATAAGGCCAATGTTTCTAGTTTGCAATATGGTCTAAGTTTAGAAAACAAACACAAGCAAATAAGTTTTGAAAAGAGGGAGAGATTTTTAAATTAAAGAAATGGGGAGGAGATGAAGAGACTAACCCTAAGCATAAATTTAAAAGTTAAGAGTTGAAAAGATCTGACCAATGGGATGCAATCCAATAGACAAGAATGTCATATAGAAACCCAAATTCCCTTGGACATTAGAATCAAGCAACAAATAATGCACAATATACCAACTTGAAGAGCAAATGCATCAAATAAAGATAGCCACATCCAAGCTTAGCAACTCCATGATCTTCTTCAAATTTGCCTATGTAGCAGATGAATTCCACAAGTCACAGGTGTCGCATTACGCGAAAAACCGGCGGGAAACGAAAACAACAGAGCCGCCACCGTGCGTTATTTATCCCAAAAGAGGGAAAGGAAACGCTCGAAGTAAACCTGGAAAAGACATGGTCTCGCGACCAAAGAGAATGGGATCGGGAGTCGGTTATGCGAAGGGAAGGTATTAGCACCCCTACGCATTCGTCGTACTCGACGGGATCCACGCACAAAAGGAAGGAATATGGTTGCTAAACACTGCTCACAAACAAACTAACACTGGCTGACAGAGACACAGAAAACAAAGAAACTAACTCGGCAGGATATTGCATCCTGGGCCTACGTAGTCTATCAGGCATAGACATCAGAGTCGACGTAGTTCGGACAAGGGAAAACGTGCTCGCTAGGATGTCGCATCCTATGCATACGTATCTTCTCGGACTAAAGAAGAATCAGAGCACTCGTAGCTCGGCTCACGCACGCCAAACAAACCACACAGGAAATCGACTGCCAATCGCTGGACTTACGTCAAACTCCACACAAACAGGCAAACATGGAAACCGAATGCCAATCGCTGGACTTACATCAGACTCCGAACCAAACACACGCACACTGGAAACCAAATGCCAATCGCTGGACTTACATCGGACTCCAAGCACACAACAAGAGGATACGGAATGCCAATCGCTGGTCTTACATCCATCTCCTAACACACACAAGAGACAAAGGCAAAAAGGGCTCCCGGAGAGATCAACTCATCTCCTGACTACGTACCTCATCTGGTATGAGGATCAGGGCGACGTAGTTCCCCTACGCAGGGAAAGAACTTCTAACCTAACCAGAGACTGGGAAATGACAAACTAGAAGGGAGACTAACTCGAGCCTAATAGTTATCATGTAAATTCACCGCGGTCCTAGGTTGAAGTTTCTATCTAACTTGCATAGGGAGCAAGCTATCCTAATCAGCACAGGCAAAAGCAAACAATCGCACAAATAGCACACACTATATACAAATAAAGTGGGCTCACACAAGGTTAGGTTGTGAAACACAAGCCATCTGGAATCGGGTGATGTTAGCTCTTAACCTTAACATTGAGAGTTAAGGTGAAGCAGATGAAATGGGAAGTGAAGATAAGACTTCATAGCTCTTATCCCTGGCCTGGGAGAGCTTTAGACAAATGAAAGTGTGGGTTCAGAAAGTGGGAACCCTTCTACACTTATGACTGACTCAACTGTACAAGGATCTTGGGTTAATATCCACAATGCATCAACACAAGGTGTGTGAGCAAAGTGATGACTCAACTGAATAGCAGGAGATGGATTGCACATCTCTTGTATCTGCCAATTGCCTTATCAAAGGTATTTTCCTGCTTGGGGACAAAAATAAACAATCACAAGCACTGCCTCTTAAGGAGGACTTCAGACAGGTGCCTGACCAAATAACAGGCCAGGTCTTCCAGACTACATGGAGTCAGAGACATTATACCTCAAATTGGTTAAGCAACCAAGCAACAGCAAAAGCAAGTTCACAATGAACTATAGCAACTAAGGTACCTGAAAATAATCCAACATAATCAGTACACAACTCAAAAAGTCAAACAGACAGACTAGAAGTCAACAGTTAACTGTACAAACAGACAACAAGCAATGCATCAAGCAAAGCACAAGCTCAACTCAAAGGAGCTAATCCACCTACAAAACAACTTAATGTTAATCAACATCAATCAAATATCAATCCAAATGAGCAATTGAATCAAACTCCTCAAGGCCATATGCTTCTTGTCCTGAAAACACAACTCAAACATAAGCACTAACCACTAGGACAAGGCCTAGGGTCAAAGAGGGAGAAATAATTCAAAACAGAACATGAAAATTGGCAAGAATCAAGTTTAATCAAATAAGAACAATGTCCAAGTGGTCTCATATCCATAGCAAACACCAATTTCATTTCATAAAGCATCTAAGGCAAAGCATGCAAGTTGAAAGCTCATTGAAGCAAACAGAATGAACCAATCCAAATCAACTCAAACATAATTCAATAAATCTCAAGAAAAATCATGGCTAAACAGCATTCATCACATGATCATCATACCAAAATTCAAGTCATTTGGACAAGTGGAAGCATGTCAAATAAATTCCCTAAGGCAAGGTAAGGCAAAACAAGCTCAAAGGAAGCACAATTTCATACATCAACTTCACACAAGCATAAAACAGAATCTACACATGATAAATGATTCAAACCAAAGCCATGGCAAACTTTAAAGTGTCTAGAACACATGTGCAAAATTTCAAGCTCATAGGATAAACACCAAGAATTTCACAAATCATCTAAATTCATGACTCATCAAAAGTTCAAACTTGACCAATCAGCAAAGAAAATCTCAAACAAATTAGAAATGCATCCAAAAATTCCACAAAAATTCACAAGCAATCCTAACATCCAGAAGTAGCAACATGCAGAAGATCAGATTAATTGGCATTCAAATGGCATGGTAAATAAAATCAGAAAGTCAAGCAAGCAAAGGTGTGACACAAATTGTCACACCTATATTGATCAGATCATATCTCAACAACCAAGCATGTTAAAAATACAAACTCAAAACCAAAAGATCAATCAGAATGTCTAGATTAAGCATGTAAATTTTCAGAAGCATTGGATCAACCATCATCATTTCACAATCAAAATGGCAAGGCATAGCAAGAAAACACATGTATGAACATTCCCTAGGAAAAATAAAAATCCAGGCGTGCACAATTTTTGTAAAAATCATCAAAAAATATTAGAGATCATGAGGAACATCATGCAAAAAATCTCATCTCAATTGGACAATCCATCATGAAGTTATGAATTTTGGAATGGAGAGAAAAAATAAAAAAACACATAAGAAGCATGGCATAAACATGGAAGCATAAATGAATTAAATGCCAAAGGCAAAATGTGGAAAATCCCTCGCCCGGAATCGAAGCATGTGCAAACTTAAACTTGGCGCTACTTAAGTGAAACGCCGCGTTTCACTTAAGTCTACATGGCAATTGGAGCGCGCCTGGACCAATCGTTCTGCCAAGTCATGCATACGTGGACCACTACATGGCCTTTAACATGAAAACCACATGCAATACGCGCGCTAACAAATCAAAACGATTCTGGAATGGAAAAACCCTAAGTTCTTCATGTGTTCATCAGCCTTCATACACTCAAGAACAAAGTTGCACAGAAATTCACAAACAATACATCATTACACTCGTCTTCTAATGTACATTAACATGCTATCATCAATTAAACCTAATTCTTACTATCATGCACAAATCGAGCAGAAGAAGATTCACGTCTCAAACTTAAAATCAGCATAATTCACTCAATTCTTGATGAAAATACACGATACAAAGCTCAGCATACTCCATATGGAAAGATCTATCAAAAGCACATCAACATTTCAAGAATTATAGAATTCGAGATCTGACCTCTATGAAGATGCAGAACTGGATTTGTGCAATTCAGGCTTTGTAATGTTGAAACAGATGATCTACAACTCTTAAATGGATGAATGGATGAAGATCCAATGCTCAGTCTTGCTTGATCTTGCTCAAATCTACAGCTGCCATGGATGATGCTAGCTTCAACAGTTCTTGATTCAGCTTCGAAAATGATGATTTCTTGCTTGCAGAAGATCCAATAACACTTGTGGATGATGAATCAATGAAGAAATAGCAAAGGACTTGAAGAATTTTGCAAAAAAAGTGAGAGCAAAAATTTGTGAAACTTGGAGAATTGGATCTAGATCTGGTTTGAATGAAATGTTAATGGTGAATTCTGTTAGGATTAGAGTTATATACCATCTGTTAATGATCTTTGCTAATCAAGATTAAGCCAAGCCAAAGAGATTAATGAAATGCAAGTGTTATGCAAATTTGCCATTCACCCCTCATGTGCATGGAATGATGTAACAGTACACGATTTTTGAACCAAATACACTCCAAATGCTGTTTAAGACCAAGTGCAAGTGATTGGAAGTGTGGAAAATGCTTAATTTTCAAATTGGAGATTTCCCTCCAAAATTCAAATTCAATTCAAGTGAAAAAATCCAATATTTTTGTGATTAGAATTGATGAAATGTGATGCATGAACTGGATAGAGCATGTCAAAATAGAAATGTTACAAAAAAATCCCACTCCATTTGGCCTTTAGGTGTGAAAGTTATCCTCTTTTGAAGTTCAAATTTCCTTGACAATGATTGATCCATAATTTTTCAACCACAATGAGAAATTCATGTTCTTGGACTTTTTGGAAAGGTGAGAGCAAGATCTTCAACTTTCATGTTGGACAAAATTTCATTTGAAGCATTCTTGGACATGTAATCTTGAGGAGAAGACCTTTCCATTTTTGGCAGTTTGAAATTACAGGTCACTTACTATTTTTGGAAACTTTTCATCTGACCTCAAATTCTTCAATGTTGATCTTTGACATGTCAAATGAGACTTGTATGGACATGAATGAGGCCTATATAACCATCTCCCACCTTCAAATCCATGATTTCATGCACAGTTGACTTTGGTTGACTTTCTAGGGTTTCAGATGAACTTCAGCTTGACTGTTGAGCTTTGAGCATCCAATCTTTGGCCAAACCACTTCAAAATGATCCCTAGGTCATATGAACTCAATGAACCAACCCTAGGTCTTTGCTTCAATAGAAATTGCACTTGCTTGCTTGCTCAACTGGATCTCCTGACCAGTCTTGACTGTTGAACTTGCACTTGGGCAATGGACAATGCAATGCTATGTAGTGGACAATGTAATGTTAATGACCTAAACATGAAAATGAATGTACAAAATGGTAGGTGCAAATTTGAGGTGCTACAATAGGTTCAAAGTAACAACTTCATAATGATAATGTTGAGGATGAACTCAAATGGATCTTCAATGATGTGTCAGATGAAATTTCAAATTGTAGGCACTTGGTTTCATAAAAGTTGGCATTGGCTAAGTCCTTTGCATGGGTAATGTTGCCTAAATTCTAAGTTCAATTGTCTCAGATCAAACGAACAGTCCACACAAAATATTTTTTAGGGCTTTTGTTCTTATTATGTACATTAATGGTCAAGGACCACACAAGCAAACTAAATATATACAAACAAGGTATATCACACAATATGGTCCAAGTGGACAAAGTGAAAATGTCATTAATATAAACAATTAGAATGGTATGAATAATGGCAAATGAATAAAGCTTAAAATTAAATTGCATTAAAGTAAATGACTTGAAATTAAATGTTAGTTGTTAATGAATTAGAAGTTAGTCTTGCTTTTGCTTTTGCTTTTTTACTTTAAGTCATTCTTTGGAGAACACTCAACCCATTATCACAAGCATGAATCCTTGAACCAAGACATCTTCCAAAGGAAGGAAAAAAGGCCAAGTTTCCACATAATACCATGAAAGAGGGGAGACTTACAATCTCACTAACTAGAAGGCTATGCTTTTTCTGTCAAAAATTTAGCGCTATGTTAAGCAATCGTAATTGGACTTATGTAGAAGTCACAACTATTTGAGGCCGGGCAATAGAATTTTAGTGTTAATGCATTTTAGAGACATAATATAATGGACTATGCTCATGAAACATACCACACACTAAAAGAATATGCAAAAGTGGTGGCCTAATGTCATCCATACTTAATTTGATTTTGCAATCAACTAGCCTTATGATATAGAGATATCATAGGCCAAATGAAATGGATGCATAAAGAAGGGGAATTAGATGAAGAGGGAGGGGAATGGATCAAAACTCAAATTGGACAAGAGAGGACTTTGGTTTTTTTACCGAGATAACCCAGTTTTTCAAAAAAATTCCCAAAATACCCGAGGTTTCAAAAAAATTCCCAAACTACCCCACTTTTTGGAGGAGGCGCCAATTGAGGTGGGACCAAGTGCATTGGCTAGGGCAGGTGCCCTAGCCAATCCAATTGGCGCCTATGTGTAAGGTTTAAGAGGAGGCGCCAATTCAATTGGCGACTCCCTTAAAAAAGCCTCAAATGACAAAACCTCCAACATGAAAGTTGTAGATCTTTTCAAGATAATGAATTTGGACATAAAGTTTGCATCATTTGGATTTTTATGAGAAAGTTATGGGCAGTTGAAGTTGGACTTCTGAGTTTTTCAACTGTTATCTGACCTATAATGTTTTGTATTATCGCATGTGTTTCTTTTAGAATTATGAAATTTTGTCCAACATAACAATTGAAGTAGACATATCAAATTTTGCAATGCACTTGGTCCCACCTCAATTTGATATGTCTACTTCAATTGTTATGTTGGACCAAGTGCGTTGCAAAATTTGATATGTCTACTTCAATTGTTATGTTGGACAAAATTTCATAATTCTAAAAGAAACACATGCGATAATACAAAACATTATAGGTCAGATAACAGTTGAAAAACTCAGAAGTCCAACTTCAACTGCCCATAACTTTCTCATAAAAAATCCAAATGATGCAAAATTTATGTACAAATTCATTGTCTTGAAAAGATATAGAACTTTAATGTTGGAGGTTTTGTCATTTGAGGCTTTTTTAAGGGAGTCGCCAATTGAATTGGCGCCTCCTCTTAAAACTTACACATAGGCGCCAATTGGATTGGCTAGGGCACCTGCCCTAGCCAATCCAATTGGCGCCTCCATACAATTTTTAAGAGGAGTCGCCAATTCAATTGGCGCCTCCTCCTAAAAGTGGGGTAGTTTGGGAATTTTTCTGAAACCTGGGGTATTTTGGGATTTTTTTTGAAAAACTGGGTTATCTAGGTAAAAAAACCGAGGACTTTTACCAAATTAAGATCATTCATTCATTTTGGGAGATGGAATGTACATTCCATCAATCCCCTAAATCAAATGATCTTAACCTAGCAAAGTCAAATCAACCTTGACCAAGGCCCAACAACACAAGTCAAACTTACAAAGACCATTAAAATGGCTCAACACAATTATTTGACATTTATTAAATTTAAAAAAAATACTAAAAATAGTGTATTAAATTAAATATGGTTTGTCAAATTCCTAAAACCTCATCAAAACACCAAAGAAATGGCCATGAGATTTACCATAGGTTAAACAAGGTCAAAGGACCTTGGAGAATTTTTTTCAGAATTTTTGGAAACTTAAAAGTATTTTTAAACAATTAAAAATATTCACAAAATCAATTAAATCATGAAAAATATTAATAATGATCCAAAAAATAATTTTAATTCAAAATATGAAAGAGGATTTTATTTAATTTTTTTTGGTGAAACTCATATTTTTTGGATCAATATTAAAATTAATATGAATTAATGAAAATAAAACAAATAAAATGAAATTCAAATATTCAGAAAAAACGTGGACCACTTGATCTCCCTCATTAATTGAGGTGGCAGATAAAGTAGCCACAAACGCGCATTCCACAATGGACATTAGTCAGCGCGTTGCAGGGATGGTAATCAAAACCAACACGTGAGATTAAAATATTTTGAACAAGATCAATGGCTCTGAATCTATCCAGCACATCACCGACACTGAAACTCCGGTCACCTTCTCATGCAAGTCTCACTGGACTGGTTCAATCATCAACATCACATAAATGAAAAAGAAGGACATGATCTGAAAGAAAAAATGGCTTAGAGCAGAAATATGGCCTCAATTTTAACAAACTCCAAATATATAGAAAGATATGAGGAGTTGAATTTTCAGGTGTGTCAACTGAGTTTCTTCAATTTGACCTCAAAGCAACTCAATCTTCTTGCCTACATTGGTAGGTGTCGCGGCGCGATTTTTCACGAGATTAAGTATTGATTGAACTTAACCCATTTTAAATGCAAGAGTCGCCACCGTCTTTTATTTTATCCAAAAAGAGGAAGGGAAAAATAACGATAAATCCCTTTAGAGTTACGGGTTCGGGGGTTGGTTATGAAAAGGAAAGGTATTAGCACCCTCTACATCTGTGGTACTCCACAGGAACCTTTTTGCTTATGTTTATGTGAATGCTTTGCTTTTTTCGCTTTGGTCGTTTGATTGGGGAGATGAGAAAAGAACTTGATTTTATTGCTTTTGGACTCGATAAAGACGTAGACTTCATGCCTACGTATCTTCAAGGCGCAATGGAGAAATCAGAATCCACGTAGTTCTCCCAAAAGAAAAGGGGAAAGTCTGTTTTGTGGATTTTAGATTGGCGTGTCTTGCCATCTCTTGCTCGACCTAGGCGGGAGGCTTCGAGACTGACACGTCCTTTTGAAAATGTTTTTAAACTGAAAAGCCAAAGCTGGCAAAAGATTTGAATGAGCCTAAACCCTGAAATAATAAATAAATGGGCTCATTATAAGGAAGCCCAAGAGTAAGCTTGTGAGTGTGTGAAAAGGGTTTCTTAAACGGCGACCGTTGGAATCGCATCGGGTTTCTTTTTTTTGGATTTTTCGATTTTTTAACATAAACCGTGAACAATACGATTAAACACACAATACAGAACATAAAAAATGCGAGAAAGTAAATTATTACAATACAGTTAGCTATGAATAATTAGTATTACGAATAGTTAGTGGAGTTAATCGAGCTGAAACTGAAACGAAACGGTTAGTAACAACATAAACAAATATAAAAAAAACAATATAAACATTTACTTTAGACAAAATAAACATTTAATTAAAATAAACATTTAAACAAATAATTAATTTAACTAACATTTAAATAAAACATATATGCAAAATAATAATAAAAGATAAACAATATTTAGTAAACAAAAGTAATATATATATATATATATATATATATATATATATATATATATATTATATATATATATATATATATATATATATATATATATATATATATATATATATATATATATATATATATATATATATATATTTAAATTTATATTTTAGACAATAAATATATAGTAGACAAAAAATATATATGTACATTTAGACAAATAATATATAATAGACAAATAATATATAATAGACAAAGATAATATATATATATATATATATATATATATATATATATATATATATATATATATATATATATATATATATATATATATATATATATATATATATATATATATATATATATATATATATATATATATATATATATATATATATATATATATATATATATATATATATATATATATATATATATATATTTAAATAAATAATATATTAAAACACATGTCGGCAAGCCGGAACTTTGCCGATTTCAGAGATAAGTGAAGAATATTACCTTGTGTGAAGAGGATGAACTTCTGATCGTTCAAATGATCGACCGAAAGCTGGAAACCGTCACCGACGCAGTGTTGGCTGCCTTCGTGAGTACCTGACTTCAACGTCGCTTTTGATCGGTGAAACGACGCCGGAATGAAATGAACCTTGGATATTTGTGACCTGGACTCAACGAACTTCAAAGATATGAAATCGGTTTTGTGTTTCGGTGAATAATCGGGACGATTTTGGGTTACCGAAAATGAAGAACAAGTGAAATACGATAATGCTTTTGGAAAAATATTTCTTTTCAATTCTCTGTTTCTCTCACCACACGTTTTTTTTCTTACTGATCCACCCTCCTCTTCCTTTTTCTTACTAACAACATCTATATATATATATATTTAGATTACTTAAACAATAGGAAACCTAAAAAATATCTAACATAAATTAATAATATATATTTAGATTACTTAAACAATAGGAAACCTAAAAAATATCTAACATAAATTAATAATATATATTTAGATTACTTAAACAATAGGAAACCTAAAAAAATATCTAACATAAATTAATAATATAATTTATATATTATATAATAATAATAATAAACTAATATAATATTAATCCTTATTAAATAAACTAATTAACAACTAAACACAATTAATATTAAGCACAAATAATATTAAACGGCACACGATTAAAATACGATAAAATCGAGCGACACGAACGCGATAAAAACGATGACAATTTGCACAGCAAAACAGACAAATTGATAAAACCAATAAACCAGTAAACCGGTAAACCAGTAAAATCAACAACACGACTCAAACAGACTCGATTAAATCACACGGCACAACACATAATTAAATAAACAACCCTAGGCAATAATAAAATCAACACGACATCACGAAAACGCTGACAAACACAATCACAAATAATCGGACAATACGAAAACTCTAATATATTCGAAATACAGTCAAAATACCGACAAACAAACAATTAAATAGATAAAAACGCACAAAACCTAATCGAAGCGATGCCACGCACAAAAGAGATAAGCGAGATAAATACGAGGCAACGATATCGGCCAGGTTTTGCTAAAACAACGAAATACAACGCGGTAAGCAACGAAAACACACAAAACCTAATCAAACCAGTTGTCATGCGCAGTTTAAGAAATTGAGATGAATACGAGACAACGAGATTAATCAGGATATGGTCAACAAAACCAAAGTCAAATTTTGGGGTGCGACAGATGCCCCTATTTAATTAACTTAGGCCAGATAGCCGGAGGCTATCGAATGGCGTAAGGTAATTAAATATGACAAACGCCACAAAATTTGACCGCAAATGCATGTATGCATGATGCAAAAGACAGACAGACACAGAGACACAGGAGTGCAAACTCTACTGAGGAAGGACATACACCGACTCAATGCATGAAGGTAAACACTGAGAATACTCAGCTGGGGAAGATTCACTACCTATTCATAGATGGAAAATAGGAGGAAAAGAGATATCGACTCAATGTTGACGATACATCACTATCTCATAGATGAAAGTGGGAAAAGATCAATATAACAAGAGTACTGATGTGACAGTACATTACCAACTCAAAGATGGAGGTAACAGAAAAGATGAATACCAACTCAAGGATGAAGGTATAACAAGGGCATAATAAGAATCGAACTGCGTTAACTCATGGTTGACAGCTCACTACCCACTCATTGATGAGGTAAACAGGACATGCCAACTCAAAGTTGAAGGCAAGCTTCAAAAGATTGATAATAACACTGCTAGGGAAATCAAATTCCAACTCATTGATGATGGTGTAGGTGAAGAATCAGATCTAAGGATCATTGTGCAGACTTACAGTTGAATGCACACTACCAACTCATTGATGAGGTAGACAGAGAAATGCCGACTCAAAGTTGAAGGCAACCACCGATTCATTGACAAAGGTGTTTAAAAGAATTTAGAACATATTCTCCTGGAGATGTTTATCATTACCAACTCAAAGATGACGGTGGAAGGACAAAATGTACCTAACTCATAGATGAAGGTACTCCATCAACTCAAAGACGAAGATGGAATCGGAAGTTATCTGTGCAGACTCAAAGATGAAAGCACACTATCAGTTCAACAAGGATCAAACATACCCTCTCATAGATGAAGGTACTCCATCAACTCAAAGACGAAGATGGAATCACAGGAAAATGTGCGAACTCAAACATGAACGCATACTACCAGCTCATAGATGAGGGCTCACTATGTACCTAAATCATAGATGAAGGTACTCCATCAACTCAAAGACGGAGATGGAAACATAAGAAAATTGTGCTGACTCAAAGACGAAAGCACGTTACCAGCTTAAAGATGAAGGTAACAGGATAAAGTGTACCTAACTCATAGATGAAGGCATTCCATCAACTCAAAGACGAAGATGGAATCAAAAGAAACCTGTGCAAGCTCAAAGATGAATGCACACTACCAGCTCATAGACGACGGTACTTCACCAACTCAAAGACGAAGGTGGAATCAAAAGAAATCTTGCTAACTCAAAGATGAATGCATATTACCAGCTCAAAGTTGCAGGTACTTCACCAACTCAAAGACGAAGGTGGAATCAAAAGGAATCTGTGCTAAACTCAAAGACGAAAGCACGCTACCAGCTCAAAGTTGCAGGTAGAACCATGGAACTTTCTGTGAGGATGTTATCAACTCATAGATGGAGGTAGTAATTAATTTATCCGAGGGATAACAAAGGTTACCACTCATGGATGTAGGTAACTCAAGTTTGTAATGGGTACCAACTCAAAGATGAAGGTATAAAGGACTTGGACACAATATCTGTCATGTCTGTTTTACTGAATGAGAGTCACAAAGACTATATTGTTGCCTTCTTTTACTGGCAATTTCTGAGCTTTATCTGGAGACACGAGGTTCAAACTAGGATAGAACTAGAATGAAACGGTCAAACAAGACTTCAACTGAAGAGGAATGAACTCATCAGGATTTACAACTGAAACAACCATCTTCCACGAGGCATAGATCTCTGTGGGGAACATGACCAATAAAAGGTATTTTGCTGCTTATGAGGATACTCTATATGGAGAGATTGACTCAACCCACAATATAAACAAGGAAACAAGGTGCATATGAATGCAAGCATGATATGTCATAGATATGCATGAATATTTAGTAATGAATGCATGATGGACAGACAAAACTAGGAATAACTAAAAATGTTAACAGCTGCATAAGGACTTGCTGGAGATTTGCACTGAGACTCGTTGGGGAGTAGTACAAAGACTTGCTGGGGAATTGGTACAAGAGCACCATATCCAGGTTTCTTTAAAAGTCTGTCTCTGCTGAGGATTCCGTAGAATAATGGAGATGCCTTCTACTTCAAAAATGCAGGAGATTCCCTGTGGTTCTTGAATTTGTGAGGTATATGAGGATTGGACCTTTCTGAGGACTCCGCTGGGGATACAAGGTGTTATCCTCTGGAAATAAGATGATATTGTAAGAGAAGTCCTGCAATTCTTGAATTTGCTTAAAATGCAACACACTCTTCTTTACTACAAAACATTACTGAGGAGGAGACATATCCTTCTATTGAATGGACAGAGAACAACAGGAGATTCCCTGTAGTTTCTGAATATCAACTTTCTTCACTTGCTGAGGGATGGAGACCTCTGTATTACTCCTGCTCGGGGAAATCAAAGCTTCCTTCTCATCCTCTGCTGGGGACATTGTTGATCCCTCCTTAATAAATTACTGGGGAAATACCTGTAGTAATCCCATAGGCCAAATCTGTAACTTAAAACCTGGATCAAAGTCTTCATGATCAATTAACCGGGGAGTCTTCATGCCCCAAGTGAAGGGAACAATCTTCTTGAAATATTTCTTGCATGATCTCTTGAGGAAAACTAGGAAGCAAAATTGGGGATATCCAGAATCACAACCTCTGCTGGAGAAATATTACTGCCAAGACACCTGTGGAGATCTTTTCATCATATACATATGAGGATAGTAACATGAACATGTCTAGTTGGAATCACATGATTTTAGAATTACTGGGACCGCATGTCTAATCCTTTTATTGATGTCCACAAATCAAAGTAAATAATCTTTATAGTTTTCAAAAACTGTTTTTAATTCAAAACTTTTGTTTCAAAACATATCTGTCAAAGTAAAAGAACTTTCGTAAATTGAAATGAAAATTAAGAGTGCCAAGAAATATAGAAAGGCTCAAATTGATTTGATAGGATGGTAATCAGCCAACAACATGATTCCATATATCTTTACAAATTGGAAAATGGTAATTTCGTGGAAAAAGGGTACGTTGAACTACAATGACATCATTCTCTCTTCCACTTTTGAAACCTGTATTGCAGCCTTAAGAAAGTTGGAGAACTGTTGAAAATATTCTGATACTTCAATGATCTTGTCTCCGTTATGCAGTTACTTGCCTGAAATCCCTAACTTTTGCCTAGATTTCCCTTTCGGGTTTTCAATCTACCGGGATAATATTTTCTTTGTTTTTTATGTCTCTAATTTTTGCCTGGACCGCCCTTTCAGGTTTTCAGTCCACCGAGACGCTCATTTTTGCCTAAGCCGCCCTTTCGGGTTTTCAACTTAGCGAGCTGTTCTTTTCATTTTTTAGGCGAAGTATTTCTTGACTGCATCTGTATTCACGGGACGTGGAAGCTCTTCACCATCCATGTTTGTAAGAATTAAAGCACCGCTTGAGAAGGCTTTCTTGACAACATAGGGTCCTTCATAGTTAGGAGTCCACTTGCCCCTAGAATCATTGTGAAATAGTATCATCTTCTTGAGTACAAGGTCACCCTCTTTGAATTCTCTCGGCTTAACCTTCCTATCAAATGCCTGCTTCATTCTCTTTTGATATAACTGTCCATGGCACAAGGCAGACATTCTTTTTTCTTCAATCAAATTCAACTGATCGTATCTGCTTTGACACCATTCAGCCTCTGACAACTGAGTTTCCATTAGTATCCTCATTGATGGAATTTCAACCTCTATCGGTAACACAACTTCCATACCGTATACAAGTGAAAATGGGGTTGCCCCAGTTGAAGTACGGGCTGATGTTCTATATCCGTGTAGTGCAAAAGGCAGCATTTCATGCCAATCTTTGTAGGTAACAACCATCTTTTGAATGATCTTCTTGATATTCTTATTTGCAGCTTCAACTGCCCCATTCATCTTGGGACGGTAAGGAGAAGAGTTGTGATGCTCGATCTTGAAACTTTCACATAATTCATCCATCATTTTGTTGTTCAGATTGGAGCCATTGTCAGTGATGATCTTGTTTGGAATGCCATATCGGCAAATGAGATTATTTTTGATGAATCTGACCACCACTTGCTTTGTCACCTTTGCATACGAAGCTGCTTCCACCCATTTGGTGAAGTAATCAATTGCCACGAGAATGAAACGGTGTCCGTTGGAAGCTTTGGGTTCAATCATACCGATCATGTCAATGCCCCACATTGAGAATGGCCAAGGAGCAGAAATCACATTCAAAAAGGTTGGTGGTACATGAACCTTATCAGCGTAGATCTGACATTTGTGACACTTCTTTACAAATTTGTAGCAATCTGGTTCCATGGTCAACCAGTAGTAACCAGCTCTCAACATCTTTCTTGACATAGAGTGGCCATTTGCATGAGTACCAAAGGACCCTTCGTGAACTTCTTTCATCAACATTTCTGCTTCCTTTTTGTCAACACATCTGAGTAAGACCATGTCATAATTCCTCTTATAGAGCACATTCTGATTAAGGAAGAAACTGCCTGACAATCTTCTCAAAGTCTTTTTATCTTTTTCTGTTGCTCCAAGAGGATACTCCTGAGTCTGAAGGAAATGCTTGATATCGTGGTACCATGGTTTATCATCAAAACTGGCCTCAGCTGTAAACACATGTGCTGGTCTATCAAGTCGCTTGATCACAATTCTGGGTACTTCGTTTGGAAAACCCACTTGATACATTGAAGACAACGTAGCTAGAGCATCCGCCATCTGATTCTCATCCCGAGGAATGTGATGCAACTCAACCTTGGTGAAGAAAGTCAACAATCTTCTTGCATAGTCTTTGTATGGGATCAAGCCAGGGTGGCGTGTTTCCCATTCTCCTTTGATCTGATTGATAACTAACGCTGAGTCACCATAAACAGTAAGATTTTTGATGCGGAGGTCAATGGCTTCTTCAAGACCCATGATACAGGCTTCATATTCAGCAATGTTGTTTGTACATTCAAAACAAATTCTTGCCGTGAAAGGAATATGAGAACCTTCTGGAGCGATAATGACTGCACCTACTCCATGTCCATAAGCGTTGGAAGCTCCATCAAATACTAAACCCCATTGAGAATTGGTTCAGGTCCTTCTTCAGGAAGTGGCTCTTCACAATCTCTGGATTTTAGGAACATGACATCTTCATCAGGAAACTCATCCTCATTATCATTGTGATCTTCAACGGGTTGGTGAGCAAGGTACTCGGCTAACACACTGCTCTTGATAGCTTTCTGGGTATGATACTCAATGTCGTATTCTGATAACAGCATCTGCCATCTTGCAATCTTACCAGTGAGTGCAGGCTTCTCAAAAATGTACTTGATTGGATCCATTTTGGATATCAACCAAGTGGTGTGACTTAACATATACTGCCTCAATCTCTTAGCAGCCCAAGCCAATGCACAACATGTCTTCTCGAGTAAGGAGTATCGTGATTCACAGTCAGTAAATTTCTTGCTTAAGTAGTAAATGGCATGCTCTTTCTTTCCAGTTTCGTCTTGTTGACCCAGAATACAACCCATAGAATTCTCAAGCACTGTCAAATACATAACCAACGGTCTTCCAGCAACAGGTGGTAACAAGATAGGAGGCTCCATGAGGTACTCTTTGATACTGTCAAATGCTTTCTGACAATCCTCTGTCCAAACACAATTCTGACTCTTTCTCAGCAATTTGAAGATAGGTTCACAAGTGGCAGTCATGTGAGAAATAAACCGGGATATGTAATTCAATCGTCCTAGAAAACCTCTCACTTGCCTTTCTGTTTTTGGTGCGGGCATCTCTTGGATAGCTTTTACTTTATCTGGATCAACTTCAATGCCTTTTTGGCTGACAATGAAGCCCAAGAGTTTACCTGACCTGACGCCAAATGTGCATTTGTTCGGATTGAGGCGAAGACGGAACTTCCTCAATCGTTGAAACAGCTTCAATAGATCTACTAAGTGACCTTCTTCTGAACGAGACTTCACGATCATGTCATCCACATAAACCTCAATCTCTTTGTGCATCATGTCGTGAAAGAGCGTTGTCATGGCTCGCTGGTAAGTAGCACCTGCGTTCTTCAACCCAAACGGCATCACTTGATAACAGAATGTTCCCCATGGTGTTATGAATGTAGTTTTTTCCATGTCTTCGGGAGCCATTTTGATCTGGTTATACCCGGAGAATCCGTCCATGAAGGAGAATATGTCAAACTTTGTTGTATTGTCTACCAACATGTCAATGTGAGGCAGGGGGAAATCATCCTTTGGGCTTGCTCTATTTAAGTCACGATAGTCGACACACATTCGTACCTTCCCGTCCTTCTTAGGAACTGGCACAATATTTGCTATCCACTCTGGATACACTGAAGTGGCAAGAAAACCAGCATCTATTTGCTTCAGAACTTCTTCTTTAATTTTGACGGCCATATCTGGATGTGTTCTTCTTAATTTCTGTTTGACCGATGGACATTCTGGCTTCAAAGGTAGCTTGTGCTCTACGATGTCAGTGTCGAGACCAGGCATATCTTGATAAGACCAAGCAAACACATCTACATACTCTTTCAACAGGCTGATCAATTGCTCCTTGACCTGTGGGGATAACAATGCTCCAATTTTGACTTCTTTCACATTTTCTTCCGAACCCAAGTTGACTGTTTCCAAAGGCTCCTTGTATGGCTGAATAGTGTCTTCTTTATTTTCAAGCTGGCGGGCGACCTCTTCTGGAATCTCATCCCATTCTTCCTCTTCAGCTTCGAATACAGAATGTTCAAAGTTGGGAGAGGGCATGATGTCATTGTGTTCAACGGGTTTAAGTAACCTGTACAAACAATTGTTTTTAGAGGACTGACCATGACATGCAAAAATGTGTTCTTTTTAAGGTTTTTTTTTGTGTTACCATTTTCCGAAAAAGCTGAAAAGATAAACGGACACAAGTGTATAGGAACACAAAAGATCTTTTTCATGGATAGTACGTTTTTGACAAAAGTGCCCATTTTACAAAATTAATGCTTCGCGCTTTGGGCTAAAGCGGAAGATTTTTGAAAACTGAAAAGCTTAATTACTTTGATATGTGGACACAATGTGGGATGTCAACTGCGGTCCAGTTCTTCATAACTACTCCTGGTGTCACAAATCTGGGGCCTTCGTCTTCTGTCTTTCCCTCAAAAGTATCCTCCTCCACTGCTACCATGTTGATAAACCCACCGCTGTGAAAGATATCTTTGAAAGGTCGCACCACTGAAGTCTGCACTTGTTTTCCATCAACAAAGCCTAATCCTGCATGGTTAACGTTTTCTGGCAACTCTATCACCTTGCCCCACATTTCTGTAGGACCTGTCTTGACAATCTGCTGGGCGTCTTTGAATGACGCGATTGAACCTTCACTTTTCTTGTAATCATCGATGGTCAGGGCCTGAAATGGAGTTTGAACAGCCGTCTCGTCTACTTCTATCACACTAAACAATGAAAGGTGGCTAATCAGCATAGCCTGCTCCCCATTAACCGTCACTATTTGCCCATTCTTGACAAACTTTAACTTTTGGTGTAACGTGGATGTAATGGCACCCGCCTCATGAATCCATGGGCGTCCGAGCAGACAGCTATAAGCTGGCACTATGTCCATAACCTGGAAAGTGATCTGGAATACGTGAGGTCCAATACCAATAGGCAAATCAACTTCTCCAATGACTGTTTTTCTTGATCCATTGAACGCTTTCACAATAATTCCACTGTGCCGCATTTGCCCCCCTTTGTACTTTAGCTTCAACAAGGTAGACTTGGGCATGACATTCAGAGATGAACCGGTGTCAATTAGGATATTAGACAAAGAATCCCCTTGACAATTGGCTGAGATATGGAGAGCGAAGTTGTGATTCTTTCCTTCTTCTGGCAGTTCTTCATCACAAAAGCCTAAGCCATTGCACGAAGTGATGCTGCCTACAACATTGTTGAACTGCTCTGCTGTTATATCCTGTTCTACAAAGGCTTGATCAAGCACCTTCAGTAGTGCTTCTCTGTGGACAGCTGAGTTCAATAATAAGGACAGGATCGAGATTTTTGACGGTGTCTGTAGCAACTGATCTACCACTTTGTAGTCACTGAGCTTGATAATTCTGAGTAGTTAATCTGTTTCTTTGTCAAGGGTTGAATTGCTTGTTTGCCCTTCTGCTTCTCTTGTCACTGGTACCACGACTACTGGATCTTTCTCAACATTTCTACTTGGGATAACCGGCGGAGCGAACACGCGGCCACTGCGCGTCATTCGGCTATTTGCTGCGATATTGGTAACTGAGGCTAAGGTTTTAATCTCGACCTCTTTACCGTTCTCAATAATAGTTGCTGCATAGCGGTAGGGGACCGCTTTATCTGAAGTGTAAGGCATTGGGCCCGGAGGGCAAATCACCACCGGCTCCCTCGGATGATAAGCTATCTCTACTTTCTCTGGAATGTTGAAGCAAGGAATGATGACATTCACTTCTTGTTCTTGTGATTCTGGAGAACTCACTTGTCTAGAAATCTGAATCAAACCCTGATCAAGGACGCCTTGCAAATCATCTTGAATCTTCCTACAACCTCTTGAATTGACTGAACATGTACCACAGATCTGGTGGTCATGTTGGAATAGACCATGAGCATATAAAACAGAATGAATTTCAACCAAAGACCGCCGAATCTCCTCTATCTTCGTAACACGTTATTCATTGAGACAAACTTCTATATTGTTCACTGATGAAGGACCATGACTTGGCATTGGATTGTCCTTCACATTGGGACCCATGTTCTTGAAGGTCAGGATACCTGCTCTTGTCAACTTCTGTACTTCCAACTTTAAAGCAAAACAGTTGTCTAAGTCATGACCTGGAGCATTCTGATGAAAGGGACAAGATACCTCTGGCTTGTACCACCAAGGTAGCACTTCTGGTACAAGAGGTCGTGGTCGTGGTTGCACAAGGTTTTTAGTGATCAAAGCTGGATACAATTCTGCATATGACATTGGAATTGGATCAAAATTGGTTCTTCTTTGCTGCTGTGGTGGACGTTGTTGTAACTGATGTTGATGTTGTTGAGGTTGATGTTGTTGCTGATACTGAGTATTCTGTTGGAAGCGGTTGGTACGCTGCTGAGGGTATTGGACTTGAACTGGAGCAGAAGTGATTACTGGAGTCACGGCTGCTATATGTTGGTGTTGGGAATGGTAAGGATAATTGATCCTTCTTGGATGATTATAGGACACAACATTAGTTTCTTGTTCCTTCTTTTTCATAAAACCGCCGTACCTCTTTGCCCCGCTTGAAGATGAACTTCCTTCTCTGACTAGACGCCCTTCTCGAACTGCTTCCTCTAAACGGACTCCCATGTTTACCATGTCAGTAAAGTCTGTAGGAGCGCTTGCAATCATCCTCTCGTAATAAAAAGTATCAAGAGTCTTTAGGAACACTTTCGTCATCTCCTTTTCTTCCATAGGTGGAACAACCTGTGCTGCAATTTCGCGCCACCTTTGCGCGTATTCACGGAATGTCTCCTTTTCTCTTTGTTGCATGGACCTCAACTGATCTCGGTCTGGCACATTATCAAGGTTGTATTTGTAATGTTTGATAAAGGCCTCGCCTAAATCGTTGAAAGTCTTGATCTGAGAACTGTCTAATCCCATATACCAGCGTAAAGCTGCACCGGTAAGGCTGTCTTGAAAACAATGAATGAGCATCCTTTGGTCGTTGGTGTACATTGACATCTTTCGCACGTACATAACCAAATGGGTCTGTAGACAAGAACTTCCTTTGTACTTTTCAAATTCTGGTAGTTTAAATTTTGCTGGCATCCTTACGTCTGGAACCAAACACATATCATTTACATCTCTGCCAAACAGTTCTTTCCCACGAAGAGCTTTTATCTCTTTTTGTAATTCCGCAAACTGATCCTGGAATTCATCCATTCTATCATTGAGACCAGGATCCTCACTTGGGGTAGGGCCGTGATAGACAGGTTCTCCTAGGTGAGGAGTATAGTGAACAACGGGAGGCACATTAGTGAAGACAGGAGCATTTGGTGGAACGAACTCTTGTTGATATCTATCTTGATTAAGATCCCTGGGTATTTCCCAAGGACGGGATGCTGTGATGGTAACAGAAGTGACTGGGACAGCGTTGATTTCTGAAGCGATGACTGTAGTGACGGGTGCTGCTGTTGTCTGATTCTGAATTTGAGGTTGATTCTGTGCCGAAGTCTGTCCTGAATTATGAACTTGAGCCCTAGCCTGGGCTTCCTCTGCTTGTAGACGGGCGGTTAACATTTGGTTGCGCATCTCTGCTGCCTGTGCTTGCGCCTGGATTTGTGCATCTTGTGCTTCGGCAACCTGAGCTTGTGCTGTTTGAAGTTGAGCAGCTTGGGCTGCTTGGTTTGCTATCAATGTCTCGACCATAGCAGAAAGGCGGTCAACCTGAGCTTTCAATTCTCGGTTCTCGTTATCTGTTATCTCCATTCTTCTTTTGTAGTTGGCTCTTGTGTTGTAATTATGCGTCAGCTTGAAATGGATCTGCTGGCGGGAAGCAACTGTTAGAAGACTGGACCAAGACAGACAACCTGTATGCACGTGATGCATGGATATGCAAAATGAATGATTTTCCAAGGAACTCTAAGTGAAGGAAAAGATAGAATTGCAAACATTTTTGATAACAAAACAAAATTTTTCATTTTAAGCATTTTTATCAAAATATACAAAGTTATCAACCCAAAATACAACCAAGAAAACCATTTAAGGACATGTGTCATCAGGACGAGCATAAACAAGTAGGAGTTGTCCTTCAAGTCTCTCAATTCTTTCTTCATAGGCCTTCTGCATAAAAGCTTTCTCCTTCACCAAACTGTCTACAAGACCTTTCCATGAACCTGAGGACTGTGGAATCTGGGAGTAATCTGTTGTGCCTGAGGAAAATAAATCCTCTTGCACCCTTGGACGTTTACCTGCACGATCTTCTCCACTCTGCTCCTTTAACTATCTCTGAAGTTCTTCATTTTCCATTTCGAGCACCTGGGCCTTATCCTTCCAAGCGTCTCTCTCTTTCTTGACCCTCTCCAAGGTGGCTTGGAGTTCTTCTTTGTCATCTATGGGAATGGTAGGGGGTCTTCAACGGAGCGGGTTTGATAGGATCATGATGTGGGTATGGCATTTTCAACTGTATAGCTCTGGCTCTGATCCACTGGAGGTACGGCTCATAGGAGGTACAATCTTTCTTACCCAATTCAAGTCTCCCTTTGCGACAAACACGATGCCAAGCTCTTACTACTCTCTCTTTCATGGTAGGGTCCTCCTCGTTATCCCTCAAGAAAATACCTTCTAAAAGAATGTTAGGAGGCTTGTCCTTCATAGGGTAACCGAGTTGTCTCCTAGCAAGTACTGGATTATAAGAAATGATTCCCTTTGTGCCCATGAGGGGCACATTGGGGAACTCCCCGCAACTATCAATGATCTTCACATCGTCTAAAACTCTACTATACCATGCAATATCTGACTGGGTAAGAGACATAATCCTCTGTGACCACTGAAGTCCTGACTTGCGATCCCAAAAAGTAGCTGACTTAGGAAGATGATAGACAAACCATTTGTAGAGTAACGGTATACAGCAGACTATGGTTCCTCCTCCTTTCAAAGTATGGTAATGGATGGAATGATAGGTGTCTCCGAGCAAAGTTGGAACAGGATTACCACTTAGGAAGATGCGTATAGCATATGAATCCACAAAACCTTCAATATTAGGAAATAGTAACAAACCGTAGATCAACAAGGCGAACAGATGCTCCACAATAATATCACAACCTTGACTGGCAAAATAAGAAACCTTCCCCATTAAGAACTTGGCAGTGAAACCTGGAAGTCCTCCTTTGGTGGTGAAGTTATTCTTGAATTCTGACTTCTTCATGTACAACACTTTTGCAAGAGAACTGTGCTCGGGTAACTTTTCTGAACCAGAGAAAGGTACTGTATCAGCAACTGGGATGTGAAGCAACTGGGCATACTCTTCCAATGTAGGCATGAGTTGATAGTCTGGGAATGTGAAACAGTGATAGACTGGATCATAGAACTGTACTAATGTCTGCAATAACCCTTCTTCCATCCTAAGTGTCAATAAAGATATAAGTGCCCCATATCTGTCTCTGAAACCAATAGGATCTGCGATCGAAGAAACCAGTTTCTTTAGTTCATCTATCTTTGGCTTGATGAGATTGTATTTTTTCACACTTCTCCGTCCAAAATCCATGTTTCCTGCAATATTTGCAATCCTCACTTTAAGTTCCTTGGAAAAAGGTTGATATGATGGGAACGAATGCATGTCATGCATGAATGCAACAAACACAAACATGGTCAAACAATACAAGGCTCAAAGTTCATCACCAGCATGGAGTTTAGGACAAAGCCCCAAGATAAGTTCTAAGGTTCACCTGTCAAACGGGTTCTAAAAGTTCCCAAGGTTATGGATCCTTCTTCGGATAATACCGGGTTAAGCAACTGCTCGCTTTCCAATATTATTCTCAAAAGAATCTCGCTTGAGTGTGATATCGCGTATCAACCAAACCAAACTTTTGGTCCGAAGTGGTCACCGCATCACATCCTAAGTAAGGCCAAGATGGGGTAAAGGTAAACTAAGGTCCTTGGCTTCACGGGCCCGTTGAAAGCAACAATGCCTCACAAATGACTTGTTTAGCACTATCACCCTCAAAGAGGCCTCCACCAAGCGGACAAAGGCTCAAGTCAACTCGGTAAGGATTGTATCCTATCAAGTCAACCTGAATTATCATCCATCCTATCTCAAATGTGCCCCAAATCCGGGTATAGGATTTATCACAAGTATCCCCCAAAACCCAAAATAACAAACATTACAAACAATACAATTTAGCAAATATTCACAAAGCAAACATATAAACAAGCAAAGATAGGCTAAACCCTCAAATAAGTTTAAGCATTGTATTCCCCAGTGGAGTCGCCATTCTGTCGCGGCGGGATTTTTCACGAGATTAAGTATTGATTGAACTTAACCCATTTTAAATGCAAGAGTCGCCACCGTCTTTTATTTTATCCAAAAAGAGGAAGGGAAAAATAACGATAAATCCCTTTAGAGTTACAGGTTCGGGGGTTGGTTATGCAAAGGGAAGGTATTAGCACCCTCTACATCTGTGGTACTCGACAGGAACCTTTTTGCTTATGTTTATGTGAATGCTTTGCTTTTTTCGCTTTGGTCGTTTGATTGGGGAGATGAGAAAAGAACTTGATTTTATTGCTTTTGGACTCGATAAAGTCGTAGACTTCATGCCTACGTATCTTCAAGGCGCAATGGAGAAATCAGAATCCACGTAGTTCTCCCAAAAGAAAAGGGGAAAGTTTGTTTTGTGGATTTTAGATTGGCGTGTCTTGCCATCTCTTGCTCGACCTAGGCGGGAGGCTTCGAGACTGACACGTCCTTTTGAAAATGTTTTTAAACTGAAAAGCCAAAGCTGGCAAAAGATTTGAATGAGCCTAAACCCTGAAACAATAAATAAATGGGCTCATTATAAGGAAGCCCAAGAGTAAGTTTGTGAGTGTGTGAAAAGGGTTTCTTAAACGGCGACCGTTGGAATCGCATCGGGTTTCTTTTTTTTGGATTTTTCGATTTTTTAACATAAAACGTGAACAATACGATTAAACACACAATACAGAACATAAAAAATGCGAGAAAGTAAATTATTACAACACAGTTAGCTATGAATAGTTAGTATTACGAATAGTTAGTGGAGTTAATCGAGCTGAAACTGAAACGAAACGGTTAGTAACAACATAAACAAATATAAAAAAAAACAATATAAACATTTGATATAAATAAACATTTAATTAAAATAAACATTTAAACAAATAATTAATTTAACTAACATTTAAATAAAACATATATGCAAAATAATAATAAAAGATAAACAATATTTAGTAAACAAAAGTAATATATATATATATATATATATATATATATATATATATATATATATATATATATATATATATATATATATATATATATATATATATATATATATATATATAGATATATATATATATATATATATATATATATATATATATATATTTATATTTTAGACAATAAATATATAGTAGACACAAATAATATATATGTACATTTAGACAAATAATATATAATAGACAAAAATAATATACATATATATATATATATATATATATATATATATATATATATATATATATATATATATATATATATATATATATATATATAGACAAATAAATATATATATAGATATATATAATATATATATATATATATATATATATATATATATATATATATATATATATATATATATATATATATATATATATTAGATATATAATAGACAAAAATAATATATATATATATATATATATATATATATATATATATATATATATATATATATATATATATATTATATATATATATATATATATATATATATATATATATATATATTTAAATAAATAATATATTAAAACACATGTCGACAAGCCGGAACTTTGCCGATTTCAGAGATAAGTGAAGAATATTACCTTGTGTGAAGAGGATGAACTTCTGATCGTTCAAATGATCGACCGAAAGCTGGAAACCGTCACCGACGTAGTGCTGGCTGCCTTCGTGAGTACCTGACTTCAACGTCGCTTTTGATCGGTGAAACGACGCCTGAATGAAATGAACCTTGGATATTTGTGACCTGGACTCAACGAACTTCAAAGATATGAAATCGGTTTTGTGTTTCGGTGAATAATCGGGACGATTTTGGGTTACCGAAAATGAAGAACAAGTGAAATACGGTAATGCTTTTGGAAAAATATTTCTTTTCAGTTCTCTGTTTCTCTCACCACACGTTTTTTTTCTTACTGATCCACCCTCCTCTTCCTTTTTCTTACTAACAACATCTATATATATATATATATTTAGATTACTTAAACAATAGGAAACCTAAAAAATATCTAACATAAATTAATAATATATATTTAGATTACTTAAACAATAGGAAACCTAAAAAATATCTAACATAAATTAATAATATATATTTAGATTACTTAAACAATAGGAAACCTAAAAAAATATCTAACATAAATTAATAATATAATTTATATATTATATAATAATAATAATAATAAACTAATATAATATTAATCCTAATTAAATAAACTAATTAACAACTAAACACAATTAATATTAAGCACAAATAATATTAAACGGCACACGATTAAAATACGATAAAATCGAGCGACACGAACGCGATAAAAACGATGACAATTTGCACAGCAAAACAGACAAATTGATAAAACCAATAAACCAGTAAACCGGTAAACCAGTAAAATCAACAACACGACTCAAACAGACTCGATTAAATCACACGGCACAACACGTAATTAAATAAACAACCCTAGGCAATAATAAAATCAACACGACATCACGAAAACGCTGACAAACACAATCACAAATAATCGGACAATACGAAAACTCTAATATATTCGAAATACAGTCTAAATACCGACAAACAAACAATTAAATAGATAAAAACGCACAAAACCTAATCGAAGCGATGCCACGCACAAAAGAGATAAGCGAGATAAATACGAGGCAACGATATCGGCCAGGTTTTGCTAAAACAACGAAATACAACGCGGTAAGCAACGAAAACACACAAAACCTAATCAAACCAGTTGTCATGCGAAGTTTAAGAAATTGAGATGAATACGAGACAACGAGATTAATCAGGATATGGTCAACAAAACCAAAGTCAAATTTTGGGGTGCGACAGTAGGACTTCAGACAACCAAAGATCTAAGAGAATTGATGAGAATTGAGTGAGAATCGAAGAGAAGAAAATTTCTGGAAAATACCTTCAAACCTTGCTTGATCACACTCAGGAATCTTGCAAAAGTGTTTTGGCAATTGAACAAAGCTTTGGATCCTGGAGTTTTTGAATCTCCAAACAGTGAGATTCAAACTCAATTTTCAAATGAAATTTCTCAGGTTTTCCTTAGAATTGTGAGGGTTTGAAGAGAGGGGGCAAAGCTGGCACGCAAAATTCCTTTCAAATGAGCTCAGAGGGCATGTAATTATAGCATTAGGGAGTGATATTTGCACACTTGCATTTGCTTCCAAATTTGGCAATGTCATGCACAAGCTTGCGTGGGCGTGTACAAGCCCATGAAGTAATCCATTTAGGTCCAAATGCATCTGAAATGAAGTTGAAATGAAGCTTGAATGGCAAGGCAATGCTATGTGATGTTTTGAACATTTGATCTTTCCATTTGATGCAGACCCGTTAAGACCATGCGCAACCCTAGCAAACCTTGTCCAAAATGGATGAAATATGACTCTTTGGAAAGCTTAGATCAAGGGGAACAACTCTTATGTTGGACACTTTTCCATTTGGAACTTATATCATGGTGAATTTTGAGGAGGAAGTTTGGAAATTTCAACATGTTAAATTTTTTTCTAAGTGTTAAGTCATATACCTCAACATTCCACCTTGCTTAACTTTTTATGTGAGCTCCAAATGAGAAAAATGTCTTCCTAAAAGTTGTATATATTTCAAATAACTTCAAAATGGTCACCAATTTCATGTCATTTGGATTTAGAATGATAAAGTTATGCATTTTTGAAGTTGAGGAAAATCACTTGTTCAATGGTATATGGCAAAAATGACCTATAATGTATCCTCATATCACATGCTCATAAAAGTTGATTTAGCTCTCACTACAAACATAAAAGTTGAAGTAGACCTCTTTAATTTGATTGTGCAACTTGTAAATCTTTCATCTCATAAATATTGAGCAAGTTATGGCCTTGGGAAGTTGACTTTCAAATTAGAGTTTAGACAAAATGACCTATAATGTTTCAACATAGAAAATGATTTTCCAAGAAAAAATAGCTCTAGGTATCAACATGAAAGTTGTTTGTAATGTCATTTAGAGTAACGTTTCTCTTGGAATCATTTTCATATGGTTAAAAGTGTAGGAGATAGGGTCTAGGGGGACCCGGTTTTGATCAGATGAATTCATCTGGCCAACTACCATCAACAAACTTGCTAACTTCCAATTCTATTGACTTTTTAGGCTCATGGTAGATCATACATGCATAATATGATTAATTTTTAAGTGTCCCTTGAGAAATTTGATCAATTTGTGAGGTAGCTTATTGTAGAAGTTACTCAGGATACCCAGATAAACTAGGGCTTCGAAGGAAAAACAACTCCAAACTCTTGAAGAATATTTGATCAATATGATATTTAGAGATCATTGGGAATCATATATGATGCTTAGATACATTTTGGATCAATCCTTGGTTGTGCTCTTAGCCATGAGGGTCTTAGACCCTAGATATGAACTTGATAGATCAAGGGTGATCATGCCCTACCTACAAAAGAGTTAGGCAAATGCAAAGACATACTTTTTTGTGTTTGGTTAGTAAAATAATAATATACAAGTATCATAAAATCACATGGTGCTTGGTGATCTCTCCCAAAACAAACCTAATGAGAGAGGGGTAAGGAGGATGCCAAGGTATGATCCCAATGCTAATGCATATGATGAGATTGCATGAGAGATCTTAGGGTCAACAATTGGGGTCTGACACTTAGTTATATGCTTGACTTATAGCCTAAATGGATCACTAAGTTAGCTCACTTGATTCAATATGTAATTATCACATTTGATATTAATTCAATGCATAAGAGTTGTAACATGTGATTATTCGTTAATAGATTGCAAATATAAACATCATAAAACAAGACATAAGGTAAAAAGCATGAGCCAATCGGTTGGTTAACGAGGCCCAATCGATTGGTCTAGTTCTCAATTCTATTTTTCAAAGAAAATAAGGAACTAATCGATTATGGTTGGGTGTCAATCAATTGAGAGCGGGAGGATTTCAATTTTTAAAAGTTAGGGAGTCCATACAATCTATTGTGGGATTGTGGCAATCGATTGGTTTTTATCAAAATCTCATATCTTCTAAATTTGTGTGTGTAACCAATCGATTGACCTTGAAGGAGCCTAGGACCAATCGATTGGTCCATGTTCTTTTAAAAAAAATTCTTTCTATATCAATCCAAATCCCAGACTTATAATTTCTTGTTAGAACAAGATTTGATTCTACATCTATACCTTGAGTTTTGATGATAACAATATTGTATTTGTGTGAGAACAATTTTGGTACCCTAATGGTTTGTTATTGTGTAGCATTAACAAATAATTCTGATTCTGATCACATGATGTGTAACATCACCAGTTTCTGAATTTTGCATTCAAAATCCGCTTCTGTGTTGCAATTAGAAGTTCTGAAAGACATAAATATTGATGCTGCAATATTCTTTCTGCTTCTACATTATCGCACCAATCAGAAGCTTCTGAGGAGACTTTGTATTGCTGTTGCAAATGTTCTCTCAGTTGTTTCACTTTTGGATGTGACTCTGATCAACAAGCTTTTGAAGAATGGCAAGCTTCTGAAGTTGTGTTATGGAGCTGAAGATTCTGAAGATCTCAAGATAAACGATTAAAGTTATCAAGGTTCTGACTGAGGTTTCTGATGATTCTGAATATTCTGAAGACACTGAAGAACTCAAGCCAGACTACTGACGTTGTCAAGGTTCTGACCTAAGGATCTGAAGTTTCTAAATCCATCTCTCTATTTCTTCACTTCATGCTTCAATCATCTTTTATCAGAAGCCAATGAATTAGAAGATAAGATCAAATAGGAACGTGATCAAATAATACATAGTACAAATTGAACAACCTTTCCACTACCTGATTTCGTGGGCAAGGACTGTACTATGCATCACACCTGTCACTGAATATGTGGGCCAAAGGAGAATACATGCTATAATTCCTTTCTCATCCAACAGTAGGCAGTCGCTCAAAGAGCTTTCCCCATTTTGCCCTTCAACGGTCACATGCTTATGGTCTTTAAGTATTTATTATTCATTTGTGTAAATCTGTTTGTGAAGAAGGATCTTGTAACATATAATCTTTTATACAAACTATTTATTTGATTCCTTAAGGAGGTTATCCTTGAGAAGACAAAGAAAGTTGTTCTTTGTGAATCCCTGAGGTGACTAAGGTTTAGTTGGATCCTTGAGAAGACATAAAAGGGTATTCTTTGTGTTTAAATTAATCTATTGATTATAGTGGATTAAGTCCTTGTGTATAAGAAAAATCACCTTGGCGGGTGGACTGGATTAGCTTTGAGTTTCAAGCAAACAAGGATAAAAATCTATGTGTTTTTATCTCTTCATATTTTACTTGTTAATAGAGTTTTTGTTTTGAAAAAAGATTTTAGTTTTAAAACCCAATTCAAACCCCCCATTTCTTGTGTTTTTCACACCTTCAATTGATATTAGAGCCTAGTTCTGATTGTGATAAAAAGTTTTTATCAACATCTCATAGTGTTTAGTACCAATCCAGTTGTGTGAGAAACAATGACTGCTGCTAATGTTAATAATGATAGTGATCATTACAGTGCTAAACCACATATTTTTTATGGTGAAAAATTTAACTACTGGAAAGACAAAATATAAAGTTTCTTTCTTGGTTATGATGTTGATCTTTGTGATCTCGTAGTTGATCACTATGTTCACCCAATAAATGTCGAAGGAAATATTTTAGCAAGAAGTGATATGTCTGATCAATAAAAGAAAGACTTCAAAATCATCATAAGGCCAGATCCATTTTGCTCAATGCCATCTTTTATATAGAGTATGAGAAAATAACAAACAGAGATTCTGCCATATCCATCTTTGACTCTCTGAGAATGACCCATGAGGGAAACACTCAAGTTAAGGAAACAAGGCCTTGACCTTAATCCAGAAATATGAGGCTTTTAAAATGGAAGATGATTCAAGGTTTCAAATGCTTGTTGCGGGACCTAAGGTTCTGGACAAAGGGTATTCTACAACTGATCATGTTAAGAAAATTATCAGAAGTCTTACCAAAAAATGGAGACCTATGGTAACTGCATTAAAGCTGGCTAAGGATCTCAACAACACCCGTCTTGAAGAACTTGTTAGTTTTTTAAGAAGTCATGAGATATAGCATATAAATCTGAGGAAGAATCAGAAGGATATGATGAAGACTCAGAAGATGATGATGAGCTGTCTCTAATCTCAAGAAGAGTCAACAGACTCTAGAAACACAAACAAAGTGGTAAAGGGAAATTCAAACGAATCAGAGGGACTGTTGGTCACTTCGAATCCTCATCTGGTCAAAAGAAGCAAACTTCTGGAAAAGAAGTTATCTGTTTCAAATGCAAGGATCCAGGTCATTACAAGAATGATTATCCCAAGATGCAGAAGTATAGAAGGCCCAAGAAGAACTTCTCCAAAGTCAAGAAGGGGTTGATGGCTATCTGGGATGATTCAGAATCTGAAGAAGAAGATTCTGATGAAGAAAAAGCTAATTTTGCACTGATGGAAACTACTGAGGATCCCACAAGCTCCGAGGAACCAGAAGACAAGGTTTTGTTAGACTCAGAATCACACTCCGATTCCTAATAGGTATTCTTTAATCTATCTCATTCTGATATTGAAATTTATCTTTCTGAAATACCGGAGAAGTACCAAAGTCTTTAAAGCAAATACAAGGACCTTAAACAAGTCCAAGTAATTGCTTCTGAAACTCAAAGAGAACTCGAGAATGATATTTCCTCTCTAAATTAAAAAGTATTTTCTTTAGAAAGTAATAACCATGCTTTGAAAAGCAAGATTTCAAAACTAGAGGAGGAAATAACTTCTGACATTTCGGGTACGGATTGCATCATCAAATATAACAGAGTATTTCAGTACTTTATGGATAAAAGCATAGATAAAAGCAAACTGGCTTCCTTAATCTATGGAGTTAGCAGAAATACCAAGAAAGGTTTGGGTTATACAAAAACTACAAAAACTTACAAAATTCAGAAGGTAAAACCAAAACCTCTCTATGTACATTTTGTGCCTATTGGCAGCGAGTCTGATATTACTACACAGACACAAAAGCGTACTAAGGATATGAACTGTGTTATGAAACCTAAGTATCATGCACAAATATCTCATGATTATCCTTCTGCTAAAAGACCCAAAGTTGTGAGAAAGTCTAGGAAAAATAACAAAAGAGGACCCAGAAAGTGGGTACCTAAGGATAAAAATATTTATGTTGCAGACATCCTTAACAGCTCAGCTGAGACACCAATCATGGTACCTGGACAGTGGATGCTCGCGACACATGACAGGAAGAAGGTTTATGTTCCAAAATTTGGAACTTAAGCCTAGAGGCTATGTTGGTTTCGGAGGAAACCAGAAAGGAAAGATCATTGGCTCTGGAACCATTGGTAAAGATAAACTTCCTTCTATTACTAATGTTCTTTTAGTTAATGGTCTAATGCATAATCTATTATCCTTTAGCCAACTTAGTGACAATGGTTATGATATCATCTTTAATCAAAAGTCTTGTAAGGTTGTTAGTAAAAAAGATGGCACAATCCTTTTTAATGGAAAGAGGAAAAATAACATTTATAAAATTAGACTTTCTGATCTTGAAGATCAAAATGTAAAATGTCTAATGTCTGTTATTGAAGAGAAAATGGTTGGGCATAGACGTTTGGGTCATGTTAGCATGAGAAGGATTTCTCAGCTAAATAAGCTTTAATTAGTCAGAGGTCTACCCAAACTGAAGTTCGCTTCTTTGTGAAGCATGTCAGAAAGGCAAGTTTTCTAAAATATCTTTCAAATCTAAAAGTGTTAATTCTACCTCTAGACCATTAGAACTTCTGCATATTGATTTGTTTGGACCAGTGAAAACTGCTTCTATCAATGAAAAGAAGTATGGATTAGTCATTTTTGATGACTATAGTCGGCGGACATGGGTAAAGTTCTTGAAACACAAGGATGAGTCTCACTATGTGTTCTCCACTTTCTTCTCACTAGTGCAAACATAAATGAATTACAAAATAGTCAAAGTCAGAAGTGATCATGGTGGAGAATTTGAAAATAAACACGTTGAAAATATTTTTGATTCAAATGGTATTTCCCATGATTTATCCTATCCTAGAACTCCATAGCGAAATGGACTTGTAGAAAGGAAGAATAGGAATTTAAAAGAAATGGCCCGCACCAAGATCCAAGAAACTAATATGGATAAGCATTTCTGGGCAGAAGCAGTTAACACAACGTGTTATATTCAGAACATGATTTCTATCTGAAATACACTGGGTAAGACACCTTATGAATTGTGGAAGAACATAAATCCCAACATTTCTTATTTTCATCCGTTTGGATGTGAATGCTTTATGTTAAACACTAAAGAGAATCTTGGCCAGTTTGACTCTAAGGCACAAAAGTATTTACTATTAGGATATCCTAAACGCTCTAAAGGATACAAAATCTTTAATACAAAAATACAAATTGTTAAGGAATCAATTCATGTTAGATTCAATGTGTAGTGGTAAATTCATGATCATCAAGCTATGGATAAGCTAGACGTTAATAAAACCAGAGTCGCCACCGTGCTTTTATTGTTTCCAAGGGAAAAGGGAAAAGTACGAACAAAACTCAAAAGATAAGAAGTTTTCAAATCAAAACTAATAAAATGCCAGAGATTACAGGTAAGGGGGTTAGTTACACAGAGGGAAGGTGTTAGCACCCAAAGTGTCCTAGGTACTCCTAGGAAGCCCTTTCTTGTGCGCATATGTGTTTTTGTACAACATAATGTTTGCAATAAATAGAGTGGGGGGATGAGGAAAGAATTCATTAATTATATTTTTGTGTTTGACAAGACCTTCGGACTTGTGCCTACGTACCAACAGAACAATGGTGGATCAAAACCTCGTAGTTCGTGGTATCAATTTCAAAATGAGTTGATTGCTTTTAAAAAAATTAGAAGTTTAACAAAGGCACAAAGGGCCTAAAAATGGTTTGCATGGCTGTTAGTTCTTTTTTTTTGCTTTTGAAATTTTAAGTCAAGTATAGTTAAGTTCATTTACAAGTTTGTTTAAGAAAAATGAATTTGAAAATGCAATCGCATAAGGCCAAACTTTCTAATTTGCAAAGAGTCTAAGTTTAGAAATCACAAGCAAAGAAGATTTTAAAAGGAGGGAGAGACTTGAAATTAAAGAAGCGGGGAGGAGATGAAGAGACTAATCCTAAGCACAAATTTAAAAGTTAAAAGTTGAAAATATCTGACCAATGGGCTGCAATCCAATAGACAAGAATGTCATATAGAAACCCAAATTTTCCTTGGACCTTAGAATCAAGCAATACCGATACACAAATAGCAAGATGAAGAGAAAGGCATCAAATAAAGATAGCCACATCCAAGTTTAGCAGCTCCATGACCTTCTTCAAAATTTCCCCATGTATCAGATGACTTCAAAGATGGCATTCGACACAGGTTCAAAATAACAGCTTCAATATGATCATGTAGTAGATGAACTTAAGAGGGATCTTCAATATTGTATCAGATGAATGTTCACTTCACAAACACTTGGTTTCATGAAAGTTGGCATTGGCCAAGTCCTTTGCATAGGGAGTGTTGCCTAATTCTAAGTCCAATGTCTTAGATCAAATCCAACAGTCCACATAAAATGTTTTTTTAGGGTTTTTGTTCTTATTATGTACATTAAGGTTAAAAGACCACACAAACAAACAAGTATATACAAACACAATACATCACAAATTATGGCCCAAGTGGGCAAAGTGAAAATGGAATTAAAGTAAACAAAATGAATGTTATGAAAAATGTCAAATGAATAAAGCTTGAAATTAAAGTGCATAAAAGTAAATGGGTTGAAATTAAATGTTAGCTGTTAGTTGATTAGAAGTTAGTATTGCTTTTGCTTTTGTATTGTTTAAGTCATTCTTTGGAGAACACTCAACCCACTTATCCCAAGCATGGATCCTTGAACTAAGATATCTTCCAAAGAAAGGAAAAAATGCCAAGTTTCCACACAATACCATGAAAGAGGGGAGACTTACAATCTCACTTACTAGAATGCTATGCCTTTTGTGTCAAAATTTAGCGCTATGTTAAGCAATCGTAATTGGACTTATGTAGAAGTCACAACTATTTGAGGTCGGGCAATAGAATTTTGGTGTTAATGCATGTTAGAGATATAGTATAATGGACTATGCTCATGAAACATACTGTAAGAATAAAATTAGTTCTACAATAGATTCCAGGATTTTGATGATAACAAAGGATGAAACCAAAAATGGCACCCTAACGAAATTTCTCTAAGTGTGCAGGACTCTGAACAAGAACAAAGGAATCTGATCGCTTTATCAGATACAAACTCTAATTAGATATAAAGTACTAGAAGATCAGAAGCATCTGAAGAAGAAGTGCGCTCTAGAAGTTCTGATTCTGAGAAAAACAGGACAACAGAATACCAGAAGCTCTTAACTTCCACTGGAATAAACTCTGATGAGCTAAAAGACCAAGACTCTTAGAAGCTTTGATGTAACTTCAACTCAATCTCCGATTGTCAGAGATAACGAAGATTCTGATGAAGGTTCTCCAAATCCAGAATAAGTAACGGAAACAACAACTTCAAATGGAAAGAAAGTATATTTGGAAAGAAGTTATTCAGGGAGGCAAATTGGTTATGACAAGAAACACAGAAGTAATGGCATTAAATACTAATCAAAGACAAATATTCTGCCATCACTCCAACGGTCCTTTCACCACTATATAAAGGACAACATACTTCAGTGAGAGATACACCTGAACGCACAAAAATACTCTACCCTCTCTCTTAGTTTTTCACGAGTTATTGCTCATACGTGAAAACACTTGCTTGCTATACTTGCTGTAATACTTGCTTAATCTTAGAAGCACTTTAGATTACAATTCCTTTTGTTAAATTGATTTTGTTCCTCAAGTGACTCTGCGTAGTTTGTATACTTGGGAGGACTAAGAGATCTTTCTCTTAGACGTTTGGTTGTAATAAACTTTCAAGATTAGTGGATTAAGTCCTTTTTGAAGGCGAAATCACCGTGGTCGGGTGGACTGGAGTAGCTTTGTGTTATAAGCGAACCAGTATAAAATTTTGTATGTTCTTACTTTGTTAAAGCGCTTATTTTCCAAAAATAATTCAAACCCCCCCTTTCTTGTTTTTATCACCTTCAATTGGTATCAGTGCTTCGGTTATGTTATTGATTTTCTAATCAAACACTTAACCGTGTAGAGAGATCCAGAACGAGAAAAACTATGACCCACACAAATGAAAGAGACAGTTACAATGTTAAGCCTCCTGTCTTTGATGGAGAGAAATTCGATTACTGGAAAGATAGAATTGAAAGTTTCTTTCTATGCTATAACGCTGATCTCTGGGACATTGTCACAGATGGATACAAACCTCCTGTAACAGATGCTGGAGTTGAAATTCCCAGAAGTAAAATGACAGATGATCAGAAGCGTGATTTCAAGAATCATCACAAAGCCAGAACGATACTTCTCAATGCCATATCTTACAATGAGTATGAAAAAATCACCAACAGGGAAACAACTAAAGATATACTCGACTCCATGAGGATGACTCATGAAGGAAACTCTCAGGTCAAAGAAACAAAGGCTCTGGCTCTAATCCAGAAATATGAAGCCTTCAAAATGGAGGATGACGAAGCTGTAGAGGTAATGTTCTCTAGATTCCAAACTCTTATTGCAGGTCTCAAAGTACTAGACAAAGGATACACAACTGCAGACCATGTCAAAAAGATAGTCAGAAGCTTGCCAAAGAAGTGGAGACCCATGGTCACTGCCTTAAAGCTTTCAAAGGATCTGAACAACATCAGCTTTGAAGAGCTTGTCAGTTCACTCAGAAGTCATGAGATAGAACTGGAGGAAGATGAGCCTCAGAAGAAGAACAAGTTTGTAGCATTAAAGTCCATATCTGAAAGGCGCAAGTCTAACAGAAACAAAGCCTTCCAGGCCGAAACAGAAGATGTTGATGACTCTGAACAGGAAGATTCTGATGATGAAGAAGAATTATCCCTCCTGACCAGAAGAGTAAAACAACTCTGGAAAAAGAGGAATAATAACTTCAGGAAACCAAGACCCAGAGGGGATCGATCAGAATCAACCTCAAAAGGTAAAACTAATAAAGATGTTACTTGTTATGAATGTAAAGAAACAGGTCACTACAGGAATGAATGTCCCAAGTTAAAGAAAGGCAGTTCCAGAAAAGAGAGCTTCAAGAAAAATTCCCTCAGAACCAAAAAGGGATTGATGGCTACCTGGGATGATAGCGAATCTGACTCATCAGAATCTGACTCTGATGAACAGGCTAATGTGGCGCTCATGGCTACAACATCCAAGAACACCTCAGATGAAGAATCTGAATCAGAAGAGGTATTTTCTGAACTCTCTCGATCTGACCTAGAATCATGTTTGTCTGAAACTCTCAGCTCATATCAGAAACTAAAACAAAAATTTAAAGCTATAAAAGGCGTTCTTGAAGAAACATTTGAAGAATGTGGCAAACTTGAGATAACCATTTCATAACTAAAAAATGAAAACAGAACCTTGATTTTAGAAAGAGATGCAACAAAGAAAAATTGCTCAAAATTGGAAGAAGCGTTATCTCAAGCTCCACAAACCTCAAACACAATAATTTATAAATACGAAAAAGCCTTTCAAAAGTTTCTGAAAAATGGGATAGGAAGGAGTGTAATGGCATCCATGATTTATGGAGTCAGTCAGAATAACAGAAGAGGAATTGGGTATGATCCTAATGAAGATAAAACTTCTACTAGCGACCAACCTAAATCTCCATTTTCATATCACTACACACTCACACAAGAGCAAAAATTTGATAATGCTAGAAAACCCAAAGTGTTAAGAAGCTTTGGGAAAACTAATCACAAAGGACCCAAAAGACTCTGGGTACCAAAGGATAAGATTGTTTATGTTGCAGATATCTTATGCAGCAAAGTTCAAACACCAGTCATGGTACCTAGACTCTGGATGCTCGCGACACATGACGGGAAGAAAGTCTATGTTCCAAAGCCTAGAACTTAATGATGCTGGATTCGTAGGCTTCGGAGGAGATCAGAAAAGAAGGATCATAGGCTCCGGAACTATTGGTAATGGTACTCTTCCCTCTATATCTGATGTCCTATATGTAAAAGGATTAATGCATAACCTGTTATCCATAAGTCAATTAAGTGATAACGGTTATGATGTAATCTTTAATAAAAAAAACATGTAAAGCCATAAATCAAAATAATGGTTCTGTCCTATTCACACGCAAGAGGAAAAACAATATTTATAAAATAAATCTTTCTGATTTAAAAGAACAAAATATGAAATGTATGATGTCTGTTCACGAAGAGCAATGGGTATGGCATAGACGCTTGGGCCACATTAGCATGAGGAAATTATCTCAGTTAAATAAACTCGAGTTAGTCAGAGGCCTACCTAAGCTGAAGTTTTCTTCAGATGCTCTGTGTGAAGCATGTCAGAAAGGAAAATTTTCAAAAACATCTTTCAAAAAGAAAAATATTGTTTCTACCTCTAAGCCTCTGGAACTTCTTCACATTGATTTATTTGGTCCTGTGAAAACAGCTTCAGTAAATGGAAAGAAGTATGGACTAGTCATTGTTGATGATTTCAGTCGCTGGACATGGGTGAAATTCCTAAAGCACAAGAGTGAGTCTCACTCTGTATTCACTAGCTTCTGTTCCAAAGTGCAAAAAGAATTTGACTCTAAAATTGTAAGAGTCAGAAGTATCATGGTGGGGAATTTGAGAATAACTTTTTTGAGGAATTATTTGACTCTGATGGAATATCCCATGATTTCTCCTACCCTAGAACTCCACAACAAAATGGAGTTGTAGAAAGGAAGAATAGGACACTCCAAGAGATGGCCAGAACTATGATCAATGAAACAAATGTGGCAAAGCACTTTTGGGCCGAAGCTGTAAATACAGCGTGTTACATTCAGAATAGAATCTCCATAAGACCTATTCTGGAAAAGACTCCCTATGAACTGTGTAAAGGAAGGAAACCAAATATTTCATATTTTCATCCTTTTGGATGTTCCTGCTTTATTTTAAACACTAAAAAACATCTGAACAAGTTTGATTCCAAAGCACAAAAATGTATTATGTTAGGATACTCAGAACGCTCTAAAGGCTACATAGTATATAATACAGAAACCAAAATTGTAGAAGAATCAATTCATGTCAGATTTGATGATAAGCTTGACCTGAAAAGTCAAAGCTAGTTGAAAAACTTGCAGATTTGGAGATCACTCTTGCAGGTTCTGACGAAAAGATTAAGGCTCTAGAAGCAACTGCCACTCAAATCTCAGAAGGAAATAATTCACCAGTAATCCCAAAGAAAGCTAAAAGTCGCCTCAACATATCTGAAGAGTTGATTCTGGGAAATAAAGACGAACCTATCCGAACTAGGTCCTCCTTCGAGACTCCTGAAGAATCTCCTCTGGGAGTTGTATCTCTGATAGAGCCCACTTCCTGTGATGAGGCACTTCAAGATTGCGGCTGGGTTCTAGCCATGCAAGAAGAACTAGATCAATTCACAAAGAACGATGTCTGGGATCTTGTTCCTAAGCCCAGAGGCACTCACGTTATCGGAACCAGATGGGTGTTCAAAAACAAGCTGAATGAGAAAGGAGAAGTCGTCAGAAACAAAGCTCGACTGGTGGCTCAAGGTTACAGTCAACAAGAAGGTATTGACTAGAATGAAACCTTTGCTCCAGTCGCCAGGTTAGAATCTATTCACTTACTTGTATCATTCGCTATAAATCATTCTATCAAATTGTATCAAATGGATGTCAAGAGCGCATTCTTTAATGGTTATATATCAGAAGAAGTGTATGTCAACCAACCTCCAAGTTTTGAAAATCCAAATTATCCAGAACATGTCTTTAAACTTAAGAAATCTTTATATGGACTTAAATAAGCTCCTAGAGCTTGGTATGAACGATTAAGTAATTTTCTTCTGGAACATAATTTTATCAGAGGGAAAGTTGACTCCACACTCTTCTGTAAAAACCTTAACAATGATCTCATGATATGCCAGATATACGTTGATGATATCATTTTTGGTTCAGCTAACGCCTCTGTATGTCAAGAATTCTCTGAGCTAATGCAGGCAGAATTTGAAATGAGCTTAATGCAAGAGCTAAAGTTCTTTCTAGGAATTCAAATCAATCAAACTTCAGAAGTCACATACGTTCATAAAAGTAAATACATAAAAGACATTCTGAAGAAATTTGATATGGTTGAACGCAATTCTGCAAAGACACCCATGCATCCAACCTGCATTCTTGAAAAAGAAGAAGTCAGTAAAAAGGTTTGTCAGAAGCTCTATCATGGTTTGATAGGCTCCCTTATCTATCTAACTGCTACTCGCCCTGATATTCTATTTAGTGTTTGTCTCTGTGCCAGATTTCAATCAGATCCTAGAGAAACTCACTTAATAGCAGTTAAGAGAATTCTCAAATATCTGAAAGGAACTCCTAACCTGGGCCTGATGTATGAGAAAACATCAGAGTATAGACTATCTGGTTTTTGTGATGCAGATTACGCAGGAGACAGATTGGAACGAAAAAGCACATCTAGAAATTGTCAGCTCTTGGGAAACAATCTGATATCCTGGGCAAGCAAAAGACAATCAACCATAGCCCTGTCCACTGCAAAAGCAGAATACATCTCAGCATCATTGTACACTACTCAGATGCTCTGGATGAAGAATCAGTTAGAGGATCTGTAAATCTTCGAGAGTAACATTCCTATCTTTTGTGATAATACTGCTGCCATCTGTTTAAGTAAGAATCCCATTTTACACTCCAGAGCTAAGCACATTGAAATAAAACATCATTTTATCAGAGACTATGTTCAGAAAGGGGTAGTAACATTGAAATTCATTGATACAAATCATCAATGGGCCGATATCTTTACTAAACCCTTAGCTGAAGATAGATTCATCTTTATCTTAGAAAATCTGAACATTCAAAACTGCCCTGAATAAAATGTGCCTCTGAGGTTGTTAAATGAGACTCTGATGTAAACACAATGGATTCTGCCTCTGACTCTGATACTTCTACCAAGTTAGAAGTTATCTGAGTTAGCATTCTCCAGGAACCAATCCTTTGGTATTCCTAAAGATCAGATAAAGAAAACACGTGGAGTGCCTTGCGTCTGACCTTGGAACTTCTAGACAGCTGTCTAGCAGTAATCAAGGAACAGTCTCTTGAGATCTCCTCGAGCAGTGTACTAGCTGTTGGGATTAGACATCATTTATGAGCTGTAATCATTTTTTCCCTCTAAACGTGCTAACTTGGTTTTTGTGCTAAACTCTGATTTGTGTGTCGTTTTGCATGCGCCCTAATTTGGGTATTTAAACACATTCATTTCACACATTGCACACTTTTCACTCTCACGCACCCTTAAAACCTCAGTTCTCTCAAGGCATTTCTGCAAGCAGTTTTCTCTTCATCTCAGTTCTTCAACAACATCACGGATGCTCAACAACAAGTTGTGTACAACTTCTCTCAACAAATGGGTTCAAGCGAACAAGTTCAAAGCTCAAGCAACCCAACGGTTACAGGTGTCGTCACAACACCAATCTACAAGGGGCCTCACATTCTCGACCGTGAGCCTCATATTCATCTTGTAACGCCATTTGATAAATTGGAAGTCTTATGTGAATCCTTGGTGGATTTTAACAATATGAAAAGGAATGGCATAGACCTCACTGAAGAACTCAACAAACAAGGTTGGGGAAACTACTTTCAACGTCTCTATGGTCCAGTTTACACAAATCTTGTGAAGGAATTCTGGAGATTCGCGGACGCTGATGATCACTTCATCGTCTCCTATGTTCTGGGAGTCAAGATTGTGATAACTGAGAAAGCTATTGCTGATCTTCTGGGTATGGAAAAGGATGGAGGCAGAAGAATCTACAACATCAATCCTAGGGCAAAATACATGTCCCAAGAGATTAACCCAACTATCTTCAAGAAGAACGCAGAAGGCAATCCCTCTAAGAACAAGGAGCTACTTCAGAACCTCCGTGTTTGGCTGAAGATCATTCTGGGTACCATCCATCATCGCCCAGCGTCAAACTCCTCAGACTACATCAACACAGATCAGAAGTGCATTCTGTACTGCATCCATAAGGGTCTGAAGCTCTGCCTTCCAGCACTTCTCTTCAAGTACCTCAGAGACTCTATGCGAGATACCAGAAACCACATGAAGCCCAGAAACTACATCCCTCTAGGAAGGCTAATCTCTAACTTTCTGATTGAAAGTCGCCTGGTGGACCATCTGTTACAGCTCAGACTCATGGAGGATGTAACAATCGACGTTGGAAAACCTCTCAATGCCAAGAATCTGAAGAGCATGGGGATTCTGGATCAGGTCAAAGTTAGACCTACTCTGGACACTTCATGGGATGCCTTAAAAGATAAGAGGGAGATCCCCCATGGACTCTATCTATTCTCAAAGGAAGAACCTCGAGATGTAATCCTCTTCTATCTGGACAGTCTGATGAGAGAAGGAGTGGATATCTCAGATTTCAACCTCAGCGAGCTACCAGAAACTGCTCCAAACTTCATGAAGCATCAACGAGGACCCTCTGAGAAGGGAAGACAAGCGAAGAAAGCAAGACTAGGTGAATCCTCTGGATCAAGACCTCCAGCACCTCTACATGAGCCTTCTAGTAAGTCTGCTTCTCTTGCTCCCTCTACACAAACACATTCTATTGCTTCTTCTATCCCCCTACCTACACCTATCTACACTCACTCAGAAACCCCTCCTTCAACCATAAAATCATCTCATCAACCATCCCAGAAATTCAAACTTTCCACCACCACCTTACCCTTATCTAAAGCTGAAAGGATAAATGAAACCACCTCTTCATCTTCTTCCCCATAATCACCCCCATACTTCACCATCTCATCTGACACAGAACCCTCTGACCCCTCTTCTCCCACTCTAGCCTAACTTCATACTCAGACCCTTGCCTCACAACAACCACAACAAAACCCACCTGAACCTGAAGTCACCTCACCACCCGCAGAACAACCAAACCCAACACCATCTGACTTTCAACCTTCTGAACCAAACACCTCTGACACACCCTCACCAAACACTTCCGCTGAACCACAAACTCTCAACCTAAGCCCTCCCACTTCTTCACCGCCACCATCTGAACCACACAACACCCTGCCTACCCTAGAGGAAGCAATAATGTTGTTTGCAGGAGCCTTAGTTGACAAGGTCAAGTCTCTGACCATCAACTCTGGCATCAGTGATGATCCTTCAGCTGTTAGGACACACTGGAACAGAGTTATTGGCTGGATGACCTCTGAGGCCTTTAAGCTGAAGAACCTCTCTGAGCAAGTCAGAAACGACTTCATTAGAGACGCTGAAGCAAGACTACAGGAGCGCTTAGCCAGAGAAGATGAGGAGCAAGCCAGAAAAGTCGCAGAAGAAAAAGCTAGGCAAGAAGAAATTTAAAGGCTTAAGGAAGCTGAAGCCAAAGCTCTAGCTGACGCTGTTGCTGCTGAAGCTGAAGCAAAAGCTGCTGCTGAAGCTCGCCGTGCTGAAGAACCGGATGCTCTGACTCAGGGGGAGTTGTCCACCTTTGTCCCTCTAGTTCTCAAGACTCTTGAAGAGCTTCAGAAGGAGCAGAAGGAAGTCCGAGCTAGATTGGATCAACAGGACACAGTCAACGTCAACATCCAGAATCTGCTGACCCAACTGCTTCAGAGGATGCCTCCACCTCCCAATCCTTAAGCACCTAGGATTTTTTTCTTTGCTGATTTGTTTGTGGCTATCTGGTTCTGCTTATTTTCGCTTTCTGCTGATTGTGCTTAATATCTGAATATATATACATTTTCCTTTCCTTTATTTTGCTAATTCTTTTTTATTCTGACAAAAAGGGGGAGAAATAAAAACAGCTCTGATGAAAACATATCTAAATCCTTCAGTACTCTGCAAAAATTTCATTCAATAAAATCTATCTAATCCTCTTTGACTCAGATAATTGCAGAAGAGTATCTAGAAACATTATAGCATGGAAGCTCTGGTAAGAACTTCTGAACTCCCAGGCTTATCTCAGGGGGAGCTCACTTCTATCTGATCTGATAATTTCTTATATCTGAATTTTTCATCTATTAATTAAGATTGTTTTGTCATCATCAAAAAGGGGGAGATTGTAAGAACAAAACTAGTTCTACAATAGATTCCAGGATTTTGATGATAACAAAGGATGAAACCAAAAATGGCACCCTAACGAAATTTCTCTAAGTGTGCAGGACTATGAACAAGAACAAAGGAATCTGATCGCTTTATCAGATATAGACTCTAATCAGATACAAAGTACTAGAAGATCAGAAGCATCTGAAGAAGAAGTGCGCTCTAGAAGTTCTGATTCTGAGCAAAACAGGACAGCGGAATACCAGAAGCTTTTAACTTCCACTGGAATCAACTATGATGAGCTAAAAGACCAGGACTCTTAGAAGCTCTGATGTAACTTCAACTCAATCTCCGATTGACAGAGATAACGAAGATTCTGACGAAGGTTCTCCAAATCTAGAATAAGTAACGGAAACAACAACTTCAAATGGAAAGAAAGTATATTTAGAAAGAAGTTATTCAGGGAGACAAATTGGTTATGGCAAGAAACACAGAAGTAATGGCATTAAATACTCATCAAAGACAAATATTCTGCCATCACTCCAACGGTCCTTTCACCACTATATAAAGGACAACATACTTCAGTGAGAGATACACCTGAACGCACAAAAATTCTCTACCCCCTCTCTTAGTTTTTCACGAGTTGTTGCTCATACGTGAAAACACTTGCTTGCTATACTTGCTGTAATACTTGCTTAATCTTAGAAGCACTTTAGATTACAATTCCTTTTGTTAAATTGATTTTGTTCCTCAAGTGACTCTGCGTAGTCTGTATACTTGGGAGGACTAAGAGATCTTTCTCTTAGACGTTTGGTTGTAATAATCTTTCAAGATTAGTGGATTAAGTCCTTTTTGAAGGCGAAATCACCTTGGCCGGGTGGACTGGAGTAGCTTTGTGTTATAAGCGAACTAGTATAAAATTTTGTCTGTTCTTACTTTGTTAAAGCACTTATTTTCCAAAAACAATTCAACCCCCCCTTTCTTATTTTTCTCACCTTCACATACCACACACAAAAAGAATATGCAAAGCGGTGGACCTAATCTCATCCATACTCATGTTGATTTTGCAATCAACTAGCCTTAGGATATAGAGATATCATAGGTCCATGACATGAATGAATAAAGAAAGGGAATGAGATGAAGAGGGAGGGGAAATGGAATCAACACAAATTGGTCAAAGGAGGACTTTTACCAAATTAAGATCATTCATTCATTTTGGGAGATGAAATGTACATTTCATCAATCCCCTAAATCCAATGATCGTAACTTAACAAAGTCAAATCAATCTTGACCAAGGCCCAACAACACAAGTCAAACTCAACAAGTCAAATAAAATGGCTCAACACAATTTATTTGGCATTTAATCAATTAAAAACAATTAAAATATGCATTAAATTAAATTATGGTTTGTCAAATTCCTAAAACCTCATCAAAACACCAAAGAAATGGTCATGATATTTATCATAGGTCAACCAAGGCCAAAGGACCCTGGGGAAAAAATTCATCATTTTTGAAAACTTAAAACTATTTTTAAACAATTAAAAATATTCACAAAATCAATTAAATCGTGAAAAATATTAATAATGATCCAAAAATAATTTTAATTCAGAAAATGAAAGAGGAATTTATTTAAATTTTTTTGGTGAAACTCTGATATTTTTTGGTGCAATATTAAAATTAATATGAATGAATGAAAATAACACAAATAAAATGAAAATCAAACAATCAGAAAAAACGTGAACCACTTGATCTCCCTCATTAATTGAGGTGGCAGATCAAGTGGCCACAAGCACGCATTCCATGGTGGGCTTGAGTCAGCGCGCCACAAACCAGGTAATCAAAACCAACACCCGTGATTAAATTTTTTTAAAAAGATCATGTGGCTCTGGACCATGCCAACTCACCACTAGAGCAAATCTCTGGTCACCTTCTCAGGCGAGCCTCGCCAGACTGGTCCAATCATAACCATCACTAAAATAAAAAAGGAGGGCATGATTTTAAAGTAAAAATGGCACTGAGCACGAATCTGGCCTCAATTAATCCTAACTCCAAGTATATTGAGAGATACAAGGAGTTGAAATTTGAGGTGCATGATCTGAGTTGCTTCGATTTGACCTCAAAGCAACTCAATCTTGTTGCCTACATTGGTAGGACTTCAGACAGCCAAGGATCCAAGAGAATTATAGAGAATTGAGTGAGACTCGAAGATATGAAATTTTCTGGAAAATACTTAAAATGCAGGTCTAAATTCACTTGTTCTTGCTTTGGCTCGTGCTTGATCTCACTCAGGAAGCTTGCAGAAGTAGATTAGGATGCACAAAAGGTCTTGGATCCCTGGAGTTTTGAATCTCAAAACAGTGAGATTCAAACTCAATTTCACAAGGAAATTCTCAGGATTATCCTCTCAAATGGAAGGGTTTGGGGTTTGGGATCAAAGCTGGCGCGAAGGAGTCCTCAATTCTGAACATAGAGGCCTCTATTTATAGCTGCATCAAGTGTTATTTGCACCTTGCAAGTGAGTTTCCAAAATTGGCAATGAGTGATGCATGTATGCATGGGCGTGTACAAGCCCATGAGATCATTCCTCTAGGTCCATAATTGAGTGTGAGCAAGTCTGAAATCAACTTGGAATGCAAGGCAAATGTATATGGAAGTTTGAAGTTTGATCTTTGCCAAATGATGATGCAACGTTCAAGCCATGCGCAACCCAATCAAATCTTGTCCAAAATGGATGAAATTGGACTTTTTGGAAATTTTAGATCAAGAGGAACAACTTTCATGTTTAACACTTTTACATTTGAAGTTTGTATCATGAATTTTGAGGTAGAAGTTTGGAAAATTTAACATATCAAAAAAATTTCTAAGTGTCAAGCCATATGTTCACCTATTCCACCTTGGCTAACTTTTTGTGTGAGAAACGTTCATTCATCAACGTTGTATCTCTTTCAAAGTCCTTAAAAGTGGTAAAAAATTTAACCTCATTTGGATTTGTTATGAAGGAGTTATGCATTTTTTAAGATGAGGAAATCACTTGTTTAATGGTATTAGTCCAAAATGACCTATAATGTATCCTGGTATCACATGCTCATAAAAGTTGAATTAGATATTCCTCCAAACATCAAAGTTGAAGTAGACACCTTGAATTAGATTTTGCAACTTGGATATCTTTCATCTCATACAAATTGAGCAAGGTATGGCCTTGGGAAGTTGACCTCCAAATTAGGGTTTAGACAAAATGACCTATAATATTTCACCATAAATACTGACTTTCCAAGAAAAACTAGATCTAGACCTCAACATGAAAGTTGTTTGGAATGTCATGTAGAGTAACTTTTATCTTGGAATCATTTTCATATGATAAAAATTGTAGGATATAGGGTCTAGGGATCCCTAGTTTTGATCAGATGAATTCCTCTGGTCAACTACAATCAACCAACTTGCTAACTTGCAATTATCTTGAATTTTGGGACTCATGGAGGATAATATATGCATAAGATGATGAATTTTGAAGTATCCCTTGAAATATCTGATCAATTGTTGAAGAAGCTTGGTGAAGAAGTTACACAAGACACCCAGATGAACTAGGGTTTCCAAGGCAAACCAACTCCAAACTCTCGATGATTTCTTGATCAAAATAACATGTGACGATCATGGGGATCCATATATGATGTATAAATCCATTGTATACCAATCTTGGTTGAGCTCTTAGCAATGAGGTTCTTAAACCCAAGATATGAGCTTGATAGATCAAAGGTGATCATGTGCACTACCTACAAGAGAGTTGGACAAAATGCAAAGACATATTTTTGGTATTTTGGTTAGTAAAGATGATAAAAATACAAAGTATGATACAATCAAATGGTGCTTGGTGATCTCTCCCAATGCAAACCCAATGAATAAGGGGTAAGGAGGATGCCAAGGTGTGATCCCAATGCCAATGCATATGATGAGATAGCATGAGGGATCTTAGGGTCAAAATTGGGGTCTTACAAATGATAAGCTTGACCTTTAAAAGTCAAAGCTACTTGAGAAATTTGCAGATCTGAAGATCAATCTTTCAAAAAAAATCAAAGAAATTGTCTCTAAAGAAAAAGACTTAGAAGGCAAGGCTAAAGAATCTGAAGAAACGAATCGACCAGAAGCAATCGTTGATCCAACTCATCAGAAGAAGAGTAGATCAAGAACTTCTCATTCCTAAGAACTGATTATGGGAAACAAGAATGATCCAGTCAGAACTAGATCTTCATTCAAACCCTTTGAAGAAACTCTTCTAGGCTTGGTGTCTCTAATAGAACCCACATCCATTGATAAAGCTCTTCTGGAGGATGAATGGATTATGGCCATGCAAGATGAACTGAATCAATTCACTACAAACGACATTTGGGATCTTGTTCAGAAACCAAAAGGCTTCCATGTCATTGGAACCAGATGGGTAGCACAAGGTTATAGTCAGCAAGAAGGTATAGACTATACATAAACCTTCGCTCCAGTTTCCAGGTTAGAGTCTATTTGTCTTCTAATTTATTTTGCAATCAACCATAACATCATACTTTATCAGATGGATGTTAAGAGTGCATTCCTGAATGGTTATATTTCTGAAGAAGTTTATGTGCATCAACCTCCTGGTTTCGAAAGTTCTCTAAACCCCGACTTTGTTTTTAAATTGAAAAAGTCTATGTATGGTCTAAAGCAAGCTCCCAGAGCTTGGTATGATAGACTAGGCAAATTTTTGTTGGAAGATAATTTTACCACAGGAAAAGTGGACACAACTCTCTTTTGAAAAACATTCAAGAATGACATTCTGGTTGTGCAAATATATGTTGATGATATTATTTTTGGTTCTGCTAATGCGTCGTTGTGCAAGGATTTTTATAAGTCTATGCAGACAGAATTTGAAATGAGCCTAATGGGAGAACTGAAGTTCTTTCTAGGAATTCAAATTGATCAAAGACCAGAAGGCACATATATTCATCAAAGAAAATATACAAAGGAACTTCTGAAGAAATTAAACTTATCAGAATGTAAGCTAGCAAAGACTCTGATGCATCCTACATGCATTCTGGAGAAAGAATAGGTAACATGTAAGGTAAATAAGAATCTTTTTAGAGGTATGATAGGTTCTCTTATGTATCTAACATCTTCTAGACCTGATATCTTGTTTAGTATATGCTTATGTGCTCACTTCCAATCATATCATAGGGAAACTCACTTAATTGTTATTAAGAGAATCTTTAGGTATCTGAAAGATACTACTAATCTTGGTTTATTTTATAGAAAATCAAGTGAGTATAAAGTAGTAGGCTATTGTGACGCTGACTATGCTGGAGATAGAATTGAAAGAAAAAGTACTTCTGGAAGTTGCCAATTTCTAGGAGACAACTTAATCTCATGGTCCTGTTAGCTCATATTTTCAAAGCCCGTTAAGAATTACCAAAAAAGGAAATCCTATGTATAGCTGTTTTCAGCCAGGAGGTGATATTCGACCAGATGGAGGTGATTCGATTGGATAAGGGTAATAAGAGTCAGCATGTAGTTGAAACTTCAGAAACATCTCTTAAAAAATGGTTGAAGACGGTTTTCGATTAGAGATTCAAAATTCAAATAAAGGAGGGAATTTTGCTCTTATCTGAAATTTTTGAGAGTACACGTGGAGCATAATGGATAGTTATATCCATGCAAGGCACCATGTGTCTCGACGTGATTGAAGGACCGTCAGAAACGGTTATTTAGATCTAGTATAAATAAAGGGTCTTAGGGTTAGGATAATGTGTGTAAAAGTGTGTACAAAATATGTAAATTTACTAAGTACTCGTGTGAAGAAGAATTGTAAATCACAGAATGTACGTTTGTTTACACCATTGTTAGTTACTTTAAAGCAATACAAATTTATCTTTACTTTTTCTTCCAGAAATACATTTCTTTATTTATTTATTCCAAACACTCTTACTTAGTCATTTACAATCTTAAGATTTCCTTGCTTTCAACATTTACTTTTACCAGTTGGTCATTATCATAAGTCTTTTACAATTTCTCTAATTCATATTAGCCTTTTTATCAGTTTTTAAACTCTAATTCTATGCGTACTGTCGAAGTGTTCGTTATTACCAAAAATCATTTTCAAAATAATTAGCACATGTTCTAGGATCAATCTGATCGATCATGCGAGTAACCAAATTTAGAAATTTGGAAGATCAGCGGTTGTTTACCAATTTTCAAGGTAAAAAAATTGGCACGCCTAGTGGGACTTATGCTAACGTTACAAATTGTTTTTAGTTCTGGTTGTTAAGTTTTTTTTTGAAAAGGATTCGTTGTATGTTATTAAGAAGTGGTAAAGTAGCCATAAACAACGAACAACGACCAAGGAGAGAATCCCATACGAGGATGGCAAATGTGAATGTGCCAGATAACCAAAACTCTCAAAACCCATCAACTAGTAACATAACGCCCCCTTCTTCTTCGATAGGGGCAAACACAACCACAGTGCATGTGTCCGACGTAGTTCCATCTATGGTAAGTTCAACGCCTACACATTCGATCTCCCATACTGAGCCAATTTTAACCTACATTGGGCCTAGGGGATCTCCTCATACTCCCCCACCAATTAGAGATATTCCAAACAAGCCGTTGGTACCCCTTGGTTTCTCAATACCATTTGGTAGTCGAGAACAACCATATGGAATGCCAACTTCAGTGATGGCCAATTTACATAACACTGGTTCTACTTTTTCAGAACCAGTGGTTAACATAAACTCTCCAGTACAAGGGTCTGGAGTTAACATAGGTCGAACTAACCAATCTTCAGGTTTGAGGCACCCGACACAACTACCTACTCTTACCAATAACTCCGTGGAAGCATGGAGGCAACATGTAACGGGAAATTCATGATCATCAAGCTATTGACAAACTAGAGATCAAGTAACAAGAGTCGCCACCACGCTTTTATTGTTTCCAAGGGAAAAGGGAAAAAGTACGAACAAAACCCAAAAAGTAAGAAGTTTTCAAATAGAAACTAATAAAAATTAGAGATCACAGGTAAGGGGGTTGGTTACACAGAGGGAAGGTGTTAGCACCCAAAGTGTCCTAGGTACTTCTAGGGAGCGCTTTTTGTGTGCATATGTATTTTGTACAAAGTGATGTTTACAAACAAATAGAATGGGGGGATGAGAAAAGAATTCATTAATTATATTTTTGTGTTTGACAAGACCTTCGGTCTTGTGCCTACGTACCAACATAAAAATGAGGGATCAAAACCTCGTAGTTCGTGATGCAAATTTCAAAGTGGATGCATTGATTTTAACAAAATTTAAGTTTGAAAGGGCACAAAGGCCTAAAATGATTTGAATGAGTTAGTTCTTTTTGGATTTTGAAAGTTTAAGTCAAGTATAGTTAAGTTTATTTACAAGTTTGATTTAAGAAAATAAGTTTGAAAATGCAATGGCATAAGGCCAAAGTTTCTATCTTTCTTGTAAAAGTGGTCAAAGTTTAGAATAAAATTAGTTGACACAAAGAAGATTTTTAAAAGTGGAGGGAGAGATTTTGAAATTAAAGAAATGGGGAGAAGATAAAGAGACTATCCTATGCACAAAGAATTAAAAGCTTAGAGTTGAAAAGATCTGACCAAATGGGTAGCAATCCAATAGACAAGTATGTCAATAGAAACCCAGAATTCTCTTGGACTTTTTGAATCAAACAAAACAAAAATGCACAATTATCTCATATTGAAGAGCATGGCATCAAATAAAGATGGCCTCATCCAAGCTTATCCATTCCATGATTTTCTTCAAAATAGCCATGCAACAAATGAATTCCACAAGTCATAGGTTCAAAATAATAGCTTCACAATGATCATATTGTAGATGAACTTTAGAGAGATCTTCAAAGATGTATCAGATGAACTTCAAATTGCAAGCACTTGGTTCTTCAACAAGTTGACATTGGCCAAGTCCATTAGCATAGGGAGATTGCCTAGATTCTAAGTCCATTTGTCCAAGATCAAGCCAACAGTCTACTCAAAAGTTTTTTTAGGGTTTTTGTTATTATTATGTGCATTAATGGTCAAAGACCACACAAACCAACAAAGTATACACAAAACAAAATATATCACACAATATGGTCCAAATGGACAAAGTGAAAATTACATTAACATAAACAATTAGAATGATATGAACAAATGGCAAATGAAATAGAGTGCTAAAAGTAAATTGCATTAAAGTAACATCTTAAAATTAAAAGTTAATAGTTAGTAAGTTAGAAGTTAGTTGTGTTTTGCTTTTCTTTTCATTTCAAGACATTATTTGGAAAACACTCAACCCACTTATCACAAGCATGGATCCTTGAACCAAAACATCTTTCAAAGGAAGGAAAGAAGGCCAAGTTTCCACACAATACCATGAAAGAGGGGAGACTTACAATCTCACTAACTAGAATTCTTATGCCTTTTATGTCATAAATTTAGCGCTATGTTAAGCAATCGTAATTGGACTTATATAGAAGTCGCAACTATTTGAGGCCGGGCAATAGACTTTTGGTGTTAATGCATGTTGGAGACATAATATTATGAACTATGCTCATGAAAAATACCACACACAAAAATATGCAAAAGGTGTGTGTCGCATCTCAAAAAATACGATTCCTCGCGATGGTCGCGGAAAAAATGTTGTTCGAACAGAGTCGTCACCGAACTTTATTTATCCCAACAAAGGGATAGGAAAATATCGATAAAACCTTTAGGAAATGGAATAATGGTCATCGCAACCATATCCGGGTTCGGGAGTGGATTACGCAAGAGGAAGGTATTAGCACCCCTTGCGTCAGTTGTACTCAACGGGAACCTTTTAGTTCTAATGTGTTTCGAGTGTTAATTTATGTTGTTTGTTATCTTCGAGTAATTTAGAGTTGATAATAGATATGGATGAAGACATCAGAAGGGAGAAAAAGGAGGTTTTTTATTAGTGTGCTCGCCAAGATCTCGCAATCTCGTGCCTACGTATCCTTATGGTGCAATAAGGAAGTCAGAGCATTCGTAGTTCGGGGAACTACGGTTGGTTGGTGTTTTTTATGAACGACTGTGTAGATCGCGTTCTAAAGGCTAAACGCTGGCTTGTCTACTCTCGGCGGAGGCTTAAGCATTAATTTGTTATGCGCATTAGAAAGGATTAAATAGTGTTCTTTCTGAAAATAGTTTTGATCACACGGGGGTGAGAAGTTGAGTTGATATGTTGGAAGTTTTGTTTGACTGGTTTCAATCGCACGAGGGCGTAAAAAGATAGATTTGATGTGTTGAGATATTTTGTTGGATGACGATTACTCGGATATTCGAGTAAGACAACTCGTATCCTAATAATAGAGAAAGGGAATAGAAAACTCTAGACCACTTTATTTTTCATCCTTAATTGTAAAAAGGGTTTTAATGATAATTAATGTGTTTTGATTGGATGACGAGTACTCGGATAATCGAGTAAGGCAACTCGTATCCTAATAATCGGGAAAGGGAATAGAAAACTCTAGACCACTTTCTTTTTCATCTAAGTGATTATAAAAATAAGTTTATGTATGGTCGATGTATTTTATAATAAACGATAAGTGCTCGAGTGGATGAATAAGACGACTCATATCCAAGCATTTGAGAAGAGGAATTGAAAACTCAAGACCATCTCCATTTTTGTATAGTTTTGATTGACAATGATTTGACTTACGGTATGAGTTGGTGAAAAATGACAATTGTTCGACTGACCGAGTAAGAGAACTCGTATTCAAACAATTGAGGAGTGAAGTTGAAAACTCAAAGTCAACTCTCTTTTCATTTAGCTTACTATGAAAATATTTTGATTAAGTTATATGTTTGTGGAAAATGAGAGTTGTTCGACTAACCGAGTAAGAGAACTCGTATTCGAACAACTAAGGAGAGAAGTTGAAAGCTCAAAGTCACCTCCCTTTTCATTTAGCTTGTTGTGAAAGTGTTTTGATTTAATCGGGGTTTGGAAGTTTGTAGAGGAACGACAATTATTTGACTAACCAAGTAAGAGAACTTGTATTCAAATAATCGAGGAGAAAAATTGAAGACTCAAAGTCATCTCCCTTTTCGTTTCTTATTCATAAAATGATTCGATTTGATTGTGCTTAGGTGAATTAGGAATGACGACTATTTGACTAACCGAGTAAAAGAACTCGTATTCAAATAACCGAGGAAAGGAATTGAAAACTCAAAGCCATCCCCCTTTTCATTTCCAAACTGAAATGGTATTTGATTGTGATTGGGTATTTTAATTTGATTTGGATAAAAAATACTCGATGTTGGATCGAAGTTCTAAATTTGTGTTTATGAATGAAATGAATTCTATTTAGTGTATTGTTCTTCTACTCGATAAAATCGAATAGGTCTCATTGTAAGAAAGCGCAAGAGTAAGCTATGTGAGGTTGATGGTGATGCTTAGAGAAATCGACTTACAAAGGTGTTTCGAAATGGGCTCAACATTGAATCGAGAATTATTCAATTTTGTTTTGAATTTGGGTTTGTATCATGAAGTGGTAGCAGAAAATGATCGTGAAATTCAATTAAAATTTCAATTTAAATATAATCAATTAAAATTCAATTAAGTTATCTAATTAAGGTAATTAAAATTAATTATCAAATTTATTCGATTAAAAATTAATATAATCAAATAATTAAGTTAATTAAGTTAATTAAGATTAGTTAGCAAAATTATCTAATTAATCGACATTTTAATTAATTAGTTGACTTAAAAAGAAAGAAATGACAATATCGAATATTAACTAATCGAATTGAATCGACCGCCATGTGCTCATAAATCGGTTTATACATAACGATAACGGAATTGAAGTGTCGCATGTAAGGACCGAAACCCGGTGAAAATACACAATCAATATATTGAAATTTTAGCGAAATAGCGACATTTAGTTGTCGAATCCGTGGTTCCAAGTCTGATTCAAAATGAAATAAAAGTCAAGCAATATTCCAATATTATTTGCAAAAATAACTAATGGGCTCAACGAATATCAACCCAATACTCTATCATAAGTCCACCTTTACAATAATAACATAAAATAATAAAGACAATAATAGTAAAAAAAAAAGTGAGGAGAAACAGCATATGGGGAACCATTTTCCATCTTTAATCTTACTTCATAATCAACACATGGGAATAAAACTAATTAACGTAAACAAAAACTAAATTGGAAAAGTCAAACCTTAAGAAAACCTCTTTCATCTCAAATTTTGAAAATATGGAACGTAAAACCATTAGCTTTTTCAATTATATATTAAGTAAAATAGTTATAAGAATAAAACAGAATTTATTGAAAAAAAATTCAGATAAAAACACAACTTTCATAAATATAGAAAAGCCATGTTCTCCCCTTCTTTGACTCTCATTCTAAGCGCTATTCATTTCTTCTCCAAATCAAAAACCAACAGACACATTTTTCTCTTAACGAAACAAATAATGAGACATCAATAAGGATAAAGGAACTCACAAAATCGACGGCGGAAACAACAAAAGGGAGATTTACAATTTCGGCCAATAAGGGTAGTTTTTCGTGAGTTTAGTCTTGGTTCTGTTTCACTATTGAAGTGTTGTTGTTCAGCTTCAATGTTGAAGTGTTATTGTTGTTGTTGAAAATTCCCAGCATCCGGAATGTTACGGAAGGGACTGAGGGATTGAAGACGTTTGCAGTGGTGGTTTTTCAGAGGAAGGATGTGGGTTTAACGACGGATCTGAGATGGTTTAGAAGTGATGGTTGTTAGATCATACTTGGTCGTTGTGAGGATAATTTTATCGGCGGAGGTTGAGGTGAATTTTAAAGAGGTGTTGGTGGTGGTCCATGGTGGAGGTATCGCGGTCGGTGTGGAGGATTTGACGATGAATCACCGGCGGCTAAGGTTGAAGGTGAATGGAAGGTGGTTGTTGTAGGGAAAAGGCAAGGTGTGGAAATGGAGGGATATCAGCAGCGGCGGAAAAGGTCAAGAAGAAGAGTTTTTTTTCTTTTTGTGAGAGTGGAGATATTGAGGAGAGAGCTCTGTGTGTGTGGAAGTTGTTGGAACAATGATTTTGGTTGATGGAAGAAGAAAAAGATTTGTGTAGAGAAAAAAGAAATTATCTTTTTCCAGAACTCCTTTTTTCTGTTCGTTCCTCTTTTCCAGAAAGAGAGTCCAGAGAGGTGATGATGTGTGATTGTAGGATAAAAGAGAGAGGGATAACGTGTTAGTATGAGATGAGAGAGACGTTAGAGAGTGTAGGTAGGTGGCGTGTAGAGTGAAGGAAACGTGAGGTGAGAGAGAAAAGACAGAGTGGGAAGTGTGAATACCAGCTGTAAAAAAAAAGAATCCAATGCTAATTTCATTTTATTTTTTTAAAACAACTAGTATTGTTTAAAATTTCTTATTAAAAATTTCTAATAAGTATTTTGATTTGAATAAATTTTAATTATTTTAGTTGAATAATTAACCTAAAAAAATGATCGATTATAAATAAAAGCCGGATATAAATTTGCTCGAAAAATTAAATCAGGCACACTAAAATGATCAGCACAAAATATACTTATTCGAAAAATACAGCGTATCTTCAAATTCTGAAATAAATTTGCACCGGTTAAAAGACTCGGGCGGGTCAAAATGCAATGGAAACAACTGCTAAAATAAACAACGAGCACACCAGTTTAAACTACGTGAACCGTAGATTAATAATACTGGTGTCTGTAATTTTAATTTTGAAACTTTTTACCTGCTGATTTGTGCACGTTCTTGAGAAATGATTCAACCGATTTGTCTGTATTTTCAATTAATTTATTTTGACTGATATTTTAGTTATTATTCATGATGGAATGCATGTCATGTTGTGCATATGATGCAAATTAAAAATGAAATCGATTTTACAAAAATTTAAATATGCCCGGACAAAATTGGGGTATGACAGTGTGGCCTAATCTCATCCATACACATGTCAATTTTTCAATCAACTAGCATTAGGACTTTGAGATGTCATAGGCCAAATGGAAATGAATGAATGAAGAAAAGGAATGAGATGAAGTGGGAAGGGGATGAATGAAATCACAAATTGGTCAAAGGAGGATTTTTACCAAATTAATATCATTCATTCATTTTGGGAGATGGAATGTTCATTCCATCAATCCCCTAAATCCAATGATATTAACTTGACAGAGTCAAATCAACCTTGACCAAGGCGCAACAACAATAAGCAAACTCAAACAAGTCAATACAAGTGGTCAACAAAATTTAATTGGCATTTATTCAATTAAAAATAATAAAATAGTGCATTTAAATCAAATATGTTTTGTCCAATTCCTAAAATCTCATCAAAACACCAAAGAAATGGCCATGAGATTTATCATAGGTCAAACAAGGTCAAAGGACCTTGGAGAAAAAATTACATAATTTTTGGACATTTAAAAATATTTTTAAACAATTAAAACCAAATGAAAAATCAATTAATTCATGAAAAATATTAATAATTATCCAAAAAATAATTTTAATTTAGAATATGAAAGAGAAAAATATTTGAATTTTTTTGGTGAAAGTCCCATATTTTTTGGATCAATATTGGATTTAATATCAATTATTGAAGAAAATGCCAATAAAACAAAAATTTAGAAAATCTAAATTACGTGGACCATCAGATCTCCCTCATTAATTGAGGTGGCAGATCTGATGGTCCCTAGTGCACATTCCACTGTGTTCCTTAGTCAGCGTGTGGCAAATGTGGTATTTAAAACCAATGCACGAGATTAAAACAAAACATATGGATCCTGTGGTTCTCAACCTTGCCAAGTCATCGCCGGAGCCAGAGCTCCGGTCATCTTCTCCGGTGGAACTCACCGGACTGGTCAACATGAACCATCACCAAAAAGAAAAACAAGGACATGATCTTAAAGAAAAAATGGCACTGATCTCGAATCTGACCTCCATTCACTCCAATTCCAAATATTTTGAGAGATATGTGGAATTGAAATTTGAGGTACATGAACTGAGTTGCTTCGATTTGACCTCAAAGCAACTCAATCTTCTTACCTACATTGGTAGGACTTCAGACAACCAAAGAATCAATAGAATTGAGCAAGAATTTGAGAGAATCGAAGAGTTTAAAATTTCTGGAAAATACCTTCAATGGAGGTCTGAACTCGATGGATCTTGATCTTGCTTGTGCTTGGACTCACTCCACTTGCTTGCAGGAGAAGGATTGAGTGGTTTAGAAGTAATGGTTTCCTAGAGAATTGAATTCCAAAATAGTGGAGATTCAAGCTCAAATTCAAACGAATTTATCAGGGTTATCCTTTGAGAAGTGAGGGTTTTCAATGGGGGATCAAAGCTGGCGCCAATGTGTATTCATTTCTGAGCAATTGAAGCTTTATTTATAGCTGAATCGGTTGATAATTGCACACTCACTTTCACTTTCCAATTTTGGCAAATGATGATGCAAAGGTGCATGGGCGCGTATATGCCCATGAAATGATAACTTGAGGTCCAGAATTGCATATCAGATGGTTTGAAGTATGCTTGAATTGCAAGGCAAATGTACATTGATGTTTGAAGCTTGATCCATGTCAAATGATATCACCCTGTTTAAGCCATGCGCAGCCTATGCATTTCATGTCCAAAATGAATGAATTTGAGCTCTTTGGAAAGGTGAGATGAAGAGGAACAACTTTTGTGTTCAACACGTTTTCATTTGGAGCTTGGAACTTGGAGAAATTGGAGGTGGAAGTTTGGAAATATTTGACATATCAAATTTTTTCTAAGTGTCAAGCCATATGTCTCAATATTCCACCTTGCTTAACTTTTTATGGGAGCTTCAAATGAGAAAGGTGTATTCATCAAAGTTGTAGCTATCTCAAATACCTTAAAAATGGTCACAAATTTCATGTCATTTGGATTTGAAATGATAGAGTTATGCATTTTTGAAGTTTGGAAAAATCACTAGATCAATGGTATGGGTCAAAAGTGACCTATAATGTAGCCTCATATTGTTGGATACAGGGTTAGAGTATCAGGGTTTGTTATCGTCTCCACAGTGATTATGTGATATTGCCACCGTTCGACAGTTGTTAAGTTCTTAAGTTATAGTAACAATGGGGTTTTTAGTTTTCGGTTACGGTAGCTTGCATAAAAGTAAGAAATTGCGGTAAAAGTTTTGGTTTTACGATTTGAGAAAGATTGTCAAAGTTAGGGTTCGACGATCACTTTGCATGCATATGTTCGATCAAACAAAACTCATAAACTCCATTAGATGATAACACATCCACAAAGTCCTCCCAATGTGTTTATCTCTAACACACATTGTGGGTTTTCCCATTTTGATCCATTGTTGATCTCTCAAACAATCTATCAAAATGACAACTTTTAGGTTTAACTTTTTAGTGAACAAACTCATTCAATACTATCTCTAGCTAAAGAACAAAGATGGATGAAAACCTAGGTCAAGAGTTGGAAAACACCTTTCAATGATAAACCAACACAAAGAGTTATCAATAAAACAAAGTTTTCACCATATATTCATCATCAAAGAGTTTACAAATGAAGATCAATCCATTTACATACAAAGCTTATGATCATCTACATCTAACCTTGACAAAATGAAGGATTTAGCTACTCATTTTCATGGTAGCTTGCACAACAAGTTTCGGTCGAAGGTTGATCAACATCCGAGTCGAAGAATTGAGATTGTATGGGAATCCACCTTCTTTTTGTGAAATATTGTTAAGAGAAGAAGAGAAAATGAGAAAAATGGTTTTTAGGGTACAAAAATATGATCCCAAGAAAAATGAAGATGAAAAGATGCTGAAAAAATATCTAAGTGTCCTTTCCAAAAAGTAGCCCATGCTACTTATAGTACTGGTTACTGAGCTGTCATGCTCGCTAGGCGAGCAGGATGGTTCGCCTAGCGAGCCCCAAAATAAGCCACCAGAGTAGCCTACGCCCAGAGGAAACATCCTAGAAAAGTTGCACATGTTCGCTAGGCGAACAATCCTTCGCTAGGCGAAGCCCTCGCTTCTCTCATTCGCTCCAGCGAGCCTTGATGATTTTGCTACTGGAATTGCTCGCTGCTTCCTCGCTGGATGCTTGCCTAGCGAGTACCTGGCTACTTCCCTCGCCACAGCGAGTTTCTGAAGGTTTTGCTACTGGAATTGCTCGCTGCATCCTTGCCACAGATTCTCCTAGCGAGTAATTAATAGCTTTGGTTCCGTCCAAGTCTGGGAGTGTTCGCTGGCATCTCGCTGAGTGCTCGCCTAGCGACCACTTCGCTATCTCACTCGCCTAGCGAGCTTGCTGATGTTTGCATTCTTTCTTGGTTCCTTTGCCATCTTTCTTGTGCCTTCTTTTTCTACTCTTTCATGCCTAATTCCTGCACAATAACACACAAATTAAAGGTACCAAGATCATTTCACATTGTATTGCAAATCATCAAAAGCAAGGGCGGTTTCGAACACTTTTTCGACAAAAAGGAGTGAAAGATGCCCATATTTGATAGCTCAAATAAACACACTTTGGCATCTAACAACTCTCCCCAACTAGATTCTTGCTTGCCCTCAAGCAAAGTATGCCTCTTGAAGGACAAGAGGATTTGCTTAAAGAAAAAGATTTCCCCGAAATCGGATAAAACGGCTCAAACACAAGAGAATCAACTAGCCACAAGTTCCCAGTGGTTAGAATAACACAATACACAAGAACTAAAACCTTAAAGCAATGCAAAACATGTATCAATCCACAACAATGTTATCCTGAATGAAACACCCTACCTCTCCTCTTCGAATCAGGATTGAAGAAATTACGCGTTTTGCGACCGCGGGAACAATTTCACTCTCCAACAAACAATGCACAAGTCAATTCAATTCATACAATGTCTAACAATTATAAATGAAAATGCGGAAGCGCGAAGATCACTAAGGTCTTTTCCGGTTATAGCTTGGTCAGGTTTACAAACAAGGGTCATATCTAAGGCCATTGAAAACGAACTTGCCGACGTGAAAAAGACATTCACTGTACAAGCTATTCACATATCTCAACTTCGTTCCACTTGTTTCTCATTTGAAACCTCCACAACTCTTATTTCACAACTCAATTTTTGTTTTTCGCTATTTTTCTTCCAAGCAAGCATTCATTTTCATTTTTTTTTCACATTGTATTCACAAAACAAATGTTTCTCTTTTCTAATTTTTATTTTTTCAATGCTTTCTCGGTTATTCGAGAGTTGTGGCACCTACAGATTCTCATTTTCGTTCTCCCCAACTTATCTTTTACTCACCCCAAGTGAATGCTCTTGACTTTTTACGGCAAAACAACAATTATAAAAAAATTCAGGGTTTCAAGAAAAAATATTTTGACATCTCGCCTTATTTCAAGCTGAGATTCAACTGTTTAAGCTCAAAGGGGTTCACGAATACTCTCTGCTCACGGGTAAGTTGTATTTGGAACTGGTTGTGCTCGAAAGAAAACAAGCGCCTTGATCATTTCTGAAATTCTGGTGTAGTCAGAGTTTAGATGTTCTACTCCAAGTAATGACATCTGATCTAACATTGTAACTAATACAGCAAGACAGTTATACAAATTACAACCTAGTACTGATATGCACACATTCACAGATGTCACGACATCTGCTACTATATCACCATAGAATGGAAGAACACCCAGTTCTGTCCATCTGGTACACAGGCACAGCAGAGATCAAACACAGCACTTACTTCTGTTGAGCCTGCACAGTTATCAGCATGATGTCTCAACATTGATTTGAACATCATCTGTTACAGCATTACAGGTTTACCTTATTTTATAACAGACAAAATTATAACATGCAAAAGGTAAAAACACAAGTAATTGTTAACCCAGTTCGGTGCAACATCACCTACGTCTGGGGGCATACCAAGCCAGGAAGAAGATCCACTATTAGTAGTATCAATTCAAAGCTAAACTCAGCCGTTTACAACTTATCACTTAATCCCTACCCAATGCAATCTATACCTAGGAACTCCTAGATAGAAACCTCCAGTTTCCATTCCTATCACCACAATTACAATGTAATGCTAAACAACTTGAACTTGCTTCACAGCTTCGTTCAAGAACATAATCACTCTTGCCTACAGGCTTTGAGTTACAAATACTCTCAGCTTTGAACACTGAGAAAACAACTTGAACTAGCTTCACAGCTTTGTTCAAGAACATAATCACTCTTGCCTACAGGCTTTGAGTTACAAATACTCTCAGCTTTGAACACTGAGAAACACATGGTAACCATCCCACAGGTTGGGAGGTTTACCTCACACACACCCCTAAATTTTCATTCTAGGAGGCTTACAAATACTATGTTACAAAGTGCTATTTATAACCTAATCACCCAACTGGATTTGGGCCTTCAGAAAATCGCAGCAACTTGTTCTTTGCTGTTACAAAGTCAGCAGAAACTTTCTGCTACAAACAAGGTCTTCAATCCTAAAATCTCTCCATATATATCTCCTTATTTTGAGCCTATATATATTCCAAGACCTCCACAAATAATGCCACATAGGATTCTAACTAATTTCCAGATATTAGTGTGCTAACAAATAGGCTATTTGTTAGGTTCCTTAATTGTAGCTTGGTTGTTGGTTTCCTGGATTTTAGCCTGAGAAAAATGCTGAAACAGAAAAACTAAACAACCTACAATATAGCATATGCTGTCAGGAATGAATGTCACAACATTCAGCTTGACATCAAGGACCATATGCTAAGTCTGTTTTTCCTGAAAACAGACTGTACATAATTTGCTGAACTGTACAGGACCAACCTGTCCATTCTACAGTAGCAGCTTACAATAATAAATGTCAAGGCATCCAATTTGACATTACACATTTAGCCTTAAGTCAGTTCTGTTTTCCTCTTGAAGAATAAACTCAGAAACATACTGAAGTGTAGCAGAACTCCACTTTGTTTATTGTTCAGTATATGCTGTCAATGATGAATGTCATAACATCCAGTTTGACATTCAGACAGTAGGCCTTATGCCAGGTCTGGTATTTCCTTGATAACCAGACTGGAAATAAACACTGAGTTCTAACAGAACACCAACTGTTCTATTCCTCAGTATTTGCTGACAGGGATGAATGTCACCACATCCAATTTGACATTCAACAAATCCTGTATTAGCTAATCCTGCAGTAAACTACTCAAGTGTGTCATGACATCAGTCAAGACATCAGAGTACAGTTAGATATTCTAACCTACAATGCAGTCACACCTTCACACCATGTCATGACATCAGTCAAGACATTAGAATCCAGCTAGTGTTTTACCATACAATGCAGCCAATTAAACACCTACAATTTCTAATTGCTTCCACAAATTCCCAATAATAAAAGACAAAGCATGAATCAAATGAATCGACACAGTTTATTAGAATCCAGCAGTTTTAGTGTACAATGGAGGTTTCCTCACAACTTGTGGTTCTAAGTCCTATGTGAATCATTCATTCAAGTATGTTGCAAAAAGAACAATATTTACTTACGAAAAGAGTAAAGTTCTTAATGCATTCTAAAATTCTAACCGGAGGTAACCATGTACCTTAGCATTATTCGTTTGTTTATTTTTATCATTGCCATCCAAGCTCGGATGCACCTTCATTGGATACTTCTTTGAGGAGCAACCAATCTAGAAGGTTTGACCCTCAACAACCAAAAATTTATTAAACAAAAGAAATTCAACTCAACACAATAATTTAAAACATAAATAATAACCATTACTTCAAAATGTTGAAAATGTGCGTGGGGGACAAAATACCCCAAAAAGTACATAACCAACTAACCAACCTCATACGACTCAGAACCCTCTTCACTACCGGCCTCAGAACCGGAACCATCATCACTATCATCATCATCAGCAGCACCACCAGAACCAGAAGCACCAGAAGCACCAACACCCGCCCCTTCTCCGAAAACAGGCCTGTCCTCAGGCCAGCCAGCATGTTGCAGGAACTGCTCACTAGGCATGGCAACGGGGCGGGTCGGGGACGGTTTTTACCTCCCCCAAACCCAAACCCAAATCCTAAAACAATCCCCGTTCCCCGCCCCAAACCCAAACGGGAATGGAGAATCAAAACCAAACCCGTCCCAAACGGGTTCGGGTATCCCCGCCCCGCCACCATTCATTTAATGAAATCAATTTTTTTAATAGAAATATTTATTTTTTCCAAAATAAAATTACATTACAAATAATAAAATAAAATAATCTAAAAAAATTTCATACATACATTTCAAATATTTTAAATAATAAATTTAAATTAAAATATCAAAACTTTAACCACATATTTAATATTCTAAATTATCAAAAAATAATAATAATGTACATAATAAAATAAACGGGGCGGGTTCGGGGTGGGTACTAGTGTCCCCATTACCCGACCCGTCCCCATATTTTATAATCGGGGAAAACCCAAACCTGAACCCAAATCCACTCAAAGCGGATTTTCCCCGTCAACTTCGGGGCGGGTTCGGGTGGGTACCCACGGGTATGGGTTATGTTGTCATGCCTACTGCTCACACGTCATCAGAGGATGCTCTCCAGAAGGGTCACGTACCTGCAACTGTAACAACTGCATAGAATCGTGAATATTAATCATGGCGCGCTGAGTCGCCGCCATCCAATCCCAATTATAATTACAAACAACTTGCTGGAAAGGATCAAACCCATGAGCAAAAGTACCAGGACCATCAGCAGCCCCGGTCTCACCAGCACCTGTACTACTCCTGAAGTTCTTGGGCTTACAGTACTTGGCCACATATCTATCGTCGATGGCGGACGGAATCCTCACTTGACTGCGGGAGGGTAGCTTCACCCTCGACTATTGGCACAAAGCCATGATGAGACAAGGAAAAGCAAGGGGGCAGTTAACTCGTGCCCCCGACTTCAGCTCGCTCTCAACCATGGACTTTATCTCAATAGCAATGATTCTCGCCACATCGATCTGAATATTAGTGAGAATGCAGTGGACCAAGTGTGCCACTGGGATCGGCACGGTCGACGTGTGGGACTTGGGTTTAATATTGGTCAGAACTAGCATTAGGATCAACTGAGCCAAGGGAATCATATCCTCCCTATGGTACCTCATAGGAACCCTAGATGGGTTCACCTCAACTGACTTTCCCTCAAATAACAGGGCTGCAGAAATAGAATCAGTGTCCCTGTGGAGCCTCAGATCCCTGTGGTATGTGTCCCTCTCATTAGCTCCCAGATGGAGCGGTTCACCCAGCACACGGTTGATAGCATCCCTATCGAAAGCGACCTGACGTCCTGACACTCTAGTAGTCCAAGTGAAAGGCTCGTCGTCATTTGGCAGTGCGTTCGCATAGAACTCACGCACTATCTCGATGTCATAGCTTTCAAGTGGAGAGATCAACCGGTCCTATTTCTTACTACGAATCAACCCTGCAAAAGTCCTATACTCGCCTTGTTCGTTGATCACAAACCTCTTTTCAGGTAAAATTTTCCTTTTTTCAAAAGCCCTATAACGTGCGGCTTGCTTTGGCCCAACGAACTTATTTGTGTCAAATTGTATTGGCACAGTGCGGGAAGTGCTCCCGACCTTTCTCTTTTTTGCAGAGCTTGACCTGGATGCCATCTGTAAAATCATAGAAAAGAAACAGCACACAACCACAAAACAGATTAGAGATCAAAACAGAAAAACCAACCGCTGTCATGGTCGCTACTGCTTCGCTTAGCGAGGACCCAGCGAAGATTCGCTACGGGTTCGCCTAGCGAAGTGGCAGCAAATGCTCGCCACTGATTCGCCTAGCGAAGATGCTAGCGAATGTTACGGGATTCTGAGTTCTTCCTTGATAACAAACCAATTTCAGAAAACCCTAACTCTAATGGTACCCATTTCAGAAACAAAGTGATTTAACATGCTAGGAATCGTTCTAAACATACATGCAAAACCTAAACATACCCAATCTCCCCAATTCACCCTAAATGTCTCATACTTCGGAATTTACAACTTGAAAGCATAAAGTAATGGAGATAGAACAAACCTGATTGGAGAGGTCGATTGAATTTGGAATGCAACGGTTAGGGTTTGCAATGCAACAGTTAGGGTTTGTGTGAGATGGGAGTGAAAAGTGTGAGAGTAGTTGTGAGTTCATGAGGTTCAGACTAAAACAATTTAAAATGGTTTTGGGACCAAATGAGTGGCCTTCTGAAAATTAATTGGGTTTCTGCCACGCTCGCTACTGCATCGCCTAGCGAGCAGCTAGCGAATCAGCTCGCTACTGCTTCGCCTAGCGAGCTTGCTAGCGAACATGACAGTATTTTGTTTTTGTTTTTTTTAAAACAGCATGCACAACACATTTAAGCAAGGTTCCATCAGTTTGAACACCAATACCACACAACAGAAAGCTGTAAATACTTACAATGTTGGGGTGCCTCCCAACAAGCGCTTGTTTAATGTCGGATAAGCTCGACGGTCCGAGATGCACACTTTAGACATTCAAGCAGATTGCACATCTCTCGCGATCCACAAGACCGCCTAGATAAATCTTCAAACGTTGGCCGTTAAGCGTCCAACTATCCTTCTTCTCCAAGTCCTCAATGACAACAGCTCCATACTCTTTGACCTCTTTGACACGAAATGGCCCAAACCATTTAGATTTCAATTTTCCGGGGAATAGCTTCAACCTAGAATTGAACAAATGGACCAACTGTCCAGGCACAAATTCCTTCTTCCTAAGCTTTTTGTCATGATACCTTTTCACCTTTTCTTTGTACAACCAACTCGAGTGATATGCGGCATTGCGCATTTCTTCCAACTCAAGCAATTGCACTTTTCTTTTTTCACCGGCCAAATCCTTATCAAAGTTTTATAATTTCAGAGCCCACAAAGCTTTGTGCTCCAATTCGACCGGCAAATGGCAAGTCTTACCAAATACCAATTGAAAGGGAGTTAGCCCAATTGGAGCTTTGAAAGCGGTACGGTATGCCCATAAAGCTTCATCCAACTTTTGTGACCACTCTTTTTTAGAATTTGACACGATTTTTTCAAGAATTCTCTTAATCTCACGATTAGAGACTTCGGCTTGACCGTTTGCTTGTGGGTGATACGGAGTCGCCACTCTATGTGATACACCGTAATGTTTCAAAACGCTTTCTAACGGTGCATTACAAAAGTGTGACCCTCAATCACTAATCAACACACAGGGGGTTCCAAAACGGGAAAAGATTTTTTTCTTCAAAAATTTGATTACCGTTTTAGCATCCGCCTGAGGTGAGGCAATCGCCTCAACCAACTTAGAAACATAGTCAACCGCCACAAGCATATATTCATTACCATATGAGGGTGGGAATGGTCCAACAAAGTTGATACCCCAACAATCGAATACTTCAACCTCTTGGATATTTTGGAGAGGCATCTCGTCTCTCTTACCAATCCCACCACTTCTTTGACAACTAACACAACTTTGCGCATGGGCATTTGCGTCTTTGAAAATAGTAGGCCAATAAAATCCTGACTGAAGGACTTTAGTGGCCGTTCTTACCCCATTGTAGTGTCCGCCATAAGGCGAGTTTTGATAATGCCAAAGAATGCTTTGCGCTTCATCGCCAGTAACACACCTCCTTAAAAGGTTGTCACCACCCAATTTAAACAAGTATGGGTCGTCCCACACGTAATACTTAGTGTAGCACCTCAAATTTGCACCTATCATTGTACATACATTTTCATATTAGGTCATAGCATATCATGGTCCATTGCATAGCATTGCATTGCCTCATTTGCCTCAAGTGCAAGTCAATCAAGAAATTGGGTCAAACTGGTCAGGAGATCAGTCAGTCAAGCAAGCAAGTGCATTTCTCAAGGAGCCAAGGCCCTAGGGTTTGTCCAACAAGTTCACATGACTTGGAAGTCCATTTGAAGTGTTCAAGTCAAGGGTTGAAGGCTCAGAGGTCATCAGTTCATGCACAGACAGTCAAAAACCCTAGACAGTCAACAGTCAGTCAAAGCAGTGGATGGTGGCCATTCTTGTGGAATTTGGGCACCATGATCATTAATCAAGAGTTCATATGTCTTGGGACATCATTTGAAGTCAAGTTCTCAAGGAATTAGGGTTTGGAATTCATCAGAAGAGGTTCAGTCATCCAAAACCCTAGAAAAGTCAACTGTTGGTCAACTGTTCATTTAATCAGTAATTTGATGATGGAAATTGGTTTGAGAGGTCTCATTCATGTCCATATAGGCCTCATATATCATGTCAAACACCATCATGGAAGAATTTGAAGCCAGATCAGAAATTTCCAAAAATGGAAACTGGACCTGTAACTGAAACTTACCAAAAATGGAAAGTCTTGATCCTCAAACTTACATCATGATACAAGCTTCAAATGATTTTTTGCCCAACATGAAAGTTGAAGATCTTGTTCTCCCATTTCCAAAAAGTCCAAGAACTCTCAATTCCCATGTGTGGTTGGCAAGTTATGATCGAATCGATTTCAGAAATTCTTGAACTTCAAAAGGCCATATCTCTCAAACCGTTTGGCCAATTTGGGTGGGGTTTTTTCCTACAAGTCACATTTGATCCCCTCTTTCCAAAAATATAAATTTCATGAGCCAAAACCTTGCCAATCAAAATGGCATTTTTTGACTTGTCTCATTTAAATTCAAGTTTGACCAAGGGTTGACTTTTTGATATAATCATTTTTTTACCACTTGGCCATTGGAATATGTTCAGAAATGTTATTTAAAATATGTTTGCAAGGTCATTTTATGCAGTACATACAGCCCATGCTAGTTTGCTTGAATTTTGGAAAGAAAGTACCATTTCACCAAACCTATCCCACAAATCCTTGAACCATGCCTTGTACTAGCAAGCAGCAGAGGTTATGGTCATGTTCTGTCATTGGAAAACCAGCCACAACCTAAAAGACAACAGAATACATCTCATGCTCTCATCTTGCATTTTGGCCATATTGCAATTTCTGCTCACAAACTCTAAGGATTCAAGCTGCCCTTTGCTGTTTCATCATCCATCATCAATATTAAACTCATTTCAAGCATCAAATCCTTGCTGGAACAACATTCCATGTTCTGTTTTTCTTCATGCACCAACAATGGTAAATGGAGATTTGAAGAACTCTAAGCCGTGCTGAGCCAAGTTCCCTCAAGAATCCATCATCTTAAAGCATTGTGGAGATCTGTTTAGGCCTGCATCATCCGAATAACACTGTTTCATAGATTTCTTCAAATCAAGTGAGTTTTTTCGACCTCTTTGTTTTTTCAAACCATGCTATATACCACGTAGGTCTTCCTTCACTGATTGTTTTGAGCTATGAGTCCTTGAAAATGGTTGGATATGGGTGAAGATATTTCGATTTGAAAGTTGATGATCATGGTTGTTCTTGTTTGTTGCTCCTTATTTAGTTTGTTTTAACGATAATGGATGCTGGATGTTTGATGTTTGTTGCTTGCTGTTTCAAATGCCGTGCTCAATTGTTGTTTCTGGGTGTATTGGATTTTTCGGTTTGGATGAAGGGATGATGAATACTGTTGTTGTTTAGAAAACCCTAGAAAATTCCCAGAACATTGGAAACGCGTTGGCTGTTGTGGTTTTGTATACTGCATGGAATTTGTTACTGTGTGATTGCCGTGTTCCACTTATCACTTGCCACGCCTTTGATTGCACGCACCGTTTCACTTATTTTTCTTCAACAATTACCAAAATGCCACCGTGTTTATTTGTTTTCATTTAATTATATGCTATTTTATTCATTTTCTTCAATAATCATTCAAATTGTTACCTCAATTTACAAAAATCATGTTTCACTCATCTCAATTCCAAATCCAGTGGGAATTTTTGCATTATGATCATGAGATTGTCTAGTTTTTTATCATTATTTTTACAGATTTTTTTGATCATTGGATTTTAAATGGATCTAGGGTTTGTATTATGTGACCAAAAATGATACATGTTGCCAATCCTTTTGTGAAATACTCATGTTGTATCCAATGACCCTGAAATTTTTTGTGGAGAAACTAGACACATTCACCATTGTTTTGATGTAAAGTTTGTGCATTTATCATATGTGGCGTGTGAGATATGATTTTCTGAAGTAGGGTGTGACAATTTGTGTCACACCAATGATATGCAATTTCTTGAATTTTGTTCATATGCTTCCTTACATCCAAATGACCCCAAATTTTGCATGATTCTTCCCTTACATGTCTAGTTCATGTGTGAATTTTATTGGAATTAATTGTGCTGTTTTCCATTTATTTGAGATTTTTCTTCCCTGCCTAGTCAAATGTTGACTTTTTGTGCTACATGTTGCCAAATCCTTTGGGAAATTCTCATACCATATTGTATGACCATGAAATTTCATATGTGATAACTAGACATCTTGAGCTTTGCATTGGTGTTAATCTCATTCATTTCTCATCTGTTTTCAATTTGTTATGATTTTTTGAAGTTGACCCATGTTTGTTGACTTTCATTGTGCTTACTTGAAATTATGTTGACTTCATGATTTTCATTGACTGCCTTCCTCTCATCCAAATGCCATGAAATTTTACATGTTCACCATGCTAGATGTTAGGATTGAGTATGATTTATTTGATGATTTTTGAAAATGTTTGGGTTGACTTTTGATACAAGTCATTCTGTTGACTTCTTTGAGCTTTCATTTGCCTTACTTTGACTTCAAATGTTCATGAAATGATAATAATGCATGATTTGAATGTGAGACCAATTGAGATTGATTCTTAAATGTTTGAATTTAACTTTGGTTGACCTTTCTTTGCTGTTTTGACTTTTTCATTTGTTTTTGACCCTAGGCTTGTCCTAGGGGTCTTTTGGACTTACAATTGAGTTAATGTTTCAGGTTAAGCACCAATGCTTCAAAGATCATACAAATGTGATTGAGTGTGGTTACATATCATATGCTAACCTTTGTTTTGTAGGTTTGACTCATGTGTTTGAGTCTTGTGCTTTGCACAATTGATCATCTGTTTTGTCTGTGGATTCAATTCCTTTTGCTTTGACTTGTGAAATGTTTACTGATTAGTTTGACTCTTTCAGGTACCCTTAGTTGCTTAAGTTCTCTGAACTTGCTTTGCTTTGCTTTTTAGCAACTTGCTTGAGGTATAATCTCTTTTACTTCATGTAGTCTGGAGACCCGGCCTGTTATTTGGCCGGGCAAACTGTCTGAAGTCCTCCTTAAGAGGCAATGCTTGTGTATGTTTAATTTTGTCCTTGCATAGAGTCAAAGACCTCCTAAGTGAAGAGGAAATTGGCAGAACCCAAGGGATATGCAACCTATCCCCTGCTATTCAGTGTGTCTTCTGTTTTGCTCACACCACTGTGTTGATGCATTACAGATAAAAACCCAAGATCTTGTACAATCGTACAGTTGAGTCAGTTTTAAATGTGTAGAAGGGTTCCCACTTTCTGAACCCACACATTCTTGTCTTGAGCTCTCCCAGGCCAGGGATAAGAGCTGTGAAGTCTTACCTTCACTCACCTTTCATCTGCTTCACCTTAGCCCCTCAATGGCAAGGTTAAGAGCAACATTCGCCCAGTTCCAGAGGTTTGTTTGTTGAGGTTGATATGACCCCTCGACTAAAACCTAAGCCTTGTTTGAGCCCCTTGCTTGTGTATAGTGTGTGCTATCTGTGCTTGTATGTTTGTTTGACTTGCTTCCTGTGCAAGTTAGGGTTAGTTTAGACTTGCTTCCTGTGCAAGTTAGGTTTTGCTTGGCTTGCTTCCTGTGCAAGTTAAGTGTGTGTGTGGCTTGCTTCCTGTGTGAGCCATGCTTAGGATAGGTTGGCCCTTGTGCCATTTAGCTAGAAACCATAACTTAGGGTTGATTTTGCATGATAACATCTAGGCTCGAGTCGTAGTCTCCCTAGTTGTGTCTCCCTCTGTTATCTGGTTAGGCTAGTCCTTTATCCCTCCGTAGGGGAACTACATCGCCCTGATCTTCATACCAGATGAAGTATGTAGGCAGGAGATTGAGCTGATCTCTCCGGGCGCTTTTTTTCCTTTTTTTGTGTGAGTTGTTTGACAGTTGCTAGGCTCGAGTGCCTGATTCCTTAGCAATTTGTTGTCTGTTTGTTTGAGTGTGTGTGCTTGACAGTTATAGGCTCGAGTCCCCGACTCCCTATTAACTTGTTGTGTTGTTGTGTGCTTGGAAGCTGATGTAAGTCCATCGAGTGGCATTCGGGTTCCAGTGTGTGTGTGTTTGTTGGTTCGGATGCTGATGTAAGTCCAGTGATTGGCATTCAGGCTCCACGTTTGCCTTTGTCTGTTTGTTTGTGTGCGTGTCAGCCGAGCTACGAATGCTCTGATTCTCCTTCGTCCAAGGAGATACGTATGCATAGGATGCGACATCCTAGCGAGCATGTGTCGTTTCCCAGTCCGAACTACTTCGACTCTGATGTCTATGCCTGATAGACTAAGTAGGCCCAGGATGCGATATCCTGCCGAGTCCTGTTTCGTTTGTTTTCCTGTGTCTCTTTCAGCCAGTGTGTGTGTGTTTGAGCAGTGTTTAGCAACCATTTTCCCTTCCTATTGCGCGTGGATCCCGTCGAGTACGACGGATGCGTAGGGGTGCTAATACCTTCCCTTCGCATAACCGACTCCCGATCCCATTCTCTTTGGTCGCGAGACCACGTCTTTTCCAGGTTTACTCTGAGCGTTTCCTTTCCCTCTTTTGGGATAAATAACGCACAGTGGCGGCTCTGTTGTTTCTTTCTTTTCCCGCCGGTTTTTCGCACAATGCGACAGCTGGCGACTCTGCTGGGGAAATAGAGAAGTTGACCTCTGCTGGTCCATCTTCCCTGAGCGAGTCTCTCCTAGCGCTCTCTAGGATTAGGGTTTTGGTTGCTTTCTGCTTGTTGTATTTTATTGCATTCATTGTATATATGTACATTTATTGTTTGCATTGATTGTATGCATTGATGTTTGCCTTCATATTCATTATTCATTACTGGCTGGCTGTCTGTTTTTCTCTGTGTGGGGGGGAGTCAGTTGAGGTAAAAGGTCCAATACCCAGACCATGAGTGAAAATCTAGGATGATTAGGAATAGAGTGATTCATGGGAAGCGGGTGGTATGGCGCCACTTAGCGGAACATTGATATCACGAGCAGTTCAGACCCTGGTGGGATACTGTCGTTACATACTTCGGGTGTGTATATGATAGTATTTCTGCGAAAGGTTATTTATGCTGCGTTTCTCTCAGCTTTACCCTGGCCTAGACTACACCCGTGAGTGGGGAAGGGTTATTTCATTACAGGTACTGTTGGTGACTCGGTTCTGTTGGTGACTTGGTTCTGATGGTGACTTTGTGTTCAGACAGTGTTCAGTTAACCTTAAGTTGGATTTATGTTCTGATTTTGACTGAAGCTTCGACCTAGTGATCAGAGATTGCACAACCAGCCAGTCCATTCTGCATCATGTGCATCATAGCATATTTATTTTTCAAAAGAAACGCAATAAAAAAAAAAGATACAAAAATATAAAAAAAAAAAAAAGAAAAAAAGAAAAGGGGAAATAAAAAAAACTAATCCCTGCATGCATATCATTTCTCAGGTACATTCCAGAGTCTGTCTACTGATAGAGATGACAACAGTTCCCGAGCCGAAGCGGAAAACCTGTTCCTACAGTTTCCACCGTGAGCCGTTGACTCCGCTAGTTGAGTTGGGTAGCCTCGTGATAGATGACCGACTGAAGAGTTTTGTTGGGCGGTACGGAGATATCTTGACAGTATTGAAGACAGTAGTTGACCCGGTGCCTCTGCAGACACTACTTCAGTTTTATGACCCAGAGCTCAGGTGCTTCACTTTCCAGGATTATCAGCTTGCACCCACTCTCGAAGAGTATTCTATCCTATTGAGTATCCCTATTCAGCATCAGACTCCCTTCTTGGACGTCCCAAAGGAGGTCGACTTCAGATTGATTGCCAGAGCTCTCCGGTTGAGTGTTGAGGAAGTTGGTGAGAATTGGAAGCCCTGTGGAGAGGTTGTAGGTCTGCCATTGAAGTTCCTGTTGAGAGTAGCCAGAGTTGAAGCAGAAAAGGGGAATTGGGAAGTTTTTCACGCACAGCTAGCTGCCATGATCTATGGGGTCATCCTATTTCCCAGTATGCCAAATTTCATTGACTTCACTGCTATCAGCATTTTCATCAGAGGGAATCCAATCCCTACTCTTCTAGCAGATACTTACTATGCCATTCACAGCAGGCATGGTAAGGGAGGAGCCATCAGGTGCTGCCTGCCTCTTCTGTTCAAATGGTTCATGTCTCTTCTGCCAGCCAGTGGACCATTTGTGGATACCCAGAGCACTCTGAAGTGGACTCAGAGGGTCATGTCGCTCACTTCCTATGACAACAGGTGGCAGTCGTACCGGATGGATGTGAAGGATGTCATCATAAGTTGTGGTGAATTCCGGAGCGTGCCACTCATAGGGACCAAAGGTTGCATCAACTACAATCCAGTTCTTTCTCTTCGCCAGCTAGGGTTTGTTATGAGTGAAAGACCGCTCGAAGCTGAGATGGCCGAAAGTTTTTGTTTTGAGAAGAAGGATGACCCTGCTAAGTTGGAGCAGATAGGGAAAGCCTGGAGAGATGTGGGAGTGAAGGATGGATCCGTCTTAGGGAAGAAGTTTGCCATTGCAATGCCCGATTACACCGATTGGGTAAAGAAGAGAGTGGAAACTTTGCTGCTACCCTATGATAGGATGGAGCCGTTGCAAGAGCAACCACCTTTGGTCCTTGCTGATAGTGTGCCTGCAGAGCACTACAAGCAAGCCTTGATGGAGAATCGCCGTTTGAGAGAGAAGGAGCAAGATACCCAGATGGAGCTGTACAAAGCTAAAGCTGATAAGCTGCACTTGGCCCATCAACTCAGGGAAGTGCAAGGAGAGGATGCTAGCAGAGCAAGGAACAAGAAGAGATCCTACGAGGAGATGGAGAGCATGTTAGACGCAGAACATCGGGAGCGCTTGAGGCTGCAGAGGGTTGAGGCCAGCTATCAGAAGAAGATCAGAGACTTGGAGAAGCAACTCAGAGATAAAGACATCCAGTTGAAGAAGGAAGTAGACTTGTGACAGGCATCAGAGAACCACCTTGGAGGAGAAGTGGTAGAGCTTAGACGGCAGTTGAAGGAGAAGATTACCCCTCTACCAGAATGTTCAGAATGCACACTGTTGATAGACCAGTGCCATTACCTGAAGACCCTCATTCCGGAAGACCGTCTGTCTTAGTTTGTGTCTCTGATTGTATTTTGTTGAGAATCACCTCCAGGCTTGTTGGATGGGATTCATTTGCGTGTAAGACATCTCTTAGATCTTTTGTTAAGAATCACCTCCAGGCTTGTTGGATGGGATTCTTTTTCTTTGTACGTTGTTTATTCAGATATTCTGTTGACATTGGTTGTATGCCTTTTTACCCTTATGTATATATAAGGATGTCAGCATTTCCTTGTATCTGTTTGTTCTCTTGTTGCTGCAGGTTGCCATCTTTTCAGGATGGGTCAGGCTCTTTGAATGCCTGAGAAATGAGCATATCATGTGCATCATACGCATCATTAGCATCATACTCATATCATTTTTGCATAACAGGTGTTCTTGGTCGTGACTTCTCACTCTTGGTTCCTGTTCAGGCAGGATAGCTGATCAACGTCCGCACCGCTACTCAACAAGACTGAATCAACAGAGAAGTATGGATCAATTTCAAGCTGAGTTGGCTGAGATGAAGGCTAGCATGGCCCAGTTTATGAATATGATGCAAGGGGTTGCGCAAGGGCAAGAAGAACTCCGAGCCATGGTTCAGAGACAAGAGGCTGCAAATCCACCGGTCAACCATGCTCCGCCAGAGGGAGGCCCGGTTAATGATAACAATGCTGCTGCTGCTGTACCCATCAACAACTATGCTGTAGGTGATGAGTTGGGGGGTATTCGAATCAACGGTCAACCTATTGTTCCAGATGCCGCTAATGCCAGAGTAGTCCGTGCTCCGGCCCGTAATCCTGTTCCGATTGTTGACAGACAAGAGGATATGTTCTCTCTGCTCAGTGAAGACGAAGACGTTCTGGGAAGGGTTAACGAGAGAGACCGTAAAGTTGAAGCTCTTGCTGAGAAGATCCGTGCTATGGAAAGTCAGAACTCTCTCGGTTTTGATGTTACTAATATGGGATTGGTTGAAGGTTTGAGAATCCCTCACAAGTTCAAAGCACCGTCATTCGACAAATACAACGGTACTTCTTGCCCTCGCACCCATGTGCATGCTTATTATCGAAAGATCTCTGCGTATACCGATGATGAAAAGATGTGGATGTATTTTTTCCAAGATAGTCTATCTGGGGCTTCTTTGGACTGGTACATGGAATTGAAGAGAGATTCGATCCGATGCTGGAGGGATCTGGGTGAGGCCTTTTTGAGGCAATACAAACACAACATGGACATGGCACCGAGCCGGACTCAGCTGCAGAGTCTTTGTCAGAAATCCAATGAGAGCTTCAAGGAGTACGCTCAGAGGTGGCGTGAACTGGCTGCTAGAGTACAACCCCCTATGCTGGAAAGGGAGTTGACAGATATGTTTATCGGTACTCTTCAGGGTGTGTTTATGGACCGGATGGGAAGCTGCCTATTCGGTAGTTTTTCTGATGTTGTCATTTGTGGAGAGAGGACTGAGAGTTTGATTAAAACTGGGAAGATCCAAGATGCTGGTTCCTCTTCTTCTAAGAAGCCGTTTGCTGGGGCACCTCGTCGAAGAGAGGGTGAAACTAATGCTGTTCAACACCGCAGAGATCAGAACAGAATTGAATACCGTCAAGCTGCTGCAGTGACCATTCCGGCACCTCAACCTCGTCAGCAACAACAACAAAAAGTTCAACAACCGCAACAACAACAACAGCAACGTCCGTATCAGCCCAAACAAAGGATGCCTGATCGACGTTTTGATTCGATACCCATGTCGTACGCCGAATTGCTGCCCGAACTACTCAGGTTGGGGATGGTTGAGTTGCGTACAATGGCTCCGCCTACAGTATTGCCTCCTGGGTACGACGCCAACGTCCGTTGTGACTTTCACTCTGGGGCACCAGGGCATCATACTGAGAAGTGTCGGGCTCTCCAGCACAAGGTCCAAGATTTGATCGATGCCAAGGCGATCAACTTCGCTCCAGTGCCTAACGTCGTAAACAACCCTATGCCTCAGCATGGTGGGCATAGAGTGAACAATATTGAGGGGAAGGAAGCTGAAGATCTGTTTGTTAGTGTTGATGATGTTCAGACTTCTCTGCTAGTTGTGAAGGGTCGTCTGCTGAATGGGGGTGTCTACTCGGGTTGTGATGAGGATTGTTTGGGCTGTGCAGAATCTGAGAATGGTTGCGACCAGTTAAGGGCCGGTATCCAGGGTATGATGGATGAGGGTTGTTTGCAATTCAGTAGGGCTGTAAAAGATCGTGGAACAGTGTCAACTATCACCATTTACTTTAAACCGTCTGAAGGACGTGGACAAAGGGTCGTTAGTGCACCTGCAGCAAATGGTACCCCAGTTACCATTTCCGTGCCTGTTACCATCAGTGCTCCAACTACTATCGCCGCGTCTGGAAGAAGGGCTGTTGAGAATAGTAGAGCCGTGCCGTGGAAGTATGATAATGCTCACCGCAGTTACAGAAGGGCTGAAAGTCAGACAAGACCAGTGAATCAAACTCCAGTGACAATTGGTTTACCGAATAGAGTTCCTGCAACTGTTGGTCCGGTTGTGGATAATGTAGGGGGTCCAGGAGGTTTTACCAGAAGCGGTCGTCTGTTCGCACCGCAGCCTTTGAGGGACAATAATGCTGAGGCTCTCGCCAAAGCAAAGGGTAAGCAAGCTGTGGTTGAGGAAGAGCCTGTCCAGAAGGAAGCGCCCGAGGGGACATTTGAGAAGGACGTGGAGGAGTTTATGAAGATAATCAAGAAGAGTGACTACAAGATTGTAGATCAGTTGAATCAAACTCCGTCCAAGATTTCTATACTTTCACTGTTGTTGTGCTCTGAGGCACACCGTAATGCCTTGCTGAAGATGTTGAATTTAGCTTACGTACCTCAGGAGATTTCCGTCAATCAACTGGAGGGTGTGATGGCCAATGTGAGCACCAGGCATGGTGTAGGATTCACCAACCTGGACTTACCGCCTGAAGGGCGAAACCATAACAAAGCCTTGCACATCACCATGGAGTGCAAGGGGGCAGTGTTGTCTCACGTATTGGTAGACACCGGGTCGTCGCTGAATGTGCTGCCTAAGCAGATTCTGAAGAAGATTGATGCGGAAGGGTCTGTGCTTAATCCCAGTGACCTGATCGTTCGTGCTTTCGACGGATCCAAACGTTCTGTGTGTGGGGAAGTTACCTTGCCTGTGAAGATAGGTCCTGAGGTATTCGATATCATCTTCTATGTTATGGACATCCAGCCCGCCTATAGTTGTTTATTGGGGCGTCCATGGATTCATGCAGCAGGGGCAGTCTCGTCGACTCTCCATCAAAAGCTCAAGTATGTCTGGAACGGTCAGATTGTGACTGTGTGCGGTGAAGAAGAGATTCTGGTGAGTCATCTATCCTCGTTCAAATATGTTGAGGTGGATGGCGAGATCCACGAAACCTTATGTCAGGCGTTTGAGACTGTGGCTCTTGAGAAAGTGGCGTACGCTGAGCAGAGGAAGCCAGGTGCTTCAATTACTTCTTACAAGCAGGCTAAGGAGGTTGTTGATTCTGGCAAAGCTGAAGGCTGGGGCAAGATGGTGGACTTGCCTGTTAAAGAAGACAAATTTGGTGTTGGTTACGAGCCTCTCCAAGCAGAGCAGAATGGTCAAGCGGGTCCGAGTACCTTTACCAGCGCTGGGCTGATGAATCATGGCGACGTCTCTGCAACCGATAGTGAAGACTGTGACAGTGATTGTGATCTGGACAACTGGGTTCGCCCGTGTGCACCAGGGGGGTCTATCAACAACTGGACGGCTGAAGAAGTGGTTCAAGTTACTCTTCTGACAGAGTAATTTTCTGTTGTTTTGTCATTTTTGCATGAAAATCCTACGATCTGCCCAAGGCGTAGCGATTCATTGTAGGGCCTCATCATGTTTTAATGATTATCATTAATGAAGGACATTTTTTGCAATCAAACTTTGTGATCCCTGTCTTTCTATTTTTTGTTTTCATCTTTTTTCAAAACAATAAAAATGGCAATGTTTTTGTTTTTTGTGACTTTTTGAACTCTTTTTCTAAAACAAAGCATTAAACATGCAGAAGCGATCTTATGGCATTCACTATGAACAGTTCTGTTATGGCTCAGTATGATTTCGACAATCCCATCTACCAAGCTGAAGAGGAGAGTGAGGAAGACTGTGAACTCCCTGCAGAATTGGTCAGATTACTGAAGCAAGAGGAGAGGGTCATCCAACCTCATCAGGAGGAGTTGGAGGTTGTTAATTTGGGTACTGAGGACGCCAAAAGAGAAATCAAGATTGGGGCTGCTTTAGAGGACTCTGTCAAGAGGAGGCTGATTGAGATGCTGAGAGAATATGTGGAGATATTCGCCTGGTCATATCAAGATATGCCTGGTTTGGATACAGACATTGTGGTGCACCGATTACCTCTTAGAGAAGGGTGTCCTTCGGTCAAGCAGAAGCTTCGTAGAACGAGTCCTGACATGGCAACTAAGATCAAGGAAGAGGTTCAGAAGCAGTGGGATGCGGGTTTTTTGGCTGTTACAAGTTATCCGCCGTGGGTGGCCAACATCGTTCCTGTGCCGAAGAAGGATGGTAAAGTCAGAATGTGTGTCGATTACCGGGATTTGAATAGAGCAAGTCCGAAAGATGATTTCCCATTACCTCACATTGATGTATTGGTTGATAATACGGCTCAATCCTCGGTATTCTCTTTCATGGATGGTTTCTCCGGATATAACCAGATCAAGATGGCGCCAGAGGACATGGAAAAGACGACATTCATTACACCTTGGGGCACGTTCTGCTATAAGGTGATGCCATTTGGGCTAAAGAATGCCGGTGCTACCTATCAGAGGGCAATGACGACTCTTTTTCATGACATGATGCACAAAGAGATTGAAGTGTATGTAGATGATATGATTGCAAAGTCGCAGACAGAAGAGGAACACCTGGTTAATTTGCAGAAGCTGTTTGACCGGTTGAGAAAGTTCAAGCTGAGGTTGAATCCGAACAAGTGTACGTTTGGGGTGAGATCAGGGAAGCTTTTAGGCTTCATTGTCAGTGAGAAAGGGATTGAGGTTGATCCAGCGAAAGTCAAAGCTATTCAAGAGATGCCTGAACCGAAAACGGAGAAGCAAGTCCGTGGGTTTTTAGGGAGGTTGAACTACATTGCAAGGTTCATATCTCATCTAACAGCCACATGTGAACCAATTTTCAAACTGCTTAGAAAGAATCAAGCGATCAAGTGGAATGATGATTGCCAGAAAGCTTTTGACAAGATTAAGGAGTATTTACAGAAACCTCCAATCCTTATACCTCCAGTTCCAGGGAGACCTCTGATAATGTACCTGTCAGTGACTGAGAATTCGATGGGGTGTGTATTGGGACAGCATGACGAGTCTGGTCGAAAAGAGCATGCCATATACTACCTCAGCAAAAAGTTTACCGACTGTGAAACACGATATTCACTGCTCGAGAAAACTTGCTGTGCTTTGGCCTGGGCTGCTCGCCGACTGAGACAGTATATGTTGAACCATACTACTCTGTTGATTTCTAAGATGGATCCAGTAAAGTACATCTTTGAGAAACCAGCTCTCACCGGACGTGTTGCCCGTTGGCAGATGATTCTAACAGAGTATGACATTCAGTACACGTCCCAGAAGGCCATCAAAGGTAGTATTCTGTCAGACTACCTCGCCGAGCAACCGATTGAAGATTATCAGCCTATGATGTTTGAATTCCCTGATGAAGACATCATGTATCTTAAGATGAAAGATTGTGAAGAGCCTCTCGTCGAGGAAGGACCGGATCCTGATGACAAATGGAGACTGATGTTTGATGGGGCTGTGAATATGAACGGTAACGGTGTTGGGGCGGTATTGATCAATCCTAAAGGTGCTCATATACCTTTTTCTGCCAGATTGATGTTTGACGTCACCAACAACGAAGCTGAGTATGAGGCTTGTATCATGGGGATAGAAGAAGCAATTGATCTGAGGATCAAAACTCTTGATATATTTGGAGATTCCGCTCTAGTGGTCAATCAAGTCAATGGAGATTGGAATACGAATCAGCCGCATTTGATTCCGTATAGAGATTACACCAGAAGAATACTGACGTTCTTCAAGAAGGTGAAGTTGTATCATGTTCCCCGGGATGAGAATCAAATGGCTGATGCCTTGGCTACTTTGTCGTCTATGATCAAAGATCATTGGTGGAATCATGTGCCACATGTTGCGGTGAATCGACTTGAGAGGCCTGCGTATGTGTTTGCAGCCGAGTCTGTTGTGATTGATGAGAAGCCGTGGTATTATGACATCAAGAATTTCCTCAAGACTCAGGAGTATCCTGAAGGTGCGTCGAAGAATGACAAGAAAACCCTGAGGAGGCTAGCTGGAAGCTTCTACTTGAATCAGGATGATGTATTGTATAAGAGAAACTTTGACATGGTCTTGCTCAGATGCGTGGACAGACCCGAGGCAGACATGTTAATGCAGGAAGTTCATGAAGGTTCCTTCGGTACTCATGCCGGCGGACATGCAATGGCTAAGAAATTGTTGAGAGCGGGTTATTACTAGATGACTATGGAATCCGATTGTTTCAAGTATGCTCGGAAGTGCCATAAGTGTCAAATCTATGCTGATAAGGTGCATGTACCACCAAGCCCTCTGAATTTCATGAATTCGCCTTGGCCGTTTGCCATTTGGGGCATTGATATGATTGGGAAGATTGAGCCTACTGCTTCTAATGGACATCGCTTCATCTTGGTTGCGATCGATTACTTTACCAAGTGGGTGGAAGCGGCTTCCTATGCTAACGTTACCAAACAAGTGGTTACCCGGTTCATCAAGAAAGAAATCATCTGTCGTTATGGAGTTCCTGAGAGAATCATCACTGACAACGGTTCGAATCTCAACAATAAGATGATGAAAGAGCTTTGTAAAGATTTCAAGATTGAACATCACAATTCTTCTCCTTACAGACCGAAGATGAACGGTGCTGTAGAAGCAGCGAACAAGAATATCAAGAAGATTGTGCAGAAGATGGTCGTTACGTATAAGGATTGGCATGAGATGCTGCCTTTCGCTTTGCATGGGTACCGTACCTCAGTACGTACGTCGACCGGGGCAACCCCTTACTCCCTTGTGTATGGTATGGAAGCGGTCCTACCTGTTGAAGTGGAGATTCCTTCTCTGAGAGTTTTATTGGATGTCAAGCTGGACGAAGCCGAATGGATTCGAACAAGGTTTAACGAGTTGAGCCTTATCGAGGAGAGACGGCTAGCAGCTGTATGCCATGGACAGTTGTATCAGCGAAGGATGAAGCGAGCCTTTGATCAGAAAGTGCGTCCTCGAAGCTATCAGATCGGTGATCTAGTTTTGAAAAGGATCCTCCCTCCCGGTGCAGATAACAGGGGCAAATGGACTCCTAATTATGAAGGTCCGTATGTTGTGAAGAAGGTCTTCTCTGGTGGAGCCTTGATGCTTACAACTATGGATGGTGAAGATTTTCCGTCTCCTGTTAACTCAGATGTAGTCAAAAAATACTTCGCATAAATAGACCCGCTGGACAAAAAGAAAAAAGAGTCCAGGCAGAAAAAAATGGGCATCCCGGCGAACAAAAAAAAACAGAAAGAAAAGGTTCGGGCAAAAATTAGGGATAAAATGAAAAGAATTTGTACACCCGGTAAGTCGAAAACCCGCAAGGGCGGCTTAGGCAAAAATGGGTATCCCGGTGGATTGAAAACCCGAAAGGGCGATCCAGGCAAAAGTTAGGGATTAAAGCGAAGACTACAGTCTGAGTTGTCTGTACTTCATCAAGCTTTGTCGTCTGCCATCTCGAAAGATGTGATCCGTCCAGTCATTCTTCTCAGAAAGCAAGGAGTTGGGAGGAAAACTGATGATCTGTGAGTTATAACAGAATTGGGAAATAGTGGATGCCGTGTTCACATTGCCATTAGGATAGATTTTTTCCTTTTATGCGCAATTACCTCTTTCTAGGAATTGCCTCCCAATGTATTTGCCTATTCAGGCGCATTTTCAATCAATAAAAGTCGTTATTCGGATAAATAGCTTTTCTGTTTTTATTTTTACTGTTTTGTTTGCAAAATGTCCGAATTTTTGATAAGCATTGCATAATAAGAACATGGAGGCTACACAATAACTTGCAGGATGACAAAACATTTGAAAATCATTTTGAATGTTGAGGACACTTGAGCGTATCTTGTCCATGTATCCTCTGGGGGCATTTTGTTGTGCTGTTTTTCAGATTGGCATCTGTGAGGACGTTTCCCAAGCAGATATTTTCCCCCAAGCAAGTTTGGAAGCTATCAGAGCTATGTTTCCCTGCGAAGACGTCTGTGGATAGTGCCTTCTATTCCCCAACAGATCTGAGGATTGCCTATCCCCAGCAGGCCTGTATTTACCGATTTCCTCCCCGAGTGAGGCAGGTTCATTGAAATTTATCTCCAACATTTATCCTATCTGTGGACTGAAGGATATCCCCAGCGGCGTTTACCTTTTCCCAGCAGCAGTGCTATGCTTCAACATGAGTGTGAAGTCGCTTTACCATTCCTCAAGCAGAGTTCCCCGCAGGGTATTTCCCCAAGAGGAGTCTCCCCGCAGAGTTGGAGTACCCAATCAGTTTCGGCTCCCTAGCCAGGGTTCATTTGCATTTTGCATGTAGTAATCATTGCATCCTCAAAAATCGCGTAGCATTTCCATTCATAAATGGAGCATTACGCCATAGAAAAATTCAAACATATGCATTCATATGTTCGAAACCCCATTAGACCGTATTCCCTGCAGAGACGAATTTTTGTTCAACCCGTACAACGCATTTGCTACAGTTGCTCCAGTCAACAATTGGTGTTGATAATCCCCATAGAGATTTATTTCTTCATCCGTTGGTGAAAGAAAAGCTTGCTTCTCCCCAGTGAGACCCCCCTGCAAGTGTTCAGCCTTGCCCGGTCATCTTGTGGATGTCAGTATCCCGTCAGCACCCGCGTGTGTTTGTTTTCCTTGGTGTCGGTAACACCATCTTTCGGTGATTCCCAGTCATGCGTAAGTGTCTGGTCTTCTTTGATGTCTGTAAACATCATCTTTCGATGTTCGTAACGTCGTCCCTCCCCTAGTGAAGATTCCTCCTCTCCGTTGGTGTCGATAAACGTCGAGTTTTTCCCGATCATCCGTTGATGATTTGGATGTGTTCACTCTCCCAGAAGAGTTTCCTCCTCTCCGTTGGTGTCGATAAACGTCGAGTTTTTCCCGATCATCCGTTGATGATTTGGATGTGTTCACTCTCCCAGAAGAGTTTCCTCCTCTCCGTTGGTGTCGATAAACGTCGAGTTTTTCCTAGTCATCCGGTGATGTCTAGTTGTACCCTCCCCATGTGGACTTACCTCTCCGTTGGTTTCGATAAACGACGAGTTTTTCCCAGTCGTCCGTTGACGTCTGGTTGTGTTTCTCTTATTCCCATTCATCAGTAAATGTCTGGTCGATCTTTTTGGTGTCTGTAAACATCATCTTTCGATGTCTGTAAACGTCGAGTTTTATCCCATTCATCCGTCGATGTCTGGTCGAGTCTTCCCATTCATCAGTAAATGTCTGGTCGATCTTTTTGGTGTCTGTAAACATCATCTTTCGATGTCTGTAAACGTCGAGTCTTCCCATTCATCAGTAAATGTCTGGTCGATCTTTTTGGTGTCTGTAAACATCATCTTTCGATGTCCGTAAACGTCGAGTCTTCCCATTCATCAGTAAATGTCTGGTCGATCTTTTTGGTGTCTGTAAACATCATCTTTCGATGTCCGTAAACGTCGAGTCTTCCCATTCATCAGTAAATGTCTGGTCGATCTTTTTGGTGTCTGTAAACATCATCTTTCGATGTCTGTAAACGTCGAGTCTTCCCATTCATCAGCAGATGTTTGGTTACCTCTCCGTTGGTTTCGATAAACGTCGAGTTTTTCCTGGTCGTCCCCAGTTGGTTACCTCTCCGTTGGTCCCGATAAACGTCGAGTTTTTCCTAGTTGTCTGTTGGCATCTAGTTGTGATTGTTGTTCCCATTCACCATCGTTGTGATGTCTGGATGTGGCCGTACCCTTTGAAAACAAAACCAAAAAATATATACCCAGCAATAAATATCAAATCCCAGTGGACGTTTCCATTGGTGGATCCCTGTATTGTGCAAATTCTACGGTTCTTGGTATTCAATCCCTGTTTACCCTGAAAGTCTGACAGCCGTTGCTCTCATCCATTCGGGTTCCCAGCTGATTGAATAGGGGCAGCTGTAGCACCTCAAATTTGCACCTATCATTGTACATACATTTTCATATTAGGTCATAGCATATCATGGTCCATTGCATAGCATTGCATTGCCTCATTTGCCTCAAGTGCAAGTCAATCAAGAAATTGGGTCAAACTGGTCAGGAGATCAGTCAGTCAAGCAAGCAAGTGCATTTCTCAAGGAGCCAAGGACCTAGGGTTTGTCCAACAAGTTCACATGACTTGGAAGTCCATTTGAAGTGTTCAAGTCAAGGGTTGAAGGCTCAGAGGTCATCAGTTCATGCACAGACAGTCAAAAACCCTAGACAGTCAACAGTCAGTCAAAGCAGTGGATGGTGGCCATTCTTGTGGAATTTGGGCACCATGATCATTAATCAAGAGTTCATATGTCTTGGGACATCATTTGAAGTCAAGTTCTCAAGGAATTAGGGTTTGGAATTCATCAGAAGAGGTTCAGTCATCCAAAACCCTAGAAAAGTCAACTGTTGGTCAACTGTTCATTTAATCAGTAATTTGATGATGGAAATTGGTTTGAGAGGTCTCATTCATGTCCATATAGGCCTCATATATCATGTCAAACACCATCATGGAAGAATTTGAAGCCAGATCAGAAATTTCCAAAAATGGAAACTGGACCTGTAACTGAAACTTACCAAAAATGGAAAGTCTTGATCCTCAAACTTACATCATGATACAAGCTTCAAATGATTTTTTGCCCAACATGAAAGTTGAAGATCTTGTTCTCCCATTTCCAAAAAGTCCAAGAACTCTCAATTCCCATGTGTGGTTGGCAAGTTATGATCGAATCGATTTCAGAAATTCTTGAACTTCAAAAGGCCATATCTCTCAAACCGTTTGGCCAATTTGGGTGGGGTTTTTTCCTACAAGTCACATTTGATCCCCTCTTTCCAAAAATATAAATTTCATGAGCCAAAACCTTGCCAATCAAAATGGCATTTTTTGACTTGTCTCATTTAAATTCAAGTTTGACCAAGGGTTGACTTTTTGATATAATCATTTTTTTACCACTTGGCCATTGGAATATGTTCAGAAATGTTATTTAAAATATGTTTGCAAGGTCATTTTATGCAGTACATACAGCCCATGCTAGTTTGCTTGAATTTTGGAAAGAAAGTACCATTTCACCAAACCTATCCCACAAATCCTTGAACCATGCCTTGTACTAGCAAGCAGCAGAGGTTATGGTCATGTTCTGTCATTGGAAAACCAGCCACAGCCTAAAAGACAACAGAATACATCTCATGCTCTCATCTTGCATTTTGGCCATATTGCAATTTCTGCTCACAAACTCTAAGGATTCAAGCTGCCCTTTGCTGTTTCATCATCCATCATCAATATTAAACTCATTTCAAGCATCAAATCCTTGCTGGAACAACATTCCATGTTCTGTTTTTCTTCATGCACCAACAATGGTAAATGGAGATTTGAAGAACTCTAAGCCGTGCTGAGCCAAGTTCCCTCAAGAATCCATCATCTTAAAGCATTGTGGAGATCTGTTTAGGCCTGCATCATCCGAATAACACTGTTTCATAGATTTCTTCAAATCAAGTGAGTTTTTTCGACCTCTTTGTTTTTTCAAACCATGCTATATACCACGTAGGTCTTCCTTCACTGATTGTTTTGAGCTATGAGTCCTTGAAAATGGTTGGATATGGGTGAAGATATTTCGATTTGAAAGTTGATGATCATGGTTGTTCTTGTTTGTTGCTCCTTATTTAGTTTGTTTTAACGATAATGGATGTTGGATGTTTGATGTTTGTTGCTTGCTGTTTCAAATGCCGTGCTCAATTGTTGTTTCTGGGTGTATTGGATTTTTCGGTTTGGATGAAGGGATGATGAATACTGTTGTTGTTTAGAAAACCCTAGAAAATTCCCAGAACATTGGAAACGCGTTGGCTGTTGTGGTTTTGTATACTGCATGGAATTTGTTACTGTGTGATTGTCGTGTTCCACTTATCACTTGCCACGCCTTTGATTACACGCACCGTTTCACTTATTTTTCTTCAACATTTACCAAAATGCCACCGTGTTTATTTGTTTTCATTTAATTATATGCTATTTTATTCATTTTCTTCAATAATCATTCAAATTGTTACCTCAATTTACAAAAATCATGTTTCACTCATCTCAATTCCAAATCCAGTGGGAATTTTTGCATTATGATCATGAGATTGTCTAGTTTTTTATCATTATTTTTACAGATTTTTCTGATCATTGGATTTTAAATGGATCTAGGGTTTGTATTATGTGACCAAAAATGATACATGTTGCCAATCCTTTTGTGAAATACTCATGTTGTATCCAATGACCCTGAAATTTTTTGTGGAGAAACTAGACACATTCACCTTTGTTTTGATGTAAAGTTTGTGCATTTATCATATGTGGCGTGTGAGATATGATTTTCTGAAGTAGGGTGTGACAATTTGTGTCACACCAATGATATGCAATTTCTTGAATTTTGTTCATATGCTTCCTTACATCCAAATGACCCCAAATTTTGCATGATTCTTCCCTTACATGTCTAGTTCATGTGTGAATTTTATTGGAATTAATTGTGCTGTTTTCCATTTATTTGAGATTTTTCTTCCCTGCCTAGTCAAATGTTGACTTTTTGTGCTACATGTTGCCAAATCCTTTGGGAAATTCTCATACCATATTGTATGACCATGAAATTTCATATGTGATAACTAGACATCTTGAGCTTTGCATTGGTGTTAATCTCATTCATTTCTCATCTGTTTTCAATTTGTTATGATTTTTTGAAGTTGACCCATGTTTGTTGACTTTCATTGTGCTTACTTGAAATTATGTTGACTTCATGATTTTCATTGACTGCCTTCCTCTCATCCAAATGCCATGAAATTTTACATGTTCACCATGCTAGATGTTAGGATTGAGTATGATTTATTTGATGATTTTTGAAAATGTTTGGGTTGACTTTTGATACAAGTCATTCTGTTGACTTCTTTGAGCTTTCATTTGCCTTACTTTGACTTCAAATGTTCATGAAATGATAATAATGCATGATTTGAATGTGAGACCAATTGAGATTGATTCTTAAATGTTTGAATTTAACTTTGGTTGACCTTTCTTTGCTGTTTTGACTTTTTCATTTGTTTTTGACCCTAGGCTTGTCCTAGGGGTCTTTTGGACTTACAATTGAGTTAATGTTTCAGGTTAAGCACCAATGCTTCAAAGATCATACAAATGTGATTGAGTGTGGTTACATATCATATGCTAACCTTTGTTTTGTAGGTTTGACTCATGTGTTTGAGTCTTGTGCTTTGCACAATTGATCATCTGTTTTGTCTGTGGATTCAATTCCTTTTGCTTTGACTTGTGAAATGTTTACTGATTAGTTTGACTCTTTCAGGTACCCTTAGTTGCTTAAGTTCTCTGAACTTGCTTTGCTTTGCTTTTTAGCAACTTGCTTGAGGTATAATCTCTTTTACTTCATGTAGTCTGGAGACCCGGCCTGTTATTTGGCCGGGCAAACTGTCTGAAGTCCTCCTTAAGAGGCAATGCTTGTGTATGTTTAATTTTGTCCTTGCATAGAGTCAAAGACCTCCTAAGTGAAGAGGCAATTGGCAGAACCCAAGGGATATGCAACCTATCCCCTGCTATTCAGTGTGTCTTCTGTTTTGCTCACACCACTGTGTTGATGCATTACAGATAAAAACCCAAGATCTTGTACAATCGTACAGTTGAGTCAGTTTTAAATGTGTAGAAGGGTTCCCACTTTCTGAACCCACACATTCTTGTCTTGAGCTCTCCCAGGCCAGGGATAAGAGCTGTGAAGTCTTACCTTCACTCACCTTTCATCTGCTTCACCTTAGCCCCTCAATGGCAAGGTTAAGAGCAACATTCGCCCAGTTCCAGAGGTTTGTTTGTTGAGGTTGATATGACCCCTCGACTAAAACCTAAGCCTTGTTTGAGCCCCTTGCTTGTGTATAGTGTGTGCTATCTGTGCTTGTATGTTTGTTTGACTTGCTTCCTGTGCAAGTTAGGGTTAGTTTAGACTTTCTTCCTGTGCAAGTTAGGTTTTGCTTGGCTTGCTTCCTGTGCAAGTTAAGTGTGTGTGTGGCTTGCTTCCTGTGTGAGCCATGCTTAGGATAGGTTGGCCCTTGTGCCATTTAGCTAGAAACCATAACTTAGGGTTGATTTTGCATGATAACATCTAGGCTCGAGTCGTAGTCTCCCTAGTTGTGTCTCCCTCTGTTATCTGGTTAGGCTAGTCCTTTATCCCTCCGTAGGGGAACTACATCGCCCTGATCTTCATACCAGATGAAGTATGTAGGCAGGAGATTGAGCTGATCTCTCCGGGCGCTTTTTTTCCTTTTTTTGTGTGAGTTGTTTGACAGTTGCTAGGCTCGAGTGCCTGATTCCTTAGCAATTTGTTGTCTGTTTGTTTGAGTGTGTGTGCTTGACAGTTATAGGCTCGAGTCCCCGACTCCCTATTAACTTGTTGTGTTGTTGTGTGCTTGGAAGCTGATGTAAGTCCATCGAGTGGCATTCGGGTTCCAGTGTGTGTGTGTTTGTTGGTTCGGATGCTGATGTAAGTCCAGTGATTGGCATTCAGGCTCCACGTTTGCCTTTGTCTGTTTGTTTGTGTGCGTGTCAGCCGAGCTACGAATGCTCTGATTCTCCTTCGTCCAAGGAGATACGTATGCATAGGATGCGACATCCTAGCGAGCATGTGTCGTTTCCCAGTCCGAACTACTTCGACTATGATGTCTATGCCTGATAGACTAAGTAGGCCCAGGATGCGATATCCTGCCGAGTCCTGTTTCGTTTGTTTTCCTGTGTCTCTTTCAGCCAGTGTGTGTGTGTTTGAGCAGTGTTTAGCAACCATTTTCCCTTCCTATTGCGCGTGGATCCCGTCGAGTACGACGGATGCGTAGGGGTGCTAATACCTTCCCTTCGCATAACCGACTCCCGATCCCATTCTCTTTGGTCGCGAGACCACGTCTTTTCCAGGTTTACTCTGAGCGTTTCCTTTCCCTCTTTTGGGATAAATAACGCACAGTGGCGGCTCTGTTGTTTCTTTCTTTTCCCGCCGGTTTTTCGCGCAATGCGACACTTAGCATCCGAGAGAAATTTCCTTTTTTGGTTCGAAGTTAGGTCGGGAGGCACCAAACCACTAGCCTTATGGTTCGCAAAGTCCGCAAACCACGGCCTAACTTGAACTTTGAAAAGTTTTTCATCAGGAAACTCTTCTCGGATTTCCTTCTCGGAAGCGGTAACCTGCACATTAACTAATCGAGATAAATGATCCGCCACCAAATTTTCCGATCCTTTCTTGTCTTTGATTTCAACATCAAATTCTTGCAACAAGAGGATCCAACGTATGAGCCTTTGCTTCGAGTCCGGTTTGGTGAGCAAATATTTAATCGCCGAGTGGTCGGTATACACTACGACCTTGGAACCAATAAGATAGGACCTAAACTTTTCAAGCGCATACACTATCGCAAGTAATTCTTTTTCAGTGGTGGCATAGTTAACTTGAGCCTCATTAAGAACTTTACTTGCGTAGTGTATCGCATGAAATTTTTTCTCTTTTCTTTGGCCTAATACCGCTCCGATTGCATAGTTTCTCGCATCACACATGAGCTCAAAATTTAAATTCCAATTTGGAGCGACTAAAATTGGAGCGGTAACCAATTTTTCCTTTAAAATTTCAAAAGCTTGTAAACACTCATCAGTTAAAAGAAATACCTGATCCTTAGCTAGCAAGTTACTCAAAGGCCTAGCTACCTTTGAGAAGTCTTTGATAAAGCGCCGATAGAAACCGGCGTGCCCCAGAAAGCTTCGGATTCCCTTCAAATTCACCGAAGGAGGTAACTTTTCAATCACTTCAACTTTAGCACGATCAACTTCAAGCCCTCTTGAAGAGACTTTATGGCCAAGCACTATCCCCTCGGTCACCATGAAGTGGCACTTTTCCCAATTAAGAACAAGGTTTGTCTTCACACATCTTTCAAGAACCGTTTCCAAGTTGTCCAAGCATAGACCAAAGGAACCACCAAATACGGAGAAGTCGTCCATAAAGACTTCCATTGTTTTCTCAATAAGGTCGGCAAAAATAGCTTGCACACATCTTTGGAAAGTAGCCGGTGCATTGCACAACCCAAAGGGAATTTTACGGTATGCGAAAATTCCAAAAGGACATGTGAAAGCCGTCTTTTCATGATGGGCCGGGTCAACCGCAATTTGGTTATACCCGAAATAGTCATCTAAGAAACAATACTATTGTTGCCTAGAAAGTCTTTCTAGCATTTGATCCATGAACGAGAGTGGAAAGTGATCTTTTCAAGTTGCGGTATTCAACCACCTATAATCAAAGCACATACGCCACCCCGTTGCCACTTTTGTCGGGATCAACTCATCCTTTTCATTTCGAATCACGGTAATGCCACCTTTCTTCGGAACCACATGTACAGGACTAACCCATGGGCTATCCGAAATAGGGTAAATCATTCCCGCATCCAATAACTTAACAACCTCCTTTCTAACAACTTCCTTCATAGTAGGATTTAAGCGGCGTTGCGGTTGAGCTGCCAGCTTAAAGTCCTCTTCCATTAAGATCTTGTGCATGCAATAGCAAGGACTAATTCCCTTGAGAACGGAAAGAGTCCAACCCATGGCTTCTTGATTCTTTTTCAAAACATTGATCAAACGGGCTTCTTCATTCTTTGACAAAAGATTGCTTATGATAACCGGCTTTGCTTCGGTCTCGTCGAGGAATGCATACTTCAAATTAGAAGGTAACATTTTCAATTCAATCGACAATTTTTCTTCATTACCCTCCTTCTTCAATACTTCCTCCTCAACTTCCCATGGATGTAACTCTTTTAGACTATCAAGTTCCCTTAGGCATTCATCAAGAGCTTGCTCTTCTTCAATTGTGAAAACTTCAAAGGAGTCATCAAGAGCTAACTCCATAGGAGATATCTCATGAATATGTTTAGAAACTTCTAAAGTTGCCTCTTTGATCACATCAATGTGAAAGCTATCACGTCTATCCTTTGAATGTTTCATGGCTTCGAATAGATCAAAAGTAACTTCTTCATTTTGGACCCTTACTTTCATCAAACCGTCGTCAACGTCAATCATCATACGTGCGATTTTCATGAACGGTCGGCCAAGAATAAGCGGGGCATCGCCATCCTCTTCCATATCAATCACAATGAAATCAACCTAGAAGAAGAATTTGTCAACTTTAACCAATACATCTTGGGCTAACCCATGAGGATGAGTAGTCGACTTATCGGCCAATTGCAAAGTCATCCGGATGGCTTTCATTTCAATGTTGCCAATCCTCTTCACAATAGACAATGGTATTAGATTAATGCTTGACCCCAAATCAATTAGCCCTTTTCCAACATAGACGTCACCAATTTTAACCGTCAAAGTAACTCGTCCCGGGTCAACCTCTTTTCTCGGAAGCGTCCGTTGAATGATTGCACTACAACTAGCATCTAGGACAATTGTCTCCGGTTCCGTGTACCTCCGCTTTTTAGTAAGTATGTCTTTCATGAATTTCGCATACTTAAGCATTTTCCCAAATGCTTCGGCAAATGGAATGTTCACTTGAAGCTGTTTGAATATATCCATGAACCGGGCGTAATGTCGTTCATTCTCCCTCTTAGATGGAGCATATGGATACGAAAGGTTTTGGATTGGAGTAGTGCCCACTACCTCCGTTCCTTTAGAAGCTCTAGAATTCCTCTCTCTTTTCTGTTTTACTCCCTCCACCGTCACTTCATCACTCTTATTTTTTTCAACTTCCACACTTCTTTATTTTCTACTTCACCATTTTTTTCATTCTTTTCAACTTCTTCCTCACTCCACTCCCCAACTTCAACATCAATGCTATTCTCTATTTTTTTCTCCTCATCCTCTCTTTTTTCACTCTCATCTCTTTTTTTCTCTCACTAATCAACTCCCTTCCACTTCTCGTCATTATCGCTTTACAATGCTCTTTTGGATTCGTTTGCGTGTTTGCCGAAAAAGATAGTCCGGTTTGTTGTTCCGCTAGTTGTTTAGCAAGTTGACCGACTTGAGTTTCAAGATTTTTGATTGCCGCATCGTTGCTCTTTTGATTAGCCATCGACAATTGCATAAATTGTGTCAATGTCTCTTCTAACGTTGAAGTCACGACCGGCGGTTGTTGAGGTTGGTAAGGATTTTGACGGTTAGAAGTACCACCCCCATAACCTTGGTTATGGTGATAGTTAGCCCTTGGTTGGAACCCTTGATTCCCTTGAAAGTGTTGTTGTTGATTTTGAGGATGTTGTTGATACGGTTGTTGTTGTTGTTGCCTCGGTTGGTAGTCTCGTTGGTTCGCCATGTAATTTACCTCTTCGAACCCGGGAGGTGGACAAAACCCGGTGTCATGATCACCCTTGCAAAGCTCACAACAAGCTATTTGTTTAGCTCTTGACGGTTCTTTTAACTCTTTTATTTGTTGAGTTAAGAGCTCAACTTGTTGTGAAATGAGTTTATTTTGGGCAAGAATAGCATCATTTGTCCCAAGTTTAAGCACTCCCGGTTTCTTCAAAGAGTTGCCTCTACTTTGACTTTGGAGGTCATTTAGAGCCATACGGTTAATGATATCAGTAGCTTCTTCGGCCGTTTTAGACAACAAAGAACCACCTGAGGTAGCATCCAATAAAGTCTTGCAATTAGGTTGAAGGCCATTCTTGAAAATGTGGATTTGCGTCAATTCGTCAAAACCATGCCCTTTTCACTTTCGAAGCATGGATTTAAATCTTTCCCATGCCTCATTCAATGATTCGTTGGTTCCTTGCAAAAACACGGAGATAGCCGTTTTGGATTCCATGAACCGGTTGTGGGAGAAAAATCGTTCAATGAACTTCTCTTCCAACACGTTCCAATCCGTCATTATTGCAGGTGTTTGATCCAAGTACCAATCTTTGGCTTTGCCGAGCAAAGCATGAGGGAATAGTCTTTTGAACAACAATAGCTCTTGAGCTTGATCAACTCCGGCTGCCAATGCTATCTCGTAAAATTTGGTGAGAAAAGCAAAGGGGTCTTCATGGTCCATTCCGGTGAATGGACTTCCGTATAGCAAGTTAAGAGTTCCCGTCTTCATCTCGGCTTGCCTTCCCGTGTGGTTGGAAAATTGAGCTGTATTCCTCGGACTGTTGACACATGGTATGGAAACGGGCGGTGGTGGTGGTGGATCCATGATAGGTATGAAAGGTGGTGTGTGTGTTGTAGAAGAACCTTCTCCTTGTTCTTGTCATTGTCTAGCTTGTTGCCTCCTTCGTCTCGTTCTACTATTCAGTCTCCTTGCGGTTCTTTCGATCTCGGGATCAAAAAGAAGTTGGTCCTCAGGAACCTTCCCTCGCATAACACGAAAGCTGCACACTAAACTAAACAAATTAATAAGCACAAGTCAAAAATTCAGAAGTTAAAAATTTAGCAACTATTGCGATGCTCGCAATATCAATTCACAATCCCCGGCAACGACGCCATTTTGTTGGATACAGGGTTAGAGTATTGGGGTTTGTTATCGTCTCCACAGGGATTATGTGATATTGCTGTCGTTCGACAGTTGTTAAGTTCTTAACTTATAGTAACAATGGGGTTTTTAGTTTTCGGTTACGGTAGCTTGCATAAAAGTAAGAAATTGCGGTAAAAGTTTTGGTTTTACGATTTGAGAAAGATTGTCAAAGTTAGGGTTCGACGATCACTTCGCATGCATATGTTCGATCAAACAAAACTCGTAAACTCCATTAGATGATAACACATCCACAAAGTCCTCCCAATGTGTTTATCTCTAACACACATTGTGGGTTTTCCCATTTTGATCCATTGTTGATCTCTCAAAAAATCTATCAAAATGATAACTTTTAGGTTTAACTTTTTAGTGAACAAACTCATTCAATACTATCTCTAGCTAAAGAACAAAGATGGATGAAAACCTAGGTCAAGAGTTGGAAAACACCTTTCAATGATAAACCAACACAAAGAGTTATCAATAAAACAAAGTTTTCACCATATATTCATCATCAAAGAGTTTACAAATGAAGATCAATCCATTTACATACAAAGCTTATGATCATCTACATCTAACCTTGACAAAATGAAGGATTTAGCTACTCATTTTCATGGTAGCTTGCACAACAAGTTTTGGTCGAAGGTTGATCAACATCCGAGTCGAAGAATCGAGATTGGATGGGAATCCACCTTCTTTTTGTGAAATATTGTTAAGAGAAGAAGAGAAAATGAGAAAAATGGTTTTTAGGGTACAAAAATATGATCCCAAGAAAAATGAAGATGAAAAGATGCTGAAAAAATATCTAAGTGTCCTTTCCAAAAAGTAGCCCATGCTACTTATAGTACTGGTTACTGAGTTGTCATGCTCGTTAGGCGAGCAGGATGGTTCACCTAGCGAGCCCCAAAATAAGCCACCAGAGTAGCTTGCGCCCAGAGGAAACATCCCAGAAAAGTTGCACATGTTCGTTAGGCGAACAATCCTTCGCTAGGCAAAGCCCTCGCTTCTCTCATTCGCTCCAGCGAGCCTTGATGATTTTGCTACTGAATTGCTCGCTGATTCCTCGCTGGATGCTCGTCTAGCGAGTACCTGGCTACTTCCCTCGCCACAGCGAGTTCTGAAGGTTTTGCTACTGGAATTGCTCGCTGCATCCTCGCCACAGATTCGCCTAGCGAGTAATTGATAGCTTTGGTTCCCTCCAAGTCTGGGAGTGTTCGCTGGCATCTCACTGAGTGCTCGCCTAGCGAGCACTTCGCTACCTCACTCGCCTAGCGAACTTGTTGATGTTTGCATTCTTTCTTGGTTCCTTTGCCATCTTTCTTGTGCCTTTGTTTTCTACTCTTTCATGCCTAATTCCTCACAATAACACACAAATTAAAGGTACCAAGATCATTTCACATTGTATTGCATATCATCAAAAGCAAGGGCGATTTCGAACACTTTTTCGATAAAAAGGAGTGAAAGATGCCCACATTTGATAGCTCAAATAAACACACTTTGGCATCTAACACATATCACATGATCAAAAAAGTTGAATTAGCTCCCACTACAAACATAAAAGTTGAAGTAGATACATTGAATTTGATTTTGCAACTTGGAAATCTTCCATCTCATAAAAATTGAGCAAGTTATGGCCTTGGGAAGTTGACTTTCAAATTAGGGTTTAGACAAAATGACCTATAATTTTTCAACATAAAAAATTATTTTCCAAGAAAAAATAGATCTAGGTATAAACATGAAAGTTGTTTGGAATTTCATTTAGAGTAAGTTTTCTCTTGGAAGCATTTTCATATGGTGAAAATTGTAGGAGATAGGGTCTAGGGAGACCCAGTTTTGATCAGATGAATCCATCTGGCCAACCACCATCAACCAACTTGCTAACCTTCAATCCTCTTGACTTTCTTGGCTCATGATAAATCATATATGCATAAGATGATGAAATTTGAAGTTTCCCTTAAGAAACCTGATCAATTGGTGAGATAGCTTGTTGGAGAAGTTACTCAAGATACCCAGTCAAACTGTGGTTTCCGAGGCAAATCACCCTCAAACTCTTGAAGAAAACTTGATCAATATAACATGTAGAGAACATTGGGACTCATACATGATGCTCATAACCATTCTTGAATCAATTCTTGGTTGTGCTCTTTGTTCATGAGGGTCTCAAACCCTAGATGTGAACTTAATGAATCAATGGAATCATGCCCTTCCTTCAAAAGAGTTAGACAAATGCAAAGACATATTTTTGGTATTTTGGTTAGTGAAATGATAAAATACAAGTATGATATAATCACAAAGTGCTTGGTGATCTCTCCCAAAACAAACCCAATAAAAGAGGGGTAAGGAGGATGCCAAGGTATGATCCCAATGCCAATGCTTATGATGGAATTACATGAGGGATCTTAGGGTCAAAATTAGGGTCTTACACAACAGATGGACGAAAGTAACCATGAAATGGTCCAGATGTTGACCCAAACCTTGACCACCGTATTAAATCATTTGATTAAAATATGACTCACTCGAATCAACAGATGACAGCGCAGGTGGCGCGAATGTTTGAATTCCTTGGTGTACTGCAACACTAGCGACACCCTCCTAGGGATTGGGTGAGAGAAAACCAGGATGCCACATTTGAAGAAGACCTTACTATCAACCAAATCCCACAAAGCCAAGGGGGAGGAGCAGTACCCCGTAGGATAGAACCACAAATACCCAGGGAACCAAGGGAATTAATGGTGAATAGAAACCAAAATGCCGATGATATCATACGGCAGGTTCAACATGACGATTTGGCAACAAATAATAATTTAGAAGCCATGGTTGAGAGGATTATGGCGCAAAATGGGGAAAATTTCGGCCTTCGAAGGCCAAATTACACATCACCTCTGTCAGAGTATATCTTGCAGGCAGAGTGCCCCCTAGAACCAAAATCCCCAAACTCACTAAGTTTTCTGGGGATACCACTGAATCCACTGTCGAGCACGTGACTAGATATTTAATTGACGCAGGAGATATGTCAAATAATGAGAGCCTTAGGATAATTTTTTTCCAAGTTCTCTCACAAAGAATGCTTTCACATGGTTCACCACCTTGCCCCAAAGTTCGATCCACACTTGGAACCAATTAGAGAGAACGTTCCATGAGCAATTTTACATGGGACAAACAAAGATAAGTCTGAAGGAATTGGCTAGTATCAAGCAAAAGTTTACTGAGCCAATTGATGAGTATCTAAATAGGTTACGATTGCTCAAAGCTATGTATTTTACACAAATACTAGAGCATGAACTGGTCGAAATGGCCGCTGGAGGCCTTGACTATTCAATTAGGAAGAAATTGGATACCCAATATCTAAGAGATATGGCCCAATTGGCTGATAGGGTTCGACAGTTAGAACGTTTGAAGGAAGAAAAGGCTAGGGCGAATAAAGGTAAAAAGGTAGCCTATGTCGATTTCAGAAATGATGATGAAGGTTCCTGTTAGGGAATTTCAGACTTCGACGATAATGAGATCGACCTTGCTGAATTGACGCAAGGGCCACCGTATGCGTGTAAAGTTTTAGCACCTTCGAATGGGAAAAATCCCGTCGAACCAGAAAAGAGTGACAAATTTCCCAAGAAAACTTATACTTTCGACGTTACAAAATGTGACGAAATTTTCGACTTGTTAGTTAAGGATGGTCAAATGATAGTACCTCCGGGTGCTAAAGTACCTCCTTTAGAGCAAAGAAAGAAAATAGGGTTTTGAAAATACCATGGTTTTCTAGGTCATAAAATGTCTCAATGTTTTCTTTTCAGGGATCTTGTGCAAAATGCCATCCAGGAAGGAAGACTCAAATTCGGAGACAAAACGCGAAGCCAAATGAAGATCGACTCTGATCCTCTGCAAGTAGCTAAGGCCCATTACACTGAACCTAAAGAAGTGAACCTTATTGAAGTCACTGAGGATTTCAACATGACTGAAGTCACTGAGGACTTCGTCAATGGAACTGTTATGACGAAGGTTTTTGAATACTTTGAGCATAAGTGTCTTGATGATTTCGCTCAAAAGGTTGTGGGAGATATCACCAACAAAAATATTGATGCCTCCGACACTGAGGACGCTGAAAGTTCCAAGCTGATAATGATCACCAAGGAGACCGTTGATAATTTTGTACAGATGGACAAGGCCACTGAGGGCCTTCAAATATAATTCCAAAGGTTGGATATCACTAAAGATGTCCACATGGAGGTCAATATGGTCGAAATATCCCAGGAGACCTCTATGGAAGTTGACGATAAATGTAGACAAGAAGAACATAACAAAATATCCTTCCCTAAAGAGGATGAAACGTTATCTGATTTCCTTCGAAGGTGTCAAAAGAAGAAATCAGAAGTTATGTTGTGCCCTCGATGCAGTGATGTGTTCGACAAGAAGGCAACTCAAAATCTCAAAGGCGTAAGGAGAGTGAATCACCAAGACGGTCGCAAGGCTGTTCAAAATCATCAGGCTATTCATCCCAGAAGAGCTTTCGACCCGAGGTGGTATCCCGATCCAAGGCGACCAATGGTGAAAGTTGGTGAAGCCAAGCAAACATGGTCGAATATTAAACCCATGTCCTTCAAACCTAGTGTCGAAGGGTCAAATGGAAAATGGGTTAAGCCAACTGATGCAAGGAAACACGATCATGGAAAATGGCAGAACTTCGAAGTCAAAAGAGGTTCGTCATTCACTTACCGCAAGAAGTTTCAGGCTGACAAAAAAACCTCCCATGTGTCTGAGAAGTATAAGGGAAAAAACCCTATGACCATATCTCAATGGAGGAGAGAACAAAGAAGAAGGAAATCCCAGAGAGAGGCTGGTGAGAAAGACCAAGCTGAGTCAAGTACCAATGTGAATGCGAAGTAAAGGGAAGACTCAAGCTTTGTCAAAAGAAAGCTCAATGGTCCAGTAGAAGCGGCCAGAGAAAGACACAATCAAGTGGCCGTTGAAGATGAAATGCTGACTGACAACTTCGACTCAGGGTCGGAAGCTTCACTAGATATCCTAGTCGGGGCGGTATCTATGATGCCCAGGGAATTTGATCGGACTACTGAAGTCGAAGACACCGACAGCATCATAGAGAGAGAAATGGCTGCTCACAAACCAATGTATTACTATGTGATGAATAACAGATGCGTTGAAGAGAAGAATGCCTTCTTCGAGAGACCCAATGAGGCCATGAGGAGAAATCTTACACCCATCTTCATCACTGAAAAAGTCAAAGACGTCCCCGTTAATAAAATATTGGTGGATTGTGGAGGGACTGTGAATTTAAAGCCTCACCGCATGCTGAGAAAAATGGGCAAGTATGATACTGATGCCAAACCTTATAATATGGTGCTTACCAACTATGAAGGTAAAGTGGGTTCCACTCTGGGAGTCATCCAAGTCTAGCTAACAGTAGGGACAATCATAAGATCCACAATGTTTATGATGGTGGAAACAAAGGCTAACTACAATTTGCTGCTTGGAAGGGAGTGGATACATGGTGTCAGAGCTGTCTCATCCTCAATGCACCAGAGGATAATAATTTGGCGCCCAGATGGTATCATAGAAAACATAGAAAATGTCCAAAATATATAAAAAAAAAATCAACATCTGGCAATTACCTATTTGTCTTGTATGTACAATTAAAAATCAACACCAAATGAAACATGTTCAACAACTTCACTGAATCAACATGTGTCTAAACGATATCAGCAACAACATTTGAGTCTTCCCTATTTCCAGTCCAGCAAATGTATTTCTCTTTATGAATAAGACTCAACAACATTTATATTTCATCAATGGACTTCTCTTGCTCACATTGTATGTAAATCTAGCTTTGTACACCTGGGTAACACTAATGAGGTTGTCTGAATCTTTGTCTTTCAAAACAGCAACTATGTATCTTAGAGACATATTGTACTTTGTCATGTCATTCACAAACTGTCTTTCACGATCTTTTAGATGGCCCAATATGTCATGGCCTTCTAAATCCTTATATAATTTATGATTGTGCAACCCTCACCTAACTATAACCTTCCAATCTCTATCACGTGACACATATCTCAACCTAAAAGGACATTTAACTTTCATACTATAAATACCTTATGGGGAATTATTGCTTTCAGATGCATTCTTCCTTTTTTAGTTTCCTCCTCTCTCACAATCCATAATCAATTTATCTTTCCTCCCTCACTTCCCATTTGTAGTATCAGAATGAACAGTCACAACAATAATACCATGATGTTTATCAATAGTCCATGTACATGCTAATATTTCAGATCGAGACTCAAATATGTCATTTACGACATATAAAAAGTAAAGTATCAATATCATAGAGACGAGAACACCTTTAAATTAAAATTGTTACATAGAAAACATATTGCGTCAATGATGAAAAACTGTGTAAAATCTATACAGGAATCTGTAGAATACCCTGTTGGCTCTGGACCACACAAGTAAAGCATTATTCTGCACTACCGAAAATTATGTGTATTGGCAAAATTTCCCGTATACCGAAAAATTTGAAATTTGAAGAAGTTTTAGTAGCTTTCCAAAAATTTCAATAATAGCCGATATGTTTTTGATTTTTTCCAGAAAAATACCGGAATTATCAAAATTTCCCGTATTTCTTCTTTGAAAATTAATAAGAAACTCGTGCCAACGCACTAGACTCGCTGTAGGAGAGGATATGCCAATGTAATTTGCATTTTTATTCAGATTGAAATAAATAGAAATTATTATTCCAACAATATATTCAAATTATCTCTATACATGATTATTTTTCTTATTCCATTATTTGTTAAAAAGCAAAATTGTAATACCATAGAAAACAAAATATGTAATTTACACATGACATTAATTTATATTAAACCACATAAACCATAACATCATTGATAAGTTGTCCAAGATTAACACAAAACAAAATGACTAGATCACTAATAAGTTTGAGACTGATAAACTGAATAACCAAAAAACATAGTAAAACATAAAACACTATCCAGTATAGCAACATCAGAAAGCAACTTTCCAACAACATACACCATTTTCTCTTCAAATAAACAAACATGAATCTTGAGAACCGACGCACTCTGAAAGTCAATACATCCCCTCTTCGAAACTTTTTATTTTTCATAAATTCATACCAACCCATTACAATGTACTTTTCATTCTTATCCATTTTGGATTGTTTATTTTAGCTGTATAAATGTTGCAGTTGTAACATTCATTATCGTCAATATCAACCAATTTAACCTCCTTCATCCTAAGCCTGAGGCATATGTTGGTTACACATCTTGGAGAGTGCTGCAAAACATAAATGTTTACAATGTAGTGATGTATGAACTAATAGAAAAATATTCATAAAACTGAAGATATCATTAAGGATGATAAAAAACTCTACCATCACATTGGTTGAGATTGTTTTTGGATTTTTAATTGTACACTCCCAAAGGAAGTGGTTATTTCATGCAATTCCACCTTCGTGGATGTTGTTGACAATAAAACCAACTTCACTAATTTTCTTCATACGATAACATATATTTTTCTATTTCTTGGATGATTATGTAAATGTTCCTTCATTCCTATGATAAAATATTTCACACCTTATGGAAAATCACTTTATCGTCTCCTTTGCAGCAACTACATCAGCATCAGATGTAATCTTCATCGTCTCCTTGCCATCTACGACATTAACATCAGATGAATTCTTCATCATCTTCTTGCCAGCTACGACGTCAACATCAGATGAAATCTTCATCGTCTCCTTGCCAGCTACGACATTATCATCAGATGAACTGCAAAAAGATAAACCCTATAAATCATTAACATTACAATTACATTGATATGTTGGTAAGAGAAAATAAAACGTAGACACAACATTACATCTACAACCACACAGATCTAGAGATTGCATGTAATGTTTCCAAACACATTAAGTTTAAAAGAATGAAATTGGTAAAAAAAAATAGAGACTTTTTAGTAAACGAAACATGTTTCAAATGATGAAAATTGTCAGTAAAACTTTTAGTTGGAGTAACAAAAATAAAACTGTAAAATTTGAGAAAAAGAAGAATCTGTAAAAATATCTGGTATATGTGGAAGATGACAAATCAATATAAACCCTATTAGAGTATATTGAATACTTCATGATCAGTGGTTGAATTTCAGCTTCCACAAAATTGGCAAAGTTCCAAACCCTAACTCAACTTTACTTTTTAAATGAATTTTTGTCATGTTTGTTGAGGGTCAAAAAAGAAGCTCAACAACAAATTGGTCCAATAGTTTTTTTATTTTATTTTAAATAGTGACTAAGTACCTTGATAATGGGCTTCAACAGGATATAAAATATAATAAATCTTAATAACTATTTATGCACGTATGGCCATAAACTTTATGGAAAAAAAGTTAAAGTATTAGAAAATGAAACAAATAGACATGTTAAACCATACAAATGTTAATATTCTGACCATTACGTTTTGGAAATAAAGTTTTCTCAACATTGAGCGTAACATCGATTTATCAATAATTATGTATAGGTATTAAGATTGCTATTGGAAAATGAAACGAAGTGAGTTGTTGAACCATCACAACTATTAATAAATTATGTAGTGTACAGTACTGTAGGTTTGAAAAACAATAAATCTGGTGTACTGTATGCCATATGTAATGGTTATATTTCCTGTTATGTTTAACAATGTAAATTTGGTTAGTAAAACAATATGTAATTCTTAAGTAATTTGTAATAAATGATTTTGCTCCAATGTATCGTTAACAATCCAAATGGGTTAAGTCTCATGGAAGTTAATAAAAGATGAAAGGAGTCAAATTAAAATAACTTAAATGATGAAACTGTATTTGCTACATAAATTATGTGAGTAGCTATTATAATGAGATGGTTGGAATAATCAAAATAACATTGGTGTAGGAAGTCTAAATACACAAAAAAAAGTAGCTGTCACATATATTTTGTTTACATGAAATGCCAATTTAGATACTGTCATGAAACATGGTAGGAAATGTGCTTCATAAGTTTGAGTAAGTAGACAAAATCCAGCAGAATTATGAAGTCAAAGTTGCCAAAAGGAATAAACATTCCATAAATTGCATATCTGAAATGAAAAAACAATGATGTTAAACATTATTGCATGAAAGTGAGACAATTTAGTTTAATGTATAATAAAAGAAGTTGCATGTATTTACCCAATAAACTTTAAAGTACATGTTATATGTTATGGAATACCTTTTTTTTTTAAATAATATTTGTTGGGGCAACTTTGACATTATTTTGTTCATCATGTATCAAAATCTTGATCCCTTTATTTGGTGTAATCCTTGAAATTGCAACATAGATCTGGTCATGACTAAAAACATCTCGTGAAAAATATAGGTCAACCCAATCAAGAGATTGACTTTGTGATTTGTTGATGGTCATTGCATATGACATAATTATTGAAAATTATCTTCAATTTAATTTAAAAGGACATGGAGATTGTGAAGGAGACAAATCCATACGTGGTATGTAAATGATGTTTCCATGTCCTTTACAACCCATGATCCATGCCTCAAGTACATGATTTTCCATCTTAATAACAATTAGATGTATTATGTTACACAAACCCTCTGATTGATCAAGGTTCCTTATGAACATCACAGTTGTCTCAATCTTTAATTTAATGTGATGAACGGGTAGTCCTAAAATTCGTAGAGAGCTGATAAATTATGGACTTAGAAGTTCTATAATGTCCATGTCATGTATTTCAGATCTATCGACTGAATTTGAGTTGTAGTAGTCTCTTGACTCACCTAAAGAAACAAAAATTAGTTAAAATTTTGAATAATAATATTGTCAAATTGTCAAGAAGATGGAAGATATTAGTCATAACCTAGCATTGTTGCAAGAACATGTTCATTTATATGATCAACTATTTCTATGGTTGTAGTGAGAATAGCTCGACTTCTTAAGTAGTCATATGAATGGTAATTCTCCAAGAAATTCGGATAAGTACTTTGGATAATTGCCTCAATTGGGTCATCAAATGTTGTGATTAAAATATTAGAAGGAATATCAAATTCGGCATATACATCATTAGGTTATGATAGTTTACCTTCCCCAATTTTCAACAACCATTTAGAGAATTATTCAATTTCAACACATTCATTTGGGTTTGAACCATGTTGAAGCTACATGTTATTTGTCAATGTTAGTACTTCAGAATGATTCCAAATGTAAGAAGCATTTAATGAGTCGTGTACAATAGCTTAACGAGTTCCTCTAGGGACAACGGGAAGAATTTATCTAAAATCACCGCCAAATAGAATAATTTTCCCACTAAAGATGTTATCGAATTTGGGTTGATTACTCATAATGTCTCTTAGTGTTCTATCAAGAGCCTCAAAACAATGCATGTGAGCCATTGGTGCCTCATCCCAATTTATGAATTGCGTTTGTCTCAACAAATCTGCAAAGTCGTCTTTAGGTTCAATGTTGCAGAGAGAATTATCCAAAGTAGGAGTAGGTATTTTGAACCTGGAGTGCGTTGTTCTTCCACCAGGAGCAATAGAGATGCAATTCCAATGGATGTAACAACCAAAACAATTTGAAGCTTTGATCTCAAATAACTTGCAAGGGTTCACCACATGAATGTTTTTCTGGTCCGGCATGGCCATATACGAAGAAAACACCACATTTTTATTTGGTAACAACATTTATGATTTTTGTATAGATAATATTTTGTTCATCTACAAAATAGTATTGAGAAAAATTTAGACGGTTGCATGTATATAATTAAAGATATATTTAACACTACAACCAATCAAATGTGTTTCTGAATATTAGATGAAGGAAAGACTCGTCAATGATGCAAAAAGAGTTGAAAATTTTGTTTTAAGTGGTTAAACATCATAACTCTTTTCTTCATAGCTCAACTGATTACCATGTTGTTCCAAAACATAACCGTCTGGATATGGTATGCTACATAAATCCTTCAAAGTACGTCTATTAGATTGAAAATTCTCTTCGATCTCCATTAAAGTAATATTTTGTATATCTTCATCACTAAATATAAGATCTACCAAATGAAAAATAAAATCATATTATCTTGTGAAATTCTTATATAAATTAGCAGTTAATATGTAGGAAGGAACTTGAAAAACAATAAGTTATGTATGGTTTTAGTATGTACCTGGATTATTTGGTGATAAATTTTATGAATGCAATATACCATCCGACAACCATTTCCAAGTATTTGCCCATACATGATCTGGTCTATTTATTGTACCGAACAACAACATAATAACAAAAAGTTTCCTTAAAAAATGACCTCAACCCCATGCACTTGTTTATTTCATGTCTAACATAAATTCTTTGTCATCCTCAAGAAAGGCCATTGCAAAAAAATGCATCTCTAAAGATAAAGTATTGTGTTTCACCAACTTTACGAATGTCTGTCGCTGCGGGATTTTTGAATGCAAGATATTGGGTTATCTTGACTCAATTGAATCACTAAAGCAAGAGTCACCACCGAACTTTATTGTATCCAAAGACATGGAAAGGGAAAATATCTATAATGTCCTAAGAAAGAGATCTAGGTAGGCAAGTCGGTTATGCAAAGGGAAGATGTTAGGCACCCTTCGCATCCTTGGTATTTCAAGGGAACCATTGATCATATATGTTGTTTGCCTTATATTGTATATTATAAATGGTGAGTGAGTTTTAAAATAAGAAAAGGAAAGGGAGATGTTGTATTTTTTATTATGCTTGCAAATATTTGTGTGAACATCTCATGCCTACGTACCCCCCAAGTGCAATGAAGGATCAAAGCTTCGTAGTTCACCTAAAAGGTTTTTTTGTGCGTTGGTTGGTTTTATTTGAGCAAGTGATAATAGGCCTTCTCACTTAAGAGAATGTCCATTAGGCATCATTTTGTTCTTGCTTGCTCTTTTATGGTCCACCCTTGTGACCCGTTAATTGCAAGGCTAAAAAGACACTCAGCTTACAATATTGGTTGGGTGCTTGGTATATTGATCAAGTAAGTGCGGGGGTTAAAAGTAAAGGTGAAGTTTGTGTTTTTTAATCTTTTATTAGGTTAAAACCTTTATTAGGTGTTTTGCAAAGTGTTCTGACATGCAAAGTGGATGGTTTGCTAAGTTATGGACAAAGGATGGTGAAAAGTTTTTCATGCAAGAAATTAACTTTAGTTTGAATGGTCGATTTTAGTTTAAGGCATTAAATCATACAACCTCTAACTTACCCCTCATGTAAAGTCCCATACCCCTATCTAAATATAGTATCCATAGTATCCTTATTACATCACTTTGAAAAGCAAGAAAATTAAACTAATCCTAAGGTGATATTTCCCTTCCACACATGGAATCCCAAAAATAAAAGGAAATGTGAATGCATCTAATCAAATGAATATATAAGACATCTCTTGATCTCTTACTGGTCTCACTTGATTTGGATTGGCTCTTCCTCTTGATAATTTTATTTTTCACCATGTTTTAATGGAACACTCTTGAATGTAACAAAAAGAGAAACAATGCTAATGCAATGACTTAAAAATTTTTAAACTATAACATAGAATCAAAATTGTTAGTTGTAAGACCCCAATTTTGACCCTAAGATCCCTCATGCAATTTCATCATAAGCATTAGCATTGGGACCATACCTTGACATTCTCCTTACCCCTCCTTCATTGGGTTTGTTTTGGGAGAGATCACCAAGCACCATGTGATTGTATCATACTTGTATATTATAATTTTACTAACCAAAATACCAAAAATATGTCTTTGCATTTGCCTAACTCTTTTGTAGGTAAGGCATGATCCCATTGATTTGTCAAGTTCATATCTAGGGTTTGAGACCCTCATGACAAAGAGCACAACCATGAATTCATCCAAGAATGGGTATAAGCATCATATATGAGTTCCATTGATTCCTACATGTTATATTGATCAAGCATTCTTCAAGAGTTTGAGGGTGATTTGCCTTGGAAACCCTATATTGACTGGGTATCTTGAGTAACTTCTCCAACAAGCTATCTTACCAATTGATCAAATTTATCAAGGTACACTTCAAAATTCATCACCTTATGCATATATGATCTACCATGATCCAATAAAGTCCAAATAATTGAAGGCTAGCAAGTTGGTTGATGGTGGTTGGCCAGATGAATTCATCTAATCAAAACTGTGTCTCCCTAGACCCTATCTCCTACAATTTTCATAATATGAAAATTATTCCAAGATAAAAGTTACTCTAAATGACATTCTAAACAAGTTTCATGTTTATACCTAGAGCTATTTTTGCATGGAAAATCATTTTCTATGTTGAAACATTATAGGTCATTTTGTTTAAACCCTAATTTGAAAGTCAACTTCCCAAGGACATAACTTGCTCAATTTTTATGAGATGAAAGATTTCCAAGTTGAAAAATCAAATTCAAGATATTTACTTCAACTTTGATGTTAGGAGTGAGAGATAATTCAACTTTTATGAGCATGTGATATGAGGTTACATTATAGGTCACTTTTGACCTATACCATTGAATAAGTGATTTTTCCAAACTTCTAAAATGAATAACTCTAGCATTCCAAATCCAAATGACATGAAATTGGTTACCATTTTGAATTTATTTGAAATATCTACAAGTTTGATGAATACACTTTTCTCATTTGAAGCTCACATAAAAAGTTAAGCAAGGTGGAATATTGAGATATATGGCTTGACACTTAGAAAATATTTCAACATGTTGAAATTTCCAAACTTCCATCTCAAAATTCATCATTATACAAGATACAAATGGAAAAGTGTTGAACATGAAAGTTGTTCCTCGTGATCTAACCTTTCCAAAACGTCCAATTTCATCCATTTTGGATAAGGTTTGAATGGGTTGCGCATGGCTTGAACATTGCATCATCATTTGGCAAAAATCAAACTTCAAGCTTCCATGTACAATTGCCTAGCACTCCAATTTGATTTCAGACTTATTCACACTCAATTATGGATCAAATGGAATGATCGCATGGGCCTATACACGCACATGCACACATGCATCACTCATTGCCAATTTTGGAAACTCAACTGTAAGGTGCAAATATCATGTGATTCAGCTATAAATAGAGCACCCTATGTTCATAATTGAGGACTCCTTCGCGCCAGCTTTGATCCCAAACACTAAACCCTTCCATTTGAGAGGATAATCCTGAGAATTTCCTTTTGAAATTGAGTTGGAATCTCACTGTTTTGAGATTCAAAACTCCAGGGATCCAAGACCTTTTGTGCATTCTAATCAACTTCTACAAGCATCCTGAGCAAGATCAAGCACGAGCCAAAGCAAGAACAAGTGAATCCAGACCTGCATTGAAGGTATTTTCCAGAAAATTTCGTCTCTTCGATTCTCTCTCAATTCCACTCAATTCTCTTGGATCTTTGGTTGTCTAAAGTCCTACCAATGTAGGCAAGAAGATTGAGTTGCTTAGAGGTCTAATCGAAGCAACTCAGTTGACACACCTCAAAATTCAACTCCTCATATCTTTCTATATATGTGGAGTTAGTAAAAATTGAGGTCAGATTCGTGCTCTACGCCATTTTTTCTTTCAGATAATGTCCTTCTTTTTCATTTTCTTAATGGTGATGAGTGAACCAGTCCGGTGGACCTCGCCTGAGAAGGTGACCGGAGGTCCAGCGCCGGTGGTGTGCTAGATAGGTTCTGAGCCGTTAATCTCACTTGAATTGTTTTAATCTCACGAGTTGCTTGTAATTACCATTTGTGTTACGCATTGACTCGTGACTTTGGTGGAAAGCGCGATGATGGCCACTTGATCTGCCACCTCAATTAATGAGGGAGATCAAGTGGTCCATATTTTTCTGATTATTTGAATTTCATTTTAATTGTTTTATTTTCATTAATTCATATTAATTTTAATATTGATCCAAAAAATATGGGAGTTTCACCAAATAAATTCAAATAATTTCCTCTTTCATATTCTAAATTAAAATTATTTTTTGGATCATTATTAATATTTTTCATGATTTAATTGATTTTTCATTTGTTTTTAATTGTTTAAAAATACTTTTAAGTCTTTAAAAATTCTAAAAATTTTTCTCTAAGGTCCTTTGACCTTGTTTGACCTATGATAAATCTCATGACCATTTTTTTGGTGTTTTGATGAGGTTTTAGGAATTGGAGAAACCATATTTAATTTAAATGCCTTATTTTAGTATTTTTAATTTGAATAAATGCCAAATAATTTTGTTGACCATTTGTGATGATTTGTTTGAGTTTGACTCCTATTGTTGGGCCTTGGTCAAGGTTGATTTGACTTTGTCAAGTTAATATAATTGGATTTAGGGGATTGATGGAATGTACATTCCATCTCCCAAAATGAATGAATGATATTAATTTGGTAAAAGTCCTCATTTGACCAATTTGAGTTTTAATCCATTCCCATCCCTCTTCATCTCATTCCCCTTCTTTATGCATTCATCTCATTTGGCCTATGATATCTCAAAGTCCTAAAGCTAGTTGATTGAAAAATTAACATGAGTATGGATGAGATTATGCCACCTCTTTTGCATATTCATTTTTGTTTGTGGTATGTTTCATGAGCATAGTCCGTTATACTATGTCTCTAGCATGCATTAACACCAGAATTATATTGCCCGACCTCAAATAGTTGTGACTTCTACATAAGTTCAATTACGATTACTTAACATAACGCTAAATTTGTGACACAAAAGGCATAACATTCTAGTTAGTGAGATTGTAAGTCTCCCCTCTTTCATGGTATTATGTGGAAACTTGGCATTTTTTCCTTCCTTTGGAAGATGTCTTGGCTCAAGGATCCATGCTTGTGATAAGTGGGTTGAGTGTTCTCCAAAGAATGTCTTAAAATGAAAAGCAAAAGCAAAACAATACTAACTCCTAATTCATTAACAACTAACTTTTAATTTTAAGGCATTTACTTCAATGTCATTTAATTTTAGTTTCTATTCATTTGCCATTATTCATACCATTCTAATTGTTTATGTTAATGCAATTTTCCCTTTGTCCATATGGACCATATTGTGTGATATATTTTGTTTGTGTATACTTTGCTTGTTTGTGTGGTCTTTGACCATTAATGTACATAATAATAACAAAAACCCTAAAAAACCTTTGTGTGGACTGTGGGATTGATCTTGGACAAATGGACTTAGAACTTAGGCAACATTCCTATGCTAAAGGACTTGGTCATTGCCAACTTATTGAGAAACCAAGTGCTTGCAATTTGAAACTTCATCTGATACATCATTCAAGATCCATCTGAGTTCATCTGCAACATGATCATTGTGAAGCTGTTATTTTGAACCTGTGACTTGTGGAATCCATAAGTTGCATGGGTTAATCTGAAGAAGATCATGGAATGGCTAAAGCTTGGATGTGGCTATCTTTATTTGATGCCTTTGCTCTTCAAGATAATATAAATTGTGCATTTGTGTGTTGCTTGATTCTAAATGTCCAAAGGGAATTCTGGGTTTCTATTGACATTCTTGTCTATTGGATTGCTATCCATTTGGTAAGATCTTTTCAACTCTTAACTTTTAATTTTGTGCATAGGATCAGTCCCTTCCTCTTCTCCCCTTTTCTTTAATTTCAAAATCTCTCCCTCCTTTTTTCAAAATCTTCTTTGGTTGAACTTATTTTGTTCCAAACTTTGACCACTTTGCAAAAAGATAGAAACTTTGGCCTTATGCCATTGCATTTTTAAACTTCTTTTCTTAAATCAAATTTGTAAATAAACTTAACTATACTTGACCTAAACTTTCAAAAAGCCAAAAAGAACTAACTCATTCAAACCATTTTTAGGCATTTGTGCCTTTCAAACTTAATTTTTGTTAAAAGCAGTGCATCCACTTTGAAATTTGTATCACTAACTACGAGGTTTTGATCCCTCATATTTATGTTGGTACGTAGGCACAAGTCCGAAGGTCTTGTCAAACACAAAAATATAATAATGAATTCTTTTCTCATCCCCCCATTCTATTTGTTTGTAAACATCATTTTTGTACTAAATACATATGCACACAAAAAGGGCTCCCTAGGAGTACCTAGGACACTTTTGGTGCTAACACCTTCCCTCTATGTAACCAACCCCCTTACCTGTAATCTCTGACATTTTATTAGTTTTGATTTGAAAACTTCTTACTTTTTGGGTTTTGTTCATACTTTTTCCCTTTTCCATTGGAAACAATAAAAGCGCGGTGGCGAATCTTCTTATCCATAGCTTGATGATCATGAATTTACCGCTACATTAGTAAACTTCAAAAGATGAAATGAAGGAATGTGAGTCCAGAATGACATATATTTTTTTGGATATTCTTCTCATGTAAGGAAGAGCATTTTGAACATGGTTATCAAGGCATGTCACAAATGGAATGCAAGCTAAACATGCTTTGTAAACAAAATGAAATGAAAATGGAAAAATATCAAAATGAAAAAACACTTAACATATGAAATTACACATAGTGAGATCAGAATCAAATGCAATTGAGACATATCATCAATCATGCAAGTTGATAAAATGGGAATCAAAACAAGGCATGCTAGCAAGATATAAACCCTAATCTACAACATGCTTAAACATTGAACCAAAAGTGCAAGATGTAAACATGATATCAAAAACAATTGGAAAGATGAAATGAGACAAAATGATATGGAAAACCAATAATGTTCATGAATTGCATTCATGATGAGTATCTAATAAGTTATGGTGCTAATCATACAATGTGTCACTTAAACATGCCAAAACTAGGTCAAATCAAATGAAAATGAAAAGGACCAAAAAATGCAAAGTGGACAGAAGAAAACATATTCCAAAATGTCATGCAAACATGAATATGGAATCATAAATCAAACATAAAGATTAAAGGTTCATTCTAAAGTAAAAAACAAACATAAACACCAACATCAAAGCACAAATAATAACTAATTGAAAAAGGGGTCAAATGAGGAAACTACCAACATGGAAAAGTGTACAAAACTCATATTTAAACTAAAGATGAAATCATTTCACATTGATCATGCACCAAGAACAAGTTATAACTTGAATCAAGCAAAAAGGGCAAAAGGAAAACCTTAATTTAAACCTTAAGAAATAAGCTTCAAAAGAAAATGTGCTCAACATGAAAAATGCCATAGATCACCCATAGATACCAAAAATGTAATCATCTACCATTTATGACCCAATTTGAAACACTTAGAGTTTTCAAACCTTAGAAATAAATGGATAATTGTCATACCCCAATTTTGTCCAGACGTTTTTAAATTTTCGTAAATTTGATTTCATTTTCAATTTGCATCATATGCACAATATGACATGCATTTCGTCATGAATAATACCTAAAATATCGGTCGGAATGAATTATTAAAAATACAGACAAATCGGTTAAACCATTTCTCAGATACGTGCAGAATCAGCGGGTAAAAAGTTTCGAAATTAAACTTATAGACGTCAGTATTATTAATCTACGGTTCATATAGTTTAACTTGATATGCTCGTTTTTGGTTTTTCAGCAACTTATACAGCTGCATCTTAATCCGTTTGAGCCTTTTAACCAATGAAAATTTATTTTAAAATTAAAAGAAACTCTGTATTTTTTCAATAAGTGTATTTTGTGCTTATCGTTTTAATGCATTCAATTTATTTTTTTGAGCAAATTTACATCCGATTTCCATTTATAATCAATCATTTTATTTCTTTGTTCAAATATTCAAATTTAGTAATTAGATATTTTTTTTATTATTTAAATTGAAATATTGGTTAGAAATTTTTAATAAGCATGTTCTTTAATAATAAATAATAATAATTGTTTTCAAATAAAATAAATTGACAGCATCGGATTCCTTGGCCAATTGACGGCTAGCACCTCACAATATCTCTCTTTCCCCACTTAATAGATGCCAACTCAGATCTCTTTCACATAATTTTCTGATAAAGGACAAGACCAAAAGCTCCTGTCCACGCGTCGACGCCAACTAATGGTTTGTTGGATTCCCAATCCAACGACATTATGGGTTTTTCTTTAAAAAAAAGAAAAGGAAAGGGTAAGGACGAAGAGGAGAAAAAAATAAAAGGTCACGCACCACTCACACATAGTGGCCAACGAAAAAAGGAATCACAAAACCCACTCAATTACTATCATCAGACTCTCTCACTCTCAAAGAGAAAAGAAAAACGAAAAAAATAAAGAATAGAAAAAAGGAGAGGAATGTTCCTCTTCTTCTTCAAGACAACCACTCGCCCTCTTCACCTCTTCATCTCCACCGTCACGCATAAAACAACCGGAGAAGAAGCAAGAAGTGATCTGCTCCTTCTCACCACCGTCCTTGAATCGTGCCCCCTACCACAAAACATCATCGCGCCTCCACTCCCTTCCTCCACCACCGCAACTTCACCGTCGGTGACGACTCAACGTCTCACCACCATTATTCGTAACCCTTTCTCGCAGTTCTTCTTTCACCGTTTCAAAAACTCCCTTCGGACCATCCATTTCTGTCGGCGACACCGAAACCACCACCGCTTCATGCCAACAAACTTCACCGTCCATTCCGTCATGCTCCTCCAACAACCATCATTTACTTCATCATGCCAACAAGCATCGCCGTTCACGCCGCGACCAACAACCATTCCCACAATGCCGCCGAAACTACCGTCGCCTCCATCTAATCGCGCCACCGTCCAACAAATCGAATCTTCCACAACATCTTTCAGCCCAAGCACAATCGTTGACAAACAGGACAAGACCCGATGGCGCTACCATCTTCTCCATGAGTTCTCCGCTGTGATCTCGCTTTCTTCCACCACGCGACCGACAACATACAGCGGCAAGTCGGTAATATTCCGATTTCAATTGTATTCAGATTACGTTCAAGTTTGTTTTTCTGTTTAAGCTCTTTTGGTGAATTGAGATTGGAGTTGTCATGTTGAAAACTTTTAGTTGATTGTTTGATATTCATTTCGACTGGGTGTGTTTGCCGAATTTGTTTGGGCGTGAGCGTATTATGAGTTGTATTATGAGTTGTATTATGAGTTTCTTATTTAATATTCCACATTTTAGTGATGGTTACAGGTTGTAAAATATTGGTTTATGTTGCAAATGTATGGTGAGGTGTTGAAAATATGGTGCTTGTGGCACTTGATATTGTGCCAGTAAATGAAGAATTGGAAAAAGCGACACTATTTAGTTGTTTTAATTTGACATTAATTTAGCATTATTGGTTAATTGTTTTTTTTAGACTTGAGTTTAAAATTCAGATTTTGGGCCATTTGAATGGTGGAGAGATGGGCCCATTCTTTTACTAGCTTAGTGTATCCTGGCTTCACTAATAATAAACTTCTATATGTTGTATTAATTTTGTAAGGATATGTGCGATTGATATTTCTGTTTGCGTTGCTTGATAGAATTTATAATTCTTGGACTCGACTTTTACGTGTCGTTACGCCACCCAAAAATTTCAATACATCAATAGAATATTTCATCGCGTTTCAATCCACATTGTCTCCGATTTGATTTAATCAATTGTATCTATATCGTCATTTAATTCATTCTCTTTTAATTATAATTAATTAAATAATTAAATTTTTGACCAATTAGTTAATCACTATTAATTAATTTTAATTGACTTGATTATTTAATTTTAATTAAATAATTTTGATAATTAATCCTAATTAATTTAATTAATCGATTCAATCGAACTTTAATCAATTAATTTTGATAATTAAAAAAACTGATCGATTTCTTTCACCATCACCCTTTCGCATCATTTCAAAACCAAAACCCATTCAATCTCACTCATAAGCGAAAGTCTTGGTCCAATGCTGAGAATGCTTATTTAAATTCGGTTAACCGTGCAAATTCAAGTCATTTTTCTAAACAAATTAACTTCAAAAGAATTTTCTCCTTTAACTTAAACGTAGGATGAAAAGGATATAGGAAGTGTTCGCTTCACTATTTCTCAAATATTCGAATGATTGACGCACACCATATTACTCGAATTCTTGTCACCCGATTAAAACTTCAAACTATAATATTCAAATCATTTCTTTCAAATTAACACAACATTTGAACCCTTTTAATTCTAAATTTCGGATAATAAAAAGATGGGAGGCGTTCGCCTCATCATCTCTCGAATAATTGAATGATTGGCGCTCGCCATATTACTCACATTACTGATTCCCGATTAAAGCCGTAATTGTACAAACTCAAAATTAATACAAACATCTAAGAACATGTCTTTTATAAATTAAATATCGAATGATAAAAGAATGGGAGATGTTCGCCTCACCATTTCTGGAATAATTGAACGATTGGCGCTTGCCATATTGCTCGATTTTCTTTCGAATTCCAATTAAAACACGCTAAATAAATTTGGATAAGGGAATAGGTGGCGTACGCCTTATTGTTCCTTGAATAAGAAAGTGGGAGGCGCACGCCTCACTACCGTGCATATTCGACTTCCGCAAACAAACTTTCAATAAATAATTTAAACGAAAAATGGAACATGAGGCGTTTGCCTTATTATTGCTCGAAAGAATTGAACGATTGGTGTACACCACATTTCTCAATCTTTTGTCGTTCTTTAAAAGTATCTTAAACACATCAAATCTATTTGTCTTCGCCCCCGTGCGATCGAAACCAATCAAACAAAACATCAACCATATGAATTCAACTTGTCACCCCCGATTGACCAAAACTCTTTTAAAAAAGAACACTATTTAATCCTTTCTAATGCGCACAACAAACTAGTGCTTAAGCCTCCGCTGAGAGTAGACAAGCAACGTTTAGCCTTTAGGATGCGATCTAAACAGCCGTTCATAAAAGACACCAACAAACCGTAGTTCCCGAACTACGAATGCTCTGATTTCCTTATTGCACCATAAGGATACGTAGGCACGAGATTACAAGATCTTGGCGAGCACACTAATAAAAAACCTGCCCTTTCCCTCTTCTGAGGTTACCATTCATCTCTATTCAATATTTAATCACTCGAAGAAAGAAAATAACATTCAACTAACATTCAAATAGAAAATTGGACTAAAAGGTTCTCATTGAGTACAACGGACGTGAGGGGTGCTAATACCTTCCACTTGCGTAATCGACTCCCGAACCCAAATATGGGTGTGACGACCATTATTCTATTTTTCAAATATTTTTTCGATATTTTCTTATTCCTTTATTGGGATAAATAAAGTTCGGTGGCGACTCTGTTCGAAATAAATATTTTCCACGTCCATCGCGAGGGATCACATTTTTTTCGAGGTGCGACAGATGGCGACTCTATTGGGGACCCTGCTCCTAGCAAGAGAGGGTCAAACCTAATTTGGTCTAGATTGCAATGAATGTTAAAACGATACTCTTTTCTTCCATGTTACTTCTCTGTATCTTATTATGTTACTTACATTGTATTTAATTTATTTTGATGCTATGATATGGGGCTAGATGTATGTTGTGAGACAAGCTTTATACTCGAGCTTTGAGAATAACTTAGTACCCAGAGTTGTGTAGTATTGAACCGAGGGGTATACACCTCCTTGGAACAATACGAAGACTCCGCCTAGAGTAGATTTGTTTGGATTTTCCACCACAATATGGCTAGCCCATTATTATGGGGAAATTCTAAATACGATCCGTGACTCTAGGAACCTCGCCTTAAACCCAAGTTTTGTTTCATGATTGGCGATTGTGTAGTATTGAACCGAAGGGTCTACACCCTGTTCGAATAATACGAGAAGCCCACTTAGATTAGATCAGTGCAAAACTCCCATCACGATGTGGCCAGCCCATTATTGGGAGGAAGTTTTGAACATGATCCGTGATTCTAAGTTCTTTCCTTGAAAACACAAACTTTAGAACCTACCTTTGGGATTTCTAAGTAATCAGAGAAACCCGTGCTTCCTCCTATTATCCTGACATACACGATGTGTGAATGATCATGAGTATTTGTATTCCTTTATCAGAAAAAAAACATGGAAGAATTTCATGCATCTGCATATCATCAACATGCATTGCATATCATTGTCCAAAAACAAAAACTTACACCGTATTCTACCCTTTGTCCATGTACCAATGACTACTCGACACCGGTACGACACGCCGCCACTACAAGATGACACTCGAACAACTTGAGGCAAACCAAGTTTCGATGAGGGCAGACATAGACTCCATGCAGGCAAAGATGGATCATTTGCTTGATACCGTGTTTCTCTTACCCCGGAAGGAAAAAGATGCTGAGACTAGCGCCGAAGTGTTAGTTGTAAATTTACGTGTCGGGTTTTTGTTATCGTATCCACAGGGATTGTAAGATATCACCGTCGTTCGATGGTTGTATTAATTCTAGCTCAATGTAACAATAAGGTTTTGGTTGGTTGTCACGTTATCTTGCATAAAAAGGTAATAAATTGCGGTAAAAGTTATGGTTTGAATAAATGAGAAATATTGCCAAAGTTAGGGTTCGATGATCACTTTGCATGTATTTGTTCAGTCAACAATCTTATAAACTCCTTTAGATGATAAATTATTTCACAAGGTCCTCCCAATGTGTTTCTCTCGAACACCCATTGTGAGTTTTGCCATTTTGATCCATTGTTTCTCTCGAACACAATCTATCAAAATGATAACTTTTTAGTTCAACCTTATGGTGAACAAAATCATTCATTACTATCTCTAGCTAACAAACAAGATTGGATGAAAACCTAGGTCAAGAGTTGGTAAACATCTCTCGATCATAAACCAACACTAAGAGTTTTAAATAGAAACAAAGTTTTCATCATATATTCACCATTAAAGAGTTTACACATGAAGATCCTTACATTTACACACAAAGCTAGTAATCACCTACATCTAACCTTGACAAATGGAGGACTTAGCTACTCATTTTCATGGTAGCTTGGTCGGCAAGTTTTGGAAGAAGGTTGATCAACATCCAAGTCGGATAATCGATGTTGGATGGGAATCCACCTTCTTTTTGTAGAAGATGGTTACAAGATGAAGAGAAATGAAAACTAGGGCATAAAAGCTCCCAAGAACAATGCTGGAAAATATCTCTAAGAAAGTACAAAAGTGGAAAAATGCTGTAAAAACTAGGTCTGGTGCTTAAAAGTGGCACCTGCTACTTATAGAGTAGTACTGGGCTGTCATGCTCGCTAGGCGAGCAGAAAGGCTCGCCTAGCGAGGGTCTAATTGTGGCACCAAAGGCACCTGCGCCCAGAGAAACAGGGTCTGTTGAACTGTCATGTTCGCCTAGCGAACAAACCTTCGCCTAGCGAAGGACACGCTCCAACCTTCGCCCCAACGAGGTTGGAAGGTTTTGCTACTGGAATGCTCGCTGGGGACTCGCTAGAGCTTCGCCTAGCGAGTGAGTGCTGGCTGCGCTTTTCACCAAAACTGAACGAACTCGCTACCACCTTCGCTAGCAGCTCGCCTAGCGAATTTATTGACATTTTACTGGAGCTTTTCGCTAGTAGCTCGCCTAGCGAGCAGGTTTCGCCACAGCCTTCGCCTAGCGAGCATGCTGATGAATGCTTGTTTTCCTTGGTTCCTTTGCCAACTTTCTTGTGTCTTAAATTTCAATTATTTCATGCCTTCTTCCTGCACAATAACACACAAATCAAAGGCACCAAGCTTGTTTATCAATGTAATGCATTTCATCTAAAACAAAGGTGATTTTGACAATTTAGCAAGGAAATAGAGTGAAAGATACCCTTAATTGATGGCTCAAATAAGCACTTTTGGGTATCTAACACGAAGCCGGAAGAGTTGCTGCTCAGTTTGGATCGCCATCTCTTAGCATCCCTAGAGTAACTAACCTTGATGGTAACCTTGTCCATCTGAGAGGAGGACCTATCCCTATTCCTATTCCTATTCCAATGGACAATGTGAACCCTCATGAACATTCTGCTGCATCTGCTCGACATGGATCTGTGATGGGTGATGAAGATCTGTATGATGCTTTCTTCATGCCACAACCCGCCAAACCTGTTGTTGGAGGTATCCTAGACCCAGCTGTTGAGGGACTCCATGCTTTGGAAGATAAGTTCAAGTCCCTAGAGGTTCACACCACTCCCGGTTTGGACATGGTCGATATGTGCTTTGTGCCAGGATTGGTGATTCCGCAAAAATTCAAAGTCTCGGACTTTGACAAATACAAAGGGATTAGTTGCCCTAGAACTCATCTCCGAGCTTACTGTCGCAAGATGGCTGCCCACATCAGCAATGATCAACTCTTGATTCATTACTTTCAAGATAACCTTAATGGGGCATCCTTGGAATGGTATATGCAGTTAGAGAGAGGACAGGTCTAGTCATGGAGAGACCTCGCTGAAGCCTTTCTTAGGCATTATCAGTACAACACTGATCTAGCACCCAATCACACCCAGCTGCAAGACATGACTCAACGCAATAATGAGTCATTTAAGGAATACGCACAACGGTGGAGAGAGCTTGTAGCTCGTTTCCAACCTCCTCTCCTTGATAAAGAACTGATTGATATGTTTATGGGGACTCTTCATGCTCAATACATGGAGAAAATGGTAGGATCCAGCTTCCCAACTTTTGCTGAGGTTGTTTCCGTGGGAGAACGAATTGAGAGCCAGATCAGAAAAGGGAAGTTGCCTTACGTTGTCAACGCTTCAAGTGGAGTGAAGAAGTCATACTCTAACCTTCCAAAGAAGCCAAAAGGTCGGACCAATGCCATAATAGGAGGAGGAGGACATAAAGCACATCCATATGTTCCTATACCTTACCATCAGGTTGCCGCTGTCATACCAATACCATATCAGCAACCATATCAACAACCATATCAACAGCCGTATCAACAGCCAACTTACCAACAACAATACCAAAATCAACAACAACGTGCTCCATAACCACGTCAACCTAACCAGCAAAGGGTAAGGAGGCCAGAAAGACGTTTTGATCCTATGCCAATACTGTACAACAAGATCCTTCCCTACCTGCTAAAGGATGGATCAATCACTTTGAAGGAGCTAACACCTGCAACTCCACCCTATCCACCAGGCTATGATGCCAATGCTCACTGCGAGTATCATATGGGTGCCCCAGGGCACACAATGGAGAATTGTAAGGCTTTCAAACACAAAGTCCAAGACCTGATTGATAGCAAAGCAGTTTCTTTCACGCCAGTTAGGCCAAATGTTATGACAAATCCCATGTCGATGCATGCGGAGCAGAGCGAAGTTCGAAGATAAAGCTTCACACCGGCCTGAACAAGCAGAACAATTCCTAACGAAAAATCAAGAGATGAAGGCCCATTTCTTTGAATGAAGGAAATCATTATGCCATTTTTACCGTTTTGCATTCTTGTAATTTGTTCTTGATTGTCTAAGTAATGTATGCTTTAAACATTGTTATTTGTATTTGGTCTTATTAATGGGATGATTATGCATGTTCTGAATCAATCTTTCGTATTCACTCATATTATTGCATTTGCAAAACACAAACACGTACTTTTCCACTTCACCTTCTTTATCACACTATTGTTAGTAAATGTTAGAAGGAGGATGACGAAAACAAAATACTCGTAATTGTTGATTGTATGCTTTTGGATAAAATCTTGCTAATGATGTACAAGCATTATTTCAAAACCCCAAACACTGGAGAGATAATGAGTTAATCCATAGTTAACCACTTAGAGCCTAGAAGTAGGTGTTTCTTTCGGATATACAAACCCTTATGTTTAACCTAGGGAAGGGTAGTGTTTAGTTAATCCGACTACACATTCGAACTACAAGAGAATACATCCCAAATAGAGATCAACCATAGGATATTCTTCGCACACATCCTGAAGTGTCGAAGGAACCATACAAAATCCAAAATTTATGTCGGTTGTTCTTCAATGACCAATGAATTAGCAGTCATAATTTTCAAAAAAACAATCAAATCAAAGAAAGAGCTCGCTAAGTCCAACACCCTAAAAGGAGACTTAGGCAAGAACTGGGGCAATCCCGATGGATCAAAGCTTCAAAAGGCGGTCCATGCAAAAGTTAGGGATCAAAATAAAAATTAAAAGAGACAATGAAAGTCCTCCATAAAAACAAGATTCGGTGACCACCATACCCAAATCAAAGGGTCATCAACATCCATGATGAACAAAATAATATGCCTACCATATCAAGAGATCTTACATTGCTGAACTCTCATAAAAGTTTAAAGTGTATGCTGAATTAACTGAACATAGGATTGGAGATCATCATGAAGAGGGGGCGGGTTAAAGCAAAACTTGAGTCGTATATCCTTGTTTCAATAACCGTGAACCAAGCCACGTTACAACCTTCAAAAGACCTAAGTGAAGTAAGGTTTATTCTGAAATCATGCTACAACGAGGTTGTGTAAACTGACTCCTAAAGATTTGCTAATATTCTATTCTCACTATATCACTCACATGCTAGCTAAAATCAACACCGCGTTTGGACTTATGGTCCACTCGTCACACACTACCACGACACTCCAAATGAATGATTGCTTTTCAAAACTCGCATAACTATTGTATTAAAATCACCACTTATTGAATGAACAATTCTTAATTGCAAGTTGATACTTGACATCGAGGAAGTTCTAACAAGGGGCAATTTGAGAGGTACGTGATCGTTGGTACCGACACGAATCAAAACCACCTCATAATCCTATGGATTATGGCAGGACAATCTGATGATTATATTGACCTGAGATTTTACCAGCATAAGACAAGTCTCCAGGCAACAGTTGACCATGGAGGAAAAACACTTCAATACTCAGTCCGTCTGGGGCAAGTCCCTCGAAAACTCAGTCAGGGGTAAATTATCCCAAAGAGTACAATGAAAACCAATTCCTAAAGATTGGTCAATTAAAGAGAACCATTTTGAGAGCCGGCTAATCAGGGGCAGACCATTGCAAGATTTAGACGTTGGAGGAAACAAACTCAGACCATGTCATGGGATAATCCCTCCTAAAAAGTTCCCTTTTAAGGAGAATTCCATTAAATACCCTACAAACTAGAGCAAGACAGGTTGCAAAGGGCAAGTTCCCTCCATATCTTCAAGTCGGTCAAGCAGACTGTGTCAGACACTAGTAACTATTTAAATCCATAACAAAATGTCGAAAGTTCATGCTAGTGCCACCTCATATTTTGACAAGAATCTTTAGGGCATATCAAAGGCATAATCATCATCCGTCGATCATGTCGCTATGCTCAGTTACAGGCCGTCCGGACCCCTCAGAAGAAGAAGTCGAGATCTCCTTAGGAGAAAGGACGCAACGTATCAGCAAGAGATTAAACTTGGGGCATTGAGAGTATCCACATCCGTTGTTTGATCATCACACCATCAACTGCCGAGTGTCGGGAAGTCAGGTCCTTCCACCAACCAATAGTCCAATCCATATTGGCAATTACCAAAAGAACCAAAGTCCACCTGGCTGACATCCTCATAAAGCCAAATCCAATCAACATTGGTATCCAGAAAAGACATCGCATTTGAAAAGGGGAGACCAACCCCAAACAAACCAATCATTTTTTTGCATTGAAACATGCATCACATGCATCACCTCATACATAAAGTAGGTCATACATCATTACATGTATATCATTTATGCATATAACACGAATCAAGATCCAAGGTTAATCATAAGCATCCAAGTCTATCCTTAGTGGAATCATTGGTTTTTTTTCTTTGAGTGAGTTCCTACCCTGTATTGTTGGGTGTTCCCCATTGAGTTAAATCCTTTAACCTTTTGTTGTTGAGATGTCATTCTCAGTTGAGTCAATGATTTATTTAAATAAATTTCGGCCTTGTTTGTTTCTCATTGAGCGCTCCTCAGTGACTTGTTTCCTTTAACCTTGTGCTAAGGAAAATCACATCTTTCCTAGAATATTTTTCTGCAACCTTTTGTTGTTGATACCTCCAAGCCAGTCTTACCCAGTGATGTTCCAATACTACCCAACAAGTCTGTTCTATTTGAATTTTTGTCGGTAGTCTGATTTTCCAACGGGTTTTTCCTAATGTCATCCTTTTGATGAAAGTCCCTTGATGAATAATGATCATCACCCTGTTTGTGATAATCATTATCCTCTGGGTAATGGTAAATCCTTGACATTTGTGATCTTACCGTCATCCTTTTGGTGTCAGCTATCCTTGAAGTTTTGTCCCAACCTTCATCCTTTTGGTGAATGGCGACCTCTGAAATTATTACAGCTTACCGTCATCCTTTTGGTGTCGGCGATCCTTTTGAAGAAGGAGATCTCTATCCTTTTGGTTTAACCATCATACTTTTGTTGATGGTGATCTCTATTATTATGACTAATCATCATCCTTTTGGTGATGGCGTCTAGTTCAATCTTATTGTCATCCTTTTGGTGTCAGTGATATTTGAAGTTATTATGACTTAGTATCACCCTTTTGGTGGTAACAAGTTTTAAAGTTATGATCTCACCTTCATCCTTTTGGTGATGGTGATTGTTGACTTATTATCATCCTTTTGGTGGTAACAGGTTTTGTTGGTTGATAATACCTTCATCCTTTTGGTGATGGTGATCGTTGACTTATTATCATCCTTTTGGTGGTAACAAGTTTTGTTTTTTGATCTTACCTTCATCTTTTTGGTGATGGTGATCATTGAAATTATTGACTTATTATCATCCTTTTGGTGATAACAAGTTTTGTTGCTTGATCTTACCTTCGTCCTTTTGGTGACGGTGATCTTTGAAGTTGATGAGTTAGCTATCATCCTTTTGGTGGTAGTCTTGCTATTATCCTTTCGGTAATGGAAAGCTTTATCAGAGTAACCATCATCCTTTTGGTGATGGACATCATCCTTTTGGTGATGGACATCATCCTTTTGGTGATGGAAATCTTTGAATTTTGTCTAACTTTCATCCTTTTAGTGATAACAAGTTTTGTTGTCGATCTTACCACCATCCTTTTGGTGATGGTGATCCTTGTTGTTGTTATTGTAACTGTCATCCTTTTGGTGATGGCTGCCTTTGAAGCGTGGTTTATCCATCATCCTTTTGGTGATGGCAATCCTTGTTGTTGTTACTGTAATCGTCATCCTTTTGGTGATGGCTATCTTTGAAGCTTGGTTTATCCATCATCCTTTTGGTGATGACGATCCTGGAAATCATGGTGAATTACTATCATCCTTTTGGTGGTGGAAATTAACTTTACTGTCATCCTTTTGGTGGTGGAAATTAACTTTACTGTCATCCTTTTGGGGCCAGAAATCCTTGCAGTTTTAGTCCCACCATTGTCCTTATATCAATAACGACCTTTGCAAGATTGGAGTGTCCTACTCCTAATACCTGGGTGCTGTTAGAACTCGTTACATTTTCTTTCTGCATTTCTCCATTGCATTTCAAAGGACAAAATTTGGGTATTTTCGTATTTAATTACCTTCCACCATGAATGTATGAAGACCGTTGTCATTCTTACCTTCTAGTTCAAGTTAATTAAATAAGGGCAGCTGTCATACCCCAATTTTGTCCAGACGTTTTTAAATTTTCATAAATTTGATTTCATTTTCAATTTGCATCATATGCACAGCATGACATGCATTTCATCATGAATAATACCTAAAATATCGGTCGGAATGAATTATTGAAAATACGGACAAATTGGTTAAACCATTTCTCAGATACGTGCAGAATCAACGGGTAAAAAGTTTCGAAATTAAACTTGTAGACGTCAATATTATTAATCTATGGTTCACGTAGTTTAACCTGGTATGCTCATTGTTTTTTTTCAGCAACTTATACAGCTGCATTTTAATCCGTTTGAGCCTTTTAACGGGTGAAAATTTATTTCAAAATTAAAAGAAACCCTGTATTTTTTTAATAAGTATATTTCGTGTTGATCGCTTTAATGTATTCAATTTAATTTTTCGAGCAAATTTACATCTGATTTCCATTTATAATCTGTCATTTTATTTCTTTGTTCAAATATTCAAATTTAGTAATTAGAGATTTTTTTATTATTTAAATTGAAATATTGGTTAGAAATTTTTAATAAGCATGTTCTTTAATAATAAATAATAATAATTGTTTTCAAATAAAATAAATTGACAGCATCGAATTCCTTGGCCAATTGACAGCTAGCACCTCACAATATCTCTCTTTACCCACTTAATAGATGCCAACTCAGATCTCTTTCACATAATTTTCTGATAAAGGATAAGACCAAAAGCTCCTGTCCACGCGTCGACGCCAACTAATGGTTTGTTGGATTCCCAATCAACCGACATTATGGGTTTTTCTTTTTAAAAAAAAGAAAAGGAAAGGGTAAGGACGGAGAGGAGAAAAAAACAAATGGTTACACACCACTCACACATAGTGGTCAACGAAAAAAGGAATCACAAAACCCACTCAATTACTATCATCGGACTCTCTCACTCTCAAAGAGAAAAGAAAAACAAAAAAATAAAGAATAGAAAAAAAGAGAGGAATGTTCCTCTTCTTCTTCAAGACAACCACTCGCCCTCTTCACCTCTTCATCTCCACCGTCACGCACAAAACAACCAGAGAAGAAGCAAGAAACGCTCTACTCCTTCTCACTACCGTCCTTGAATCGTGCCCCCTACCACAAAACATCATCGCGCCTCCACTCTCTTTCTCCATCACCGCAAATTTACTACCGGTGACCACTCAACGCCTCACCACCATTTTTCGCAACCCTTTCTCCGTGTTCTTCTTCCACCGTTTTAAAAACTCCCCCCAGACCATCCATTTCTGCCGGCGACGCCGAAACCACCGCCGCTTCACGCCGACTAACTTCACAATCCATACCGTCACGCTCCTCCAACAACCGTCATTTACTTCATCACGCCAACAAGCATCGCCGTTCACGTCGCGACCAACAACCATTCCCGCCACGCCGCTGAAACCGCCGCTGCCTCTATCTAATCGCGCCACCGTCCAACAAATCGAAGCTTCCATAACATCTTTCAGCCCAACCACAACCGTTAACAAACAGGCCAAGACCCGATGACGCTACCATCTTCTTCATGAGTTCTCCGTCGTGATCTCGCTTTCCACCACCACGCAACCGATAACATACAACGGCAAGTCGGTAATATTCTGGTTTCAATTGTATTCAGATTACGTTCAAGTTTGTTTTTCTATTTAAGCTATTTTGGTGTTTTCCGAATTTGTTTGGGCGTGAGCGTATTATGAGTTGTATTATGAGTTGCTTATTTGATATTCCACATTTTAGTGATGGTTACAGGTTATAAAATATTGGTTTATGTTGCAAATGTATGGTGAGGCGTTGAAAATATGGTGCTTGCGACACTTGTGATATTGTGCCAGTAAATGAAGAATCGGAAAAAGTGACCCTATTTAGTTGTTTTAATTTGACATTTATTTAGCATTATTGGTTAATTGTTTTTTTTAGACTTGAGTTTAAAATTCAGATTTTGGGCCATTTGAATGGTGAAGTGATGGGCCCATTCTTTTACTAGCTTAGTGTATCCTGGCTTCACTAATAATAAACTTCTATATGTTGTATTAATTTTGTAAGGATATGTGCGATTGATGTTTCTGTTTGCGTTGCTTGATAGAATTTATAATTCGTGGACTCGACTTTTACGTGTCGTTACGCCACCCAAAAATTTCAATATATCAATAGAATATTTCACCGCGTTTCGATCCACATACGACACTCCAATTCCGTTGTCGCTATGTACAAACCGGTTTATGAGCACATTGTCGCCGATTTGATTTAATCAATTGTATCTATATCGTCATTTAATTCTTTCTCTTTTAATTATAATTAATTAATTAATTAAAATTTTGACCAATTAATTAATTACTATTAATTAATTTTAATTGACTTGATTATTTAATTTTAATTAAATAATTTTGATAATTAATCCCAATTAATTTAATTAATCGATTCAATCGAACTTTAATCAATTAATTTTGAATTAAAAAAACTAATCGATTTCTTTCACCATCACACTTTCGCATCATTTCAAAACCAAAACTCATCCAATCTCACTCATAAGCGAATGTCTTGGTCCAATGCCGAGCATTCTTATTTAAATTCGGTTAACTATGCAAATTCAAGTCATTTTTCTAAATAAATTAACTTCTAAAGAATTTTCTCTTTTAACATAAACGAATGATGAAAAGGATATAGGAAGCGTTCACTTCACTATTTCTCAAGTATTCGAATGATTGGCGCACGCCATATTACTCGAATTCTTGTCACCCGATTAAAACTTCAAAGCACAATATTCAAATCATTTCTTTCAAATTAACACAACTTCTGAACCCTTTTAATTCTAAACTCCGGATAATAAAGAGATGGGAGGCGTTCACCTCACCATCTCTCGAATAATTGAATGATTGGCGTTTGCCATATTGCTCACATTATCGATTCCCGATTAAATCTGTAATCGTACAAACTCGAAATTAATACAAACATCTTAGAACTTGTATTTTATAAATTAAATATCGGATGATAAAAAAAGAGGAGGTGTTCGCCTCACCATTTCTTTAATAATTGAATGATTGGCGTTCGCCATATTGCTCGATTTTCTTTCGACTTCCGATTAAAACACGCTAAATAAATTTGGATAAGGGAATAGGTGGCGTATGCCTTATTGTTCCTTGAATAAGCAAGTGGGAAGCACACGCCTCACTACCGTGCATATTCGACTTGCGCAAACAAACTTTCAATAAATAATTTAAATGAAAAATGGAATAGGAGACGTTCGCCTTATTATTCCTCAAAAGAATTGAACAATTGGTGTGCACCATATTGCTCAATCTTTTGTCGTTCTTCAAAGATATCTTAAACACATCAAATCTATTTGTCTTCGCCCCCTTGCGATCAAAACCTATCAAACAAAACATCAAACATATCAATTCAACTTGTCACCCCCGTGTGACCAAAACTCTTTTAAAAAAGAACACTGTTTAATCCTTTCTAACGCGCACAACAAACTAGTGCTTAAGCCTCCGCCGAGAGTAGATAAACAACGTTTATCCTTTAGGACGCGATCTAAACAACCGTTCATAAAAGACACCAACAAATCGTAGTTCCCCGATCTACGAATGCTCTGATTTCCTTATTGCATCATAAGGATACGTAGGCACGAGATTGCGAGATCTTGGCGAGCACACTAATAAAAAACGTCTCATTTCCCCCTTTTGAGGTTACCATTCATCTCTGTTCAATACTTAATCACTCGAAGAAAGCAAATAACATTCAACTAACATTCATATAGCAAATTGGACTAAAAGGTTCCCGTTGAGTACAACGGACGTGTGGGGTGCTAATACCTTCCCCTTGCATAATCGACTCCCGAACCCGAATATGGTTGCGGCGACCATTATTCTATTTTTCAAAGGTTTTATCGATATTTTCCTATTCATTTATTAGGATAAATAAAGTTCGGTGGCGACTCTGTTCGAAATAAATATTTTTCGCGTCCATCGCGAGGGATCGCATTTTTTTCGAGGTGCGACAATAATAAACCCTAAAACCAAACTAAATTAAAAATGCTTCAAAATAGAAAGCTCAAATAATCAAAAGTGTCACTTATTGCATAAGGATCACTCACTAAAATTTTAGGATTTTTATCATGTAATCTGAAATTACTATAATTTAAATACATTAAAAATAATACCTAAAAAGAGAAAAATGATTTTTAATTTTCTTTTGGTCAGAAAAATAAATAATAATCATATTATAAAAGAGAAAATTATTCCAAACAACTTTCATGTTGGATATTTTTTCAAATTCCAAAGGGTTTGAGAAAAATTAAATAATCAAAATAAATAAGATAACTATAAAAAATAATAAAAATATGATCCAGTGGAAATTAGGGGAACCAAGTTTATGGTAGGGCAGCACGCAGATCAGTCCATTCCCTTCATTAATGAGGTGGCATAATATAAGCCACCTGATCTAATGGAGACACACCATAGCGTGTGTTTCTTAATGCATGGGAACAAAAACAAATTCAAAAATTTAGAGGGACTACACGTCACACTCCCATTGGTCCAATTTGAATTTTTGGAGGGAGGGGCACGTGGTCGCCTGAGAAGACGACCGGACAACCATGGGCGATGGTCGGTTTATGGAAAAATACAAAAAGTTTCAAAATGAAAAACTCAAAAGAGCAAAGTTGATCATAATCTCATGGCGAGTAAGATGGTATGGTCTAAAATCATTTAAAAAAACAGTAATGCAAATCAAAGCTAGTACCAAAATGAAATCCTAGCCTACAAACTAAAATTAAATGCTACTCAATTCATGAAAATGCAATTAAGTGGCATAGTGATCATCAGGACAAATTTCTAACAACATGGTATCAAGAAAATCACGATTTGGTTCAGGTTAGATACCTTTTGAAGATCACTCAAATGGCTGACTTTAGAGCACTGGTTCTCCCTCTACAAGTCACTATTCTGCTTGCTTCAAGTTGTACACCTTCACCAAACTTCAGGGAACCTTGCTGAGCTAAAGGGAAAGCTTGAGTATGCTTGAGTTTTGAGAATCGATTCAAAGTTCAGTGGTTTCAATGGCAAATGTGCAGAGGTTCAATGGCTATCCAAGCTTGAAAATAACTGTGCAGTAGCCTCTATTTATAGAGGGGAGGTGTATTGGTCATTTTCTGAATCATTTGGATTAGGTTAGAGGGCAAAATGGAATTTTGGTTAATCTTGCAAACCAAGTTTTGATGAGGTGGATTTTGTACCTTGCAAAAGGCATGTGCATACACAATACACTCTCCACCATTCTGTTTTGCAACCAAAATCGTGGCCAGCTGCCAATGCTCTTGCTTATTTGTGTGACTTGCTTCAAAAATGTGAAAAAAGAAAAAATGAGGAATATGGAGCTTTGGCATGGTACAGGTCGTGTATGGGTGTAAACAACAAGTGTAAATGGGCTTTGTAACATCTGTTTGAAGTCCAATTGGAGCAAGGAAAATTGGTTTGGGAGAAAGAAGCTTTTGGTCCAAAATTTAACATGGCTCAGGTTGGAAGGAAAGCCATGGTTTGAGCCCTCAACCATGGCATATATTGATGCACACACATCACATTATTGGTATATGGTGGAATGGCACCAAAAATTGAGCTCAAAAGTGTGTAATTTGGAAAATGACATTGTGACATAAATGGATAACTTGAAATGCAAGGTACAATATAGTCAATTGAGTTTTTGCTTGAATAAACCTCAAACAATGATGCACACAAGTCATATGAGCCATTTGTGATGTGTTTGAGTTGGGAAAACACCCAAAAAGCTCATAGATAAAAACCTCATTTTTTCACTTTTGGACAATTTTAGCAACTTTGAGATTTGCACTACAAGTCTTTGATCTATGCATTTTTGGATTTTGGATAATAAATTAAAGTTGTATATAATGGAATAATAAGATCATAAAAAAATAACCAGCTCATTTGGGTCAAAATTGAGAAAGTTATGGGGTAGTGAAGTTGACAAAATGACCTATAATGTATGGACCTTATTCACCCCTTTTCACTCAAACTTGGCCTTGAATATGTGAAGATAAAATGTTAACAGTGGTTGTGAGATTAACTTTTCAAAAATAACCACCTCAATTGGACAAAAATTAAGGTAGTTATGATGTTTTGAAGTTTGTCCCAAAACCAATAGAAACCAAAGATGACCTGTAATGTCTTCCCAAAATAAATGGGCTTCCACTCAAAATTGGACTTTGTGATCAAAAGAAAACTTGTTAGTAATGACCTCATGATTGATGTGATGAAAAGAACCACCTCATTTGGATGAAAATTGACCAAGATATGGTTAATTGAAGTTGGACAAAAATTAGGGTGCTGCATAGGGAAACCTCTAAACCCAAAAGCCAAGCCAAACAAAACCTCATTTTTAACAGTGAATCAAAGTTGTAGAGGGTCTCAATTGGAACATATTAGAAAACTAATGGGCTCCAAATTATAAATATTTCCCAAGTTATGACCTTAGTAAGTTCAACTTGAAAACTAAGTCAAAAGCCTATACACCTTGAGATGTTTTGCCTTCAAAAATGGTTTTCCATCCATAATTGGCTCTTGATATGTGAAGATAAGTGGTATATGATGGAGATTAGAGTTCAATTAAAAAAGGACCACATTCATAGCTTACATGATGGAAAAGTTAGGACCTTTGGAAGTCAACCTAATCAGTCTTAAGGCCAATGAAGCAATTCCTTGTGATGCCTTACACAAATAAAGGTGAAACGATGTTGAAATCCATGCACACCATGATATCCAATATAAAATTATGATATTTGAATGATTAAAACCACAATGCTCTTTCTTTTGATATTCAAATCTCCTAAAGCTTGCCCCATCTAACTACCAAAGACACAAACATACCATAAGAGCAAAGATCTACCTAAATGCATGAGGTTAGTGATAAATGAATGTAGATGTTAAGTACATAATGATAAGAGACCAATCAAGTTAAGGATGGAACAAGTAATAGTATTAGGCAAAACAATGGGTGATACAATGGGTGAGATCCCCAACCCTAGCTTGAGCAAACAAACAAGGAGAGATCACCAAGACCAAAATCACTCAGATCTATGCTTGTGAACACATTAGGTATTTATGAATTGATAGTCTGAATGCAATGCTTAATTAAGATGCTATGAATCTTAGGGGTAAAAATTGGGGTATGACAGCTGCCCCTATCTAAGTTCCTTCAGCCTTGAGATATAAAGACTGAAATTCTTCGGGATTGAAAGGACTGAAGATAGTTAGATACAAAATACCTTATTTTTATCCCTAACATGAACGGATGATGATGCAAAAATAAAATTTGACAAATAAACATTATGCTATGTGAGACTCGCTGAGGAAGAAGACCAAGATGTTGGACTCTCTGGGAAAAGGCCCACTACAAGGGATCCCACCGAGGAACAAACAGCAATACTAATCATTAATTATTGGAAAAAGAAAACTTCATAGTGAAATAAGCACTAGAGAGGCAACAAAAAGTCTATCAGGGTTCATACAGATCCTTTCACAAAGAAGATAAAGAGATATATTAACCTTTCTGAACTAAAGGTGCAGCTTAGAACAGAATGCACTAGTTAACGAAGTGCAGGTCTGGACTCAGAAGAACTTCTGAGAATGAGAGAAAACAACATATACTTCTGGACTTAGATGGTGAGCTAAGAACATAGAAAGAAAAACAATGTTATCGGTACTCAATTGCTTTGCTGAGCACTAGATGAAGCAACATTTCTGGACTTAGATGGTGAGCTAAGAACAGAGAAAGATAAAATTGTCGGTACTCGATTGCTTTGTCGAATACTAGATGGGACATAATGTTTCTGGACTTAGATGGTGAGCTAAGAACAAAGAAAGATAAAATTATCGGTACTCGATTGCTTTGTCGAATACTAGATGAGACTCAATGTTTCTGGACTTAGATGGTGAGCTAAGAACAGAGAAAGATATATGGCTTCGTCAACTTTACATCAAGTGACTAATCCTCATTCTGCCTTTTCGATCCAGGTCTTTCTCCAAAAAAGGCACAATTTTTTTTACCTCGATCCTCATAGATCTTCGATCCATGAACGGTTATTCTTTGCCTGAAATAAGTTTCACTGCTTATTAAGCGAACAACTACTCCCTCATTTACTCCAAGTCTTTCTCTTGGAAAAGGCTTAGACAATTCTATCCAACTCCTTGCACGAGTGGCTTCTTTTGTCCGCTTCAAATTACCCCTTTGCTTACTGAGAGTGGTGATAATCTGAGGTCATTGTATAATTGATGAAGATTAAGCTTCCCAACTTCCTCACCTCTCTCCTTGAAAGGGACTCAGCTTATTCCAAAAACCTCCCAACTTCCTTGGCTTTCGTCTAGGAATGGACTCGGTTTAAATTTCCACTTGGTATGTCACCTGAAAAAAGGTTCCCTCTATGGAGAAAATTGTTTTGCTTTGCTGGTTATTGCAAGATTGTCTTCCTTAGCTGGAGAAAACAATATATGTTGCTCTGCATGATCTGTTGGGGAAACACTGACACAATATTCTCAACGAAGGCCTTGAATGTATAATTCAAAACTGGTAAGTGACCGCAAGGGGACTAAAGTTCAATCCAGAAACGAGCTAGAGAGAAGGGGTCAAACAAGACTCTGGTCGAGGAAACAAGCTCAATTGAGGAATATCCCTTCCTTATTTCTAGAGAGGGATGAAACAAGAATCGATTGGGTATTAGTCTGGACTAGAGTTTTGACAGAGCATGACTCATTTGCAGGCAAATGGATTTTGTAGGGATGAAAGACTCTGTCGGAAATTCTTACGAGACTGACTCTATTGGGGAGATCAATCATTGTGTATGTGAAAATCTACTAGCATATGACTCGGTGGGGGTGGTTTATTCCTCCACTATACATATGATTCTGAGCATGATTATGTAATGATCCTACTGATGCATTGTGATTGTTCAATGCATGAAAATGTTATGTGAATGCTGACAAAACTGGCGCAATAGACAGACGGTGACAACAATAGACAGTAAGGAATATATTCCAACATAGGAACTCCATCACTTCAAATATCCCTAAAAGTCGACTTCAGGGGGTAGATATGATCCAACTTCTAACGACAAATGCTCGAAGAATTTTATGGATACGGGGATCTTTCTCGATTGTTAGCAAAATGGGTGTCCCTTACATGGCCTTTGGGGAACACTGACTAAGGTAGTACCAATCTTGGTGTGTAGCCATACTGAATCAGATCCCAACAATCTTCAAAAATTAAATCAAGATATAAGACCAATTCCATCATTTCAGACAAGTAGTATAAAATCCTTTCGATCATGTTATGTCAAGTTATTTGAAACAAATTCATTTTGAAAAACAACAGATAATTTTATAATTTTGCTGTAAGAATTAACATCAAAGTTAAAAGAAAGTTTTGTACGGAATAGAAATAAGAACATATATGGGCAAATATTTGAGTTTTATTGCAAGGATGGTAGTTCGCAAAGGGCAGAACTCCATGGATTTATACAAAAGTGGAAATGGTAATTAGGAAGGGCTATATTGAATCACAATGACCACTATTATCCCTCCTACTTTGAATACTCGAGTACAAAGCAGCGGTCTTCAATAAAGTCTTGTCAAGATGCAGTTACTATCCATTTATCCCTTTGTTTTGTGTAGATTGCCCCAAAGGGTATTCAATCTACCAGGATGAGTATTCTATTTTTGTCCCTTTCATTTTGATTGGATTGCCCTTTTGAGTTTTCAATCCATCAAGACTTCTCTTTTTTTACTAAGCCGCCCTTTCAAGTTTTCAACTTATCGAGCATTCTTTTATTTTTCAGGCGTAGTATTTCTTGAATGCATATAAATTAACTGGACGCGGAAGCTCTTCTCCATCCATAGTCGTAAGAATTAGGGCACCGCCTAAGAAATATTTCTTAACGAGAGATGGTTCGTCATAGTTTGGAGTCCATTTTCCCTAGCATCATGTTGACCGGGTAAGATCTTCTTTAGCACAAGACCCCCTTCGACGAGTAAGCGAGATTTAACCTTCTTCTCAAAAGCTTTCTTCAACCAATGTTGGTATAACTGACCGTGGCACGGGGCTTTGAGGCGCTTCTCTTCAATTAAATTCAACTGATCATATCTGGTTTGACACCATTCTGCATCAGACAACTTATCTTCCATCAAGACTCGAATTGATGGGATCTCGACTTCTATTGGAAGTACTGCTTCCATGCTGTATACGAGGGAAAAAGGGGTTGCCCTAGTCGAAGTGTGTACTGAGGTGCGGTATCCATAGAGCATAGGGAAACACATTGTGCCGATCCTTGTAGGTGACAACCATATTTTGAAGGATCTTCTTGATATTCTTTTTTGCAGCTTCAACTTCCACATTCATCTTGGGTCTATAAGGAGAGGAATTATGGTGATCAATCTTGAATTCTTCTCACTGTTCGGTGACGAGGTTGTTATTCAAATTAGACCCATTATTTGTGACCATACCTACTGTTGATATTATTCTTCAAGAACCTGACTACCACCTGCTTGGTAACATTTGCATATGATGCGACTTCAACCCATTTAGTAAAGTAATCAATTGTTACAAGAATAAACCGATGTCCATTAGACGCTTTTGGTTAAATCATACCGGTCATATCAATTCCCCACATCGCAAAGGGCCATGGTGAAGAGATCACATTCAAAGGTGTAGGAGGTACGCGCACTCTGTCTGCATATATCTGACATTTATGGCATTTTCTAGCATACTGGTAACAATCAGACTCCATAGTTAACCAATAATAACTAGCTCTGAGCATCTTTCTTTCCATAGATTGTCGATTGGCGTGCATTCCAAAAGATCCTTCATATACTTCTATCATTAACATATATGCTTCGTGTCTTTCTGTAGCGGTAAATTCATGATCATCAATCTATGGATAAGCAAGACATCAAATAACAAGAGTAGCCACCGCACTTTTATTGTTTCCAAGGGAAAAAGGGAAAAGTACGAACAAAATCCAAAAATAAGAAGTTTTCAAATCAAAACTAATAAAATTTCAGAGATTACAGGTAAGGGGGTTGGTTACACAGAGGGAAGGTGTTAGCACCCAAAGTGTCATAGGTACTCCTAGGGAGCCCTTTTTTGTGTGCATATGTATTTTTGTATAAAGTGATGTTTACAAACAAATAGAATAGGGTGATGAGAAAAGAATTCATTAATTATATTTTTGTGTTTGACAAGACCTTCGGACTTGTGCCTACGTACCAACATAAAAATAAGGGATCAAAACCTCGTAGTTTGTGATACAAATTTCAAAGTGGATGCATTGTTTTTAACAAAAATTAAGTTTGGAAGGCACAAAGGCCTAAAAATGGTTTGAATGAGGTAGTTATTTTTTTGTTTTTTGAAAGTTTAGGTCAAGTATAATTAAGTCTATTTACAAGTTTGATTAAGAAAAGAAATTTGAAAATGCAATGGCATAAGGCCAAAGTTTCTAGTTTGCAAAATGGTCAAAGTTTAGAACAAAACTAGTTCAAGCAAAGAAGGATTTTTAAAAGGAGGGAGAGATTTTGAAATTAAATAAGTGGGGAGGATATGAAGAGACTAATCATATGCATAAAATTAAAAGTTAAGAGTTGAAAATATCTGACTAATGGGTAGCAATCCAATAGACAAGAATGTCTTATAGAAATCCCAAATTCCCTTGGATATTAGAATCAAGCCACAAACAATGCATACAATATTATCTTGAAGAGAAATACATCAAATAAAGATAGCCTCATCCAAGCCTTAGCCACTCCATGATGTCTTTCAAATTTTCTCATGTAACAGATGAATTCCACAAGTCACAGGTTCAAAATAACAGCTTCACAATGATCATGTTGCAGATGAACTCAAAAGGATCTTGAATGATGTATCAAATGAAGTTTCAAATTGCAAACACTTGGTTACATGATAGTTGGCATTGGCCAAGTCCTTATTGCATAGGGATATTGCCTAAATTCTAAGTCCAATTGTTCAAGATCAAACCAACAGTCCACACAATAGTCTTTTAGGATTTTTTGTTTCTTATTATGTACAGTAATGGTCAAAGACCATACAAACAAACAAAATATACACAAACAAGATATATCACACAATATGGTTCAAATGGACAAAGTGAAAATGGCACTAACATAAACAATTTGAATGGTATGAATAATGGCAAATGAATAGAACTTCAAAATTAAAGTGCATTAAAATAAAGGACTTGAAATTAAATGTTAGTTGTTAATAAGTTAGTAGTTAGTATTGTTTTGTATTTTCTTTAAGTCATTCTTTGGAGAACACTCAACCCACTTATCACAAGCGTGGATCCTTGAACCAAGACATCTTCTAAAGGAAGGAAAAAAGGTCAAGTTTCCACACAATACCATGAAAGAAGGGAGAATTACAATCTCACTAACTAGAATGTTATGCCTTTTATGTTAAAAATTTAGCACTATGTTAAGCAATCGTAATTGGACTTATGTAGAAGTCACAACTATTTGAGGTCGGGCGATAGAATTTTGGTGTTAATGCATGTTAGAGACATAGTATAATGGACTATGCTCTTGAAACATACCACACACAAAAAACAATATGCAAAAGAGATGGCCTAATCTCATCCATACTTATTTAGATTTTGCAATTAACTAGCCTTAGGATTTAGAGATATCATAGACCAAATGAAATGGATGCATAAAGAAGGGGAATTAGATGAAGAGGGAGGGGAATGGATCAAAACTCAAATTGATCAAAGGAGGGATTTTACCAAATTAATACCATTCATTCATTTTGGGAGACAGAATGTACATTCCATCAATCCCCTAAATCCAATGATATTATCCTAGCAAAGTCAAATCAACCTTGACCAAGGCCCAACAACACAAGTCAAACTTATACAAATCATCACAAGAGGTCAACACAATTATTTGGCATTTATTCAATTTAAAAAATACTAAAATGATGCATTTAAATTAAATATGGTTTGTCAAATTCCTAAAATCTCATCAAAACACCAAAGAAATGGCCATGAGATTTATCATAGGTCAAACAAGGTTAAAGTACATTGGAGAAAAAATTTCAGAATTTTTAAAGACTTCAAAGTATTTTTAAACAATTAAAAATAATCACAAAATCAATTAAATCATGAAAAATATTAATAATGATCCAAAAAATAATTTTAATTCAAAATATGAAAGAATTCTTTGGATCAATATTAAAATTAATATGAATTAATGAAAATCAAATGAAATAAAACAAAAATCAAAAAATCAAAAAAATGTGAGCCACTTGATCTCCCTTATTAATTAAGGTGGCAAATCAAGTGGATGGAAATGTGCGTTCCATGGTGGAACCTAGTCAGCGCGCCACACACGTGGTAATCAAAACCGACGCCTAAGATTAAAACATTTCAAATGGATCTTGTGGTCTGGAGACGTGCCAACACACCGCCGGAGCCAGAGCTCCGGTCTTCTTCTTCGGTGGACCTCACCGGACTGGTCCATCCTCAACCATCACTAAAATAAAAAAGGAGGACATGATCTGAAAGAAAAAATAGCGTAGAGCACGAATCTGACCTCAATTTCAACTAACTCCAAATATATAAAAAGATATGAGGAGTTGAATTTTGAGGTGTGACAACTGAGTTGCTTCGATTTGACCTCAAAGCAACTCAATCTTCTTGCCTACATTGGTAGGACTTCAGACAACCATAGGTTCAAGAGAATTGATAAGAATTGAGTGAGAATCGAAGAGAAGAAGTTTTCTGAAATTTACCTTCAATGTTGTGCAGAAATGGATCTTACTTGCTTCAACCATGATCTGATCACACTTGAGAATCTTGCAGGAGAGGTTTGGCAATGGTACAAAGCTTTGGATCCTGGAGTTTTTGAATCTCCAAACAGTGAGATTCAAACTCAATTTTCAAGTTAAAAATTCTCAGGTTTTCCTTTGAATGGTGAGGGTTTCAATTGGGGGGGAAAAGTTGGCACGCAAGGTGTGTTTGAATTGATCTCCAAGGGCATGTATTTATAGCAATTTAGACTGATATTTGCACACTTGAAACATTGTTAAATTTGGACATTTCATCCACAAGCTTGCATGGGCGTGTATAGGCCCATGAAGCAATCCAATATGATCCATGTACAATCATTCTGAAGTTCAAATGAGGCTTGGATGTCAAGGCAATTTGAAGTGTGATTTTTGGCAATTGATTTGTTCCAATCATGCAGACCTGTTAAAGCCATGTGAAACCCTAGAAAACTTTATCCAAAATGCATGAACTTGGATTCTTTGGAAAGCTTAGATCATCGGGAACAACTTTTATGTTGGACACTTTTTCATTTGGAACATGTACCATGGTAAATTTTTAGGTGTAAGTTTGGAAATTTTAACATGTTGAAATTTTTTCTAAGTGTCAAGTCATATATCTCAATATTCCACCTAGCTTATCTTTTTATGTGAGCTTCAAATGAGAAAAGTGTCTTCATCAAAGTTGAATCTACTTCAAAGACCTTCAAAATGGTCACCAATTTCATGTCATTTGGATTTATAATGATAGAGTTATGCATTTTTGAAGTTGAGGAAAATCACTTGTTCAATGGTATAGGTCAAAAATGACCTATAATGTATAATTATATCACATGCTCATAAAATTTGAATTATCTCTCACTCCAAATATAAAAGTTGAATTAGACATCTTGAATTTTAATTTGAAACTTGGAAATATTTCATCTCATAAAAATGAGCAAGTTATGGCCTTGGGAAGTTGACTTTCAAATTAGGGTTTAGACAAAATAACCTATAATGTTTCAACATAGAAAATGTTTTTCCAAGCAAAATAGCTCTAGGTCTCAACATTAAAGTTGTTTATAATGTCATTTATAATGACTTTTCTCTTGGAATCATTTCCATATGGTGAAAATTGTAGGAGATAGGGTTTAGGGAGACCCAGTTTTGATCAGATGAATTCATCTGGCCAACCACCATCAACCAACTTTCTAGCCTTCAATTATCTTGGACTTTTAGGCTCATGGTAGATCACATATGAATAAGATGATTAATTTTGAAGTTTCCCTTGATAAATTTGATCAATTGGTGAGATAGCTTGTTGAAGAAGTTACTCAAGATACCTAGTCAAACTAGGGTTTCTAAGGCAAATCACCTTCAAACTCTTGAAGAAAACTTTATCAATATGACATGTAGAGATCATTGGGACTCATATATGATGCTTTTAAACATTTGGGATCGATCCTTGGTTGTGCTTTTATCCATGAGGGTCTCAAACCCTAGGTGTGGACTTGATAGATCAATGAGGATCATGCCCTACCTACAAAAAGTTAGGCAAATACAAAGACATATTTTTGGTATTTTGGTTAGTGAAATGATAAAATACAAGTATGATACAATCACATGGTGCTTGGTGATCTCTCCCAAAACAAACCCAATGAAAGAGAGGTAAGGAGGATGTCAAGGTATGATCCCAATGCTAATGCATATGATTAAATTGCATGAGGGATCTTAGGGTCAAAATTGGGGTCTTACAGCTGCCCCTATTTAAGGACATTCTAACTGAGGAGGTGAAGGTTAAAATCTTTGTGTCGACTCACTAGAATGGGCTTAAATAACAACATAGAAACAAATTTTGGTCCCTAAGAGACCTCATGATGCATATGATATTAATGTAGAAAGCAAATTTTTTTTGGGGAAATTTTTCCACAAAGGAAAAGAAATCAGAGAGACCGAAGATCCACAGGAGTATAATGCATTCCGTAAGGAAAACTCACTTGGGAGACAGAGACTCTTAGGGGTAAAAGGTTACGTGTAGGTCAGGCTACGACTTAAAACTGATGGAGGACTAGAGGAATTCCATGAAAATGGAAGGACTCAGCCGGGGAAACAAAACATCTGTAGGGGATTACAAGTAGATCAGGATAAAACTCAAGCTCTTGAATCAATGCATGGAAAAGAGATTTCACTAAGGAAAAGCATACTTAACTCAACTGGGGAAGAAATAAAGTTCAACACAGGAGGAGCAGAAATTCATTATCCACTACCTACTACTGAGTAAGGAGATAATGAAAGTCTGACAGAGAGGACACCCATCATCGGTTAGGATGAACATATCAAGGATCACTCGCTGGGAACCACCAGGAGGAATATTCATTACCGATTACTGGGTAAGAATAGCCTTGCTGGGGAAAACTGCAGATATAGAATTTACAACTACTAGTTACTGGGCAGAAGATCGAAGATGAGAACATCCGCCACCGGTTAAGGTGAACATATTAAGAATAGACTCAAAGGAAAGAAAATCTATCATCGGTTACGATGAACATATCAAGGATAGTCTTGCCTGGGAATTGTTAAGGAGGATACCAGTCATCGATTAAGATGAACATATCAAGGATAAACCAACTGAACAAAAAGTAGGAATTACATCTATCGAATACTGGATAGAAGACCATCAAAGAGAAAATCAGTCACCGGTTAGGATGAACATGTCAAGGGGAAGAGCAGGATTTACAACTACCAGTTATTAGGTAGAAGACCGTAAAAAGGAGGATATACGTCATTGGTTAGGATGAACATATCAAGGATTAGCCCTCTGGGGAATAAAATAGGGATTACAACTACTTTTTTACTGGGTAGAATACCAAGGATGAGAATATCCGTCATTGGTTAGGATGAACATATCAAGGATAGACCCAAGCAAGGGAAGAAAATATCCGTCATCGGTTAGGATGAACATATCAAGGACAAACTTCTTAGGGAAACGTGAAAATGAATCCGTTGGGGAGAAAAAGTTGCTCTTGCCGGGTATTGGGCAAAAATGAAAAACATAAGAAGAATATTACCAGTTACTGGGTAATAGACTCTCAGGGGATCAAAAGCATCTATCTAGGTAAGATCTAGAAAGAAAAGGTCAATCAAGACTCAACCCAATGAGGGTATAACTCAAGGGGAGTAATTCCATCCAGGTAATCAACAAGGGAGGAAACTAAAACAATGATCATCCATGAGGAAATAACTCAGTGGGGAAGGGAGAAAGGTTAAAATCTTTCTGCTTAAGGGGCCGACACTTCTATCATTGAGAAGACAGACACCGAACTTGTATGGGGATGAAGTACCGCCATAGCAAAGAATAAGAATCTCAAACAATGAATCAACAAATATGATTATGCAAAAATATATAATCATGAAATTATATATGTATATGTATATGTATATGTATATGTGTCGCATTACGCGAAAAACCGGCGGGAAGACAAGAACAATAGAGCCGCCACCGTGCGTTATTTATCCCAAAAGAGGGAAAGAAAACGCTCGAAGTAAACCTGGGAAAAGACATGGTCTCGCGGCCAAAGAGAATGGGATCGGGAGTCGGTTATGCGAAGGGAAGGTATTAGCACCCCTACGCATCCGTCGTACTCGACGGGATCCACGCACAAAAGGAAGGAAAATGGTTGCTAAAACACTGCTCAAACACACACACACTGGCTGAAAGAGACACAAGAAAACAAACAAGGCTGACTCGGCAGGATGTCGCATCCTGGGCCTACTTAGTCTATCAAGCATAAACATCAGAGTCGAAGTAGTTCGGACTGGGGAAACGACACATGCTCGCTAGGATATCGCATCCTATGCATACGTATCTCCTTGGACGAAAGAGAATCAGAGCATCCGTAGCTCGGCTGACACGCACACAAACAAACACAGGCAAAGGCAAACGTGGAGCCCGAATGCCAATCACTGGACTTACATCAGGATCCGAACCAAAACACACCCACACTGGAAACCAGATGCCAATTGATGGACTTATACCGGACTCCAAGCACACAACAAACACTGGGATACAGAATGCCAATCGCTGGGCTTACATCCATCTCCTGACACACGCAAAGACAAAACAAAAAGGGCGCCCGGAGAGATCTGCTCATCTCCTGCCTACGTACCTCATCTGGTATGAGGATCAGGGCGACGTAGTTCCCCTACGGAGGGATACAGGACTAGCCTAACCAGATAACAGAGGGAGACACAACTAGGGAGACTACGACTCGAGCCTAGATGTTATCATGCAAATTCATCCCTAAGTTAAGGTTTCTAGCTAACTTGCACAGGGAGCAAGCCTATCCTAAACATGACTTGCACAGGAAGCAAGCCCAACTAAACCTAACTTGCACAGGAAGCAAGCTAAAAAAAACAAACACACAAACACAAATAGCACACACTATATGCAATCAATGGGCTCAATCAAGGTTAGGTTTTAGTCGAGGGGTCATATCAACCTCAACAAACAAACCACTGTAACAGGGTAATGTTAGCTCTTAACCCTAACATTGAGAGTTAGGGTGAAGCTGATGAAAGGTGAGTGAAGATGAGACTTCACAGCTCTTATCCCTGGCCTGGGAGAGCTTAAGACAAGAATGTGTGGGTTCAGAAAGTGGGGAACCCTTCTACACATATGACACTGACTCAACTGTACAACTGTACAAGATCTTGGGTTAGTATCTGCAATGCATCAACACAGTGGTGTGAGCAAGGCAGATGACACACAGAATAGCAGGGGATGGATTGCACATCCCTTGTATCTGCCAATGCCTCTTCACTTAGGAGGTCTTTGAGTATGTACAAGGACAAATGTAAACAAACACAAACATTGCCTCTTAAGGAGGACTTCAGACAGGTGCCTGGCCAAGTAACAGGCCAGGTCTTCCAGACTATATGGAGTTAGGATATTATACCTCAATGCAAATGCTCTTAAGCAAAGCAAAGCAAGTTCTCAATAGAACTAAAGCAACTAATGTACCTAACTTGAAGAACAGTGTGGATTCTGGGGTTCTTTGGCCGTGATTAGTTGAAACAGCAGTGCCTTGATACTCCAGGAGGTGAATGGATGAGTATTGGAAGCTCACTCTTGCTCAATCATGCTCGAAAGTTCCACTGCCATGTGAGATATTCAATGGAACAATAGTGATTTCTTGCTCTACAGTTGTGAAATAGTGCTTGCAAATGCTTCAAAAATGTTTGTAGATGATGGACCAATGAACCCAGGCACGAATTCTTTGCAGATTTTCAGAAAAAATTCAGATGAAGAATTGAGTGTTTTTTGAAAGAAAATGAAATCCAGATCTGGTTTGTCAATAGTGGCTAGGGTTTTTCAGTCTGAAATATGCAATATATACTTTGATTAACAATGCCTAAGCTTGGTTAGTGGAATGGTAAATCACATTAGCTCAAATGAAGGTGTTTTGGTCATTTAGTGAAATTACTTAAGTTGCATGTGCATGGCATGCTACAGTGCGAAAATGGGCTTAGACATATCCAAAATGTAATTTCTGAACAATGGCAATTGGTAAAAAGTGTAGGAAATGGTTAATTTGAAAAGTCACTTTTTCACCTCCCCTTTTTTAATTCAATGCACTTGAAAAAAGGCCATTTTGATTGGATGATTTTTGGTGAATTGTGATGAAGGATTTTGATAAAGCATATCAAATGTGACTTGTAGCAAAAAACCTCACTCAATTTGGCCAAATGGTTTGGAAGATATGCCACTTTGAAGTTCAAAAATTCTTGAGAATGATTTGATCATAACTTGCCAACCACAAATGAGAAATGAGTGTTCTTGGACTTTTTGGAAAGGTGAGAGCAAGATCTTCAACTTTCATGTTGGACAAAATTTCATTTGAAGCTTGTATGATGATGTAAATTTGAGGAGAGAAACTTTCCATTTTTGGCAATTTCCAATTACAGGTCACCTGCTATTTTTGGCAATTTTTGGTCTGACTTTATTTTCTCCAATCTTGATCATTGAAATGTCAAATGAGACTTGTATGGACATGAATGAAGCCTTTCAAACCATCTCCCACCTTCAAATCCATAAAATCAGGCACAGTTGACCACAGTTGACCATAGTTAGGGTTTCTGGTAGACTGAACAATGACTGATGACTTCTGAGCACCCAATCCTTGACCAAAACACTTCAAAAGGGCCCCTAGGTCATGTGGACATGTTGGACCAACCCTAGGGCCTTGTCTCAATGGAAATTGCACTTGCTTGCTTGATTGACTGATCTCCTGACCAGTTTGACCTAATTTTGTCAGAGGACTTGCACTTGGGCAAAGGACAATGCAATGCTATGCTATGGACTATGTTATGTTAATGACCTAATATGAGAATGTATGTACAAATGGTAGGTTCAAATTTGAGGTGCTACAATATGTATGATGATTATGCTGTCAAAATGATCGCAAAGGATACAAAGGTGTCGTAGAAATTTGAATCATCGGTACAATCCTCAGTCAATCCACAACAAAGGGATACAACTGCCGGAGAACGGGGAGATCAACATCCCAAAGGCTCAAATTATCCGTGGAAGGAGGAGATCTGCTGAGGAAAGGAAATATTATCGAATTTGCAGGGAATTTTAGGTCAACACCATATCAAATGGGAGACAACTAAAAAGAGGATAAACACAAACAGTTGCTCATAAACCAGGAAGAATCTCTGACTGGGAGTGAGTCAGATGACTATTGGCGGAGAAACCAACGCGATCTACTGGGGAAATCGATCTTACTATGCTGAAGATTAAAAAAATCAACCCTGCTGAGGAACACACAAACCCTGGTGGGGACTGAATCAACCAAACTCGGCTGGGAAAAGTACAGAGGCTCCGCTGGGGATCAAACACTCCACAGGGGAACTGGATCAACAAACTCGGCTAAGGATACCCGAAGGGTTAACTGCTTGCGGAGCCCTTAGAGCTCCACACTTAAGACTTGCTATTTTTCGAAATGCTGTTGATATTGCTTTAAAACTGCCTCTGAAAAATTCTTGCTTTTATATCTCTAACAAAATGATTTTGATTGAAAAATTTAATTTTAAAAAATGATCATAATAAAATTTAAAACTATTTCGCTGAAATAAATAAGAGTAGAAACAATTGGATAAAAGCTCAACTTTATTTAATAAAATGGTAGTCTGTAAATGACAAGACTCCATAGATCTTTACAAAGTTGAAAATGGTAATTTACATGGAAAAGGGTTACATTAAATACAATTGACCACTAATCCTTCTACCATCTCTTGATGTCCGTTGTGCTTTTGACCGCCACTAGGGATAATGAATCACCATCAACCTTTGTGCTCAACAAAATTTTCTCCAATACTGGACGATCAGTAGCATGCAGTTACTTGCCATAATCCCTAATTTTTGCATAAATTGCCCCAAGGTGGGGTACTCAATTTATCGGGATAAATTTTTTGTTTTATGTCTCTAATTTTTTTCCTAGATTGCCCTTTCATGTTTTCATTCCACCGAGACGCTCCTTTTTTGCCTAAGTCGCCCTTTCGGGTTTTCAACTTAGCGAGTTGTTCTTTTCTTTTTAGGCGGAGTATTTCTTGACTGCATATGCGTTCACAGGACGAGTGAACTCTTCACCATCCATAGTTGTAAGAATCAAAGCACCGCCTGAACAGGATCTCTTAACAACATATGAGCCCTCATAATTAGGAGTCCATTTGCCCTAGAATCTGGTTTGAAAGATAAAATCTTCTTGAGCACAAGGTCACCTTATCTGAATACACGAGGTTTGGCCTTCTCATCAAAAGCTTTCCTCATCCTCTGCTGATATAACTGACCATGACACATGGCAGTTAATCTCTTCTCTTCTATCAAATTCAACTGATCAAACCTGGTCTGACACCATTCAGCCTCAGTCAACTTGGCTTCCATGAGCACACACAGCGAAGGAATCTCAACCTCTACGGGGAGCACTTCTTCCATACCATAAACAAGAGAGAGAAGGGTTGCCCCTGTTGAAATGCAGATGGATGTACGATACCCGTGCAAAGCAAATAAGAGCATCTCATGCCAATATTTATATGTGACAACCATCTTCTGAATAATCTTCTTTATGTTCTTGTTTGCAACTTCAACAACCCCATTCATCTTGGGTCTGTAGGGAGAAGAATTATGGTGTGCAATCTTGAAATCTTTGCAAAGAGCTTCCACCATATTATTGTTCACGTTTGAACCATTATGAGTAATGATCTTACTTGGCACACCATAACGGCATGTGATTTGATTCTTGATAAACCTCACAACAACTTGCTTGGTTACATTTGCATACGATGTCGCTTCAACCCATTTTGTGAAGTAGTCAATTGCTACCAAAATGAAACGATGTCCATTCGACACTTTGGGCTCGATCATCCCAATCATATCAATTCCCCACATGGAAAAGGGCCATGGGGTGGAAATAACATTGAACAGTGTCGGAGGAACATGAATCTTATCTGCATATATTTGACACTTGTGGCATTTCTTCACAAACTTGCAACAGTTAGATTCCATTGTCAGCCATTAGTAACCTTCTCGCAACATCTTCTTTGCCATTGCATGTCCATTGGAATGAGTACCAAAGGAACCTTCATGCACTTCAGTCATCAACAAGTCTGCTTCGTGTCTATCCACGCATCTGAGCAGAATCATGTCGGAGTTTCTCTTGTACAATACATCACCATTTAGGTAGAAATTGTCGGCTAATCTTCTCAAAGTCTTCTTATCTTTCAAAGATGCCCCAGGAAGTTAAATTTGACCTTGAAGGAAACATTTAATGTCATAATACCACAACTTTTCATCTTTGACCTCTTCAACAGCAAACACATGAGCTGGTCTATCAAGACGCATCACAGTCAAATTGGGAACCTCATTCCAATACTTCACCATAATCATTGAAGCCAACGTTGCAAGAGAATCTACCATCTGGTTCTCATCTCGAGGGATATGATGAAACTTAACCTTTGTAAAGAAAGTTGAAATCCTCTTCGCATAATCTCTATATGGTATCAAACCGGGTTGATTCGTCTCCCATTCACCTTTGATCTAATTTACAACCAAAGCGGAATCTCCGAAGACATCTAAATACTTGATTCCGAAATCAATGGCCTCTTCAAGCCCCATAATACAAGCTTCATACTCTACCATATTGTTTGTACACTTGAAAGGCAATCTAGCTGTAAATGGAAAATGCGTTCCTTGAGGAGTAATGATCATTGTCCCAATTCCATTTCCATATTGATTAACAGCTCCATAAAATACCATGCCCCAACGGGAACCAGGTTCTGGCCCTTCTTCAAACAATGGTTCATCAGAATCTTTCATTTTTAAGTACAAGATCTCTTCATAAGGAAAATCATACCGCACTAACTGGTAATCTTCAATTGGTTGGTGAGCCAAATGGTCAGCCAAGATACTACCTTTGATTTCTTTCTGAGATCGGTATTCAATATCATATTCTGATAATAACATCTGCCAACGGGAAATTCTCCCTGTTAAAGCAGGCTTCTCAAATATATACTTGATTGGATCCATTTGGATATCAACCAAGTGGTATGATTCAACATATATTGACGCAGACGCTTAGCATCCCAAGCCAATACGCAACAAGTTTTCTCAAGCATAGAATACCGAGTCGCATAGTCGGTGAACTTCTTACTGAGGTAGTAAATTGTAAATTCTTTCTTTCCAGTCTCATTTTGTTGGCTAAGAACGCCACCCATACTATCTTCAAGTACAGTCAAATACATTATCAGCGGTCTTCCTTCCACAAGCGGAGACAAAATCGGAGGCTCAAGCAAATATTCCTTGATACTGTCAAAAGCTTTCTGGCAGTCTTCGGTCCAATCACAAGACTGATCTTTCCGAAGAAGCTTGAATATAGGCACACATGTGGCAGTCATGTATGAAATGAATCTGGAAATATAATTCAAGCGACCAAGAAAACCTCTTACTTGCTTCTCAATTTTGGGTGCAGGCATCTCTTGTATTGCGTTGACCTTGGCAGGATCAAGTTCAATACCCTTCTCGCTGACAATAAAGCCCAATAACATACCAGAATGAACACCAAAAGTACACTTATTGGGATTAGAGTGGAGTTTAGACTTCCTCAAACATTGAAATAGCTTCAACAAATGCTCAACATGTTCCTCTTCATCAATTGATTTAGCAATCATGTCATCGACATAAACTTTAATCTCTTTATGCATCATATCATGAAAAAGAGTAGTCATTGCTCTTTGGTAAGTTGCATCAGCATTCTTTAAACCGAAAGGCATCACTCTATAACAGAATGTTCCCCAAGGTGTAATGAATGTGGTCTTCTCCGTATCTTCGGGTGCCATCTTGATCTAATTATATCCGGAAAATCCATCCATAAACGAAAAAAACTTTGAATTTAGCAGTATTGTCTACCAACATATCAAGGTGTGGCAAAGGGAAATCATATTTCGAACTGGCTTTATTCAAATCTCTATAATCAACACACATGCGGACTTTTCCATCTTTCTCCGGCACAGGCACAATATTGGTCGCCCATTACGGATGCTCAGCGGTCACAAGGAAACCAACATCAACTTGCTTATGCACTTCCTCTTTAGTCTTCACTGCCATATCAGGATGCGTTCTCCTTAACTTCTGCTTGAGTGGCAGGCATTCTGGCTTCAACCACAATATATGCTCCACAATCTCAGAATCCAAACCAGGCATGTCTTGATAGGACCAAGCAAACACATCTGAATATTCTCGAAGAAGATCAACCAACCCCTTCTTAACATCTGGACACAGTCGAGACCCGCTCTTGACTTCCTTCACATCATCCTCGGAACCCAAGTTGACTAACTCATTCTGCTCTTCGAACGGATGAATGGTATTTTCATCATGCTCAAGAAGACGAGATAATTCATCACTCACTTCTTCATCACTTTCCTCCTCGGCCTCAAACACAGGGAATTCAAAATTTGGAGAAGGAGAAGGATCATTGTATTCAATGGGGTTAGAAACCAACCTGCATAATGATTTGATATTTTGATTTTAGAGAAGTGAATTTGTGACCAAATATTATGTAGATGGACAATTATATTGTTTTTTTTATGTTTTTTTTGTGATTGCCATTTTCAGAATAAAGCAAAAATTAAAAACAAAACATCATAGATATGGATGAATAGAATTAATTTTATTAATGATCAAATTTCAAAATGCCCAAACAATGTTCACTCCTCCCTTAGGCACAGGAGAAGGATTTTTAAAACATATAAAAGCAATTACTTAGATCGATGCAAAATAACAGGAACATCAACAGCAGTCCAATTATTGCAAGCCTTTCCATGCGTCACAAAATTGGTGCAGTTTTCCTCTTCGTCATCTTCTAGCATAGTAGCTAAGTGTTGTTCATTGCCATGAATGAACCCTCCGCTACGGAAGCTAAGTTGCATATCCTCAGACCTTGCAGTTAATGAACCTTGCTGAAAGCCCATACCGGTTCTACCTTTGTTGTCGGAGACCTCTACCATGCGCCCCCACTTGACCAACATTGCCTTCTTCAACAATCTTCCTTGCATCTTTCAATGAGGACATAGGTGCCCCAACTCTCCTTTCAACGGTAATAGATAAGGCTGGGAACGGAGTTCCAACCTCATCCTCGGCTTCAACATAAGAGAAGGATGACAGGTGTCTAACCAACAATGCCTTCTCCCCGCCAACAATTACAAGCTTTCCATTCTTCACAAATTTTAGCTTCTTATGCAACATGGAGGTAACAGCTCCCGCCTCATGGATCCATGGCCTTCCCAATAGACAACTGTAGGTCGGGTGGATATTCATTACTTGAAAAGTAATCTGAAAATCACTCAGACCTATCTTCACTAGAAGGTCCACTTCACCAATAAATGTTTTACGTGAACCATCAAAAGCTTTGACGATTACACCGATATACCTCATGGGTGCTCCTTGATATGACAACTTTGACAGAGTTGACTTCGGAAGCACATTCAGTGACAACCCGGTGTCAACAAGCACATTAGACAAAGCATCATCTTTGCAATTCATAGAGATATGAAAAGCCAAGTTATGATTTCTACCCTCCTCATGGAGTTCTTCATCACAGAAACTGAGATTGTTGCAGGAAGTGATGTTAGCAACAATATGATCAAATTGATCCACCGTAACATCATGTTCCATAAATGCTTGCTCAAGAACTCTTTGCAGTGCTTCTCTGTGTGCTTCTGAATTCATAAGCAGAGATAGTACTAAAAATTTTGAAGGGGTTTGGAGCAGCTGCTCCACCATATTAAACTCACTCTTTTTTATCAGACGAAGTACCTCATCATCATCATTAGTCTTCAAATTGCTAGATTCACCAGACTTACACTTTGAAGCACTAACCGGATCCACAACAGGCACTTCCACCTCTTTACTGACAGATGATTCTTCTTTGTCTTTTGGGAACACTGGCCCAAACACTCGACCACTTCGGGTCACCTTAGTAACATCAGCAATACTTACTACAGAACTGGTCGTAGGCAATGGGACTTCTTGACCGTCCTTCATCGTTGTCGCATTGTATTGATACGGAACAACTTTATCGGATGAGTACGGGACTGGACTCGCTAACCGTATGACCAACGGCGATACCGATTTGTTGCTGACATTGTTACTGTTACTACTGTCGTATTGAATCACCACTCTCTCGGGATTCTTGAAAACGGGCACTATGACATTCACATCATCATCTATGTGATGGGATTGAACAATTTGAATCATGCCTTCATCCATCAATCGCTGGATGTCCCTTTTCACAACCTTACAACCTCTCGGGTTGACACTGCAGATAGCATAACCGTCATGGTCGTGCTCACAATCACTTACCATACAAATGTCCTTGTGCATCGTCACCAAGGACCTCCGGATGAAACGAACTTCAAACACTTTAAACTTACCAGGACAACCGTCCACCATATTAACAGAAGGATTCCCATGAGCGGGCAATGAATTTGCTTTCACGTTTGGCGCACGTTCTTTGAAGGACACCATTCCACTCTTTATCAGTTTATGGACCTCATACTTGAGCGGATAGCAATTCTCTATGTCATGTCCGGGTTCTCCTTGGTGAAAATCACAACGGAGTTCCGACTTGTACCACCATGGAAGTGGTTCTAGAATTTGTGGCAGGTTTCTCAGTTGGAGTAGGTTCTTGAGAACCAAAGATGGGTAAAGCTCTGCATAAGTCATAGGAATCGGGTCAAAAGAGACCTTCTTCCTCTCAAAGTTTTGTTGATGATGATTGTTGGTATTGTTGTTGTTGTAGGTGTTTGTTCGTTGTTGTTGTTGTTGTTGTTGTTGTTGTTGAATTTGTACTGATTGATTATTCGAAAATATAGGAATGACTGAGGATACTTGATGATGGTGTTGACGGGGTGGTTGATTCCTTCTGATATGAGGCCTCCTCTGCCTCCCACTAGAAATTGCATTAGCTTCACTATCTTTCTTCTTCCCAAATCTACTTCCATATCTCTTACTTGATGATGCTTCCTCCTTTGACAAACGTCCTTCACAAACACCTTCTTCAAGCCTCATCCCCATATTTTCCATTTCGGTAAAGTCACTAGGGGCACTGGAAATCATACGTTAATAATAAAATGAACTCAGGGTCTTCAAAAATATTTTTGTCATTTCCTTCTCCTCTAAAGGAGGAGTGATCTGAGCAGCCAATTCTCTCCACCTCTACGCGTATTATTTGAATGTCTCTTTATCCTTATGAGACATAGACCTCAGCTGATCTCTATCAGGCGCCATATCCACGTTGTACTTATATTGTTTGACAAAAGCCTCTCCCAAGTCATTGAAAGTGTGAATGCTTGCACTGTCCAACCCCATATACCAACGGAGCGCAGCACCGGTCAAACTGTCTTGGAAGTAGTGTATCAACAGTTGATCGTTGTCAGTTTGGGTAGACATCTTGCGGGCATACATCACTAGATGACTGAACGGACATGTGTTCCCTTTGTATTTTTCAAAGTCAGGCACTTTGAATTTCATCGGAATCTTCACATTCGGCACCAGACATAACTCAACAGCACTTTTCCCAAACAAGTCCTTACCTCTCAACGTCTTCAATTCCTTGCGCAGCTCAAGAAACCGATCCTTCATCTCGTCCATTTTCTCGTAAACATCCGGACCCTCAGACGGCTCTGAATGATAAATGGTGTCCTCTACACGAGGTAAAGTGTGCACAACAGGAGGAACCAAGAATCATCCATTTTGTTTTTGACAGTGCGTTAACTTACTTGAAGGAATCAAGAATCATCCTCAATTTTTGACATGTTTCTCCTATGAGACTGACTGAAATACAATTTAGAATATAAAAGTCCAATGTAAAAAATAAAATTAGTTATGAAGAAATTGAAAAATGACAGAAAGTACATGTAATATTGCAATGTTTGGTTTGAAATGTGAGAGAGTACATTTCTAGTTAGAGTATGATATATATTTACTGCTAAAGTTGGTTCATATATTATGGATGATGTGGATGTAAATTTATAGGCAAATAATATGTTTGTTTGTGAACAGTCGCATCGGGTAGGGTTAGGCATGAGAGAATAATTGCAATGGAGGGAAAATGCTAAGTTGCATGTAACCCTAAACAATTGTGTATCTAAGTGCTTGGAAAAGGAACAAAGATGAAGCGGGGAAATGAAAAATCAGAGATATCACGTCTCCTAACCTCTTTATTTATTTAATATACATAGCAATACATTAAAATATGAAAATATAGCTTTGAATGACACATGCATGGGAAAAAGTTGAAAATGCTGACACATACAAATGTAGTATTCTGGCATGCAAGAAACATTAATGCAGGAATTGAAATATTAATTTCAAACTTTTTTCATTAGTACGCATGAGTAAATGTCTTTTGTAACATGGGTAATGGCATAACCTGCACACTTTTCGAAGATATTAACATAATACCATCAGTCGTAAACGTAAAGTAATATATTGTGTTTCAAATATAAAATAAGTTCATTTACGTTACATTTCTTTGTTAAAAAACTTAGACAATAATATTCATTTAAAGTTAGAAACATGCTTAGTAAACCAGAAACAATACAATATGTGCTGGAATGTAATATATCTAATAAATAGGTGGAAATTATACAAATTACATAGTCTGACCATAATTCCTAATGAAATTCCTAATCGAAATAATACAAATTAGGTAGAAATTTGTTCGACAATAAAATTGGATACAGATTCATAATTTGGGACTGTGATATTTACAACATCACCATCAGAAAATGAATTTGAAATGAAAAAATATTCCCAATCGTCAGTGATTTGGCCCTTGCAATATAATGGAAGTGTCATTTCTGACGTCCCATAGTTCCACAAACCATTGCGGGAGCATCTATAAAATCAATTGAAACAAAATAATATGAGTGTTATTGAAGAATTAGAATGATGGTTGTAACAAAATACATGAAGTTTCATAAATTATTTACTAGAGTCCTCACACCATTGATGTTAGTATAACCTGATAATACAATATCAAATGAAATATTGTTGGGATCCTTGAAATGCATACTATAGTGTGTTGGAAAATCAAGAAACGACAAAATCATGTAACTGATCAATAACCAAAAGAAACATGTTGTCGCCAAAATACCATAAGCACACTTCATGATAATTAAATGGAAAATTATAAGTTCTTTGTATATCAGCCCAACCACTTGTCAGTAATGGATCATGTAGACTTCCATTCCATTCTAAAATGAACTCATGATAATTGTCATACATCATCCACTGTAAGTTTAAGGTAGATGAAAATCGGTTAACAAATGTCGGATCTACTTCTGCATATGGCTAAAGTGAAATATAATAACAACTAAAAATTTAATTGTTTAGAAGAAAACAAAAGTAGAAAATATGAAGAAGCACTTACTATATTTTGAATACAAACTGTACAGAATGCACCAATCTTCTTCTTGTGACCCAATATATCCATCAAAGACCCCTCCATCCTCCTCATGTTTTATGAATAACACATTGCAGCACAACCATATATATATATATATATATATATATATATATATATAATATATATATATATATATTATATATATATATATATATATATATATATATATATATATATATATATATATATATATATATATATATATATATATATATATATATATATATGGCTTGTTATTTATTATTATTTGTAGTATAAAGATATATATATATATATATATATCTTTATATTAAAAATAATAATAAATAATAAGCCATATATATAAATATATATATATATATATATATATATATATATATATATATATATATATATATATATATATATATATATATATATATATATATATATATATATATATATATATATATATATATGGCTTGTTATTTATTATTATTTGTAGTATAAAGATATGTGACTACATAAGAAACAAAAATATAAGTGGGCCATTACATAAATTAGTTGTGGACCATATAATTCTGGTTTTTGAAAACTCTAACATTGTGAGTGACAAAACAAAGTAATTAATTCATGATGATGAAGGTAATAGTTGGAAAATTCATACAACTAATGTAAGAAGTGAATTTTGGTGTATGAGTTTAGAGTACATAATACAAACATGATATATATTACATATCAGAAACTTGTTATATAAAGTTTACTATTGAAATAAGAGATATCAATAGGGTAGAAGTTAAGCTTGGTAGTAAGATTCGTAGGCATTGGGAGGGACTGCAACATCACATAACAACTTATTTCTTCTCCATATTCACTTGTTTGCGACATAACCTAGTTGAAGAATGTTCTCCTTCAGAAAGTTCTTTAATAGTGGTTGACTCACTCGAACCATGAAGTGCACCCCTTTTACCAAAGCTGACAGGAGTAACTGGCTTTTGTTTTTCACGAGTTTCAAAGACCTAACCGAAATACAACATAAAACAAATATATATATATATATATATATATATATATATATATATATATATATATATATATATATATATATATATATATATATATAATGGCGGAACTGAGGGGGCGTGGGAAGGTCACGGCCACCTCTCAACTTTTTTATTCTTTTTTAATTCATATATATTAAATTACTAAAACATCCTTATTTTAAATTAAAATTTATTTTTCTTTTTTCTTTTTCATTCAAAGTTAGGTTAAAATACAGATAAGGTAAAAAGCTCCTACCTTTCCTTTCTTTCTCATATGGGTTTGATACCAACACCGAAATCGGAACAGATTAAAATGATCGGCATCTAACGGGTAAAAAACTTTATTCATTCTTCTTTTATAAAAAGTAACAAATTAAAGTGATTGCTTGATTTGTATTTTTGAGATTTTTAGGGTTCTTCTTTCTTGATGTGTTAAAATAATCTATATGAGGTTTATTAAGCCAATTCATAACACTGTAATTTACAAATATAGTTATACACTGTAATAAGGTTTATTTAATCATTGTTGCTGCTAATTTCTAATAGTGAAGTTATCGGTATTTGAAAACGGATTAAAGTTGATTAATTAAGTTTATTAATTTTTTTCTTATTTAATTTTTATGTTCTCTAAATTGATTTTTGGATCTGATATGATATTATAGGAAGAGTAAAGATGAATAATAGGAAAATTGATTCTTTTTTCAAAAGGAAAGCATGTGAAATTGAAAGAGAAGAGAGAGATGAAGAAATTATAATCCCGACATTCGAATCTGAAACAGTTCTTGAGAATCCAACAATTGAAGAGCATCATGGTTTTGAAAATTCTTTGGAAGGCGATCCTGGAAAGCGTCCTCCGATTTGGCAATATCCATCAAATCAAGTGGATGCAATACGAAGAACTTATCTAAAATGGGGTCCATATCAAATTCATTTAGAAAACTATCCTTTGTCCGGTAACGAGGATCATCCGAGAAGGTTTCAACATACTTGGTTTAACATATTTCCATCATAGTTAGAATATCCACCATCTGAAGATGCCGCATATTGCTTACCATGTTACCTTTTTAGCAAAAAATTAAGTGGACGTCCCAGACCACTTGTCTTTATTTCTATGGGTTTTAGAAATTGGAAGAAAGTTAGGAATGGAAAACATTGTTCCTTTCTTAAACACATAGGGAAGGATCCTTGCTCACCACACAACAATGCAATGAAAGCTTGTCAAGACTTGTTGAATCAAGATGGTCATATTAGAAATGTTATTCAAGTGCAAAGTTCAAGTCAAAGAATGAATAATCGGTTACGACTCAAGACTTCAATTGACATTGTTCATTGGTTAACACTACAAGCTTGTGCTTTTAGGGGTCACGACAAAAGTAGCAAATCAAGAAATCAAGGTAACTTTCTTGAGTTATTGAAACTTTTAGCATCCTACAATGATGAGTTGAAAAAGTTGTGTTGGAAAATGCTCCACAAAATTGCAAGTATACTTCACATCAAATTCAAAACGAGCTCTTGCAAATTCTTTCTAGTAGGGTGAAAAAGAGTATTCGTGAGGAAATTGGTGATTCCAAATTTTGTATCGTTGTTGATGAAGCTCGTGATGAGTCAAAAAAGGAACAAATGGCTCTTGTATTAAGATTTGTTGATAAAGTTGGTTTAATACAAGAGATATTTTTTGATGTGGCACATGTTAAAGACACCATATCTTTAACTCTTAAGGAAGCAATATGTGATATACTTTCTCGACATAACCTTGATGTTTCTAACATTCGTGGCTAAGGGTATGATGGTGCTAGCAATATGAGAGGAGAATGGAATGGTTTACAAGCCCTTTTTATGAAGGATTGTCCTTATGCATACTATGTTCATTGTTTTGCTCATCGATTACAACTTGCATTAGTTACATCATCAAGAGAAGTCAAACTTGTTCATAAATTTTTGAGAAGCTGATCTTTGTTGTGAATGTTGTTTGTTCTTCTACAAAGCGTCATGATGAGTTACAAGCTACCCAATTAGAAGAAATTGCTTATTTGTTAGAGATTGATGAGATTGTAACTGGTAAAGGTGCAAATCAAGTTGGTACATTGAAACGAGCTGGAGATACTCGTTGGGGATCACATTACGATTCAATTTCTAGCTTGATAAACATGTACGAAGCAACTTGTTTAGTTTTAAAAAAAAATTGCAAAAGATAGAGGGAGTTATGCTACACGTGGGGATGTAGATAGTTGTTACAATTACTTGAAGGCATTTGATTTTATATTTATTTTGCACTTGATGAAAGAAATCATGGGAATAACAGATATGCTTTGTCAAGCCTTACAAAAAAAATCAAGATGTAGTTAATGCTATGAACTTGGTTCGTTCAACAAAACATCTTATTCAAGGTTTGAGAGAAAATGGTTGGGATATATTGTTTACTAAAATGGTATCTTTTTGTGAAAAGCATGGTATTGAGATTCCTGATCTTAATGATGTTCATTCAACAACAAGATTTGGACGCTCCCGTCTTGAAGAGAATCAAGTCATAATTCAACATTACTTTAAAGTTGAAATCTTTTTCACTACCATTGACAAACAATTACAAGAGTTGAATAGCAGATTCAGTGAGCAGACAATGGATTTATTAACTCTTTCTTGTTCTTTATCTCCTAAGGATGGATATAAAGCTTTTAGCATTGATACTATTTATTCTTTAGTTGAAAAATATTATCTTATGGATTTTAGTGATCAAGAGAAGAATAATTTGCAATTTCAACTCCAACATTTTCTATTTGTTGCTCGTCAAGCATCAAACTTGAATAATTTATCAACTATTCAAGAACTATGTTCATGTTTAGTTGCATCTGGACAGGTTGAAACTTACTTCTTGATTGATAGACTACTTCGTCTTATCATGACTCTTCCCGTTTCTACGGCCACAACTGAGAGATCTTTTTCAGCAATGAAAATTATTAAGACTAAGTTGAGAAACAAGATGGATGATGGGTTTCTTGGAGATAGCATGACAGTATATATTGAAAGGGAGATTAGTGCAAGCATTAGTTCGGAGTCAATTATTGACGATTTCAAGTCACTCGGAACGCATAAAACATTACTTTAAGGTAGTTTTAAGTCATGTAATTTAAATTTTTAGTAATTAACTTTGTATTTATTTTAACTTTAATGTTTTATTTAAAATATTATTTACATTTTATTTATAATCTTTATTTTACGTTAGCGGCCATCCCAAATTTTTTTATCTGGCTCAGCCACTATATATATATATATATATATATATATATATATATATATATATATATATATATATATATATATATATATATATATATATATATATATATATATATATATATATATATATATATATATATATATATATATATATATATATATATTAGGAACTGGTGGTAATGGTTATGGATTCAGTTTAAAGGTAATTTATAATTTCTGTAGCATTAAACATAATTTTATAGTACAATTGATAATGGTTTGATCATAAACTTGTCTAGATTATCACAATACAACATGACATAAAATTGAAGGTATTTGTAATGCTTATTATGATGATATCCCATTGTTCAGCAAGTGTTGCCTCATCCCCACTCTCCTTAATCTAGTTGTATAAGGATCATAAGGTAATAGTGAGTTACATGTCACATGGGATGAAACAAAATATTAAAAAAGATAATTTAATTGAAAGTTAATTATTAAATACCTGCAGAATTTGGTCATCATGAACTTCAGTGGAAGTAGGGTTCTGTCAGAAAGGGAGGAGAATTATGTTGCAATAATATACATGTATACATTTAGACACACAATAAGCATGAGTTTGTGAAATACCTTACAAACCTCCCATTGAGAAAATAATGTATTAATTGTGTCTTGATCATGGCTAATAGACATGACACTTGCATTACCCTATCTGGATTGCCATTTGACTTTGAAGGCATGTTTTATACCAAGAAATTTATCAAGGACCAATGGAAATTCTAGTGGATCCTCAACACTAGCCTATATAAAAAGACAAAAGTGTAAATTAAAAACTAAAACTTTGATGTCAGGAGAGTTTAAATGAAAAAATATATAGGATCAGATCTTAAGCATTGCTTGACGGAGTTAAGCAGTCGAAATTTCCAACAATTCAGAACACTCTTTATCCTAGAACACGAAAATGGCCTTACAACCATCATCGACAACTTCAATTTTGTACCTATATATGTTTCATTAATGTTAGCACTGCATTACACAATTTAGAGTTTATATTTTACTTAACTCATACCTATAAATCTCGGTTTCAGTTTTATGACCACTTTTGCATACATAGGATGGACAATTTCTTTTAGCAACCCTCAGACAATTGTAGCATGTAAGGTAATACCAACCTTTTCTAGATGATTTCAGTTTATAAGTAGTAGCAACGGTTACACACCATGTTAACTGCAACATATATCCGGTTTAATGGTTTTAAGCCATCTTACAATATATAAACAATTAAAAAAATCATAAACATACTTACTTCTGAAAGCTTAGTAATATCACTCAGACAAAAAGGCGTAGCACGAGAAACGAACTTATCATAACCAGTCATTTCAGAACGATAAGAGTTTTGTTACCGCGTATTAGAATGTGAACTCATAAGTTGACTTGAAGTTTCAACTTGGGATTCCTTAGGTAGCCTATATTAAAAAAAATGAGTTGTCATAGAAATAACAGAAATGGTTGGTATACATTTTAAAGTTAATAATATTACCCAACAATACCTTTTTTTAAATTCAAGAGTGTCTTTCAGTTCATTGTTGATGTACAGATTGGTGATATTTTATGTATTCGACACAGATAGAGGATACTTTCCTTAATGAGTAAATATAGATTCCAATGAAAGAGCCTACAAAGTTATTTTTAACAGGTAATAAGGAGAAAACATATAAATCTATGCAAAGTACCTTCCTCTTTTATTTTTGCACACTATAATAATACAATTGTAGGGCCAAGATCCTTCTTCTATTGGTTGTAGTTAATGAATTTCACGGTATATGACTCCCATAGTGTACAATTCAAAGTGTTATTCCTATCATTGTTTCCATGAAAATATGTTTAATAAAATATAACACATAATGTTGTAATAGTGTTGAACAGCTTAATAAGATGAACAATAAAATTAACCCAAGTCTTTTAAGATCTGGTTGAGTTGTCGTTTCTTGCTGCCAATATTAAGTTGGGTATAGCCAATGTCCTCGACCATTCCAATAACATCTAAAATGAAGAAGGTGTTAGATATATATAAATGAAATTACAAAATAAGTATAAATACATTATGCGAGTGTTGTATTGATAACATATAACCTATTAAAAAGTCTTTCTTCCATTTTTCAGAGATAATGTTAGCAAAAGGTTTGAAAGTAAGATTTTTTTCAGGAATTTGATGTTTGCTTAAATCAGTCATAGACGTTCCAGTAGTAAACTTGATGATAAACTTATGTTCAGAAGTTTTGAACATGATATCATTTGATTGAGGGTGAAAATATGTAACGATGTATGTTTTGTCAATTCCTAAAACTGAATCAAAAGATGCCTTAAACAGTGGAGCTATTACAACATGAATATTTATTTTTCACTTATGGAACAAAGCACTTCTTTTTCTTTTGAATATGAGGACACGTGTTCGACCTATGGAGCAAGCATATAATTTTTTTTTTCTTTTACAAAAACGGCCAAAAAGTTAGAGAATACTAACATCTACCCATAATGTTAGTTATCAAATATGAATAGCTACGAACCTCTGCGAACTTGTGCTATCCAAATTCTAATAAATAAAATGCTTTTTTTAAATATAATTAATTAATTTTTTGTATGGATCTTAAAAGTAACCATTTTTTTAACCTTTTCAATTCTATTTATTTTTCAAATATTAATTTTAAAAAATACTTAGTATTCATAATTAAATAACTAGAGGTTTATATAATGCGATTAATCCATTTCTTAATTTTAAATATTAATTTTAAATAATACTTACTATTCATAATTAAAAAATTAGAGGTTTATTATGCAATTAATTCATTTATTATTAAAAATTTATGATAAAATATAACATTATTATTTGCCATTTATCTTTTTATAAAAAAATATATTCTTAAATTTTATTTTATAGTAATATATTAAAATTGTAGCAATATTAATATTAATTTTAATTAAGTCATTCTGATTATATAGATAATAAATTTAATTAATTAATTTAAAATATTTTTGAATAACGTGATTTGAGTTAGTGTAATCTAACATGTTTTATAAGTTTTTTAGTTAGTTTCATGTTTTTCGTGATACTATATCAAATCTAATAAATTTTAAAGGCCATTGTCTCAAAACAACTTTGTTTTAAGAACACAATTTTTTAAAATTTTAAATAAAAAAATCAATTGTGTTATCCAAAAAAACATTTAGATAAATCAAAATTAAAAACTAAAGATCAAAAAAAGCATAGAAGAAAAAATATACATAATAAATAAATATAACTAAAAAATGAATACACGTTCTTTGATCTTTGACTTTTACAAATGAAGACATAGTGAAAAATGTTAGTGTAGAAGCATTTGAGTGAGAAAGGAATGAGAGATAAAAGTAATTGTATTAGAAAAAAATTAAAATTGAATTACATTATACATGTATATATACAAATAGTTTGCACTCCAAGTAACTAACATAACAAACTAACTAACTTGTTAACCAAGTAACTAACTAATATGGATTATATCACAACATACCCCTTTATAATCTAAGTTGTCAAACACAAACTAATCATAATCGATCTGAATTATTTCTAATTTCTTTCTCAAAGTCAATAATTTGTCGATCTTCAATCTTTTGGTGAAAATGTCGGTCAACTGTGTTTCACTCGAGCAATGTCTCACTTCAAATTCACCTTGATTTACCTTCTCACTTAGGAAGTGAAATTTAGCCTTAATATGCTTACTCATTCCATAAAGAACTATATTATTTGCAAGATTAATGATTGACTTGTTGGTCGATCTAAAACTCTAGAGGTTTCTTCACTTCGATCTCCATTTCATCCGGCACATATCTGATCTAGCTTTGCTTGACACACATCATAGGATCTCGCTATATACTCAGTCTCACATGATGATAATGCCACCACAGGTTGCTTTCTCGAGAACCATGAGATTGAGACACCAAATAATTGAAAGAAATAACCTATTGTGCTTCTTCGATCTTCCTTATCTCCACACCAATCAGCATCTGAATACCAATTAATCCTAGCTTCTTTTCTTTTAGACTCTTGTGGAAAAAGGATTCCATTATTTATTGATCCTTTCAGGTTTCTCAGGATTCTTCTTTCAGCCTTCATGTGTGATACCTTTGGTTCATCCATGTATCAGTTTATCAATCCGACTAAGAAACCTATACTAGGTCAGCTATTGCATACATAGCTCAGAGATCTTAAGTGACATCGACCTTGTTCTCCTTTATATACTTCTCCAATTTCAGATTTGGTTCGACATGTGAGGATGTAGAATTCGAATCATCCATCCTGAATCTCTTGAGTATTTCTTTAACATACTTTTTTTGATGCAATACAATACATTGCTTGGTAATTTGAAATTCCATGCCTAAGAAATATGACAAGTTTCCCAGGTTCGACATTTCAAATTCCCTATTCATCAGCTCTTTGAACTTCGACAAGTTCTCCATGCTATTTCTAGTTACTAGTAAGTCATCGTCATATAAGAAGATGATGGTTATATATTATACCATGGCCTATACATAGACACCATACTCAGACCTGCATTTGATGAATCCCAATTCGACTAAGTATGATTCGATTGTCTTGTTCCATGCCCTAAGTGTATGTCTAAGACCATAAAGGGTTTTGTGCAACTTGTACAATTTCCTTCATTCCTCGTGTATAAAAAACCCAGGAGGTTGTGTGAAATACACGACTTCATCTAGGGGACCATTCAAAAATGTTAATTTCACATCAAAGTGAAATGCCGACTAACCTTGCTTCCATGCCAAGGCTACCACCAATATGTCAGCCTCCAATCTTGCTATTGATGCATATACTTTAGAGTAGTTGGGTCCTTCTCTCTAAAGAAATCCTCGAGCTACTAATCTTACCTTATATCTTGCAATCGATCCATCAGGATTGTGCTTCAGCTTGAATACCCACTTTACTTCGATAACTTTTATGGGTTTTAGCAATTCGACCAGCTCCCATGTATTATTTCTTTCAATCGATTGTAACTCTTCGACCATAGATGACTTCCATGTTTATTCTTTAAGGCCCCACTATAGTTGGTTGGTTCAACACATGCAAGTAAAGTGAAATGAACCAATTCTCCATCTGGTGTAACTTCATCATCACCAACCACTTCATAATCTTGTAGCCTTGTTGGAAGAACTCTAGTTCTTTGAGATATTTGGCTAGTGCTAGGTACACCCTCTCTATTGTCTGCTTTGAATTCGAGTGTGTCTAGAATGTCAGTAACTGGAATTTCTTCATGCTCACTACTTTCTTCATCAATGCCATAGCTCATTAATGGCTTATTAGTTGCATCACATGAATTCCAATCTCAGGAAGAGTTCTCGTCAATCATAATTGCTAGACTCATCACGATCTTATCATTAGATGGATTGAATGGTTTGTATGCTCTAGTCTTGTGATATCCTACCAGAATCATAGTTTCACTTTTATCATCAAGCTTCCTTCTTCTTGCATCAAACACATGCTTGTAGCAAATAGAGATAAACACCTTTAGATGACTAACTGATGGTCATTTACCACTCTATACTTCTTCAGGAACCTTGTTCTTCAGTATCTTGGTAGGGCATATGTTCAGAATATAAACAGCAATGGTGACCGCTTCATCTCATAAGGATTTTGGCAAGTTCTTTTGCTTTAACATGCATCTAGACATATCCAATATGGTCTTGTTTATTCTTTATGTTATTCCATTATGTTGAAACGTGTAAGGAACAGTTACCTCATAATTAATAAAATTTTCTACACATAACTCCTCAAATATCTTGGATGTGTATTCACCACGACCATTTGTACGCAAAACCTTGATCTTCTTTTTTACTCTGGTTTTCGACAAGCATTTTGAATCTCTGAAAAATTGCAAATACTTCATCTTTACGCCTGATCACATAGATCCAAAGCTTTCGATATACTCATCGACAAATGAGACAAAATACATGTTTACACCAATGGTATGATCCTCAAATGTGCCACATACATCTAAATGTACTACTTCTAGTATGCAGGAGGATCTCATTGGCATAGTCGAAACGAAATACTTTTTGGATTGCTTCCCTACTAAGCAACCTTCATAGAGTTTTTTGGGCATCACAAGACTTGGTATACCAATTACCATATCTTGAGTAATAAGTTAATTGAGTGACCTAAAATTCAAATGGCCAAACCTAAAATGCCACAACAAACTATGGTTGTGGTCAACAACTGTTTTTAGGCATTGTACCGCAGTCGAACTGATCATGGTAGTAAATGCCTTATTCTTAGACATATGAGATTTTAAGACCAAGTTATTGTGGGTGTCGAACAATTATAAGGAACCATCTTTCATAACCACTGAGAAACCTTTTTCGACCAGTTGTACAACACTTAGGAGGTTGCACTTTATGCCTGGTACATATAGTACATCTTTGATCATAGATTTTGCTTCATTACTCCTTTGAATAACTATGTTTCTAGTGCCTTCTTCTTGCAACGAGCTATTGTCTTCAAGCCTTACCTTGATCTTCTTCGACTCGTCAAAATTTACTAACCACACTCTTTGATCAATCATGTGATTTGAGCAACCTGTGTCGAGAAACCAGGTCTTAAATTCGACATGCTCATTGGCAACTGCAACCATAAGCACCATACTATCATAATCATATGAATCTTGACGTTCTAGGTTTTCTCCTTCATCATCCTTGCCTTTTATCGCTCCCTTGTCTTTCCTGTACCAACAATTCTTGGCTAAGTGACCTCACTTTTCACAGTTATAGCACTGACACTTTTCTTCTCCTATTTTCCTTTCTAATATACGATTCCTTCTCCTATTTTCAAGGATTCATAAGCCATATCATCAACCCCACACTTTTGAGGATTCGCCCAAGAATTCTTGCTTTGAGTCTTATCTTCTTTGCCCTTTGTAACACCTCAAAATTTGCCCTCCTCTCTTGGGACTAGCTTAACATATTGCATAACATTTTTTAGGTCATTAGGCATTGCATCTTGCATATCATGTGGTTACATTGTGCAAATCATCCCTCAAAAGTCTTGGTCGGAAGATAAGGGACTAATGTGCAAGCTAGGGTTTCATTGATTGAATGGACTGATCACTAGCCATCTGAGGATTGGGCTATGAATTAGGGTTTGTGATTCTCAAGGAGATTGGTCTTGATCTTGGGTGGAATGATACATCATCATCATCAGGGTCTTGTTATCATCCAGAAGATTCAAGAGATTGATCAGATACCTTGAGATTAGGGTTTTGACCACTGGTCAACCCTAATCAGTTGCATTGGGCCAATCAGGGCATGGCAAGGAGATGGGGTCTATGATGGATGTGGGGATCATAACATGATTATATTGTGCTTATGGAAGCTAGGGTTTCACCCTTTAGCCATTTCATCAGAGAATTGGGGCTCAATTTGATCAGTGCATTGCCAAATTCATCTATCAGTTGAAAAAGTCAACTGTGGTCAACTGTGCTTGATATTAGGGATTTGGAGGTGGGAAAGAGTTGGATACACTTCATTCATGTTGAAATAAGTTTCATTTGACATGTCAAAGCTCAAGAATGGAGAAAATAAAGTCAGGACAAAAATTGCCAAAAATAGAAAGTGACTTGTAATGGAAGTTTCCAAAAATGGAAAGTTTTTACCACAAAATTACGTGTCCAAAAAAGCTTCAAATGAAAATTTGTCCAACATGAAAGTTGTAGATCTTGCTCTCACCTTTCCAAATAGTCAAAGAACTTGAAATTCCCATGTATGGTTGACAAGTTATGGTCCATTCATTTTCCAAAAATGCCTAAAATCAAAGTGGCATAACTTTCACATGGAATGTCCAATTTGGGTGATCTTTTTGTGAGCAAATCCCATTTCACATGTACTTTCATAATGTGTGATCACATTTCATCAAAAATGGCCATGGCAAAAAGTCATTTTTCAAGTGTTCAAATTGGAAATTGGTGGGAAAATAAGTGAAATCTCAAAATACATGGTTTTTGAAGGCAAGGCCACTTCCAACACACTCCATATGCCAAATAGAACTTGTTTGGACTGTCATGTGCTGTCACATTGCCCAAATTGGAAAGGTCATTTTTGCCCTTGCACTTAAAGTGGCATTTTCACTAATTTCACTCATTTTTGATAATTGAGATTAAGGAAGTGGATTAAGGAGGAGTATATATTGTTAATCATAACAGAAATGCTAACCACAAACACATTTCTCAAGAATCATAACTGTTTTTCATCAAAACCTCTCAAAATTCTCCAAGAACTTCATCAAGCATTTTTGATCATTTCTCCATCAAATCTTCATCAAACTTGTTCATTCTTCGTGGATCCATGCTTCATAATCATTGGTGAAGGACTGTTTTGACAAATCAAAGCAAAAGCATAGCTAAATCTCAAATGTCCAAAGCTTGCTCATCAATGGAAATTTCTTCATTCTTGCAATTGGAGCATCCTTGAGCTGAGCTAGCTTCTCCATTCACCTTCCTTACCATTGTACTACATCTGTTTTGGCAATTTGCACGTGGATACATCCAGATCGAGCACTGCCATTTCTACAAGGTGCAAATTCGAAATTCTCCTTTGCTTAAATTATTAGGTGGCTTTTGTAGGTCTTTGAACGTAGGTTAACATGATATGATTAGTTTTTGAATTGATTAAGTATTGAATGAGAAATCGCGATTTGAAGTTTTGTGTTCATATCTTCTTTCGTTCGATCCCGTGGCCATGGTTAGAATTAGGAGAAACAAGTTACATAACCTTAATCTAGGTGAAGAGACGGTTCTTTTGACTATAAGTTTGTTGATTTTGGTTAAGTTTTGATGTTCATGATTTTCTGGAAAAAACTGGACTGTTCTTGGTGAAGAACGTGATGAACAGTGCGCGTAGATCTTCTAAATGCCATTGCCTTGTTCAAATTGTGTTTGGCGCCAGCTCTGGCCAATCAGAGCGCGCCCTGGCGTGTAAACGAAACGGCGCCGTTTTGGCCAATTTGATAAGTATTACAAGTTTGCCATTATCACATATTTATTAATATTATTTCATTTCTTTTGCAATTTTATTTCATTTGATCACATGATCTTGTAAAAATCATAACTCACTCTTTTTTTATCCAATTTTTGTGAGGTTCTATCATAATACTCCTGATGATGTGTAGAATTTAATCATGATTTTTGTGGAATTTTTGCATGTGTAGAAAAATAAAAATGCCTAGGGTTGGATTGTATGTGTCACATTTGTGTATGTGTTGCCATATCCGTCATGAAATGTTGATGCCTTCAAATAAATGAATGAAATTTTTTGTGTTTGTTCTGGACATGTTGATGGTGATTTTCATGTAGAGTTTTTAATTTTTGGATACTTGGTTGTTGAGTTATGATTTTTTGATTAGAGGTGTGACAATTTGTGTCACACCAAGCTAGGTCAACTTCATGATTTTATTTAAAATGCTTAGGGATGTTGATTTGAGCTGGAATTTTGCATGAATGAACATATGTATGTTGAGATCACATGTGATTTTCTATGGAACTTTTGATATCATTTTCTAATTGATTGTGATTTTCTTCTCTGTGTGGTCATTTGGTGACATTGTGTGACACATGTTGGCATGTTGCTTGTGAAATTCTCATAGTGTATTGGATGAATGTGAAATTTGGTATGAGCATTGTAGACACCTTATAGGTCATTTTGGTTTTGATCCCATTCATTTCTTAATTGTTGTCACTGTTTTATGATTTATAGAAGTTGATGCTTGTTTTGATGCCTTGTGTTGGCTTGTTTGAAATTGTCTGAACTTCTTGATTTTCATTGACCTACTTCCTTTTGTCCAATTGAGCTAAAATTTGACATGCTATCTATTGAATGTGTCCTGTTTAGGTGTGAATTGTTGTGGAATTAATTGAAATGTTTTGGTATGCTTTTGGTTGAGATAGTTCTGTTTGGTCTTTTGAAGTTGCAAATTGCATGTTGGATACTATTTTGTGCATGAAATGATAATGGTGATTGATATGAGCATGGGACCAATTGCATTTGCTTCTAAATTGTTTGAATGTGATTTTGGATAATTTTCACTTGCTGTTTTGGATTTTTTATCTCTTTTGGACCCTAGGCTTGGCCTAGTGGTCTTGTTTCTCATGGTTGGTTTGGATTTTCAGGTTGAAATGCAAAAGGCTTAAGGAGAAAATTGCAAGCTGATTAAATTGAGTTTTGTTTGATGTTGTAAACTAACTTGTTTTGTTTTGTAGGGTTTGATGCTTGAGTTTGAGCTCATGGCTTGCACTTGTGTGCATTAATTTGTGTTTGACTGTACAGATTAACATTTGCTGTTTACTGTTGGTTTGTCTGAGTACTGATGATACTTGATTGATTTCAGGTACATTAAGTCGCTTTAGTTCTTTAAGAACTTGCTTGCTGCTGCTTGGTTTTATAAACCAGTTGAGGTAGACTCTCTTGTCTCCATGTAGTCTGGAAGACCTGGCTTGTTATTTAGCCAGGCAACTGTCTGAAGTCCTCCTTAAGAGGCGATGTTTGTGATTGTTTACTTTTGTGCCAAGCAGGTAAAGACCTCTATGAGGCAATTGGCGGAACCCAAGGGATATGCGATCTATCCCCCGCTATTCTGTTGAGTCGTCCCTCTGCTCACACCCTTGTGTTGACGCATTGGGACATTAACCCAAGATCTTGTGCTGTTGCACAATCGAGTCAGAGTCTTGAGCGTAGAAGGGTCCCTCCATTCTGGACCCACGCTCCTTTGTCTGAAGCTCTCCCTGATCAGGGATAAGAGCTGTGAAGTCTAATCTTCACTCACCTTTCATCAGCTTCACCTTAGCCTCTCAATGGCAAGGTTAAGAGCTAACTCTACCCTATACAGATGACTTGCCTCGGCAGTCCACCTTTGTTTGAGCCCACTTCTGACTGGATATAGTGTGTGCTTTGTGAATATTTGCTTGAAATGTTTGTTTTATTTTGATTGATGCTTGCATGCTTGCTTTCTTCCTGGATAGGATTAGCTTGTTATTGTGCAAGTAGATAGAAACCACAACATAGGGCAATGATGCATGATAACACTAGGCTCGAGTACAGCTCCCTGGTAGTGTGTCTCCCCTTGGTTTCTGGCTAGAATTTCTTTCCCTTTCAGGGGAACTACGTCGCCCTGATCCTCATACCAGATGAGGTACGTAGGCAGGAGACCGTGCGAGGTCTCTCCGGGCACTTTTCTTTCTTTTTGTGTGTGCTTGACAGTTATAGGCTCGAGTTCCCGACTCCCTATTAACTTGTTGGTTGTTGTGTGCTTGGAAGCTGATGTAAGTCCATCGAGTGGCATTCGGGTTCCAGTGTGCGTATGTTTGGTTCGGATGCCGATGTAAGTCCAGTGATTGGCTTTCGGGCTCCACGTTTGCCTTCTTGTGTGTGTTTTGGTTCAGATGCTGATGTAAGTCCAGTGATTGGCATTCAGGCTCCCAGTTTGCCTGTGTTTGTGTTTGCTTGTTTGGCGTGCATGAGCCGAACTACGGCAGCTCTGATTCTCGTTCCAGACGAGATACGTAGGCATAAGACGCGATGTCCTAGCGAGCCCTCTTCCTCTTAACCCCACCTGTGTTGTCTTCGGTGAGTGTGTGTGTGATGTTTGTTTAGCAACCTTTTCTTTCTTTTAGAGCGTGGATCCCGTCGAGTACGACGGACGTGAGGGGTGCTAATACCTTCCCCTTGCGTAACCGACTCCCTTACCCTTTCTCTTTGGTCGCGAGACCATGCTTTTTCCTAGGTTTACTCTGAGCGTTTCCTTTCCCTCCTTTGGGATAAATAACGCACGGTGGTGGCTCTGTTTGTTTTTGTTTTAGCCCGCCGGTTGTTTTTCGCGGATGCGACAGCTGGCGACTCTGCTGGGGACTCAGATGTTGACCTGTGCTGGTCCATCTTCCCTAAGCGAGTCTCTCCTAGCGTTCTAGGATAGTTTAGGTTGCTTGTGCCGCTTTATTTATTGCATTTATTATTCTAACCAGTGTATATATTTGCATAAATGTTTGCATGCATCATACTATCATGTTGCCGTCCTCTGTGCAGGTGGTTCCTCTGTTTTGGGGTGGGTGTTCTGAGTGGGGCTAAAACCCAGGCCCGAGTGTACACCTAGGATTAGTGTGGTCTCACGTTCCTCATTTGCTATATTAGTATATTGTTGTAACGTGACATACCACAAGCCGGACGAGGTTCATTGGAGAGCTTTCCATTGTGGAATACTCCACTTTGGTTGGGTTATCTCTATTGGGCTATTGACTCCGGTGACCGATCATTTCCCGGATCTTTGGTTTAGACGATCTTAAGGGAGCTACAATGGCACACCCGAAAGGGCAAACCCATTGAGTATCTCTGCCCGATTGTCGAGACTATTATCCGCCTTAGGATAACCTGATTAGAATTTACCTGTGAGGGGAGGGTGATTCTTTCAGATGCATGTTCATATGGTGACTGTGATGGTGACTTTTGGTTCCGTTGATCAGAGTCCTATTTATAAGTCGGATTTATGGCCATTTATTTCTGAGACGCCGGAGTGCTGTCCGAGTTATTTATCAGTGGGGATCCGTTTATTTCAGGATTCCCCGGGCCGATTCAGAGGTTATGGGTATCTGATCAGAGATTGTTTGGTGATGATGATGGTGATGACGATGTATCTTGCAGTTCCGTTTATTTCGGAACCCTTGAGTTGGATTTGTGGTTACATATTCCTTCAGATGGTTGTGATCGGTTCAGAGATCAGGGCTATGATTCAGTGCAACAGTTGATCAGACGACATGGAGGATGGCACACTGCATTGCATTCATTCATCAGCATCATGACATCTTGCATTTACCTGCATCTAACACATGTTTATCCATATGTAGGGATCCTTTAAATCAAGATCCTGGTTGAGAGACTTTTTGCTCAGATATGAGAACCGGTTTGAAAGACGATGTTGCCTACAATTTCTTCAACCCAGAGATTGACGAGTTGAGAGATATGATAGCATTGATTACACCCGACCATGTGGGGATGTTCAGAGAGGCATACGGTGGTATTCTGAAGATGGTTTTCAGACTCACAGACAGTGACAGAAGCGCCATTCATACTCTTCTCCAGTTCTATGACCCGGGTCTGAGATGTTTTGTGTTCCCGGACTATTTGTTGGGGCCTCTGATGGAGGACTATGCTAGTATATTGGGTATGCAGATCCGAGATCAGATTCCTTTCTGTGCTATTAGAGGAATGCCTGACGTCCTTGGGATTTCCCGTGCTCTTTATTTGAGTCCGGAGATGGTCAAGGAGGGTTTGAAGGAGAAAGGAAAATTACCCGGTTTTCATTTGAGTTTCTTGGGGGCTAAAGCCAAGGAACATGCTGTTGTGGGTAACTGGAAGACGGTTTGTGCCTTGATTGCTGTGAGCATTTATGGGATTATCCTGTTTCCTAATCAGAAGAGCTTTGTCGACCATAATGCTATCAGATTGTTCATGCAGAGGAACCCTATTCCTACTCTGATCGGAGATGTCTATTACTCGGTTCATAACAGGAACAAGAAGCGGCGTGGGGGTTTGATCCGGTGTTGTGCTCAGATGCTATTCAGATGGTTTATGGGGTATTTGCCTTCCCGAGGTGCTTTTGCTTCTCTTGATCCTACGGTCAAGTGGTCGGTCAGATTGATGGGTTTGCGGGCTGCTGACATAGCTTGGACTCATAATGGTATGGCTGGACGGGATTTCATATATAGCTGTGGGAGATTTCCCAATGTGCCTCTCATAGGTGTTCAGGGTTGCATCAATTACAACCCGACGCTTCTTAGGAGACAGATGGGGTTTGCTATGGAGGTTCCTCCTCTCGAACGAGAGATTCAGGAGTCCTTTTACTTCTCAGCTGAGGGTGATCAGGCCAAGTTGATACAAGTGTCTGGGTCATGGCGTAACATCCAGAGGAAAGGCAAGGTTCCTTTTGGCAAGGTCAACAACAGGTCTTCTCCTCCATTTGATGATTGGCTGCGAAAGAGGATAGAGCTCACACTTCTACCATTTCCAGGAGGTGATCCTCGGTGTCCTATGATTGAGGGTCCGAGTTCTTCTGTCAGTATGGAAGAATTCCTCGAGATGAAGAGAGCCAGGGATCAGCTGCTTACAGAGAAAGCTGAATTGGAAATGAGTGTTGCTCGAATTCAGACGGCCAACCAGGAGATCAGAGTAAAGATGGAGGATCAAGACAAGCGACATGCCTTGGAAGCAAAGCGCTTTGAGATGGATACTGCCTATTATGGGAAGGTCAATCAGGCTTTAGCATCGTCCACAAGGGAGCATGATATCACTAAGGAGAGATTGGCTAGAGCTTCAGAAGTCATTGAAGATCAGAAGAGGAGGCAGATCCTTGTGAAGACCCAACGAGACGACAGAGCCAGAATCCTTGCTGCAGAGTGGGAAGCGGAGAAAGCAAAGATCATCGCCGAGAGAGATCATTACATTGCTGAGAGAGATCATTACTTCAGGCAGATGAAGATTCACCAGAAGGAGGTGGGGAGATTACAGCAAGAGAACACCGAGCTCAGGTTCGCCGCAGAGTTTGCTAAGATGGTTGATGATTTAGGGCCATCTGTGGGACCTTCATCAGATTAGATCTTTCTTATTTGTGTTGAATTACCGTCAGGCTTGTTGACGGAATTCACTTGCTTGTATTTCCTTCTTGATTCTGGAGAATTGTATTGGATTGGTATTAGCTTGATGTATGACTATGGCGCTTATTGTGCATTTTGCTATGCAATGATTGTTTTCATTCAGTGATCGATCTTCAAGCTTTATTTGCTTTACCGTATGCACTCACACAAGCACACACATGGTTGGGGGTATTTTGCTAAATCATATATCTCTGATCTGTATGATGAAATCAAATGCTGAATGTCAGAATATTGTTGCCGGATTATTATCTGTCTCGATGAAGCCAGGGTCGAGAAACAAAGTGTTCCTCATGTGGATAAACACTGCATCCATGCATAATCATAATAACTTGTGTTTTATTTTGCAGGAATTTGTTGCTAATGTGCTTGATTATTTCAGGAATCATTGCTCGTGCTCGTAGAGCCGTATCTTTGCACTCAACTCGACCTCACAGATACTTCACAAGGCGCAACACTCCTCGACTGATGGATCTTCCAAATACTGACATCCTCGAGCTGAAAGACAAGAGGAATGAACTGATCAACATCATGCAAGGATTTGCAGTTGGTCAGAAAGCTTTGGCTGACAAAGTCGAGAAGCTCGAGCGGGCTTCAGCAGCGAACAGTGGTGTGAACCTGGATGGTGTCTCCAACCAGGGGCTGGGATCTAGAGATGGTGGAAAGAGAGCAACGGTGGGTCTGGTGAATAACACTGCTGGAGGTTTTGGTACGGCTGGCGGTCAACCGGGTCAAAACATGAAAGATGGTCTTTTCCCTCCATTCTTTGGGGTTGAGGACGACAGAGAAGAGGATAGAGAGGCTGATCAGTTCTCAATGCATAATGAGCCATTTGGTCAGTATGGTGCCCCGCCACAGAATAAGGAGATTCAGTTGCTGGCTGAGAAGATCAGAGCTCTTGAAAGCTATGCCACTCCCGGGGTCGTAAATATGTCGAATATGGGGCTGGTTGAGGGGATTGTGATCCCACAGAAATTTAAGGCGCCCTCATTTGATAAATATAAGGGGAGTTCCTTCCCGGAAACTCATCTGCAAGCCTTTGTCCGCAAGATCTCTGCATACACTACAGATCAAAAGCTTTGGATGTACTTCTTCCAAGACAGTCTGTCTGGAGGATCCTTGGAATGGTATACCAAGCTGAAATCTTCTGATATCAAAAGCTGGCAGGATCTTGGCGATGCCTTCTTTAAACAGTACCAATTCAATGCTGACATGGCTCCTAGTCGTACCCAGCTGCAGGGTATGTCTCAGAAGTCAAGTGAAGGGTTTAAAGAATATGCGCAAAGGTGGAGGGAGTTGGCTGCCAAAGTGCAACCTCCACTGGTGGACAGAGAGATGTCTGATCTCTTCATGGGTACCCTGCAGGGGGCATTTGCTGAAAGAATGGTGGGTTGTCCCGTCACTAACTTTGCTGACATTGTGGTGGCTGGGGAGAGAATTGAAAGTTGGCTGAGAATGGGGAAGATCCAGAGTGGTAATGCTTCGTCATCAGGATCGAAGAAGCCCTTCGGAAATGGTCAAAGGAAGAATGAGGTTGAATCAAGTGCTATGTATGCCCAGAGAGGACACGGTAGGGATCGTTACTACCAGCACACTGCTGCGGTAACCACCCCTGCTGGTAATCAGTCAGTACGACAGCAACGTCAGCCACCTCAACAGAGAGCCGGATACCAAGCGAGGGGAAAAGGGATTGATCGCCATTTTGACAGGCCACCCGTGGCATATGCTGTTCTGTTCAAAAAGCTGATGGATCTTAGGTTGGTTCAGCCGAGGGCGATGGTTCCGATGAGATCAGATCAGAGGCCTCCTAACTATGATGAGAACGCCCAGTGCGAATTTCATTCTGGAACACCGGGGCATAACATTGAGGGCTGTAGAGCATTCAAGAATGTTGTCCAGGATCTGGTAGACTCCAAGGCTATCAATTTTGCACCATCACCGAATGTTAATGCTAATCCCATGTCGGCACATGGTCAGGCAATGGTGAGTGCAATTGCTGAAGATTCGGATCACGCCTGTGGGATGGGTGAAGAGACTGATGGTAACTGCAAGTTTGATGGTTGGATAAAGTCGTGCGTACCAGGGATGGAAGTCCAGAACTGGAAGGCCTAAAAAAGATCATCACTGTCACTCTACTGAAACAGTAATTTTTTTTTGTTTTCAGTTTTATTTGCATGAAAGCCATACGTGTTGCTCGACGCGTAATGGTTCATTGTAAGGGCCACCTCATGTTTCATTTTGCAACATTTTGCATCATAAATAAATGGATGTTTTTCAGTCAAAAAGCGGTGTTCCCTGTTTTTCATTTATTTTTGCAGTTTAAAAACAAATAAAAATGGCAATGTTTGTTTTCTTTTTTTTCCCTTTTTGATTTGTCTCGTTCCGACTTCGAAAAGTGACAATTCTCCGGATCTCATTGATAACAATTTGGTTACACCTCTGTATAACCTCGACAATCCGATCTATCATGTCGAAGAAGAAGGCGAAGAAGATTGTGATCTGCTGGAATTAGCCGGGTTGTTAAAACAAAAGGAGAGGGTGATTCAGCCGCATGAAGAGCGGGTTGAGATTGTTATTCCAAGCACCGCCGAGGTTTAAACGGAAGAGAAAAATGAGGCCGCTTCAGAGGCGAGTCGAGAGCAGAATGGTAGCCCTATTGAAAGAGCATGCGGATACCTTCGCCTGGTCGTGTCAGGATATGCCAGGGTCAGATACCAATGTCGTTGTGAACAAGCTACCATGGAGAGAAGACTGTCCTCTGGAGAAGCAGAACGCCGGTGCCACGTATCAGAGTGACTTTGTTTCATGATATGATTCATCATGGAATCAATTGCTATGTTGATGACATGATAGTAGAGTCCCAAACAGAAGAGGGGCATCTGGCAGACCGGGCCAAGTTATTGGACCAGTTGGGATAATTCAAACGGAGGTTGAATTCAGATAAGTGCATTATCAGAGTGCAGTCCGGTTAGTTGTTGGGGTTCATTGTAAAAAAGGGGAATCGAGGTTGATCCTGCTAAAAAAAATAAAAATAATAATAATAATAATAATAATAATAATAAAAATGCCTGAACCGAGAATGGAAAGAGAGGTTCGTAGTCTATTAGGTAGATTGAACTGCATGTCATGGTTCATATCTCACCTAACAGCCATGTGTGAACCCATTCAAGCTGTGAAAAAAAAATCAAACGGTCAGGTGGAATAATGATTGCCAAGGGGCATTGAATGGTAAAAGAATAAGTTGCAGGAACCTCTGATTCTGATGCTCCCTGTAGAGGGACGACCATCAATTCTGTACTTGACAGCCTTCGAGGGGTCTACGAGGTGTATTGGGTCGGCATGACGAGTCTTGTCGAAAAGAGCATGCAATTTACCTTAGCAAAAAAGTTTACCGACGGTGAAACAATACATTCACTGTTCGAGAAAACTTGATGTACTTTGGCATAGGCTGCTCGCCGACTGAGACAGTATATGCTGGTTCATACCACTTTGTGGATTTCGAGATGGATCTGATCAAGTAGATTTTTGAAAGAGCCAGCAATGACCGGACGGGTTGCGAAAGGGCCAATGATTTTGATTGGATACGATATTCGATATATCTCTCAGAAAGCAATCAAGGGGAGTGTATTGTCGGATTACCTCGCCCAGCAACCCATTGAGGATTATCAACCGAGGAAGTTTGAGTTCCCTGATGAAGACATCTCGAGGTGCTCGAATCGAAAGATTGAGAGTAACCGATCCCGGAGGAGGGGCCTGACCCTGAATCCGAACGGATTCTGATGTTTGATGGGGTTAATGTGAAGGAGTTAGTGCTGCTTTGGTAAAGCCGAAAGGATCCCATGTTCCTTTTGTTTCCCGGAAAGCATTTGAGTGCACCAACAAGGGTGATTGAGTAGGAAGCTGGTATCCTGAGTATCGAACCTCGGTGCGTGCATCTACTGGGGCAATGCCTTTCTTGTTGGTATATGGAATGGAAGTCGTGCTACCAGTTGAGGTTCAAATCCCGTCTTTGAGAGTCCTAATGGACGTAAAGCTGCAAGAGGCTGAATGGGTAAGAACCCGGTACGAAGAGTTAAGCCTGATAGAAGAGAAGAGGCTGGCAGCCATCTGTCATGGGCAGTTATACCAGCAGCGGATGAAGCGTGCTTTTGACAAAAAGGTGTGACCTCGAGGAGCACGTGGGTGATATGGTGCTGAAAAGGATCCTTCCTCCTCAAAACGATCGAAGGGGCAAATGGACACCGAATTATGAAGGTCCATTCGTGGTCAAGAAGGTTTTCTCTGGCGGAGCCTTGTTGTTAACGACCATGGATGGCGAGGATTTTCCATCCCCTGTGAATGCGGACGCAGTTAAAAAATACTTCGTATAAAGAGACCCGCTGGACGACAAGAATAAAATAGTTCAGGCAAAAATGGGCATCCCGGCGAACCAAAAACAGAAAGAAATGGTTCGGGCAAAAATTAGGGATAAAATGAAAAACTGTACACCCGGCAAGTCGAAAACCTGAAAAGGCGACTTGGGCAAAAAGGGGTATCCCGGTGGACTGAAAACCCGAAGGGGCGGTCCAGGAAAAAGAGGGATTGAAACGAACAACTGCGTCCGGCATGATCGTTCGCTTTGGTTAAGGCATCATGGATAATACCCGGTAGGGATCAGTCGGAAGCGTCTTGTTCAGAAGGCAGAAAGCACGGAGAGTCTGAGGACATATGGGGTGTAACCGAGTTGGAACTCGATGAGATTACGGGTTTCACATTGCCATTAGGATAGATTTTTCCTTTTGTGCGCGATTACCTCTTTTCAGGAATTGCTTCCCTTGTATTGCTCATTTGAGCCACACCTTTTCCAATCAATAAAATGCATATTCAGTCAAATAATTTTTGTTTTTGTCTTTCATTACCGCTTTGATTGCAAAAACATCCAGATATTTTTGATAAAGAATCTTTGCATTTTAAGACATACAGGTCCCTTCCAAGGCATGCTTATAAGATTGAAACTTGGAATCTTATTCGGAAGGTTGGGTGACCCAAGTGTTGAAATCTTGACACGCCTGGGGCACGGTTTTATCTAACGATCTGTTTTGCAGGAACTGTTAGATATTTTCACTCGCTTGCAGGTTGTGATGTGGAAGCTTTTGACAAAACAAATCCCCTTGGAGTCCAATCAGGGACGAGGGACGATGAAGAGACGTTGAGACGTACGACGATCTTTGATATTAATCAAGAAGACTCTTCAAAATCGGAAGATTGGAAAATCTGTAGAAATTCCCCACAGTGTCCGATCAGGGACGAATGAATATGAAGGGATGACGAGAAGACGCCAAGAGACGTCCGACGACCCTTGGAATTAATCAAGAAGACTCTTCAAAGTCGGGAAATTGAAAAGTCTGTATAATCCCCAGGAGTTCGCTCTCCGTCGAGCGCGGAGCGGTTGGGAGTACAAGATGATGGAGCAGAAAAGGTCCAGACGAGTCTGAGAGTTCTCAAAAGTGGAAAGCTGATACGAGATTGGGAGGCGGATACCATGGTTCGACGAGTCGATGGGTGTTCTGTACCAACTTTTCTCATTTCCCCCAGCTAGGTCCCCAAGCAGAGTTGTGAGGACTAACTCCCCAGCAGATCTAAGGTTTGTGGATCCCCTAGCTGAGTCAGGATGGTTATCCCCGGCAGGTTTAAAACGGTGTTTCCTCAGCAGCCAGGCCTGGAGGTTGCTATTCCCCGAGTGGAGCGAATTTCAATGAAATATATCTCCAGCAATGTATCCTACGTGTGGATTGGATGGGTTGTCCCCAGCGGAGTAGCATTCGTTTCCCCTAGCAGGGTCAGGATGGTTATCCCCAGCAGGTGTCAGATCGATGCTTCCCCAGTCGCCAGACCTGAAGGTTGCTGTTTCCCCAGCAAAGCTATTTGTGAGCATTTCCCCAATGAAGTCGCCAGGTATCTGTGGGGGTTCCCCAAAGCAGAGTCGGGATTGATATCCCCAGCAAGTCGAAGACTGTTGTATCCCCACAGAGTGTTGGTGGTTCTTATCCCCAGCAGTTTCCCGAGCGGATTGGGTGCAAAGGAGGTTTTCCCTAGCAAGGGTTGCCTTTTCCCAGCAGCAGCGATATTCCCCAGCAGGGTGGAATTGGAGTGTTGACGAGTTCCTCAACGGAGTGTCTCGTGCTCCCCAGCAGAATCCCTTGAGGGGGACGTTTTTTATGCATTCATCATGTAGAATAGCATAGCATATTGCATAAAGAATCGCGTAGCATTTCCATGATTATGGAGCATTACGCAGAAAAAAATCAATCATGCATCATATTACAAGCATAAGCTAGTCTCAGGCCGTGGTTATCGTTTGAGAAGTGGTTTTAATCAAAGGTGTTCCCCCAGTAGTGCGATATTGGAGGAGGCTTTTTCTGTCGGCCAGAGATGGAGTTATTCCGCGATCAGCGCGACTCGAGCCGTGGTTACCGCTTGAGATTTGGTGTCACCGGATGGGAGACGATGTTACTCTGAGGAGTTTAGCATCATGACGTCAGATCAACAATGTACCCCAGTAGTGCGATACTGGAGGAAGCTTTTCCATCGGACAGAGATGGAAATGTTACGCGATCAGCGCGACTCGAGCCGTGGTTACCGCTTGAGATTTGGTTTTGCCGGACAGTGAAGACGATACTCCGAGGAGTTCAGCATTGTGAGTTTGGAGCAACAGTATTTCCCAGTCATCAGTAAGTGTCTGGTCGAGATTTCTTTGGTGTCAGTAAACATCATCATTCGATGTCCAGTAAACGTCGAGTTATTTCCCAGTCATTGTTTAATGTCTGGTCGATCATTGTTTGATGCCTGTAAACATCCTTGTTCGATGTCCTGTAAAACATCATTCTTCGATGTCCTGTAAAACATCCTTGTTCGATGTCTTGTAAACATCATTGTTTGATGCCTGTAAACATCATTGTTTGGTGTCTTGTAAACATCATTGTTCGATGTCCAGTAAACGTCGCGTTTTCTCCCAGTCATTATTTAGTGTCTGGTCGAGCTTTATTTGATGCATGTAAACATCATTGTTCGATGTCCTGTAAAACATCATCGTTCGATGTCCAGTAAACGTCGAGTTTATTCCCAGTCATCAGTAAGTGTCTGGTCGATCATTCTTCGATGTCCTGTAAAATATCCTTGCTCGATGTCTTGTAAACATCATTGTTTGATGCCTGTAAACATCATCGTTCGATGTCCAGTAAGCATAGAGTTTCTTCCCAGTCATCAGTCAGTGCCTGGTTGAAGGTGTACCCTCTGGTATGTCGCCCTCAGAGTGGTGATTAGTGTTATTTCCGACGTTGCCAGCGGAATTATCACAAGGAAACAAGATGTCGGGGTTCAAATGCAGTGATCCGGGATCATTTGCGCGAAAGAAAGTTTCGGGGTTCAAGAAAAAGCAAAAAATAATAATCCCCAGCGGATATGTGGTGTTCAGGCCATGGCTATCCCTGTGTTACCATTTATTTTGGTATCCAGGTCGACGTGTTTGTTTCGGTGATCAGGCCGACTTTCTCCGTACCGGACGGATTCTTCTTTCAGAGATTGCTTCTTCGCCGATTTTGACAGGCGTTGTTAATTATTTTCCCATCAGAGTGAAAATTGTTCGTCTGTTCTTGGTATTCAATCACTCTTCATCCTGGTCATCTGAAATCCGAGGCTATTATATCAACAGGTTCACAGTGGATTGAATAGGGGCAGCTGTAACACCTCAAAATTTGCCCTCCTCTCTTGGACTAGCTTAACATATTGCATAACATTTTTTAGGTCATTAGGCATTGCATCTTGCATATCATGTGGTTACATTGTGCAAATCATCCCTCAAAAGTCTTGGTCGGAAGATAAGGGACTAATGTGCAAGCTAGGGTTTCATTGATTGAATGGACTGATCACTAGCCATCTGAGGATTGGGCTATGAATTAGGGTTTGTGATTCTCAAGGAGATTGGTCTTGATCTTGGGTGGAATGATACATCATCATCATCAGGGTCTTGTTATCATCCAGAAGATTCAAGAGATTGATCAGATACCTTGAGATTAGGGTTTTGACCACTGGTCAACCCTAATCAGTTGCATTGGGCCAATCGGGGCATGGCAAGGAGATGGGGTCTATGATGGATGTGGGGATCATAACATGATTATATTGTGCTTATGGAAGCTAGGGTTTCACCCTTTAGCCATTTCATCAGAGAATTGGGGCTCAATTTGATCAGTGCATTGCCAAATTCATCTATCAGTTGAAAAAGTCAACTGTGGTCAACTGTGCTTGATTTTAGGGATTTGGAGGTGGGAGAGAGTTGGATACACTTCATTAATGTTGAAATAAGTTTCATTTGACATGTCAAATCTCAAGAATGGAGAAAATAAAGTCAGGACAAAAATTGCCAAAAATAGAAAGTGACTTGTAATGGAAGTTTCCAAAAATGGAAAGTTTTTACCACAAAATTACGTGTCCAAAAAAGCTTCAAATGAAAATTTGTCCAACATGAAAGTTGTAGATCTTGCTCTCACCTTTCCAAAAAGTCCAAGAACTTGAAATTCCCATGTATGGTTGACAAGTTATGGTCCATTCATTTTCCAAAAATGCCTAAAATCAAAGTGGCATAACTTTCACATGGAATGTCCAATTTGAGTGATCTTTTTGTGAGCAAATCCCATTTCACATGTACTTTCATAATATGTGATCACATTTCATCAAAAATGGCCATGGCAAAAAGTCATTTTTCAAGTGTTCAAATTGGAAATTGGTGGGAAAATAAGTGAAATCTCAAAATACATGGTTTTTGAAGGCAAGGCCACTTCCAACACACTCCATATGCCAAATAGAACTTGTTTGGACTGTCATGTGCTGTCACATTGCCCAAATTGGAAAGGTCATTTTTGCCCTTGCACTTAAAGTGGCATTTTCACTAATTTCACTCATTTTTGATAATTGAGATTAAGGAAGTGGATTAAGGAGGAGTATATATTGTTAATCATAACAGAAATGCTAACCACAAACACATTTCTCAAGAATCATGACTGTTTTTCATCAAAACCTCTCAAAATTCTCCAAGAACTTCATCAAGCATTTTTGATCATTTCTCCATCAAATCTTCATCAAACTTGTTCATTCTTCGTGGATCCATGCTTCATAATCATTGGTGAAGGACTGTTTTGACAAATCAAGGCAAAAGCATAGCTAAATCTCAACTGTCCAAAGCTTGCTCATCAATGGAAATTTCTTCATTCTTGCAATTGGAGCATCCTTTAGCTGAGCTAGCTTCTCCATTCACCTTCCTTACCATTGTACTACATCTGTTTTGGCAATTTGCACGTGGATACATCCAGATCGAGCACTGCCATTTCTACAAGGTGCAAATTCGAAATTCTCGTTTGCTTAAATTATTAGGTGGCTTTTGTAGGTCTTTGAACGTAGGTTAACATGATATGATTAGTTTTTGAATTGATTAAGTATTGAATGAGAAATCGCGATTTGAAGTTTTGTGTTCATATCTTCTTTCGTTCGATCCCGTGGCCATGGTTAGAATTAGGAGAAACAAGTTACATAACCTTAATCTAGGTGAAGAGACGGTTCTTTTGACTATAAGTTTGTTGATTTTGGTTAAGTTTTGATGTTCATGATTTTCTGGAAAAAACTGGACTGTTCTTGGTGAAGAACGTGATGAACAGTGCGCGTAGATCTTCTAAATGCCATTGCCTTGTTCAAATTGTGTTTGGTGCCAACTCTGGCCAATCAGAGCGCGCCCTGGCGTGTAAACGAAACGGCGCCGTTTTGGCCAATTTGATAAGTATTACAAGTTTGCCATTATCACATATTTATTAATATTATTTCATTTCTTTTGCAATTTTATTTCATTTGATCACATGATCTTGTAAAAATCATAACTCACTCTTTTTTTATCCAATTTTTGTGAGGTTTTTTTCATAATACTCCTGATGATATGTAGAATTTAATCATGATTTTTGTGGAATTTTTGCATGTGTAGAAAAATAAAAATGCCTAGGGTTGGATTGTATGTGCCACATTTGTGTATGTCTTGCCATATCCTTCATGAAATGTTGATGCCTTCAAATAAATGAATGAAATTTTTTGTGTTTGTTCTGGACATGTTGATGGTGATTTTCATGTAGAGTTTGTAATTTTTGGATACTTGGTTGTTGAGTTATGATTTTTTGATTAGAGGTGTGACAATTTGTGTCACACCAAGCTAGGTCAACTTCATGATTTTATTTAAAATTCTTAGGGATGTTGATTTGAGCTGGAATTTTGCATGAATGAACATATGTATGTTGAGATCACATGTGATTTTTTCTGGAATTTTTGATATCATTTTCTAATTGATTGTGATTTTCTTCTCTGTATGGTCATTTGGTGACATTGTGTGACACATGTTGGCATGTTGCTTGTGAAATTCTCATAGTGTATTGGATGAATGTGAAATTTGGTATGAGCATTGTAGACACCCTATAGGTCATTATGGTTTTGATCCCATTCATTTCTTAATTGTTGTCACTGTTTTATGATTTATAGAAGTTGATGCTTGTTTTGATGCCTTGTGTTGGCTTGTTTGAAATTGTCTGAACTTCTTGATTTTCATTGACCTACTTCCTTTTGTCCAATTGAGCTAAACTTTGACATGCTATCCATTGAATGTGTCCTGCTTAGGTGTGTATTTTTGTGGAATTAATTGAAATGTTTTGGTATGCTTTTGGTTGAGATAGTTCTGTTTGGTCTTTTGAAGTTGCAAATTGCATGTTGGATACTATTTTGTGCATGAAATGATAATGGTGATTGATATGAGCATGGGACCAATTGCATTTGCTTCTAAATTGTTCGAATGTGATTTTGGATAATTTTCACTTGCTGTTTTGGATTTTTTATCTCTTTTGGACCCTAGGCTTGGCCTAGTGGTCTTGTTTCTCATGGTTGGTTTGGATTTTCAGGTTGAAATGCAAAAGGCTTAAGGAGAAAATTGCAAGCTGATTAAATTGAGTTTTGTTTGATGTTGTAAACTAACTTGTTTTGTTTTGTAGGGTTTGATGCTTGAGTTTGAGCTCATGGCTTGCACTTGTGTGCATTAATTTGTGTTTGACTGTACAGATTAACATTTGTTGTTTACTGTTGGTTTGTCTGAGTACTGATGATACTTGATTGATTTCAGGTACATTAAGTCGCTTTAGTTCTTTAAGAACTTGCTTGCTGCTGCTTGGTTTTATAAACCAGTTGAGGTAGACTCTCTTGTCTCCATGTAGTCTGGAAGACCTGGCTTGTTATTTAGCCAGGCAACTGTCTGAAGTCCTCCTTAAGAGGCGATGTTTGTGATTGTTTACTTTTGTGCCAAGCAGGTAAAGACCTCTATGAGGCAATTGGCGGAACCCAAGGGATATGCAATCTATCCCCCGCTATTCTGTTGAGTCGTCCCTCTGCTCACACCCTTGTGTTGACGCATTGGGACATTAACCCAAGATCTTGTGCTGTTGCACAATCGAGTCAGAGTCTTGAGCGTAGAAGGGTCCCTCCATTCTGGACCCACGCTCCTTTGTCTGAAGCTCTCCCTGATCAGGGATAAGAGCTGTGAAGTCTAATCTTCACTCACCTTTCATCAGCTTCACCTTAGCCTCTCAATGGCAAGGTTAAGAGCTAACTCTACCCTATACAGATGACTTGCCTCGGCAGTCCACCTTTGTTTGAGCCCACTTCTGACTGGATATAGTGTGTGCTTTGTGAATATTTGCTTGAAATGTTTGTTTTATTTTGATTGATGCTTGCATGCTTGCTTTCTTCCTGGATAGGATTAGCTTGTTGTTGTGCAAGTAGATAGAAACCACAACATAGGGCAATGATGCATGATAACACTAGGCTCGAGTACAGCTCCCTGGTAGTGTGTCTCCCCTTGGTTTCTGGCTAGAATTTCTTTCCCTTTCAGGGGAACTACGTCGCCCTGATCCTCATACCAGATGAGGTACGTAGGCAGGAGACCGTGCGAGGTCTCTCCGGGCACTTTTCTTTCTTTTTGTGTGTGCTTGACAGTTATAGGCTCGAGTTCCCGACTCCCTATTAACTTGTTGGTTGTTGTGTGCTTGGAAGCTGATGTAAGTCCATCGAGTGGCATTCGGGTTCCAGTGTGCGTATGTTTGGTTCGGATGCCGATGTAAGTCCAGTGATTGGCTTTCGGGCTCCACGTTTGCCTTCTTGTGTGTGTTTTGGTTCAGATGCTGATGTAAGTCCAGTGATTGGCATTCAGGCTCCCAGTTTGCCTGTGTTTGTGTTTGCTTGTTTGGCGTGCGTGAGCCGAACTACGGCAGCTCTGATTCTCGTTCCAGACGAGATACGTAGGCATAGGACGCGATGTCCTAGCGAGCCCTCTTCCTCTTAACCCCACCTGTGTTGTCTTCGGTGAGGGTGTGTGTGATGTTTGTTTAGCAACCTTTTCTTTCTTTTAGAGCGTGGATCCCGTCGAGTACGACGGACGTGAGGGGTGCTAATACCTTCCCCTTGCGTAACCGACTCCCTTACCCTTTCTCTTTGGTCGCGAGACCATGCTTTTTCCTAGGTTTACTCTGAGCGTTTCCTTTCCCTCCTTTGGGATAAATAACGCACGATGGCGGCTCTGTTTGTTTTTGTTTTAGCCCGCCGGTTGTTTTTCGCGGATGCGACACCCTTGAAATTGTTGGAACCATCATTCTTCTTCCATGTCTGGGTCGGTAGTGCTTGTATCGAATCTTAAACCCCTTTCCTCTCGATAATCCTTAACTCATGTGCCTCCAACAAACCAACAAAATCTTCCAGTTTCAAGGTTTCAATATTGTTAGATTCTTGAATGGCTACAATAGCATGATCAAAATGAGAGGTCGACGGATGCATTACCTTCTCGACTATCGTCTTATCAGTTAGGACTTCACCACAACCTTTCAGTAGAAGGATAAGATTTTTCACTTTTGAGACATAGCCTGTAATCTTTTCATCTTCTTCCATTTGCAATAACTCATATTACCTTCACAGTTCCTGCAACTTGACTACTTTAACCTTCTCACCCCCTTCGTAATACTTGAGAAGAATATCCCATGCCTACTTCGCCAATTCCGTATGAGATATTCGATCAAAAATCACTGCATCTACTGCAGATTGAATACAGAAATCAGCCTTGCAATATTTCTTCTTGGCAACCTTGTGAATGATTCTCTGAGCATTATTTGCATTGTGAGCAAGCTCAAGAACCCCATTAGTAAAGACTTCTATGGTTTCATGAAAACCAAATACTGATTGCATCTTTTTAATCCATCGGATCCAATTTTTTCCATAAAGAATTGGAAATACTAATGCTACAATTCATCTTTGCAGCAAACATGATTCATGATCCCAGGAAACACGAGCACCGACGTGCAATTCTTGAATACATGATCAAGAAAGATGAACCAGGAGCTCTAGATTCCAATTCGTTAGTGTATAAGCATTTGGGTGAGGAAGGAATGAGAGAGAAAAGTAATTGAATTCGAAAAAAATTAAAATTGAATTACATTATACATGTATATATACAAGTAGGTTACTTGTACTCCAATTAACTAACATAACAAACTAACAAACTTGCTAACCAAATAACTAACTAATTTGGATTATATCACAATAAATATCAATGAATGTGGTAATTGAAGAAGTTGTGCAGTGTATGTATGTATTTCAAAAACTTAAAATTCTTAGAGAGATAAATAAAAAAATAATATATAAAAAAATGTCGAAGAATGATTTAGAGATGTCACAAATGGAAGAATATTAAGGATATAGTAAACAACTTAAATTAAATTAAAAACTTAAATGCAATATTGGTCCCCCTATATTGATCTTGATAAATTTTTAATCCCCCTCTAAAAAACCAGTCTTTTGGTCCTCTTAATCCCATTTCATGTTTTTTTGTGGTCTCTTTGACATGACATACCCATTTGCAGATGTGGCATCTTAAGTTATGACTTGACAAGTTTTTAATGTTTTCACGTCATTAAAATCCAAAAAAAATATTCATTTTAAACATAAAACCAAATTAATTAATTAGTTTAAACTTATTTATTATTTGGCAACCAATTCCCAAATCATTTCTACGGTTAACCTTAATCATTCATTCACCTCCTCATAACAACAATTGACAAATATTCTTTTGTAATTCATATGCATCCCCTTCAATAAATTATTTTCACAAAACTAGTGATTAAATAACACAATTAAATCAAATCAACAACATGTACAAACTAGCAATTCACACACATCGGAATTTCACAAAACATATGTTAGCTAAACCATAAAATAAAATTACACAGAAACAAAGATTTTGTTGGGTCATGAGGAAGAATATCAACATTGGACTAAGAGCAACACAAAAGTGAGAGAGACACCACATATTCACCCAAAATCTTAAGAGGATAGGTGTGTGAATTCTCCCACTTATAAATTCTCAAGTCTCCACATTTATAATCAATATGAGACTCTAACTCACACTTGACTTATTATTCTTAACACCTCCCCCCCCCCCAAGTGGAAACTCGTTTGTCCACATACACCTGTACCGCCGTTGAAACCTCTTCCTGTGCATTTCGATACACCTCTTCTTGGACATTCCAATTTCAATAGGACACCTCTTCTTGGGAATTTTGATACAAGTAAGTCGGTCCCTTTATTCGAACCAAAGGCTCATAATACCATTTGTTAGTGCGGGAGGAGGAGCATCAACATTATTTATAAATGTGGAGACTTGAGCATTTATAAGTGGGAGAATCCACACACCGATCATCTTAAGGTTTTGGATGAATATGTGGTGTATCTTCCACCTGTGTGTTGCTCTTAACCCAATGTTGATGCTCCTCCTCATGACCCAACAAATGGTATCATACTATGGTTCGAATAAAGAGACCAACTTAATTGTATCTAAATGCCCAGGAAGAGGTATCCCGTTGAAACCAAAATGCTTAGGAAAAGGTGTCAATGACAGTACAAATGTATATGGACAAAAGAGTTTCCACTTTAAGGGAAGCATTGTGGACTCACAGTTGAGGGAGAGTGTTAAGAATAATAAGTCAAGTGTGAGTTGGAGTCCCATATTGGTTATAAATGTGGAGACTTGAGAATTTATAAGTGGAAGAACCCACACACTATGTGTGTGGGTTCTTCCACTTATAAATGCTTAAGTCTCCATATTAATAACCAATGTGGGACTCCAACTCATACTTGAATTATTATTCTTAGCAGTTATACAGTGAAATATTAACCAGAAAATGAAGCAATACAATTTTGTGCAAAAAACAGAATTGTTATTAACAATGTGTAGTAGTAAAAGAAATGAACACTACGCCAAACAAGACCTTAGACAGCGCTTTTTTTGGCCTTAGACAGCGCTTTAAAGCGCTGTCTAAACCTCCGCTGCTAAAGGTTTAGACAGCGCTTTTTGAAATCTTAAAAGCGCTGTCTTAGCCCCCCCCCCCTTAGACAGCGCTTTGGCCAAAAGCGCTTTCTAAGACCCTCCTATTTTAATTTTTTTAGGTATACCTTAGACAGCGCTTTTGGCCAAAGCGCTGTCTAAGGGGGGGGGGGGAGGGCTTAGACAGCGCTTTTCAAAAAGCGCTGTCTAAGCCCCCCCTATTTTAATTTGTTTAGGTATACCTTAGACAGCGCTTAAGGCAAAAGCGCTGTCTAAGGGGGGGGGCTTAGACAGCGCTTTTCAAGAAGCGCTGTCTAAGCCCCCCCCTTAGACAGCGCTTTTGCCTAAAGCGCTTTCTAATCCCCCCTTTAGACAGCGCTTTTTCCAAAAGCGCTGTCTAATGTATACGAAAATTTTTGAAGCTTTTGTTTTAAACCACATTTTTTCCAGGTTTATAAACCAGAATTTCTACCTGTTTTCAACCAGATTTTGACAGACAGTTATCACATTTTATACATGCCATTTTGGCCTTTTTTCTAACAATTTTTGGCTAACAAATATATATACCAATTCAAACCAATTTTGCCTTAAATGTATCAAAATATATACAAATTTATGTACACATTTACAAGTCATTACATATACTACAAATGTACACATTAATTACACAAATTTATGAAAAAACTTTGAGCTCTATCATGAGTTGACACCACTCCTCTTTGATTTCGTCCACTTGATCCTTTGTATAAAATGCACACTTGAATTCCTCAAAGTACTACATAATAATATAACATATTTTGAATTAATTCCAACTATTTAATTATATGAGATATGTGTAAATATAAAAATAACTCATAAGTTAGAAATACATACATCGGTGGGAATCACTAATCGGCCCAAAGCAAGAGTATCCCGCATAAACCTCAACACGAAATACCCGCAATCTATTTGATTACGTTGTTGAGGACACTACATGAAAAAAAAATATGGATTATAAATCCTAAGTTTTATCAAGTGTCATCACTAATATAATAAAAAATGTGGTAATTAAAAATATACCGCCACTTTAATCCATGTAATGCGGTTGGCGCTCCTCCTTGAGGTTTGGATATCTCGTTGGGCCCGAAAAGCTTGTAGGACGCTAATAAAATAAAAATGAAGCAATTAGAACAATTCACATAAACTAAGAAAATTTTTGAACATTCTCACTTACGTGTCAATTAGGTCCTTCATATCCGGGTATGTTGTCCAATCATTTCCTAACGAGTCAAGATAATACACAATTTCTCGGATAGGATTGATTGCGAGCAACAACCAATGTCCACTGTAATGATTAGGCAAATGTTAGATGGTAACTTGGAAAATAATTATAATAGATGAATTTAGAATGAAATGCTAACCCGGTATTAAACGGTATAAAAAACAACTTCTCCGCATCTTTATTGTCCATGAGGATCCGAAGAACATACTCCGTCACGGTATGCGGTCTACTTAAGATTAAACCTAAGTTGACGCTCGCGGGTGCTAAGAATCCGAATGACTCGTCCAAATCATTGGGGCGCATCAATTTGTCATACAAAAACCTAATATAAAAACATCATTAACACCTCTTTTGAAACATAAAGTAAACCGGATTAACATAAAGTAAACATCATTAACATAAGTTGTTTAATTAATAAAACAAAGTAGACCGGATTTACCTAATATATGTATTGACAACGTTGACGCCGATTTCTTCATGACCAAAAACTTGCATGAAGTCTTCATTACCAATCATTTGGTCGTGATCAAAGCCGAAAATCCCTTCCTCCATATGTATAGTCCGAACACCTCCGACCGGTATATCGGTCATCTCTAGAAATGTCCTGAGGCACGACCTATACTTGGTGGTAGGTTTTTTCCTAGCTACGGTCTTCTTAGCACCAGAACTTTTTACCCGTGCGGAGGCGTTGCTAACCTCTTTTTTTTGTTGTGCGGAGGCATTGGTAACCTCATTTTCTTTTGATTTGGATTTAGTGGGAGTCTATTTAACATAACCAAGGAAAATATGTAAGTAAAATTTTAAGCATAAATTTTAAACTTTGAATATACACATTAAAGTTAACATAAGTTTTAAGCATACCTCATATCCTACGCATATGAGGTTTGTCGGCCATGCAACAAACGAACCTACTGCTTCGTGCACCGTTGTTGCATCCGAATCATCGCTAGGATATGGTAATGCTGCATTCGGCTCAACTGCAATATCAACTGATACCTTCAAACATCCAGCAGGGAGCTCTCTAGTGTGGAGTAATACTCCGCTAACGTTATGCACTTTTCCCTTGCCAACCATCCGATAGTATGGTGACGCCAAATACAGTTGACAATGGGAAATGCCCTAAAACCAATAATAACAAGAAATCGTTAATGTGTATATATGTCAAATACATAATTTAAGCAAATAGTTCATTTTAAGACAATTATATGTAATTACCTCTGGAATGTTCGGCTGAAAGGTACAGTTGATACTGTTTTTGTCCGAAGCATCTCTGTATACCGTTGAGGCGCTAGCCTCTCTTTCTCTCCTCAATGCATCAAGCTCAGCTTGCATGGCTTCCAATCTTGCATGAAGCTCCCGATTACTAGGAGCCTTTCCTTTTTTAACATTGAGGGAGGTCGGAGTGACTCCAAATCCCTTACCCCTCACCCGACCAGAATACTCAGGGACATCTAATGCCCGACTAAGTATGCTCTTAGTATCATCGGGAGATAGAGACTGAGATAGCTCCTCCTGAAAAATCAGATGAATACCGTATACTTGTCAAATATTTGTGTATAAAAATGTTATTCAATTAATGAAAAAATGTTATACTTACACATTTCTGGTATACGTTTAAAACTTCTTCTTGAGGAACTCCAGATTTGCCCACACGGGCTTCCTTCCACAAAACATGTGCAGGAAGAGATGTTTCTGAACTTTCCTCCTTCTGCAGCTACACATTAAGTCATACAATTTGATCAGATAAAACTAATATATGATGAACAAATTTGTTTTCGCAATTTATAAATACTTACCATGGATTGTTCTAAGCGTCCATATCCGACACGTCCTTTTCGGTACGGATATGCGGGACTTGATGCTCTTTCCCGATTTGTAGCACTTATTCTTTGAAAAGTCGGGTCTTGTCTTTTGGATTTGAAAGCTTCCCATTCTTCAGCCGATATCAAACTTTCATATTTTCTAGGAAGCTCCGCATCCACAAAATTACCATCCGCATCCTTAAGGAACTTGGATGATAAAAATGTCCGAAACCCTCTAAGAAGCTTTCCGGCCAATTTCATACAAAACCCTCTTCTTTCTTCTTCGATGTTAAAACATCGCTAAGAAAAACATACAGATTGATAGTTAGTATCGGTAATTGAAAAAACATAATTGATACCGTATAATTAAGGGCCAAATGATTGTACCTTTATCTCACTCCAAATTTTTTCTTTGGAGTCTTTCAACTCTTTATTTCTCCAATCATCACATGTAATGGGAATTTCATTCCTTACTAGTGCACCGATGAAACTAGTTAAGGTATGCCCATTAGGTTCTATAAGTTGTCCCTGGTTGTTCCAAGAGACATCTAGTATGATGCCTCGAGATCTTCCTTGGACCACCCTTCGCATTACTGTGATGCCTCTTCGAATTTCTTCTTCCGCGGATACTTTACTAACTTCCTCATGTTGGTCATCAGCCATGTCTAACCTGTAATAAACCAAGGAAACCATCAAATATCAAATATAACTTATAATCAAAGCAATTGAAAACAAAAAAATAAAGAAATCATGCATTATCAGATATAACTTATAATCAAAGCAATTGAAAACAAAAATATAATGAAATCATGCATTATCACATATAACTTATAATCAAAACAAATGAAATAAAGAAACCATGGATAATTTACCTAAGTCACTAACATCTCTTTCTTTTCTTTGTTGGAATATTAATCACTTGTTTCTTAGCAATGCGTACGGATGAATTGATCCAAATTCCCTCATTATGATCGTTTCTTATATATGACTCATCCGGTATAAGATCCTCAACTTCATCATTTCTATTCAACTCATTCCGTCTAATGCATGACTCATTCTCAACATCAATATCACATTGATCGTCACCGCTATCATCAGTCACTTTGTTAGAGAAAAGCACTATAGACCATTTTGTACTCTTCGGGTCATTCACATAGAACACTTGTTTAGCTTGAGATGCTAGAATAAAAGGTTCATCTTTGTACCCCACCCTAGTAAGATCAACTTGCAAAAATCCAGACTTATCCATTCGTATGCCACTACTATTCACCCACTTGCAACCAAAGATGGGAATCTGAAACTTCTCGTAATCAAACACCCAAATGTGCTCAATAACTCCAAAATATGACAAATTTGCATATTTGGGGTTTAAGTCCTTCATACTTGATATATGCATTGCTTCAGCTAGCACGGTGACACCACTATTTTGCATAGTACTCTTATCATCTTGTTCTTTGGTATAAAATGTGTATCCATTAATTGAATACGCGCTATGAGAAAACACATGCAAACTTGGACCATATGCCAAACATCTCAACCTTTCTGTTACCGAAGAAGGATCTGAAGAGCGCTTCAAATAAATATGATCCTTCAACCATTGTATGAAACTTTGATTGTGCTCTATAACTATCCAATTTTCATTTCTGTTCGGATTTAACCTTCGGAGTACATCCTTGTGCATTTCAACATATGGCTCAACCTCATTATTATTGTGCAGAACATACAAATGAACTTGATCCCGTTCATCCCTTGATATTGTCACAATTTTATTCCCAATTAATTTTTTACCTTCCATTTTGTCGAAAATCTGAGCTCTGGGGAGTCCAATCGATTGAACGTTAGACAAATATTCAGTACAAAACTCAACAGCTTCTTCAACAATGTATCGTTCAACAATACAACCCTCTGGTCGACTTCGGGATTTCACGTACCCTTTTAATATTTTCATATACCGTTCAGCAGGGTACATCCATCTCATATAAGCTGGTCCACACAACTGTGTCTCTTTCACAAGATGAACAACTAAATGAACCATTATGTCAAAAAAAGACGGAGGAAAATACATTTCAAGCTCACACAAGGTAATTACAATCTCTTTTTGTAGTGTTGGTAAGATCTCGGGATCGATCACCTTACTACAAATTGACCTAAAGAAAAAACACAATTTAGTTATGGCACTTCTTACTTTTTCTGGCAAAATAGAACGTATACCTATCGGTAGAAAATGTTCCATTATAACATGGCAATCATGTGTCTTCAAATTCTTCAACTTGAGGTCTTTCATAGAAACAAGTCTTCTGATATCAGATGAGTATCCTTCTGGAACCTTAACTTCACTCAGAGACTTACACAAATTTTTTTTCTCCTTTCTAGATAAAGTAAAAGCAGCAGGTGGTAGATATGTTCGTCTTCCTTTCTTCACGGGTGCTAATTCAGTTCTCATTCCCATTTTTAACATGTCCTCCCTTGCTTTAAGGCCATCCTTAGACTTGCCTTTTATATTGAGTAATGTACCGATAACACTTTCAAATACGTTTTTTTCAATATGCATAACATCGAGAAAATGTCTCACGTACAAAGACTTCCAATATGGCAATTCAAAAAATATCGACCTTTTCTTCCACCCACCTTTCACAATCTTATGTGCAAAAGGCTTGCCAAACTCAGTACGCACATCTTTCACCTTTTCAAAAACTTGTTCACCTGACAATGCGGGTGGAGCTCTACGATGTTCGGTGTCTCCATTGAATGCTTTTCTCCACCCACGGTAGTGATGTTTAGAATGTAAGAATCTACGATGACCGAGAAACACATTCTTCTGGCAAAGTTCTAATCGAATCGTATCGGTTCCGTCTTCACAAACAGGACACGCACGTTGACCTTTAATGCTATACCCAGATAGATTCCCGTATGCTGGAAAATCATTAATTGTGCCAAATAACATCGCCCTCAAATTGAAACTTTCTTTCCTATATCCATCATAAACCTCCACACCGTTCTCCCACAAAATCTTTAAATCTTCGATCAGAGGTGTCAAGTATACGTCTATGTCATTCCCTGGTTGTTTAGGACCAGAGATTAACAGAGATAACATCATGTACTTACGCTTCATACATAGCCACGGAGGTAGGTTATAAATCATAAGAATCACAGGCCATGTGGTATGTGAGATACTTTGAAGACCATGTGGGTTCATTCCATCAGTAGATAATGCCAATCGAAGGTTTCTTGCTTCTGATCCAAACTCAGGATAATCATTATCAATCTTCGACCACTGTGGTGAATCAGCCGGATGCCGATACTTTCCATCAATAATTCTTTCATCTGCATGCCAAGTAAGATGTCTTGCATCGGTTTCACTACGAAACATGCGCCTAAATCTCGGAATTATCGGAAAATACCATAAGACTTTTGCGGGAGATAATCTTTTCTTATATCGAGACAAACCGCATTTAGGGCACTCAGTTAACATTGCATATTCGTTACGAAACAAAATGCAATCGTTAGGACAAGCATGTATCTTATCATAGCTCATGCCAATAGAGCACAACATTTTTTTTGCCTCATAGGTTCGATTAGGAAGAACATTATCATCCGGTAGCATTTCTCTCATAAGGGCCAACAACTCTGTGAAACTTTTATCCGACCATCCATTGCCCGCCTTTAAGTTGTACAACTTTAATACCGCAGAAAGTCTTGAGAATTTAGTGCAACCGTTGTACAACGGTTTCTCTGCATCACTTACCATCCTCTCAAACATTTCAGGACAATCATGAAGATCTTCTTCCAGTGCTTCTACAATCTCTTCAACTCGATCACAATCGTATGTTTCCGTGTCTTTGTCGTATGAAGCATAGGTCGTATTACTTTTTCCACTCGATTCAACATTCTCGTTAATTTTCTCACCATGAAATATCCAGCACCGATAACTTTGATCAATTCCATGCCTCAGCAAATGCGATTTCAATCCATGTGCGTCAACCTTACCAATATAACAACAATGCAAGCAAGGACAATGCATTCGTCTGGGGTTTTCAGCGTGTTGAACAGCATACTTAACGAATTCCAAAACCCCACTCTCGTACTCTTTGGTCATTCGATCGGCACAGATCCATGTTTTATCCATGGTTTTCCTACTTATTAAAGTAAACAATTAATCCATACAATTATAAGCTAAGGTAGTATCTTTGAATATCCTAACAATTATAAGCTTTAATTCATTTTAAACTTCAAAAACCTATACATAACCAATGTTAATATAAACTTCAATAACGTATCCGATACGCCAATATACCAACTTTAATACTTAATACATAATTCAAAAGTAGAGATTTTATTTAAAACATTATATCTAAATTGAATAATTATTATTTTTGACTGTTATATTTTGTTTTGTTAACTGCAGTCAATCAAGGTCCATTCAATAATAAGCAACTTACTTATAAAAATATTTTATTGTAAAATAAAATACTAACTGATCTTCTTTACTCTTAACTAAATTTCCATATATTTTCAATCTTTATAAATAAATCATTTAATATTTGACACATGGAGTACTACTTCTACCCAGAACAATCCCTAGTTAGTCCCTGCCCCCACATGAGCAACAACAAACAACCATTATATTTTGGAGTGTATTACCGACAAATCATGATTTACAAGCAAAAACCTAAGACTATAACTATTAATTTGTCTGTTTTAGTTGAATTTTTTGGTGCTATTATTACTCTCTCAAACTCTTCTAATAATGCATGAACATAGGTACAAATCCCCTAAGTTTTGAAAGGGTGCAAGAGTTACTAGTATGATGCAACAATTCTGAGCAAACAGTAACATATTCTTACAAATTCATGTTTATTTGAGTCATTTTTTCCTGTAAAGAGTAATCATACGTGTTGTAGTAGGCATTGGTGAGTATATAAATATATATAGTACAGACAAAGAAAAACATCTTATATGCCACCTGAGTACATGCATTTTATATGCTCAGAAAAAACACACAAACACAAGAAAAACAATAAAAAATAAAAAGAAGTATCTTGAAACATACCAGTTCTGTTCGCTTGGAATCGATGCCCGGTTTTATATGTGCTTCAACAGTTTCGTCAAACTTTGCCTTGGCGTTGGCCTGAACAATATATAATGATATTAAAACATACAGTAAACAATGGAACATTGCAGGTAAAACAGGAACAGTGTAAAACAATGGAATACAGTACACACAAAATAGGGTTGAGATTGTTGAGATTGTTGAGATTGTTGAGATGAGGAGTGCGGTGGCGGAAACGGCGGCGGTTGCTTGTTTGGGTGACGGCGGAGGTGAATAGGGTTTTCGAACGTTGCGCTGAAAAAATGTGTTTTGGGTGTCTGAGAGGTGAGTGAAGAAGAGGGAAAACAAAAATACGTACTGAGAACGAAAATACAATCCTGAAATTTTATTTTAATTAGAGCTTAGACAGCGCTTTTGTGGAAAGCGCTTTCTAAGGTATGCCTTAGACAGCGCTTTCCAAAAGCGCTTTCTAAACCCCCCCTTAGACAGCGCTTTTGGTTTTAATTTTTTTTTAAAATTTAAAGACTTTAGACAGCGCTTTATCAAAAGCGCTGTCTAAGGTCTATATTTAAAAGCGCTTTCAAAAAGCGCTGTCTAAGGGGGGGTCTTAGACAGCGCTTTTTAAAAGCGCTGTCTAAGACCCCCCCCTTAGACAGCGCTTTCATTATTTTCTTGGAACATTTTCAGCGCTTTATTTTTATCTTAACCTTAGACAGCGCTTTCTTTTAAAAGCGCTGTCTAAGATGCGCTGTTAAAAAACCTTTTTGGCGTAGTGGAACCAAATTGCACATACAAGAACACTAAATGTAAGAAAATAAACAAAAATAAAACATAACAATGGATGCGTACAATTAGTGATTTAAAAGGTTCAGTCAATGTTGTGACACACATCTTTGAGAGAGAGTAGTTCCACTATAAATGGATTTTTTTAGATATATTTATAAGTAAATAACTCATTGGTTCTTGGTCCCCCTTTCTATGTTCAGCCAATTTGAATAGGAAAGAAAATGAAGGGATAAAAAGAGGGGAAATTTCAGAAGCAAATGAAAATTTTAGATTCAACCAAATTAGCACTCTAAAGAAACTTGTCATGTTGGTTCAGTGAACTGAGGTAGAAACTGCAGTGGAGGTAGATCGTGATTCCAAATCTATCAGCATGAGGATTACATTGACAAAACATATACATACAGAGGAGACATAAAACTTCTACGCGTAATGATTGAGGTAGACCATAGTCCCAAATCAGATCTACACTTGTTGTTGTTATTGTTGTTGGGGTGGTGGAAGATGGAAGAAGGATGAGAGAGAGAAAAGAGAGATAAGGATGTTTATTGAGGAGAGAGATGAAAGATAAGAATTGAAGATGAGGGTTGTTGAAACAAAGGGAAATGGTAGGTTCATTACATAGGCTGTAAAAATAAGGGCTTTGAAACAAGGGAGATTGAAGAGGAAGAAGAAGATGAAAGTTTTTGGAACAAGTTAAGCAGATGAACTAGGTGTTTTACACAATAATTAATTAATTTAATTTCATGTTAAAAATAAATAAAGTTTTTGGATTTTAATGACATGGCAACATTCAAAACTTGTCAAGTCATAAATTGAGATGCTATATCTGCAAATGGATCTGCTATATGAGAGGGGGGGGGGGGGGGGCACGAAAAAACATGAAATGTGTTGAAGAGTAACCAAAAAGCTGATTTTTTTAAAAGCATATTAAAAAATTATCAAAATCAATATAGAGGGACCAAAACTGCAATAAAGATTAAATTAAAAGTGAAAACAAACTTTTCTTAAATAAAAGAGCATTCTTTTAAAATTAGAACAGACTCTCTAAATTGTTTGAGACGACCCTAAGAATAAGGCTATAAAAGGAAAAGGAGAATTCATGTATTTTGTTCTACAATACCAGTTTGTTTTCTGTTAAGTTTTTGGGCTATAGTAATTCATTGAGATGTAGAACATAACTGATTTTGTGTTTGGTTTGTCAGTGCTAGAGCTTGCTTTAACATGTTTTTTATTCATCTGGGTTTGGTTGTTGTGTCTGCTTTGTTGGGGTTGCGATGGTGTGTCACTTGCAGCATTTGGGTAGTAGAGTTTGCGTGATTTTTCCGATTGTTTTTGTCTTTGTTAAGGGTTGGTGTACCCCTTATACCCTTGTTTGCTTATATAAAAAAATGAGAATAACAATACTTGCTAACTAGACAATCCAAAGTCACGCTTATATATTTGAGGTGGTATTTCTTTAAAATAGTAAAAATAAACATTTTTGAAGAAAATAAATAGTCTTAAATAGTCATTTTGTCCATGTAAGTTGACGTGTTTTTTAATTTGGTCCCTGAATTTTTTGTGTGTGGATTATATCCTGATATGTTCCAATCTTGTTGCTTTAAGTCTCTGACAGTGTTAAGGTGGATTTATTATTTTCGTTTTATATTAATTCGCAATTTGTTATGTGGCATAATATGTTTCCCTCTAAATAATTTTATATTAATTTTATTTTTTTGTTCAGTCTTATAAATGTCCAATCTTCATATTTTTTGTTTAAATCCCTACAAATTAGGGTTTTTCATAAACACAGGATTTGGGAACGACGACGGACAACGAATGCAAGCTGTGAGATTCGACAGCGACTAAGTGTTAGTATCAATGTTGAAGGTAGGCATAATTTTTGGAGCTGAGAGACTTGAAGGTGGAGACAATGTTTTAGGTGAAGATGTTGTGAATGTTGAAGACAATGTTGTAGGTGAATCTTGCAAACACAAAATGTTGAAATTGTAGCACTGATGTTGGACCTGCAGCTCAAGGAAATTCACAAGAAATGGAATCTCACTTTGATGATGATTATGATTTCGAAATGCTTGCAGCAAATCTATTGCAACCATAAAATTGTGAGATGAATTTGAAATGAACATCTTCATAGATCTATTACAACCACATACCGAGATTTGAAACAAAGTTACGTTATCAACGGAGGTTGTAGCCACAGATAACAGACTAGTAGAGAGAAAGAAGAAGATAAAATATTTACAATTTCTATTTTAATCTATCCTTTTATATACCATCCAACATAAATTCCACATAATTTTGTTGAGAATTAACCTAAAATTAAAAACATAAATTCAGCCCAACCCCGTTAAACATGTACTTTTTTAACAGCAGTTTAATATCGGAGACTTAAAACAACAAGATAAGAATATTTCATGATGCAATTCAAAATAATAATAATTTAAGATCAAATTGAAAAACACAAAAGCTTATAGATAACGAGTGACCATTTAAGCCAAATAAATACTATTGACTTCAAACGACTGGCACGTTAGAGCATACAGTTTTAATAAACGCGTTTTTGTCGTCACAACTAGAAAAGTCTCTTTCGGCTTTATTGCATTCCTCCGTAGTCAATGAAACATAAATACATACATTCACCTTTATTTCCTACATGTTCTTTCTTCGGCTGAAAAGGACACCTCTCCAACCTAACAACCCCAAATACTCCCCTTTTTTCTCTTCTTCTACTTTTTGTCAAGAATATCAAATACTCCATATAATAACTTTTCGCTTATAAAAAATAATATAATAACCTTTCAATAATGTCTCAAATAATTCAATATATCTTTTTTATAGAGGTTAAAAGTAGTACACTGACGGTATAAATAAGTATTGCATTGACATCCAATCAAAATATTTTATATTATTAAATTATAATAATATTTTAAAAATAAAAATATGATATACAAGTCTCATTAATTAACAGTATAAACATATTCAGATAAACAATTAGATTGATGAATACGTTTTTAACTGAATATAGTTGTGAGTATTTTTCACTCTAATACTTACTTACCACCATATATATATATATATATATATATATATATATATATATATATATATATATATATATATATATATATATATATATATATATATATATCTGGAAAAATAAATTAAAAAAGTTATATTATTGATCTAAGACATTGAGTATTATTATGCATGAGTCTTTGAACTCTTTAAATAAAATTGACGATTTTTAGTATTATGAAACCAAAAATATCAAAAATATAGTATAAAAATATGTTGATTGTCTAATTTCTCATATTTATTCACTTTAATTGAAGCAACTTTGAGGATCATATATCATGTAATAAAACATTTAATCCTCAATTCAATCAATGGAGAAACTTCAATTAAATTCATATATGCATATTTTCCTCCTATCCAATCATACACAAAAATATATGTTGATCTAATTATTAATATCTCTTCTTATGAGTCAGTTAATAAATCCGTAGACAAATCTTTCCTCATAAATATTGCATATGTCATCTTTAAAAAAATCATGTCAGTATTATATCAAAACACATTTTGCGACGATAAGAATAACAAGGAAAAATTATGAATATGTGCTCCTTAAATTTAAGAAAAAAATATTTTCTGTCTTGTAGTCATTTTAAATTTTATGTCAATAATTTTTCAAAACAATTTTATAATTTTTTTTTAATTTTCACCACCATATCCAATTCTCAATTTTTATTTTAACACTACCATACTACATTGGTGAAAATATAGTATTGGCCTCCTCAGTCTCTCCCATGATTGGCCTCACGAAAATGATGCAAAACACAGGTCCCTACTGTACATACATTTCTCTAAAAACATTGAACTTTCATTTGCAAGTGACTAACAACAACCATATGGGTCACTTAGCTAGTGATAATGTTACTAAAAACAAACAAACATACTTTTTATTTTATTTTCATAGGATAGATCATATGATGCACGAAAACGGTGCGATTGAACGTTTTGTTTCATGAACAAAGTCACACTAGAGAAACATAACAATGAATGATGGCAAAATCGATTAGGCAGAAGCTGTAGATTTCACTATGGGTACTGACATTCACGTTAATAGACAGTGGCCCCTTATACTTAAAATTAAGCCACACCCTTATGTTGTCTCTATTTTAGAACTTTTCTCTAACTATTATTGTTCTTTCCTAAAAACTTCACCGTTCCAAATAATTAAATGTGTTTTATTTTTCTTCAAAAAAATTGGTGGTGCTAGCATGTTATTCTCTCCTGAAAAACACACAAAGATATCATATCCTATCTTATCCTAATTATAATTTAAAAAGGCTATATGGTAGACAGCAACGTTTCTAGACAAAAATTGGAACATAGCACCGGCCTAGACCAGACTCGAAGATACAAAACGGTCAAGAGCAACATAGTGCTAGAAAATAAAATTTGTGTGATGCACATTAGTTGAAGAGACACGCATGATATGATTGAGACTTTTTCCTTATACTCCTTGAGTTTTAAGTCATCCTCTAAATTTTTGTAATATGCTATAAAAAAATATTTCCCATATTTTTCTATTGATAACTTGGTGAAAATTTTCTCAAAAATTCAATAGGTGGTTCAAAAAATCCGGTATATATTTATTATTATTTACAAAAAATTTGATGTGTGAAAATTTTTATTGGTTTTTTCAAAATATCTGGAATACCGTATTTATTCTACACTCTTGAAAAATTTAGTAGTGTTAATTTTTAATGGTTGAAAATTTTAATCTGTGATTGCATCTTCAGTTTTGTGTGGTACATAATAATTTAAAACTTTTATAAATATGCACATGTTGCTAACAAAAATACTTCACAATATCTCAAATTTTGATATCTCACATTTATGTACTTCAATGATGTGAAACCTCTATTGATTTTAGACTCATAGATGATACCCTTCTTTCTGTTAAAAAATTCAAAGTGGATAATCTCCTGCACTACACCGACAACAAACGGTTGTTAAGATTCAGTACAGTTCAACATCGATTGATAATGAAGGAAATGTGAAGTTTAGCAACTTTGAGTTGAAGATCGATGAAGAGTTAAAAGTTATGTAGAACACATATCACCGATACAAAACAAAGGGTTTGATCGAGATGAATGTGAGAACTGTGATATTTGACAACAATATTATCAAAATATTGAAATGTTCTGAATCATTCAACATTATTTAAGTTTTGTGTCTGTTATGTTCTTGTTAAGTTGTGTTAAGCATTAACGTAATGCTAATTTTCATATGATGAAATGTTAAGTTAAAATGTCAAAAATATAAAATTAATTCGTTACAAACCAAAATAGTTTCAAAAAAAAAAGCAAACTAATAAAATCTACTCAACTTCATCACAGGCAGTGTGTGATATCTCATACAACCTAATATAGACCTCATCATTTGAGTTTATTAAACCCACGAGGTTATCTGAAAGAAGTGTTTTCCTCTGCAGCCACTACTGGTCAGTCATACCCGTTGAAGCGGTGACACGTTAATGACTTATCAGCAAGTGTACTGATAGTGTCGCAGTAATAAAATATCGAATCCACATGGACTGCTTTTTAACAAGACAAAAAGTGTGCAATGCGTAGAAAATAGTAAATAGGGAGGGGGTTCAAATTTCAAAGTGAAAATAAACAAAGAGTTCAGACATAATTTTGGAAGCGGACAGGTTGTGTATAGAATCTCTTTATTTCTCTATTTTTGGTGTTTGATGCCTTAGATGAACAACCTTATCACTATAATCCCACGACGAATTAACAAAACCGCTATAACCAATCCCTTACGATATAGCTCACTAATCACTACTCAGAGCTTCCTATCCCTAGTCCACTAGCCTAAGCAGGATTAAACGATGTAACAGAGTGTTAATTCATTAGCCATTACTCGGGGTTTCCTATCCCTGTTAACCAGCGTAAGTATGACAATTGTCCTAGGTCCAACATATAGACTAATGGTCAGTATTCCATATGTGCCCAAAATCAGACTAAAAGAGTATCTGACATAAAAAGCATTACGAACAAGAAACAATTAAATAGAATTATAGAACAAAGAATTCATGCAAAGTCAAATCAACATATTGTCCAACAATATTGAAACATGTTCATCAAAACACAACTTAACCTAGAGGAGTTTAGCTACTCATAATTTAAAATACAATACCAAAAACAATTAAGAAGAATTGCATATGAGACTCCTTGAAGGATTGGCCTCCAATGGCTTCAAATGCTCTCCAAATCACCCTTGATGTTGTAAAAATCATACTTATGTTGCCAATTTTCATAACCCTTGAGAAAGTGCAGAGAATCCTCTTTAATAGCCTTCAGAATGGACCAGAACGCGTCAGAAAAGCCAAAAAAATTAGTCATCACGTGTATGATGAACTGCATTGCATGCGTGATACCGCCTTTATGTCCCTACCGCGTGCACGATGTTGCGTGTGATTATTCCAGTAGCTGCATATTTTTGCTCCCTTTTTCATTTGTTTTTTCACTAAGTCTAATTTCTTCACACTTAGTTATTTTTTCCTCATTCTTTGTCTATCTTCTTCATTTTTTTCTCCTCTTTAACTTATTTTGATCTGTTTCTTCGACCGATTAAATGCAATGATGGACTTTCATCACAACCCCAAGCTTGAATCGTTGCTTGTTCTCAAGTAACTTGCCTGTAACTGCACATTCAAACAGAAAACAAGTCGTATAATAAGAGTTGAACTTCACCCTATAATTTTTTCTTTACCTGGATATCATTCTATCTTCCAAATCTCATCTGACAAATTCGGAAAACATCCTTAAACTTTGATGAGTACCCAACATGTCTCTCATCTCACTTTGACTCACTCAATGGATAAGGTCATCTCTCAATCAATATGCAAAATCGTTTATGCTTAGCTTGATCATGTTCTAATATAATTCATCAAAGAAATCAAAACACACACACGTTTAAGGACTTTTTAGGTCGTATCTTGGCTTATGTTCGGATAGGATATTTTTGGGAAAGTAGGTTTAAATCTTTGGAGTTAGGTGTCTAGTTCTCCTTCTATCATCATACCCCTTTGTTCCTTCTTGATGGTACTAGAGATTTTTCTATTGTGGTCCTTATTATGCTTAACATTCTTTTTGTTTTTTTTTTGTTTCTGAATAAGTGTCTTTTTCCACTTCTTATTTTCTCACAATTTTTGAAAATTTGACCAATTTTATCTAGTACCCCAATCCCAAACTTTAAACTTTGCTCACTTCCAAGAGCAACCTCAAACTTAATCTTTTTCATACGACTTAAGAACTTAAATTCCACCTAACTCCAAAGAGAGGGTGGAAATATAAGATCTTTAAAGTCATACGACTAAAAATTAAGGTTAAGTCACCGAAAGAAGGATAAGCTCAAAGTGGTTAGCAATAGATATACCTATTACTACAGGCTGGTTTTAAAAAGGCTCAAAGTTATAAGCAAATAACAATCTCAATGTGTGTTAATCAATCAAGACAAAATTAATCATAAATAGTTCAAACCAAATAAAACAGTAGTGCATGGATACACTCAATAAGAAGAATAGTGAACAATGTAATTCATTTGGCTCAAACCTTACTAGTTGAGGTATCTGAAGGTTGAGTACAAGTCCTTTGATTCTTTTCTCATCCTTTGCCTTCAAGTTGTCATTTGCTTTTTTGATGATCAAGTTTCTCTTTGCTCATTTGTTCAATGCTAAAGTGATAAACTTGTAAATCTGAAGAAAAGACACAACTACAAACTTGTTCGTTAAAGACAATATGCTAAATAATACAATGGGGGAAGTGCACATATTGTAGCCGTTACTCTTCTATAGGTTACAATTGAAAATAAAAATAAAATCTTCTAAAAATTAAAAGCAAACTACATGTCTTTTCATATGTCATTATTGCATAAAAGATCATGCATATCATTCATTGTGTTGTTGAAGTCATTATTTTGCCTTGTCCATTTTGTGTGCATCTCTCCTCCTTGCTTGCTCTTGATTTTGGTTAGTGAAGTAATTCTCCATCTTTCCAGTTGTTGCAAAAATTGGGCTCTTAAGCTCTGAGTCTGCATATGATCTTCTTGTTGATTATAAAAGTATCGGAACACATGATCAAAACTCAGAGGTTCAACATACAAAGTGGGTGAAACTTCTGTTATCCACCTTGTAACCCCCACTGCATGAGCTTCCATTCTTCTTTGAAACTCTGAAGCTTGTTGACCTTGCATTTTTTATTGTTGTTTCTTCACTTGTGGTTGGTAGAATCCTTCATCATTTCCCGCGTGATTGTCTTCTTAATCATTTTGAGCAGCTTCTCCTTGATGCATGTTTTGTAGCCTCCTTATAGCCGAAGTGTTGAGAGGTTCTTTCAGACCGATCATCTCATCGTCGAGGTAAATGGGTACACCCGATCTTCTGCATAATTCATTTATAACATAAAAATTACCACAAACATTTTGTGCAACATTAGCCATATATTTGATATTTGTAGCAATTAACCGCCCCAAGTCAATAGGTTCCCCCTCAAAAGAGCTAAAAGACCTCAACACTGCTTCACAATGAATTGTGATTGGTTAGATGCGGCTTCTAAATATTGCACAAGAAATGAGGCCCAAGCCCTCGGAATTTGGCGGAATTCAGTAGTTTTGAGACATAGCACTAAGCCACGCTCCACCGCCCATTCTCCCTCAGGCCTACAAATTTTTTTAGCATAACTTGGGTCATTTCCTCGCTTATAAAATTGTGCTCGTGTCTATAGTTAATAAGAGCACAAACAAGAGGAGGTTGCCAATTAAAAAGAGTATTTATAGAAGAAGGAGAATAGTCAATATACTTACCTCTCACATAAGAGGTGTAAATGCTTACCTCGTCAAATGTCGCATTTGCATAAAATTCTAGGCCGATAGTTTTATTTTCTTTATGAATCAAATTGTTGAAACTTATCCAACACCTTTGTTTCAAAACATCCACTATTTGCCAAAACCTTACAAATCATCACAAGCGAATGCTCTCTCCCTCATAATGTGGTAATCCACCAATTTGAGATATCTTTCAGCATGAGCCTCAAAGAGAAATTTGAGATTAGGAAAGGTAGGAGCATTAAGAGTGGGAGCATCCCTTGAGGATGAACCTATTGACAATCAACCTCTCTTTGAAGGCATTTTTACCTATAACAACAACACAAAAACAACACCGCGTAGAGAAAAAGAAAAGAATTACGCAGAGAGTGCTCATATGAATATGTGAAAAGTAGAAGGACTAGAGAAATATTTATGAAGAAAGTGATTTAAAAATCACTATTTATAGGCCAAGTAGTCATTGCTCATCACGCGCATTATACATCCACCGTGCGCACGATGGAAATGATCATATCCAACATCTCTCTCTAACATTCGTATCACGTACGCCATGCTATCATCACGCGTGCGATGTCAATGGTACTCAGATTCTCCCAAACGTCTCTATCGCACGTTTTATGCACAAATCGCACGCGTGATGGAGTCCTATCACGCGCGTGATAGCTTACATGATTATTCCAGGGGCTGAAGCTTTTTTTCTTCTCTCTTTTTTCTTCTTTTCTTCTCCTTTTCTTTTTCTTTCGTCTCTTCTTTTACCTGTTTTCTCTTCTAGCAAAATAACACATAAATTAAACATGTTTAAAAATTAAAATTCAACGGAAAATAAAATAAATTCTTACCGATGGGTCCATGCGCAAGGGATACCCTTACGCCGGTCAGTTCACTTGTTTATTTTCCTTTGTCAACCTCACTACCTTTCTCCTCTAGATGATAGCAAGTATCCAAATTCTCCACATACGGTGTCCAGTCATACACCTTGAAAACCATTTTTTCTTTGTTGAATTTCATGAAAAGTTCACCCATTTCCACATCTATCTTTGCTTTCTTAGTAGCCAAGAATGGGCATCCGAGAATAACTGACCCTCCTGAATCTCCTTTCGTATCAAGTACCACAAAATCTACAAGAAACACTAAACCATTGACATGTACTAACACGTCCTGTAAGATACCAAGCGGATGAGTAACAAGTGAATCAGCTAAAGTAAGAGTCATATTACTGGGTATGATCTCTCCTAAGTTAAGTTCTCTAACTTCATTCAATGGAATAACATCCCCTTCAACTATTTCATCTTGGTCACCCTGATTGTTACTCTCCTTTTTTCAATCCTCACTTCTCCTTTTTCCATCACATCCTCTTCAAATATTTCATCTTCACCCTTTTTGGTGGACATCTCCAAACTGTTTCTGTAAGACCCTAATTTTGACCCTAAGATCCCTCATGGCATCATAACATTGCACATTGCATTTGCCTCAAGGATCATAACATCTTGGCTCCTTAACCTTTGGGTGGGAACATTTGTGAGTTGGTTTGAGACCACCAAGCATGCTTGAATTGTATATTATTGCTTTTCTTACTTTGTTTACTAACCAAAAAGCACAAAAATATGTCACTAACTTTACTTGTTTTGTAGCTTGAGCAATCATAAGATCTAAGGCTCCTAAAAGACCTTATGCTCATTGATATGACCAGGTAAAGATGAAAGCAAGCATGACAATGTTTCACAAGGCCCTAATCCATCATATATGCCTCCCAAGTATCTCAATTCATCATTTTGATCAAAGCAAACCAAAGGGCTTGAGGTTTGTTTCCCAAGGAAACCCTAATTCATTTGTTCATCAACTGTGCCTTGCTCATGAAGCAACCTCAACCCATGATCAAATACAATAAAGGGAAGTTCTTCCATTCATCATTTCATGCATATTTAAGCTTATTTGAGTGTCCTAAATCATCAATTCATCAATATTTGAGGCATGGACTTGAGAAGTTTATCAGTCAATTCATTTGACTATTTTGAAGTACACTGAGACCTAACTTTTAATGTGTTATTCAAATGGAGATTACCCCAAGAGAAAAAATGTTATTAATAACCATATGAACAACTTTCATGTTCATCAAAAATTGATTTGAAGCTTGGAAGGTCATCATCCATTTCAAAACATTATAGGTTATTTTGATTGAAACCCTAATTTTAGGTCAACTTCCCAAGAACATAACTCATTCATCTTTCATGATTTTGAGGTGGGATCAAATGAATTGAAAATTTTAAGATGTATACTTCATTTTTTATGTTGAACAAATTTTCATAATCCTAAAATAAATACATATGATAATGCAAAACATTATAGGTCACTTTGGACCAAAGGCATTGAAATGTGAAAAAGTCCAACTTCAAGTGCCCATAAATTTCTCATAAAAATTCCAAATGATGCAAAATTTAAGTCTAAATTGATTTTCTTGAAAAGATATACAACTTTTATGTTGAAGGTTTTGTCATTTGGAGTTTGCATCATTAAACCAGAAGGGCTTGAAGTTTGCCCATTTAGGAAATTTTCACATACACATGTTTTGCACCTTGTACTTTATGATCAATTTTCATCAATTTCCCAATTCCAAATGAAGTTTTCTTCAACATAACAATTGATCCTCATGTCAATATCTTTCCAAACATTACCCATAAGGCCATGTTACATTTTTTGAGAAGGCATTTTCGAAGAGGAGAACATTTTGGTACATTTTTGGAAACTTGATTCAAACTTTATGCATAAGCCAAATACATCTCATCTGCACGTCCAAAACCTATTTGCTGATGTTAAGCTTGCCATTACAATTAGATTTGGGCCCTCCATGCGCCTGTACAGGCCCATGCATGAAGGCCCTTATCATTCATGCACACACTTTGCTCATGCTTGCAGCTTCCATTTGCTATAAATAAGTGTGCTAGACTTCATAACTTGAGAACCTGAAGGCGCCTGTTATGCTGCACAACTCCCTCCATAGCCACACCTAAAGGAATTATCACTTTCTTTTCAAAATTTCAGATCCGAATTTCAACTTCATTGGTTGATTTTCAGACTCATAATTCCTTGGCCTTGCTTCATCTTCATCTCTAGATCACATTGCAAGCAATACCTAAGAGAACTCGTGCCTTCCAGATCCACATTTCAGAGGTTGATACACAAACTTTTCTTCTTCAAAACTCACTGTTTGTAGCTTGTTTCTTGCATTTATTTGTTTGGCTGAAGTCCTCTCATCAGAGGCAATTAAACTGTGCTTTTAATTTTGAAATTCCACTAAGTTCAAGATGAACACCATAACTTTCCACCTCTGATTTCTCTTACCATGAAGATCTAGAGTGAAAATAGATGGCACAGGGGTGATGTACATCACCCCCAGCTTTCCATTGTTGTATAGATCGCCTCATTTGGTTAGGTTTTAATCTCTGCAACTCTCGCCGAAATCTCTGGTCTCGCCGGAGAAGACGGTGGTGCACACCACCGTCCGTTTGCCAGATCAAACCACAGTCGTATGATGCATTCTCCAGATTTAATCTTATCCTTCCATCTTTATGACTTTTTTAATGGCTTGGTGTTTCTCATTGACCAGCGTGTTTGGTGGATGCGCGCATGTGAGTCGTCTGATGCGCCAACTCAATTAATGAGCTTGGATCCAACGCATCACGTCTTTTCTTCTTTTTTATTTCTGATTTTAATTTTCATTTTATTTCTTTTATTCCATTTCATTTAAAAAATGTGAGACCAATTGCATTATTTTTCATTTTATTTTATCATTTGATATTTTTTATGAATTTTCTCTTTTCTGATTATTTTTAATTCATTTTAAATAGTTTTTGATATTCAAAAAATACAAAAATATTTTTTCAACCTCTTTGAATGATGATAGATCTATGAAAAATATTCTCATCAATTTATTAATTGATTTGATATTTATTTGAGATTTTAATTCAATTAGGTTATTTTTATGCATTTTTAATTGATTAAAAATAGTTTCTGGTTTCTAAAAATGCTGAATTTTTTTTGTCAAACTTTGTTTGACCTTGTTGAACTTAGGATGATCCATTTGGACTTTTCAAAGTTGATTTAAAATGGATTTGAAGTTTGACCTTTAATTGTTTATTTTAATTTCCAAAAATACCAAAAATATTTCATTTGTTTCTTGACTTCTAAGTTTCATTTTGCTTCTGTTTACTAATGTTTGACCTTGATTTCATCTATCTTTGGTCAATGTATGTTGATTACTTCCTTTGAATTTCCATTAATGTTCATTGTTATTCATCTCCTTCTTCTTCTTTTTCTTTTTTTGATCAATGAGTTAAAGATTGGTGGTTAGCCTTAATGTATGAGAGGTTTAACCTTCCTTGATTCAAATCTAATTCATCTTGATCATAGATCAAGTGAATGGCTTTGCATTAAGGATAAGTTGCTTCCTAATCAAGCAAAGAACCTAAATCAATACAAGATCATTTCTCATCTTCTTTTGGCATGGCAAGTTGTAGGAGCTTGATTCACTAATCAAGATCTCTAACTTGTGTTGTTGCCTATATTTTATTGACCGGCCTCAGATAGGTGTGACTACTACATTAGTCCATTTACGATTGCTTAACATAGCGCTAAATTGCCTTATGGCACACTAACTCTAACTATTGACCACTAATTTTTAATTCTTGCATTTTATATGTATGCAATTTACTATTCTTGTACATATTATTCATTTGCTTTTGCCCTTTGCTCATTTGAGCACATGTTTATGTTAATTCTATTTGCCTTTTGCTCACTTGAGCACATAATTGTGTATATACTATTGTGCTTGTGTTTTGTTTTGATTGTTGTGAACCAAATACAAATGGACAAAAGGACTTAGATTCTAGGACATTCCCTATGCAAAAATGGAGTAAAAAGGACTTAATGTTGAAGATGAATTAGAAGGACCTAATCTCTAAACTCACTCTTGTCCATTCTTTGTTTGTTTTGTGGAACTTTTTAATGTGTGTGTTCTTGTGCTAGGGATACCCATTTGAGCCAAATTGAAGAACTATTGTCATGTGCATCTAAAGTGAGAGATACAAGAGCCATTGGAAGATTCCTAAGAGCTTGCTTGATTGATTGATTGGTTGCTTGAGTATACACTTATTTGCTTGATTATTCCAAAGGATGGGAGTTACTTGGATCATCAATATGATCTCAAGAAAGGAACTCCATTTGTGGTCTTATTTCGTTTCCTTCATCTTTTGTATGTTTAGGACTTAGCCATTCTTCCTCTTCCCTCCACTCTAACCCAAGCCAAAACTTTTGTGCAAACATTAACATTTTATTTTCTAACATTAGAAACCAAAGCATTATGCTTTTGATTTTCAAACTTTCTTTTCATAACACTTATTTTGAATTGAATCCTTAAGTCAACTTTGACCATATTTTGTAAATACTTTTCATTGGTAAATATAACTCATTCAAATGTTTTTGTGGTTTCAATGGCCACTTCTTACCATAAACTTTTTTCCTAACCATTAGCTATTAGGTTTGAGTTATCCTTGAGGTAGATATAATACTCACCTATATCCTTATTGATGGACAATGAGTGTTTCATGCTTATTATAGGGTTAACCCCTCACTAGCATGTTGAAGCTATCCTCACATGGTGGATTTGTGGTTTTAGTTTGAGTTTTCTCCCTTGGATAAGAAAAGACCTTAAGGCTTTCGGACCAATCAATTCACCAACTTATTTTGAGATTTTTACCCCGAACTATGAGGTTTTGATCCTAATATTTTTTAGATGGTACGTAGGCAATGGGTTTATCCATTCAAACACAAAATTGTAATTAATTTGTACATTCTTCTCTCATCTCCCCAATTATGTTTGCACAAATAATTTTTACAAATACCAACCTACCTTACAACAATTGTGAAAAGGGCTCCCTAGGAGTACCTAGGATGTTTTGGGTGCTTAAAACCTTCCCATTGCATAATCAACCCCCTTACCCCGATCTCTGACATTTTTATTAGTTTTTGATTCGATAAAACTTCTCGGTTTTTGTTCGCTTTCTAACCTTTCCTTTGGATAAATAGAAGTGTGGTGGCGACTCGATTTGTATGATTTACTTTTGATTTAGTCAATAAATCTAAAGGTAACGAATACCCCGCTACAGTTTCTACAACCTTGCATGATTCATTCTTAGGATTATCTATAGTGTTACCTGTAAATCCTCTACTCAAGCTAGGTAAAGCAACTATTTGTCTAGATTACTGACCAATCCGCATCTCCAAATTTTTGATAGACGCATCATAGTTTCTACTCATTGTCTCATGGTTCTTATTCACCTGATCAAAACTACTTTGAGTGGCCTTAATGAAGTTTTGCAAGGTCTCTTACAGCTGTTAAGGGGGTGGTAGTTGGTTTTCTGGTGGAAAAACTTACTTCATGGTCGACCAGCCTTTGGAAGAATATATAGAGACTAATTTCTCTCCCAAAGAAGAGGCTCCTACTAACAAGGCTGCTATGGAGATGGGGAATTCTCCATGAGAGGTCTCTCCTTAGGTTGTCCCCAAGTAGGATAACTTTTTATGTTTTTATTCCTTTTGTAACTCATTAGAGTAATTCCTCACTCATTGTTAGGACCCATTGTAATATCTCCATTTTTTAATTAATGAATTTTGATTTTTTTTCAACACTTGACTTGTGTGCTTTTGCCGAAATGGATCTTGATTTTTACTTGTATTAGCTTGGATCTTTTGTAGTCACTTATTGTCTCATGTCTCTTATGGTATTGCCAATATACTTGAGAGTTTTTTAAGGGTTCTTATCTATAATCTGTAGGGAGGTAAAGTCCCACTAAGTTTCTAGAAGTTACCTCATAGGGTTTTAAAGTCCCACTAGGGATCTTATGGATACCCTGTAGGACTTCAAAGTCCCGCTAGAGTTATTATGGTTACCCATAGGACTTCAGAGTTCCGCTAGGGTTCTAATGGATACATTATAGAGCTTCATATTCCCACTAGGGTTCTGATGGTTAACCCATATGGATTTAGAGTCCCATTGGAGTTTTGATGGTTAACACATATGGCTTCAGAGTTCTACTAGGGTTCTGATTGTCTTGTCAGAGGATAACATAGAGAGATCATTAAGCTCTCAGTCTATTGTACAATGCATGCTTAATTAGAACACTTAGGGAGCCTCATTAAAAACCCATGCCCTTATAGGGGAAAATAGTGCCACCCTAAGATTTTTTTATTGAATAATAATAAGAATAAACACATAATGTCTAGCCTTGTGGGATCAACTAAAGCATAATAATGTCTTAAATTTACAACATTCTAAGGCCCTGACACTTCTTCTCTTTCCAATTTGGAAATATCTTGTCTTTCTTGGCCAATGCTACCACCTGTTTCAATATTGGACTAACTTTCTCCATCGTCATGGGTTTCACCTTGGAATTGTATCTTCTCGCTTCTTTTTTCTTTCCCATAAACTTTTGAATCTGAGCCTTTTCTCAAACATATTCTATTAGGTTAAGAAATATTATTAGCTCAACCCAATTGTCATTATCATTGAAATTTTCTCTTCACAACATGGGTATGTTGATCTCAAACGGTAACATCACATCCTTACCGTAAACCATGTTGAAAGAGGTCTCCTTGTTTGATGAATAGGGATCGTTTGATACGACTATAATACATGTAATACTCAAATGGCATCCTACAATATTATGTCATTAAAATAGACATGACATTATGTGAGATAATTTTAGTTTTTCTTAAGATTAAATATGAGATCCATATTACCTCATGTAGTAGTTCGACCCAAAGTCTTTTGACCTCTTCCAACTTCTTCCTCATCTCAGATAGTATAATTTATTTTGGCTAATTTTCTTGACCATTGGCTTATGACCTCTTCCAACTTCTTCCTCATCTCAGATAGTATAATTTATTTTGGCTAATTTTCTTGACCATTGGCTTATGGATGCTTGATTGAGATGAACTTGTTCTAGTTTTCAATTTGCTCACAAAAGTCGACCACAGAGAAACTGGCTAACTATGTCCCTTTGTAAGAAACAAAAGTATTTATAAATTTGAACCTGCAGATGACACTCTAGTATAAAGTTTCTCAAATGTTATTTTTTACATTGCCTATGCCTATACCCATTTTATGAAGTAGTCCATAAAAACAAGTAGATATTTAAATTGGCGTGGAGCCAATGGGAAAATCCCTAATATATCAACTCTCAATTGATACAAAGTCCATGGTGAAATAAATGAGTTTAATATCTCGGCATAGGCATGAATGAAGTTTGAGAATATTTGGCATTTGTCACATTGATTTATCAATTAATTAGTGTCTCTTGGCATGTTCTTCCGGTAGTACTTGACCCTTATAAACTTGATTTCTAATGCTCTCCCACATATATGGCTTCTGCACACGCCTTCAGAAACTTTAGTCAAAACCGAGCCCACCTCCTATTCTACAAAAATCTCAACATAGGTGCGACTTGACCCATTTTGTATCACTTCTTGGAGATCTTCATGTATCGCCCAAAAATCCTTTTAATCTTTCTAGCTTCTAATTCATTAGTAGATAATTGCTTTCCCGTTAGATATTTGACAATGGGACCATTCATCTTTGGACCTTATCAAGCTCAATCATATTAATGACTTTGACCTCCGTGTTAGGGATGGCCAAAGTTTCTTGTATAGATGCCTTTTTGAAGCCTAACATTTTGGTGTTGGTGAGCTTTAATAACAAATAGGATCTAAAAGTTTCTTCATGGGGAATGTGGATTGCCTCAAAAAATTTCATGCCTTTAGCCATTAGGCATTGCGAAAAATCCGGACCCGACCTCCCCTGCCTCGAATCTAACATGGTAAAACCAATTTATTTGGAGGTGGGGCGGGTGTGGGGAAAACCCGAGTTTTAATCATGGGGGCGGAGGAGGGGGATGTTAGTACCCCCCCCCCCCCCCCTCCACACACACACACACTTATTAAAGTTAATTTATTATCCTTATTTAATATAACTTTATTACCCATTATCCTTATTATTCATTTTTAAAAAATACAAATTAAATGAAAATGGCCAAGTATTATAATTATTCTTAAAATGATCAAATATTTAGTTTAGTTGTTGATTTTTATTGTTATAAAAAAAATAAACATTAAAAAACGAAATACAATTTATGCGGGTGGGGGCGGGCTGGAGAAACTAGTTCCTTATTAGAGGTGAAGGATGGGGTAAATTGTTACCCCTTGTCATACCCCAAAATCCCCCCCCCCCTTTATTCATATAATTAGAGCTAGTTTATTTTATATTTCATATGTTTAGTTCATAACATCCATGTTCATTTGTAAAAATCATTTGGGTCGTGGCATTAGGACCATTGCATTAGCTTACATCATGCATAACATACATAAGCATTGGTTCTCATTCATTCAATAAAGGCAAAATAAAGTCAACCATTGACTTGATACTTTTCATCCTTAAGCATTATCTTTCATCCATTGCGTTGTGTCTTGGCATGACCATTAGCATAATTAGAGTTTAAGTGGGTTATAAGGGTTTCACTTCCTTTTATTTATTGTTTCTTTTTGCACACCTAAGGTCTATGTCATTTGGCCCATTACACATTTAATTTGCTTACCATGAGAAACATAAGAAAACAATGTCTTGTAAACTAAGTTTTGTTTCTGATAGACCTATTTCATTAGTTTAGGTAACTTAGTATTTTCATTAGTTCCTTTTTCACCGCTAAGCATATCATGAACATTCTTGATAAAACATTATGGTCATTTCTTTTGGAACAAGACGTTTGAATTTAAGAACGTTGCGTGTAAATTTTTTATTATTTGTATTAATATAACAAGTTGTACAAATGGAAGGTATTAAGTACATCATATGGTACAAGTGCATCAAAATGCTACAAAGGTACAGAGTTTCTACTATTCTTTTACAAGCTACAAGGAAGCTCATTACATGTTTTATAAAGAACACAAAGATGGTACAAGGTGTTTGAGTCTTAAGGAAGGCATATTCCTAATAGACTACAAACTAATAAAGACTTCTTCCAAGCCAAGAAAAGGAGGTGTCCTCTTGAAGGAGAATTGCCATCCAAGGCGCAGCAGAATTTAAAAATTTCTCCATTTAGTGATCCTTACGAATGGGCATGATCAGTGATAGAATCGTTACCTCTTGTGGCGATTCAAACCTTTGGTGCAGATCTCTTGTAACGATCAAAACTTTGGATACAAATCCACGGAGCCATCACAAACGTTGAACGATGACAACGTCTCTACTCAGTCCACACGAACGGGTTCCTTCAATCTCAGTGCTAGCTGGTACGAATGAAGGCTTTGAGTGAGAGAGAGAGGGAAACGAAATTCCAAGTCTTCACTTGAGTTGAGTCTGAGTGACAATGCTTCTACCCAAGGGTTCTATTTATAGAACCACTTGTGTGGGCTTCAAGCTAAAAAGCCCACTTAAGTGTATTTTGGCCCATATCTTATAATATGCCCAAAATCACTTAAGCGTGTGGTACCTTACCATATTTCGTATTCCACTTAAGTGCGCCGTACCTTACGTGAAGGTGAGAAAAACAAGAAAGGGGGGGGTTTGAATTGTTTGAAAAATAAGCGCTTTTCCAAAAAAGAAAATCACACAATGATTTTATACTGGTTCGCTTATAACACAAAGCTACTCCAGTCCACCCGACCAAGGTGATTTCGCCTTCAACAAGGACTTAATCCACTAATCTTGAAAGATTACAAACAACCCCTAAGAGAGAAGAAAATCTCTTAGTCCTCTCAAGTCTACAGACTACAAAGAGTCACTTGAGGAAATCAAATAAAAATTAGATACAAGATATGTAATCTAGAGTGCTTCTAAGAAAGCAAGTATTACAAATTTAAGAACAGATTTTTCACTTGATAAGCAAAAGCTTAGTGAAATTCTTTGAAAGCAAGGATGATTTTCTTGAGCGTGAAATAATTCAGTATAGTTTTGGCTAGTTGATTTCTTTCTTACTGAAAGTTGATTTCTTCTCTATTTATATAGGAGTTGAAGTAGTGTTGAAATAGAGTTGAAGTAGAGTTGAATCTGGTGGATAATGAGATGTAATTACGCCATTCCATAAATAGCTTCTGCAGGAGACTTTTTCTTTTAGAAGTGACTACTTACCACAAGTAGTATCTTCTCTCTTGGAAGAGGAGATTAACGTCTCTTTCTAATTGAGGAAATCCATTTGCAGAATTTTAACTTGGCTTAAACGTTACTTCATCATGATTAACAAATCTGATTAGAGTCTTCGTGTATCTGGAGAATCTTGCTTCTGATGTTATTTCTTGAAAGTTCAGATGGCACTGATAACTTCCAGAGTTTACAGAAAGCATTTGTTCAGAGTCAGAGCTTCTTGAAACGAGATTCCACTTTAGATGCTTCTGATACTTGATAATTTGTATCTGATCTTGTTGTGCATCTGATGACATCATCAGATTTATTTCTTCTATCTTTAGAACCCTGCACACTTAGAGACTTTTCGTTAGGGTGCCATTTTTGGTTTCATCCTTTGTTATCATCAAAATCAAGGAATCTGTTGTAGAACAATTTTTGTTCTTACAATCTCCCCCTTTTTGATGATGACAAAACAACTTAAAATAGCAGATGAAACATGAATAAAATAAGATCAGATAGACAGAAGCTCCCCCTGAGTTAGTGCTAGGGAGTTCAGAAGTTCTTACCAGAGCGTTTCAAGTAATGAGATTTCTGAAACTTTCTGCAAATTCTTAAATTTAATGTTAGAGTTATTTAATCAGAGCTATTTTTATCAGAGCTATTTCTACAAATGTTGCAGAGTGCTTAAGGTTTTAGACAAATTTTCATCAGAGCTATTTAATGATTTCTCCCCCTTTTTGTCAGAATCAAAAAGGTAGATATATATAAAAAAAATAACAAGATAATAAAGAGAAAAACAATTCATTAATCAGAAGCACAAAGGCACAAAAAAACGTTCAAAACATCAGATCCAAGAGAATATTAGAGCTAAAGAAGACAGAGGCAAAAACACTAGGCAAGCAAACAAAATAAATCCTAAGTGCCTAAGGGTTTGGAGGTTGAGGAAGTCTCTGAAGCAACATGGCAAACATGTTCTGGATGTTTTCATTCAAAGCATCTTGCTTGTCCATCCTGGCACGAAGCTCATTTTGATCTTGCTTTATTTCTTTCTGATCTTGCTTGATCTCTTTCAGAGCATGAAGAATCATAGGGATCGCAGAGGAAGACTCCCCCTGAGTCAGAGCCTGCTGAGCTTCAGCTTCAGCAGCAGCTTGGGCTTCTGCATCCGCCTGAGCCTTGGCTTCAGCTTCCTTAATTCTTAGAAGTTCTGCTTCCTTTGCCAGTCTTTCTTCTTCTAACCTTCTAGCTTCTTCTTCAGCTTCCCTAGCCAATCTTTCCTCCTCTAATCTTCTGGCCTCAGCTTCTCTGGCCAATCTCTCTTGGAGCCGTTCCTTAGCATCTCTGATGTAGCCATTTCTGACTTGTTCAGAGATACTCTTCAGCCTATAAGACTCAGAGGTCATCCAACTAATGACTCTGTTCCAGTGTGTCCTAACAGATTTAGGATCATCACTAACTTCAGAGTTTTTAGTCAGAGACTTGACCTTCTGGACTGAAGCTTCTGCAACCTGTATAATGGCCTCCTCAAGGGTAGGTATGGTAAGTTCAGGTTCAGGTTCAGGTGAATGAGGTGGAGAGTTTGAAGGGCTAAGATTTAGAGGTTGAGGTTCAGATTCTGCTTCTGGTTGAAGTTCAGAATCTGCGTCTGGTTGAAGACTAGGGGATGAAGCATATAGTGGATTTAGGTCTAATGGGTCAGAGTCTGGTCCAGGTACAGCGGGAATAATTGGTGGAGTGATATTAGAGGTGAAGGGATCAGATGGTTGAGTTTCAGAGGGTAAGGTTGTTGTTTGTTGTGGTGGAAGTGAAGTTTGGAGGGGTGAGGTTACTTCAGATTGTCTTGTGGGTTGTGGAGCGAAATTTTTAGCATAAATTTCAGCTATTGTTGGGGAGTTAGGGTCAAAGTGTTCTTGGTCAGAGGACTCTTGATCAGATAACTCTTGGTCAGAAGAAGGGGAAAGGTAAGGGGGTGATTCATATTCAGAGGATGAGGAAGAAGAAGTGCTTTGGTGGGTTTGTATAGGTTGAGAGGGAGGAATGAAAGTTCTAGCTATGTTTAGAACTGGTGTTGGTTGGGAGGTTCTGGTGATTGAGGGTGGGATTTCAGAGGTAGTAAAAATTGGTTGAGAGGAGAGAGGGTTAGAGGAAGCCATTATAGATTCAGAAGAGACAGGAGGAACAGACTTACCGGAAGAGGCATTCAGAGGTGCTGAAGCTTTGGTGCCAGAAGTTTCTCCAAGTCTGGCTTTCTTTGCTCTCCTTGCCTCAGCAGCTATCTGTTTCTCAGAGACACCTCTCTTGTATCTGACAAGATCTTCTACAGAGTCCAGACAGTCTTCAAGGCGGAAATCAGAAACATCAACACCTTCTTCCAGCATACGATGAAGATAGAGGGCAACAGCGTCTCTGGGCTCATCCTTGAAGAATCTGACCAGGCCATGAGGCATCTTCCTCTGATCTTTTAGACATTCCCAGGACACATCCATAGTGGGCTTGACTCTAATCTCTTTGATGATTCCCATGCTCTTCAGGTTTTTGGCATTCAGAGGCTTTCCCACATCAATTGCCAGATCATCCATACATCTGGTCTTCTCCAGATCATCTACCAAGCCATGCTCAATGAAGACATCAGAGAGCAATCTTCCCAGAGGAATGTAGGATCTGGGCTTCATATTATTCCTCGTTTCTCTGACTGAATCTCTCAGATATCTGAAGAGGAGAACAGGGAGGTTTATCTTCACGCCTTTCTGGATGCAGTACAAAATGCATTTCTGATCTGCATTTATGTAATCTGAAGAGTTGGAGGCTGGACGATGATGGATTGTTCCCAGAATAATTTTCAGCCAAACTCGGAGGTTCTGATGAAGCTCCTTGTTCTTAGAGGGGTTTCCTTCAACATTAGGTTTGAAGATTGTAGGGTTGATGACTTCAGTGATGCGCTTTGACCTTGGAGGAATATTGTAAATCCTTTTACCTCCAGCTTTCTCCATGTTCAGCAAGGAGGCAATGGACGCTTCTGTGATAACTATCTTCACTCCCAGAACAAATGAGACAATGAATTGGTCATCTGCATCAGCATGTCTCCAGAACTCCTTTACCAGAAGAGGATAGATGGGACCATACAACCTTTCAAAATAGTTCTCCCACCCTTGTTGACGAAGTTCCCCAGTGAGATCAACGTCATTTCTTCTTAGGTTGTCAAAATCAACCAAGGATTCACACAAAACATCCAAACCTTCAAAGGGAGTTGAAAGGTTTATGTGGCTTTCTCGGTCAAGAATGTGGGGTTCTTGATAAACAGGGGTTATGGTGACGCCTGTAACAGTGGGTGTTTGAGTGTTTGAGGTTTGGGGATTAGAAGTAGATTCCATCTGTTGGGAGAAGTTAAAAACTTCTTGCTGTTGAGCATCCATGAAGAAGATTGAAGAAGAAGATGAAGAACTTGCAGAGAACTTGCAGAGAAGGGTTTAGGGTTTTAGAGTGAGTGAGAGTGATAAGTGTGTGAAATGTGAGAAAAGTGTTTATATACCTAAGTAAAAACGCATGCAAAACGACACCTCAGAATGCGTTAAACACAATACTCAAAATAGCACGCTTGGGGGGAAAATGATTACAGCTAATAAATGAATGTTTAATCCCACAGTTTGCACACTGCTCGAGGAAAACTCAAACGTCTGCCTTTTGAATTTCTTGACAGCTGTCTAGAAGTTCTAAGGTTTGATGCTCAGAGCTCCACGTGTTTAATGTATCTGATCTTCAGGAATACCAAGAGATTGGTTCTGAAGATTTCTAACTCAGATATCTTCTTAACAATGTAGAAGTAACAGAGTCAGAGGCAGAATCATATTTGTTTTTATCAGAATCTTATTTTATATTTTTCAGAGCCATACTTCATTCAGGACAATTTTTAATGTTCAGATTTTCTAAGATGAAAAGAAATCTATCTTCAGCTAGAGGCTTAGTAAAGATATCTGCCCATTGATGTTCTGTATCAATGAACTTCAGCGTTACTATCCCTTTCTGAACATAGTCTCTAATAAAATGATGTTTAATTTCAATGTGTTTGGCTCTGGAATGTAGAATAGGATTCTTACTTAAACAAATAGCAGCAGTATTATCACAAAAGATAGGAATGTTACTCTCAAATATCTGAAGATCTTCTAGCTGATGTTTCATCCAGAGCATCTGAGTTGTGCACAGTGATGCTGAGATATATTCTGCTTCTGCAGTTGATAGAGCAATTGTTGACTGTCTTTTGCTAGCCCAGGAGATTAGATTGTTTCCCAGAAGCTGGCAATTTCCAGATGTGCTTTTTCGTTCTATTCTATCTCCTGCATAATCTGCATCACAATAACCAGAAAGCCTATACTCTGATGTTTTCTCATACATCAGGCCCAGGTTAGGAGTTCCTTTCAGATACTTAAGAATTCTCTTAACAGCTGTTAAATGAGATTCTCTAGGATCTGATTGGAATCTGGCACAAAGACAGACGCTAAAGAGAATATCAGGACGAGTAGCAGTCAGATAGAGAAGAGAGCCTATCATACCTCGATAGAGCTTCTGACAAACCTTATTGCTTACCTCTTCCTTCTCCAGAATGCAAGTTGGGTGCATGGGAGTCTTTGCAGAGTTGCATTCAGTCATGTCAAACTTCTTCAGAACGTCTTTAATGTATTTACTTTGATGGACGTACGTGACTTCTGGAGTTTGATTAATTTGAATTCCCAGAAAGAACTTTAGTTCTTGCATTAGACTCATTTCAAATTCTGCCTGCATTAACTTAGAAAATTCTTGGCAAACAGAGATATTAGCAGAACCAAAAATAATATCATCAACATAAATTTGGCATATCATGAGATCATTATTAAGGTTTTTGCAGAAGAGTGTAGAATCAACTTTCCCTCTGATAAAATTTTGTTCCAGAAGAAAATTGCTTAAACGTTCATACCAAGCTCTGGGAGCTTGTTTAAGTCCATATAAGGATTTCTTAAGTTTAAAAACATGTTCTGGAAAGTTTGAATTTTCAAAACCTGGAGGTTGATTGACATACACTTCTTCTGAAATATAACCATTAAGAAATGCACTCTTGACATCCATTTGATATAGTTTAATAGAATGATTAATAGCAAAAGATACAAGAAGACGAATAGATTCTAACCTCGCGACTGGAGCAAAAGTTTCATTATAATCAATACCTTCTTGTTGACTATAACCTTGAGCTACCAGTCGAGCTTTGTTTCTGACAACTTCTCCTTTCTCGTTCAGCTTGTTTCTGAAAACCCATCTGGTTCCAATGACATGAGTGCCTCTGGGTTTAGGAACGAGATCCCAGACATCATTCTTGGAGAATTGATCTAACTCTTCTTGCATAGCTGCCACCCAATCGTTATCTTGAAGAGCTTCATCACAGGACATAGGCTCAATCAGAGACACTAGTCCCAGAGGAATATCTTCAGAAGTTCTGAAGGTAGATCTGGTTCTAACAGGTTCATCTTTGTTTCCCAAAATCAAATCTTCAGATACGTTAATACGACTTTTAACTTTCCTTGGAATTTCTGGAGATTTAATTTCTTCAGAGTCTGGAGTGACAGTTGCTTCTGGAGTTTTCTCAGATTCTACCAGAGTGATCTCTAAATCTGCAAACTTTTCAACTAGCTTTGACTTTTCAGGGTCAAGCTTATCATCAAATCTAACATGAATTGATTCCTCCACAATTTTGGTTTCTGTATTGTATACTCTATAGCCTTTAGAGCGTTCTGAGTATCCTAACATAATACCTTTCTGTGCTTTGGAATCAAACTTGTTCAGATGTTCTTTAGTATTTAATATAAAACAAATGCATCCAAAAGGATGAAAATATGAAATGTTGGGTTTTCTTCCCTTACATAGTTCATAGGGAGTCTTTTCCAGAATAGGTCTAATAGAGATTCTATTCTGAATGTAACACGCTGTATTTACAGCTTCTGCCCAAAAGTGCTTTGCTACATTTGTTTCATTGATCATGGTTCTGGCCATTTCTTGGAGTGTCCTATTCTTCCTCTCTACAACTCCATTTTGTTGTGGAGTTCTAGGGCAGGAGAAATCATGGGATATTCCATTAGAATCAAATAATTCTTCAAAATCTTTATTTTCAAATTCTCCACCATGATCACTTCTGACTCTAACAATTTTAGAGTCAAATTCTTTTTGCACTTTAGAACAGAAACTGGTGAATACAGAGTGAGACTCACTCTTGTGCTTTAGGAATTTTACCCATGTCCAGCGGCTGTAATCATCAACGATTACTAGTCCATACTTCTTTCCATTGACTGATGCTGTTTTCACAGGACCGAATAAGTCAATGTGAAGAAGCTCCAGAGGCTTAGAGGTAGAAACAACATTTTTCTTTTTAAAAGATGTTTTTGAAAACTTTCCTTTTTGACAAGCTTCACACAGAGCATCTGAAGAAAACTTCAGTTTAGGTAAGCCTCTGACTAACTCAAGTTTAGTTAGCTGAGAGAGTTTTCTCATGCTAATGTGGCCTAAGCGTCTATGCCATACCCATTGCTCTTCGTGAACTGACATTAAACATTTAACATTTTGATCTTTTAAATCAGAAAGATTTATTTTATAAATGTTGTTTTTCCTCTTGCCTGTGAAAAGGACAGAGCCATCGTTCTGACTAATGGCTTTACACGTTTTTTGATTAAAGATTACATCATAACCGTTATCACTTAATTGACTTATGGATAACAAGTTATGCATTAATCCTTCTACATAAAGAACATCAGATATAGAGGGAAGAGTACCATTACCAATAGTTCCGGAGCCTCTGATCCTTCCTTTCTGATCTCCTCCGAAGCCTACAAATCCAGCGTCTTTAAGTTCCAGGCTTTGGAACATAGACTTTCTTCCCGTCATATGTCGCGAGCATCCAGAGTCCAGGTACCATGACTGGTGTCTGAACATTGCTGCATAGGATATCTGCAACATAGATAATCTTATCTTTCGGTACCCAGAATCTCTTGGGTCCTTTTAGATTAGTTTTCCCAGAGTTTCTCACAACTTTGGGTCTTCTAGCATTTTTAAATTTGTGTTCTTGTGTGTGTGTGTAGTGATATGAAAAAGGTGATTTAATTTGGTTACTGGTAGAGGTTTTATGTTCCTCAGAATCATACCCAATTCCCCTTTTATTATTCTGACTTACTCCATAAATCATGGATGCCATAATACTCCTATCTATTCCATTCTTCAGAAATTTTTGAAAGGCTTCTTCATATTTATAAATAATTTCATTTGAAGTTTGTGGTGCTTGAGACAACGCTTCTTCTAATTCTAAGCTTTTGGTTTTAGCTCCATCTTTTTCTAACGTTAAAGATCTGATAGTATCTTCTTGTGCTAGAATTGTTGTCTCAAGTTTACTACATTCTTCAGATTTTGCTTTAAGAAGGCCTTTAATGCTTTTAACTTTTTGTTTTAATTTCTGAAGAGAGGTAAGAGTTTCTGATAAACATGATTCTAAGTCAGATCTAGAAAGTTCAGAAAATACCTCTTCAGATTCTTCATCTGAGCTGCTGGATGTGGTAGCCATAAGTGCTACGTTGGCTTGTTCATCAGAGTCAGATTCTGATGATCCTGATTCACTATCGTCCCAGGTGGCCATTAGTCCTTTCTTTGTTCTGAAGGTATTCTTCTTGAAGCTTTCTTTTCTAGGGTTGTCTTTCTTCAGCTTGGGGCATTCATTTCTGTAATGACCTGTTTCTTTACATTCAAAACAGGTAATATCTTTATTAGGTTTACCTTTTGAAGTTGACTCTGATCTATCCCCTCTGGGTCTTGATCTTCTGAAGTTGTTGTTGTTCCTTCTTTTCCAGAGTTGCTTAACTCTTCTGGTTAGTAAGGACAGTTCTTCTTCATCGTCAGAGTCTTCAGGTTCAGAGTCGTCAGTATCTGCAGTTTCTGCCTGGAGAGCTTTGGTTCTGTCTGACTTCCGTCTTTCAGGTCTGGACTTCAGCGCCACTGACTTGTTCCTTTTCTGAGGCTCATCCTCCTCTAGTTCTATCTCATGGCTTCTGAGAGAACTAACAAGTTCTTCAAGGCTGATATTGTTCAGATCCTTTGATAACTTCAGAGCAGTAACCATTGGTCTCCATTTCTTTGGCAGACTTCTGACTATCTTCTTAACATGATCTGCAGTCGTGTATCCTTTGTCTAGCACTTTAAGACCTGCAATAAGAGTTTGAAATCTGGAAAACATAGCTTCTATAGCTTCATCATCTTCCATCTTGAAGGCTTCATACTTCTGGATAAGCGCCTGAGCCTTCGTCTCCTTGACTTGGGAGTTTCCTTCATGGGTCATCTTCAGAGAGTCAAGTATATCTTTGGCAGTCTCTCTGTTGGTGATCTTTTCATATTCATTGTATGATATGGCATTTAGAAGTATTGTTCTGGCCTTGTGGTGATTTTTGAAAACACGTTTCTGATCTTCTGACATTTTGCTTCTGGGAACTTCAACTCCATTTAAGACTGGAGGTTTGTATCCATCTGTGACAATGTCCCAGAGGTCAGCATCATAACCCAGAAAGAAACTTTCGATTCTATCTTTCCAGTAATCAAACTTTTCTCCATCAAAAACAGGAGGCTTGGCATTGTAAGAATCTTTCTCATTTGAGTGGGCCATTGTTTTTCTCGTACTGGATCTCTCTACACGGTTAAGTGTTTGATTAGAAAATCAATAACAGAGCCGGAGCTCTGATACCAATTGAAGGTGAGAAAAACAAGAAAGGGGGGGGGGGGGTTTGAATTGTTTGAAAAATAAGCGCTTTTCCAAAAAAGAAAATCACACAATGATTTTATACTGGTTCGCTTATAACACAAAGCTACTCCAGTCCACCCGACCAAGGTGATTTCGCCTTCAACAAGGACTTAATCCACTAATCTTGAAAGATTACAAACAACCCCTAAGAGAGAAGAAAATCTCTTAGTCCTCTCAAGTCTACAGACTACAAAGAGTCACTTGAGGAAATCAAATAAAAATTAGATACAAGATATGTAATCTAGAGTGCTTCTAAGAAAGCAAGTATTACAAATTTAAGAACAGATTTTTCACTTGATAAGCAAAAGCTTAGTGAAATTCTTTGAAAGCAAGGATGATTTTCTTGAGCGTGAAATAATTCAGTATAGTTTTGGCTAGTTGATTTCTTTCTTACTGAAAGTTGATTTCTTCTCTATTTATATAGGAGTTGAAGTAGTGTTGAAATAGAGTTGAAGTAGAGTTGAATCTGGTGGATAATGAGATGTAATTACGCCATTCCATAAATAGCTTCTGCAGGAGACTTTTTCTTTTAGAAGTGACTACTTACCACAAGTAGTATCTTCTCTCTTGGAAGAGGAGATTAACGTCTCTTTCTAATTGAGGAAATCCATTTGCAGAATTTTAACTTGGCTTAAACGTTACTTCATCATGATTAACAAATCTGATTAGAGTCTTCGTGTATCTGGAGAATCTTGCTTCTGATGTTATTTCTTGAAAGTTCAGATGGCACTGATAACTTCCAGAGTTTACAGAAAGCATTTGTTCAGAGTCAGAGCTTCTTGAAACGAGATTCCACTTTAGATGCTTCTGATACTTGATAATTTGTATCTGATCTTGTTGTGCATCTGATGACATCATCAGATTTATTTCTTCTATCTTTAGAACCCTGCACACTTAGAGACTTTTCGTTAGGGTGCCATTTTTGGTTTCATCCTTTGTTATCATCAAAATCAAGGAATCTGTTGTAGAACAATTTTTGTTCTTACATTACGGTGTTCCTTAGTTACTCTATTTCTCATCAATCCGTCCTTTGTGTGTGACCCTGTAGGTTTTCGCGACGTTGGCAATTATATTAAATCCCGCATTTAACATAATAAACAGTGAGCGGTATCTAGCAACACATCACTACTACCCAAGACACGAAAATATCATGTGATCTGACAAAACCTCCTGTGATAATAATTATGTGTATAATTACCCCTTTGCCCTTATGTCTATATTGAACACAAGGTATAGACCGTGTCATCCTTGTCCAGTTCAATATTGGGCCCATAGACATTTATCCTGTTACGCGGGATAGGCAAATTCCATCTAGGTCACTCATGTCCCTCAACATGCTTCGTGGAGTACCCATCAACTGTCTTTATGGTTATCCAGTTACGGACAACGTTGGATCAGCAATAAAGCACTCGACTCTACATCTAGGATCCATAGTGGTTTCAGGTTGAAGAGTGGTATACACCATTATCACCATGAGAATAACTTATGACACTTTGCATAACTTTCTATATAGTATTCTCATAGCGGGTTAATCCGGTATAAATATTACTCTTAATATTCATACCTATGTTTAAGACTTGATAACTCTTTATCCATGATCCATAAGATGTGATCATCAGTCTACAAACATAATAGTCTTAATGCTTTAATGTTATCCCACTTCACAATAAAGCTCGACTACGGATACTTTAAGAATAGTGTCCTTATGTTTAATGTGATCTCATGATTAAGTCATACTTGATACATTAAACGGACTAGCTATTCTAGGGACTTTATTAATCAAACATAATAAAGAAAAAGCCTTTTATTAATTAATAAATAATTCGATACAAGTACCAAAAGTATTGGCCTCTAGGGCTTACACCAACACCTATTTCATTCCAAGATTCCCTTAAAAGTGTTTCTTTTTTTCACCATGTTCTTTCCTTACAACACAAGCCATCAAACCTTCCAAGCAAAAACCAAAGAAGCATCAAAGCATTAAGCATCAAGATTCAAGGTTCCAAGATTTGAAAGTTGTGATACCAAAGAAATTCATAACACCACACCAAATTTGCAAGAAAAGAAAGCAAGTACAAATAGGTATCAAAATGAAAAGTGGACAAAACATGATGTCAACCTAAAAAAGGAACAAAGGTTTGCAAGCATCAAAAGACATAAACCATGGAAATTTTGAAATTTTATTTGGAAATTTCATCAACAAGTAAAAATCACAAGGTCACAAGATCAACAATAAAGAGGGATATGGGACTGTTGGGGTGTGTTTTTTGTATGTCGCTTGATTGATTTGTTTTGTTCATTTACTTATTTTCTTTTCGCCATTGTTGTTGCTTGTAATTTTCAATTTTTTTCTTGGTTTCAACTTTAGGGTTTATTTTTTGGATTTCGATTCGGTTTGGTTGAGCAAAGTGGGTTTGAGTTTAAGCCATGGTTTAGGGTTTATATGCTTGATGGGTTTGTTGGGGGTATTTATTAACTATGTTTTCATGATGGATGATGGGTTAGAGCAGTCGGAGTCAAGGTGAGGAAGAAGAGAACCAGGGAGAAGGGAAAGAAGAAAGAGAAGTAGGGTTTGAAATGAGCCTAAACCAGGTTTTTTGTCTTTTATACTAAGGGTCTGGGTCCAGGTCAGATCCAACCCGGACCCACTCATTGGCCCGCCCTCAATCTGTGCATTGAGACCTTTATCCCTTTGTTATGTTGATTTCAGGCCTCACCTCTCTAACTTGGATGCACCCCTAGTGCCAAGAGGACCATGTGTTTTTCTCTTTGATTATTTTCTCCATACATCTTTATGTATTATTTTTTTTATAAAAAAAATAAAGAGCATAAACCTTTCATAAAAAAAGAGAAGAGATATTAAAGTTTTTAATAATAAAATATTTATTTTCTTTTCTTTTTTAATTTCACTTTATTTTCTTTATCAAAATAAAATGAAAAAACTAAATTTGTTTAGATGCATTCCATGGAGTTTCTTTTCTTTTCTTTTCATCAAGATACTCAAAAGACTAAAACGGGATTTCTTTAAGAGTTAAACTTTTAGAAATAACTTTGATTGAATTGTTGTTTGAACTGTTTGATCCTTATTGATTGTGTGAATGATTGTGTGTTTATACTTCATCCATGATTTATCTAGCCTTTCACTTATACCTTTGATTGTTAAATAAGAAAAAAATGAAGGCGCGATAAAATCAATCTTGAAAAATAAGATTCAAATGCTTATCTACATCAAGTTACTTTCCAATTCATTTCAAACTTAAGTCATTCTCCCATAAATACAAACAAACACTTGATCAACACCAAGTTTCTTTTTCAAACCATTTTCAAAATCAACTAAAATCCATTTCAAACCAATTCTACAATGCGGATAAACCCTCGTTAAGTGTCAAGTTTCGTTTTTGCTTATCCGAAGCTTTAAAAATCTTTTCTCAGTAATTTGCTAATTGAAAAGGGATTAAGACGGAAGTGATTTCTTCTCCTTTCCCTGAATGTTCATGTGACGGCTGTAATTAACCTACCATTTGAACATTCATCAATCGCATCAAAACACTTATAAATAACCGAATCAAGTTAATTCTCTCATGGACGAAAAAGGATTAAGGCGGAGTTATTTCTTCTCTTTTCCTCGAGTATTCGTGTGATGGCCATATTTAGCCTACCATTAGAATACTTGTTGCCCGTTAAAGAAACACGACTTGATTTGTCACACAATTTTTCATGAATAATTCGATTGAAAAAGGGATAGCGCGGAAGTAATTTCTTCTCGTTTCCTCGAATGTTCATGTGATGGCCGTAATTAGCCTATCATTTGAATGTACATCAATCACCCAAAACACTCAACACATCAAACACTCTTCTCGCCCCCGTGCAATATAAAACCTTTTCAAAAAGAGTGTTGTTTAATTAGTTCCACTACGATGCAAACGAATTTCGTAAATATCTAATTGTGAGAAGCGTTTTACCGCTAGAACACCATCTAAACATTCATTCAAAAAAGTCGATAGACAAAAAAACATTTGCTATGGAGAACTATGTAGCTTGGAATTCCTCATTATACCTAAGGATATGTAGGAGTTCGACCCGCAATCTCGTCAAGTACATTAATAAAAAAAACTTTTTGCGACCGCTTTTCTTTTCTCTTTAATGTTTTGACCACTCAAATAAAACAATTTACATAAGCTAACATTTCAGTCGTAAATCTAACTAAATGGTTCTCGTTGAATACAACAAATGTCAGGGGTACTAATTGATGAAACTCTGTCATTGCATGTTTTCGGTCAAAGAAACAGATCAAAACAAGTTAAAGAGGAGAAAAAATGAGGAATAAAGGCCAAAGAAAGATGCAAAAATTATTAAGTATGAAGAAATAAGTACTTAGTGAAAATCAGATGAAAAAAGGAGCAAATATGTGCAGCTATTGGAAAATCACGCACAACATCGCACGCGTGATAGAAAAGCTAAGTTTGCATCGCGCGATCCAAGTTATAACGCGCGTGATGATACATTTTCTGGGATTTTTTTGACACGTTTCTGATCCATTCTGACTGCTTTAAAATGGGAAGTTTGGCACTTTTTCAAGGGATATACATTTTTACACTGCAAGTGACGATTTACAATACTTAAAGGTATATTTGTAGTGCATTTGAAGCCATTGGAGGACAGTTCTTCAAGGGGTCTCTTATGCAAACCTCTTATATGTATTTCATATTGTAATTTGTATTATGAGTAGCTAATTCTCTCTAGGTTAGGTTTTCTTTGATAAACCTATTTTAATATTGTTGGTACATATGTTTGATTTGTTATTACATGAATAATTTGAGTTATAATTTTATTCAATTTCACCTTGTTCTTAATGCCTTTAATGCGAGATACTTTTTTAATTTGATTTTGGACGCATAGGGAATACTGACAATTGGCATATGCGTTGGACCTATGGCAATTGTTGTGCTTATGGCAGTTGAATAGGGATAGAAGACCTCGAGTAGTGGCTTAGAAATTAACGTTCTATTACATTGCCTAATATTTCTTACGTTGGTGGACTAGGGATAGGAAACTCCGAGTATAGATTAATGAGTTATAAACCAATGGATTAGGTATAGTGGTTTTGTTAATTCGACGTGGAAATATAGCAATGATATCATTTATGCAATACATCGAACATTAATAGTAGAGAAATAAGGGATTATATACAAAACCTAACCGCTTTCATATTATTGACAGAACACTCTATTTTCTTTTTCGCCTTAACGCTCGACCCCCCCCCCCCTCCCCAATTTAGTATTTTCTAAGCATTTCATAATTATTGTCTTGTTAAATAGACATCCTTGTGGATTCGATATTTTTATTACTTCGACATTATCGGTACACTCACCGAGAAGTCATCAAGTTTTTGCCGCCATTGTCGGGGGCTATTGATAATTTTAACAAGGCAACGCTTCTGCAACGTTTGTTTATTTATTTATTTATTTATGTTTTATTTTCTCATTAATTGTAGTGCTACTAAGGTATTTCTTGTTTGTGTATGCACAACTCAGGATCGACATTAACACCGTTTGATCCAGAAATTGAAAGAAATGCACATGCCATCATGAGAGCAGTTAGAGAAGTAACTCTAGCTAAAAGGATCTTAGTAGAAGATAATTCACTTATTTCTTCGGATGCAAAAGAGGAATTCGCTATGGCAGCTGCACATCCCCAAAACTATGAGGGACTATTGCTACAATACTGATGAAGGACATGCTTCTAGAGGGTTTGTACCGGAAGACCCTGCTAACTTTGACATAAAAAAATATGTGCTTTCAGGTTTAAGATACAATTCGTTCAACGGGAACATCTTGTTCGCTTCTACGAAACAACTTCGATGTGCAGACCAACTGAGGTCATTGGAGACTAAGTCAAGCTAAGGTGTTTTGGTTTCTCGCTAATTGGAAGAGAGGGAGATTGGTTCCTTTTCCTTCCAAATGGAATGATACGGACATGGAATGAGCTCGAGGACAAAAATTACAAATTTTGAGCAACAGAAAACTCAGTCAGTGTATAACTCATGGGAAAGGTTTAAACTTTTATTATGCAGATGCTCGAATCATAATATGAATAACATGGATCAAATGCGGAATTTTATCAAAGGTCTCAAAAGTCAAACATGCATGATACTATATGCTTCTGAGGGAGGCACAATCAGAACAATGATCAAAACACAAGTTAAAAACCTGATTGAAAAGACGTGCTTGAATGAATATCATTCAAAGAGAGAAAGGTCAGTAAAAATTGAAACTGTAGGAACACTCAAAGGTATGTTAGCTATTGATACTCATACTGCATTTTTAGCCCAAATTGAATTATTGAATAAAAAGTTAGCTGAAAGCAGCTTGAGTAAAGCTAACGCGAGTCAGATAGAAACACTTATTCAAACACCTACAATCCTGAATGAAACTGTAGGCACACCAAAAGGTATGCAAATGGAAGTGGCACTTTGGAAGGATTGAGTGAAGAAGCTCAATTTTATAATTTCCAAAAAAATAACCCTTATTCCAACACCTACAATCTCGGATTCAAGGATCACCCGAATTTCATATGGAGAAATAACCAAAATACAGGTGATAATCAAGGTATTTAGCAAAATCAACAAGCTACAATCCAAAGGAAACCTTCACCACAAGAAGAGACCCTAAAAAAATCATCCAGGGCACTAAGAGAAATTTTGATTAAGTGATTAACAACATGAAACAATGAGTAAGAACCATGATGTATCTATAAAATATTTGGAGATTCAAATTGGTCAGCTATCTAGACAAATAGTCGTTTTACCTAGTTCTAGTTGAGGATTTACAGGTAACATTATAGATAATTCTAAAAATGAGACTTGCAAGGTTATAGAAACAATTTTTGAGGTGATCATCAACATGGGTGGGGATTAAATAGTGGAAGTAAGGACTGAGCAAGAGGAGAGCAAAAGTCAGGGTGACCAGGCTGAGAAAGGAGTCACAATTGAACAATTAATAGACATAAAATCCCCTTGGAAAAGGACTAAGAAGCATATTCTTAATGACCCTAATCTAGAACTACCTAATTATATAAAACCTCTATATCCAGTAATTAAGAAGAAACCATTATAGGAAGATGAGGTGGGATTGTTTGCCAAGTTCAAAGAGATGTTAACCACGCTTCAGGTGAGTATTTATTTTCATGAAGTTTTAGAGTTAATGTCTAAGTTTGATAAATTTATGAAGGCATTTCTAAAGGGTAAAAAGTATAAGTTGGTCAAAGAACAGGTAAACATGACTGAGAAAGGCGATACGACAATGTCCTAAACACTGCCACCAAAGTTGAAGGATCCAATTAAGTTCACCATCTCTTGTACTATTGGTGAAGTAAAGATCTCATACGCTTTATGTGATTTAGGATCTAGTATCAATGTAATGCCACTAAATAAGGTTAAGGGATTGAACTTGGGAGAGATCATACCGAGTAATATGATTATAACTATGGTTTATTTATCTATTACTCATCCTCATGGTATCTTACAAGATATGTTAGTACATGTCGATGGTTTAGTTTTTCCTTCAAATTTTCTAGTGGTTGACATGAAAGGAGACATGGGAGGGTCAATTATTCTCGGACGCCCATTCTTGGAAACCGGGAAGGCTTTAATATATATGGAAACCGATGAACTTAGCTTGAAGTTCAACAAGGAAAATATGGTGTTTAATGTGTATGAATGGACACCGGATGTAGAGGATCTAGAGACATGCTACTGGCTTGAAGAAAAAGGTAGTAAAGTTGACAAATGAAAGAATGAAGGTGGATTAACTGGCGTGAGGGTATCCCTTGCGTCTGATGTGCCCTAGGCATGGACCATTAAGCTAATGACTAAAAAGAAGCGCTGGATGGGAGGAAACCCATCAGTAAATAAGTCTTTATATTATTAAGTTTAATTTAGATTATTAAAACATGTACATTTTGTGTGTTGTGTTGCAATAAAAGAAAGCAGGTGAAAGAGAATAAGGAAATAAAAAAAGGAGAAGAAAAGAATAAGAAAATGATGAAACCCCTGGAATAATCACGTAGGCCATCACATGCTTGATAGGGCTGAATCACGTGCGTGATGTCAAAATAACATGTGTGATAGAGACATTATGGGAATCTGAAGACCATTATTATCGCGCGTGCGATGAAAGCATAATGTGCGCGATATAGACATTGGTTGAGAGACGTTGATAAGACTGTTACAATCGCGCATGCGATGAAGGCATAATGTGTGCGATGACAACGAATATGTGTCCTATAAATAGATATTTTGAATATATTTCCCTTACAACTCTCTTTCTACTCTTTCTTCTTCCCAAAATTCCTCTGAGCATACTCTCTGCTTAATATCTTTTTCTCTCTATAGTGTTACTTTTTTGTGTTGTTGTAGGAACTATGGCTTCAAAAAGAGGAAGAATGACAAGAGGTTCATCTTCAAGAGCTTCCCCCATACCTAATGCTCCAACCTTTCCTAATATCAAGTTTCTCTTAGAGGCGAATGCAGATAAATATCTCAAGTTGGTTGGTTACCATATTGTGTGAGAGAGAGCATTCACATGTGAAGACTTAAGAGGCTTCAGAGAGGTGGTGGAAATGCTGCAACATTGGAATTGGTTAAGTTTCAATAATTTGATTCAGGAAACGAATAAAAACATAGGCCTAAAGTTTTATGAAAATGCGGAACTTAGCAAGGTGGGTACCTATATTTCTTATGTGTGAGGTAAGTATATTGATTATTCTGGTAGTGTTATTAGCTCTCTTTTTAATCTTCAACCTCCTTTTGTATGTGCTCTTAGGACCTATAGAAATGAGCATCGGGTGATAAATGAGGCCATGACCCAAGAGATGATTGAAGCTTTTTGTAGGCCAGAGGCTAAATGGGTGGTTGAGTGTGGCTTAGTGTTGCGACATAAAACCGCGAATTCCGCCAAATTCTAAGGCCTCGGGCCTCATTTTTTATGCAATCTTTAGAATCGCGTCTAACCAATCACAATTTATTGTGAATAGGTGTTTAGGACTTTTAGGTCTTTTGAGAGGGGAACCAATTGATTTGGGGCATTTCATTTTTGAAAATATTAAATACATGGTTAATGTTGCACAAAGAGCTTGTGGGTATTTTTTTGTTATTAATAAATTATGCAGAAGAGTCAGAGTGTCTGTTTACCCTGATGACAAGATGATAGGTAATGCCTTAGAAATTAGAAGGTTGTAACATAATCACCTAGTAGACGTTGCTTAACATTATCAAGAGGTTAATCCAGTAGGAAATGACGAAGGGATATATAAACCTCAAGTGTAGCAAAACCAGTGCAAATGCAAGGTCAACAAGATTTAGAGTTTCAAAGAAGAATGAAAGCTCATGCAGTGGGGGTTACAAGGTGGACAACATAAGTTTCACCCACTTTGTATGTTGAACCCCCGAGATTCGCTCATGTATTCAGAGACTTCTACAACCTGCAAGAAGACTACATGCCTGCTCAAAGTTTAAGAGCATGCTTTGCAACCGTTGAAGAGATGAAGAACTACTTCAATAATCAAGATCAAGATCAAGCAAGGAGAAGAGAGAACATGCGAGTAGAATGGACCAGGAAGAATAACAACTGCAACAACACTATGAATGACATGCATGATCTTTTTCGCAATTGTAACATATGAAAAGACATGTAGTTAGTTTTTTTTTCTTATAATAATTTTTATTTATTTTTTATTGTATACCTAACGAAGAGTAATAGAACTGATAAGTACTCTTCCCCCATTGTATTAATTCAGTAATGTTTGTCTTTAATAAACAGGTTTGTAGTTTTTGTTTCTTTCAAATTTACAAAATTTGCACTCATAGTAATGAACAAATGAACCAAAAGTAACATTTGAGGATACTTGATCATCAGGAAAATGACTTACAACTTGAAGGAAAAGTATGAAAAAGGAATCATGGGACTTGTACTCCACCTTCAAATATCTCAACTAGTAAAGTTTGAGCCAAATAAATTATATTGTTTACTATTCCTTTTATTGAGTGTATCCATGCATTATTGTTTTATCAAGTTTGAACTATTTCTGATTAAATTTGTATGGTTTGATTGACACACACTGAGGAATTCATTTACCTTGAACTCTGAGCCTTTTAACCACCATGTAGTAATAGGATACATCCATTCCTAACCACGTGTAGCACCTCAAATTTGCACCTCCCATTTGTTTATACATTTCATTTTTTAGGTCATTAATATTGCATTCACATTGCATAGTCCATTACATCTCATCAGTCAAGACTGGTCAGGAGATTCAACTGTGCAAGAGAGCAAGAGCATTTTCCATGAGATGAAAGCCCTATGGTGGTTCCAATGAGCTTACATGACCCAAGGATCATTTGGAAGCAACTTGGTCAAGTGTTGAAGGCTCAGAGTCCACAGTGCATGTCCAAGTCATCTGAGGCCCATAAAAGTCAACTACAAAGTCAACTGTGGATTTGGAGGTGGGAAGTGATAAGAGATACTTCATTCATGTTCAAACAAGTCTCATTTTACATTTCAAACACTCACATTGAAGAATTTGAAGTCAAGTCAAAAATTTCCCAAAATAGAAAGTGACCCATAATTTGAAATTTCCAAAAATGGAAAGGTTTTGGACCAACTTCAACTAAAGTTTACATCATCAAAGAGGCTTCAAATGAAATTTTGTCCAACATGAAAGTTGAAGATCTTTCTCTTCCATTTCCAAAAAGTCCAAGATCATGGATTTATCCTTTGTGGTTGAGGAGTTATGATCCAATCATGGCAAAGTGTGCTTAAAAATTCAAATGGCCATATCTTTTGAACCAAGGCTCCAATTTTGGTGGTTCTTTTTGCATTTTGTTCCTCATGACATGCACTTTCCAAATATCTCATTACATGGCATGAAATTCCTTTGCATGATCATATGCTCATTCATGAAGTTTTTGAAGGAAAATTACTAAAATCAATTTGGTTGATCATATGCATGAAATACCAATTCCAAAGTGTGCATGGGCTATTTTTAAGTGAATTTGGGCCTTGGTGGTGCACTGTTCACGTGGCCATCTTATGCATGGAGTGAAAATACCAATTGATGCATACACCTTGTAACTTGCTAATCTCATTTAGTTTTGGCTTAAGCTTACTTTCAGAATCATTAGCAAGACATATATAATGATAATCACAACTGCATTGGGCATTAACAACATTTTTCAGATCTAGATCTTGAAATCAATCAAATTTTTCTCTCACCAAGAACTTCCAATTTCTTCACACAAGGACCATTTCTCTTGATGAATTCATGATTATGAAGTGTTTTTGAGGCAAATTGAACGTGAATTTGGAGGAAATCGTGCCAGTTTTGACCACACTTGAAGCTTGAAGGCTCAATGGAGTTTGCAAGTTGAGCTAGATTCATACGTGCTGGAGCATCCAATCCTTCATCAACCATCATAACAAGGATTATAGAGGAGATTTGGACCATTGTTGAGCCTCGTAGCACGCGTTTCCAGCTTGCTGTTCTTCAAGAGGTCAAGTTTCGATCTCACTTATTCTCAAATTCATTGTTATATTTGTGTAGATCTTGTGTTGGTGATCATTCTGGTAGAAAAATCGATTGAAATGGTGCATTATTCATGAAGATATGTGTGTTTGAAGTTTGAATGTCCAATTTTATTTTCTTCGATTTGAGCTTGTTGTGATGAATTAGGACTAAATGCTTGTTGATCTTTGATCTACATGGAAAATGCTACATGGTGATGTAATTGTTTTTGATTTCTGGAAGTTTTCTGGAAAATCTGGAAAGGTGTTCTTGAAGTTCATCGTCTTCATCATGAAGAAGATGAAGTTCATCTTTTAGCTACGATTGTTCTTGAATTAGCTACGAATTATTCATATTTAGCTACGAATTCTGGAAATTTTGCCAGGCCTAGGGTTATCCAGTGAAACGACACCGTTTCACTTGAGCGTGCATTTTTGAATCTGGCCAAGGTTCGATACTGGCCGAGCGCACTTCATTCAAATTTTAATCCATTTTCACATGTTCCCTCCATTATTCCATGCTTTGTTCATTTTTAAATTCCAAATTTTCTCCCAACTTCATAAAATCATATAAAATTGAAAAATGCTCCAATGGATCCCCAATTTTTTGCAAAATGCTCCTTGTTTTGTCTAGTTTTTTATGATCATGAACTGGAAAGTTGTGCATGGCTGGAAAATTAATTTGCTCTAGGATGATTGAACACATGTACATTTATGACCTTGCCTTGTTCAAACTATCATGAAATGCTTGTTTTTAATCCAATGAACTTGAAATTTTACATGCTGATTCTAGACACATTGATGGACATTTTGGTTTTGGTTTGACATTTTTCCCATGCTCCATTTCTGTTTTATGCTTGTGTTAACATGGTGTGACAATTTGTGTCACACATTTGGTTGTCTAACTTGTACAATGTGATTTCCATGCCAAATGATCTCCAATGTTTCTGATTTTTTTGTGTGATGAATGTTGTGGATGTCTTGATTGCTCATGAATTTTTCCAGAATTATTTGAATCATTTCTGTTTTAATTGAGAATTTTCATTCATGATGATCATTTGGATGCCTTGAATTGGTCTTTGACTTCACATGCCTATTACATGAACTTGCATAATGATTTTGCTTTGGTCCTCTTTAGGACTTGTTCTTGAATGAATAAATATGATTCATGTTGAGTTTGAAGTTCTGTTTTGACTTTTTGATCCTCTTTTGACCCTAGGCTTTGACCTAGTGGTTTGTTGCTTACCATTTGAGTTGTGATTTCAGGTTCAAGTATACATTTCCATGGGTGATGTTGCTCCTTCATTTGAACTTGATCATATGTTGTTGTTGGCTAACATTTGCTTGTTTTGTAGGCTTTGAGAACAACTTACTTGTGGTTGCTCATTGTGCATATTGAGTTGTCTGGTTGATATTGACTGTTGCCTGTTTATCTGGATTTTGTACTGATTGGTTTAGCTGTTTCCACAGGTACCTAAGTTGCTTTAAGTTCATTTTGAACTTTGCTTTGCTGGCTTGTGGTTGACATACCACTGAGGTATAATTTCTTGATCTTCATGTAGTCTGGAAGACCTACTGTTATTGGTAGGCACCTGTCTGAAGCCCTCCTTAAGAGGCAATGCTTGTGGATGTTTAATTTTGTGCCAAGCAGGTAAAGACCTCTTAAGAGGCAATTGGCAGATAAAAGGGATGTGCAATCCATCCCCTGCTATTCAGTTGTGTCATTCACTTTGCTCACACACCATGTGTTGATGCATTGTGAATAAGAATCCAAGATCTTGTTGTGTCAGTCATGTGGAGAAGAGTTCCTTCATTTTGAATCCCCACCCTTTCATTGTTTGAAGCTCTCCCAGGCCAGGGATAAGAGTTGTGAGGTCTTACCCTCACTTCCCATTTCATCTGCTTCACCCTAACTCTCAATGTTAGGGTTAAGAGCTAAAAAACACCCCATTCCAGTTGGCTTGTTTCTGCAGCCTAGCCTTGTATGAGCCCAATTGTTTGCATATAGTGTGTGTGCTTACTTTATTGTGATTGTTTGTTTGATTGTGCTGTTTAGGATAGCTTGCTTCCTGTGCAAGTTAGGATAGAAACCTCAACATAGGGATCGTATGCATGACAACTTCTAGGCTCGAGTCGTAGTCTCCCTAGTAGATTGTTATCCTCCCTTTGTCTCTGGTTAGGATAGAAGTTCTTTCCCTGTTTAGGGGAACTACGTCGCCCTGATCCTCATACCAGATGAGGTACGTAGGCAGGAGATGAGCTGATCTCTCCGGGCGCCTCTTTTCTTTCTCAACCCCGTTTGTGTGTGTTTGGAGTCTGACGTAAGTCCAGCGATTGGCAGTCGGTTTCCTGTGTCTTGTTTGCTTGTTGGAGTCTGACATAAGTCCAGCGATTGGCCGTTGGTTTCCTGTGTGTGTGTTTGTTGGTTCGGAGTCTGATGTAAGTCCAGCGATTGGCATTCGGTTTCCATGTTTGCCTGTTTGTGTGGAGTCTGACATAAGTCCAGCGATTGGCAGTCGGTTTCCTGTTTGTGTTTTGTTTGGCGTGCGTTAGCCGAGCTACGAGTGCTCTGATTCTTCTCCAGTCAGAGAAGATACGTATGCATAGGATGCGACATCCTAGCGAGCACGTTTCCCCTGTTCCGAACTACGTCGACTCTGATGTCTGTGTCTGACAGACTACGTAGGCCCAGGATGCGATATCCTGCCGAGTCCGTTTCTTTTGTCTTTCTGTGTTTCCTTCCAGCCTTGTTCAGTTCTTGAGCAGTTTATCTAGCAACCTTTCTTCTATTCTTTTGTGCGTGGATCCCGTCGAGTACGACAGATGCGTAGGGGTGCTAATACCTTCCCTTCGCATAACTGACTCCCGATCCTATCTTTCTCTGGTCGCGAGACCATGTCTTTTCCAGGTTTACTTCGAGCGTTTCCTTTCCCTCTTTTGGGATAAATAACGCACGGTGGCGGCTCTGTTTCTTTTTCCCGCCGGTTTTTCGCGTAATGCGACAGCTGGCGACTCTGCTGGGGATACATCCCGAGAAGTTGACCTCTTGCTGGTCCATCTTCCCTAAGCGAGTCACTCCTAGCGCTCTGTAGGATAGGGTTTGGTTGCTTTTACTGCTTTATTTATTGCATTTATGTTTATGATGTGATTGTTTATGTTTGCATTTATGTTTGCATGCATCATACTTTCATCTGTGTTGGCTGTGTGTTTGTCTCTCTATGGGGTGGAAGTTACAAGAGGTAAAAGGCCCAATACCCAGGCTATGAGTGAACTTTAGGACACCTAGGAATAGAGTGATTCTTGGGAAGCGGGTGGTATTGCGCCACTTAGCGGAACATGGTATCACGAGCAGTTCAGATCCTGATGGGGTATTATCGGTGCATACATCGGGTGTGTACATGATGATATTCTATGAAAGGGTTGTTTATCCTGCGTTTCTCTTGACCTTACCCTGGCCTAGATGACACCCGTGAGTGGGGAGGGAAATGAATCATTACAGGTACAGTTGGTGACTCTTGATCTGTTGGTGACTATTGATCTGTTGGTGACTCTTGGCTCCTGTTGGTGACTTGGTTCAGAGATATATGGGTTCCATATGACTTTGGGTCTCAAATGACTTTGTGGTTCCGAATTCAGGCCGAAGCTTTGATCCTGTGCTCCGTAACACACAGCCAACCAGTCGTGTTTGCATCATTTGCATCATAGCATGTTTATTTTCAAAAAATAATGCAATCAAAAAAGAAATGAAAAAAAGAAAAAAGAAAAAGCTAATCTCCTCATGCATATCATTTCTCAGGTTCATTCAGGAGTCTATTCACTGTGAGAGATGGCAACCGTTCCAGAGTTGAAGAGGAAGACGTGCACCTACAGTTTTCACCGTGAGCCATTGACGTCTTTGATAGAGTTGAGCAATCTTGTGACCGGATGTAATCAGAAGGTGTTTGTTGATCAGTATGGGGATTTGTTGACACTGTTGAAGATGGTGGTAGATCCAGTACCGTTGCAGACTCTCCTACATTTTTATGATCCAGAGCTCCGTTGCTTCACTTTCCAGGATTATCAGTTAGCGCCCACTCTCGAAGAGTATTCTATCCTGATGAATATCCCGATCAAGTACCAGGTGCCTTTCCTGGATGTGCCAAAGGAGGTTGATTTCAGAGTCATTGCCAGAGCTCTTCATTTGAGTATCAAAGAAGTGAGTGACAATTGGAAGTCAAGTGGTGATGTGGTGGGGTTGCCTTTGAAGCACCTGGTGAGGACGACTAAAGAAGAAGCAAAGAAGGGAAATTGGGAAGCGTTCAACGCTCAGTTGGCTATCATGATCTATGGGATTGTGTTGTTCCCGAGTATGCCTAATTTTGTGGACTTTGCTGCTGTCACTATTTTCCTTGGAGGAAACCCGGTTCCTACCTTGTTAGCTGACACTTACTATGCTATACACAGTAGACATGGTGAGGATGGAGCTGTCAGTTGCTGTCTTCCACTGCTACTCAGATGGTTCTTGTCCTTGTTGCCAACCAGTGGACCTTTTGTGGATACTCAGAGCACTCACAAGTGGACTCAGAGGATTATGTCTCTTACATCCTATGATATCAGGTGGCAATCTTACCGGATGGATGTGCGTAATGTCATCATGAGTTATGGAGAGTTTCGTAATGTGCCACTCATAGGGACTAAGGGTTGCATCAATTACAACCCGGTTCTTTCTCTTCGCCAGTTGGGGTTTGTGATGAATGGAAGACCACTAGATGTTGAGATAGTTGAAAGTGTGTATTTTGAGAAGCAGAGTGACCCTGCTAGATTGGAGCAAGTAGGAAGAGCTTGGAAGACCATTGGTGTCAAGGATGGAGCTGTGTTAGGAAAGAAGTTTGCCATTGCTATGCCTGATTATATTGAGTGGGTCAAGGATAGAGTTGAGACTTTGTTGTTGCCCTATGATAGGATGGAGTCATTGCAAGTGCAACCACCTGTGATCCTTTCTGAGAACGTGCCTGCTGAGCACTACAAGCAAGCCTTGATGGAGAATCGTCGGTTGAAAGAAAAGGAACAAGATACCCAGATGGAGCTTTACAAAGCCAAAGCTGATAAGTTGAACTTGGCTCATCAACTCAAAGGCATGCAGGGTGAAGATGCTAGCAGATTGAAGAGCAAGAAGAGGTCCTATGAGGAGTTAGAGACATTGTTGAATGAAGAACACTGTGAGTACTTGAGGTTGCAGAAAGCTGAAGCCAATTATCAGAAGAAGATAAGAGACTTGGAAAAGCAGCTTAGGGACAAAGACATCCAATTGAAGAAGGAGGTAGACCTAAGACATGCATCAGAGAGCCAGCTTAGAGGAGAAGTTGTGGAGCTCAGAAGACAATTGAAGGAGAAGCTCACTCCTCTGCCTGAGTGTTTAGAATGTGATCTGTTGATAGACCAGTGCCAGTATCTGAAGACTCTCATTCCTGGAAGACATCTTTCTTAGCTTGTATCTGTTGTTTATATTGAGAATCACCTCCAGGGTTGTTGGATGGGATTCCTTGTACTCTTATCATTTGGATCTTTGTCTGAATATTGTTGTATAACCCTTGTTGCTCATGTCTATAGATGAGATTGTTGATGTTTCACCTTGTGCTCATTATCCTGTGTAGGTTGTTTCTTTATTGTTCATTGTTGCAGGTTGCCATTTCTTGAAAGATGAATTAGGTTCTTGAATGCCTGAGGAATGAACATATCATGTGCATCATACGCATCATAAGCATCATACACATATCATTTTGCATTACAGGTGATCTTGATCGAGGCTTCTCACTCTGGTTCCTGTGTTAGGCAGGATTGCTGATCAACATCCACACCGCTACGCTAAGAGGTTGAATCAACAGAGGAATATGGATCAAGTGCAAGCTGAGTTGGATGAGATGAGGGCTAACATGGCCCAATTCATGACCATGATGCAAGGAGTTGTTCAAGGGCAAGAGGAGCTGTGTGCCTTAGCCCAGAGACAGGAAGTTGTGGTTCCACCTGCCAGCCGTGCTTCGCCAGTGGGTGTTCTTGTGAATGATAATGTTGCTGCTGCCACTGTCCCTGTCAATGATTATGTTGTGGGGGATGAATTGAGGGGTATTCGAATCAATGGACAGCCTCTTGCTGCAGAGACTGTTAATGCCAGAGTGACCCGTGCTCCCGTGCGTCATCCTGCTCCGCTAGTTGACAGGCAGGAAGACATGTTTACTCTCCTTAGTGAGGATGACAGAGTTGTAAGGGTTGAAGAGAGGGACAGAAAAGTTGATGCCCTAGCTGAGAAGATCAGAGCCATGGAGTGTCAGAACTCTCTGGGGTTTGATGTGACGAATATGGGGTTGGTGGAAGGATTGAGAATTCCTTATAAGTTCAAGGCGCCATCTTTTGATAAATACAACGGTACTTCTTGTCCTCGCACCCACGTGCAGGCTTACTACAGGAAGATCTCTGCCTATACGGACGACGAGAAAATGTGGATGTACTTTTTCCAGGATAGCTTGTCTGGAGCTTCCTTGGACTGGTACATGGAGCTGAAAAGAGAATCTATCAGAAGCTGGAGGGATCTGGGTGAAGCCTTCTTGAGGCAATACAAGCATAATATGGATATGGCTCCCAGCCGAACTCAGTTGCAAAGCTTATGTCAGAAATCAGGAGAAAGTTTCAAGGAGTACGCCCAGAGATGGCGGGAATTAGCTGCAAGGGTGCAACCTCCTATGCTGGAAAGGGAGTTGACCGATATGTTCATTGGGACTTTGCAAGGTGTGTTCATGGACCGGATGGGAAGTTGCCCGTTCGATAGTTTCTCTGATGTGGTGATTTGTGGAGAAAGGACAGAGAGCCTTATCAAAGCTGGAAAGATTCAGGATGCTGGTTCTTCATCTTCAAAGAAGCCATTTGCTGGGGCACCCAGAAGAAGAGAGGGAGAGACCAATGTTGTGCAACACAGAAGAAATATGAATAGCGGACATCACCGTCAGGTTGCTGCTGTAACCATCCCAGCACCTCAACGTCAACAACAGCAACAACAGAGAGGACCACCACCACCACAACAACAACAACAACGTCCGTTTCAGCCGAGACAGAGAATGTCGGATCGTCACTTCGACCCGTTACCTATGACATATGCTGAGTTGCTGCCCGAATTGCTCAGATCGGGGTTTGTTGAGTTACGCACTATGGGTCCGTTGACGAAGATACCTGCTGGGTTTGATGCCAACGTTCGTTGTGACTTTCATTCTGGTGCACCAGGGCACCATATTGAGAATTGTCAGGCTTTTCATCATAAGGTCCAGGACTTGATTGACGCTAAAACAATCAATTTTGCTCCTGTTCCGAATGTTGTGAACAACCCTATGCCTCAGCATGGTGGGCCTAGGGTGAATAATATGGAAGGTGAGGAGGCCTTGGATTTGGTGGTTGATGTTGAAGATATTCAGACATCGCTGTTGGTTGTGAAAGAGCGTTTGTTGAAGGGGAAAGTGTTCCCGGGCTGTGATAAGGGTTGTTTGGAATGTGAAGATTCAGAGAACGGTTGTATGCAGTTGAAGAATGGTATCCAGGGTTTGATGGATGAGGGTTGTTTGCAGTTTGCTAGGGCTGTGAAAGATCGTGGGGTGGTGTCAACTGTCACCATTTATTTCAAACCGTCCGAGGGACGTGGCCCGAGAACTGTTAATGCACCTACAACCGTTGGTACTCCTGTTACTATATCTGCTCCAGTAACTGTCAGTGCTCCCACTACTATTGTTGCTTCTGGAAGAAGGGCTGTTGAGAATAGTAGGGTCGTGCCGTGGAAATATGATAATGCTTACCGCAACAACAGAAGGGCAGAAAATCAGATCAGGCCAGTGAATCAGTCTCCTGTGACAATTGCTTTACCAAGTAGAGCTCCGGTGACTGTGGGTCCAGTTGTGGACAATGTAGGGGGTCCTGGAGATTTTACAAGGAGCGGTCGTCTGTTTGCACCGCAGCCTTTGAGAGACAACAATGCTGAGGCTCTTGCCAAAGCGAAAGGTAAACAAGCTACGGTTGAGGAAGAATCTGTGCAGAAGGAAGCACCTGAGGGGTCGTTTGAGAAAGATGTGGAGGAGTTTATGAAGATTATTAAGAAGAGTGACTACAAGATTGTAGATCAGTTGAATCAAACTCCGTCCAAGATTTCTATCCTCTCATTGCTATTATGCTCGGAGGCACACCGTAATGCCTTGTTAAAAATGTTGAATTTGGCTTACGTGCCTCAGGAAATCTCTGTCAACCAGTTGGAGGGTGTGATTGCCAATGTCAGTACAAGGCACGGTTTGGGGTTCACAGACTTGGATCTGACGCCTGAAGGTCGTAACCATAACAAAGCCCTGCATATCACCATGGAGTGCAAAGGCGCAGTATTGTCACATGTGTTGGTGGATACTGGCTCTACCTTGAATGTGTTGCCGAAGAAGACCTTGAGCAAGATAGATGTTGAAGGGGTTGTCCTCACTCCCAACGGTCTTATTGTTCGTGCTTTTGATGGATCCAAACGGTCTGTTTTTGGTGAAGTCACATTGCCTGTGAAGATTGGCCCGGAGGTGTTCAGTATTGTCTTCTATGTGATGGATATCCAACCAACATATAGTTGTCTTTTGGGGCGTCCCTGGATACATGGGGTTGGGGCAGTTTCGTCAACTCTCCATCAGAAGCTGAAGTATGTTTGGAACGGTCAGATCGTAACTGTGTGCGGCGAGGAGGACATTCTGGTGAGTCATTTATCCTCTTTCAAGTATGTGGAGGTGGATGGCGAGATCCATGAAACTCTATGCCAGGCGTTTGAGACCGTTGCTCTTGAGAAGGTGGCTTTCGCTGAGCAGAAGAAGCCAAGTGCCTCAATTGCATCCTACAAACAGGCTATGGAGGTTGTCAACTCGGGCAAGACAGAAGGCTGGGGCAAGATGGTTGATTTGCCCGTCAAAGAAGACAAGTTTGGTATTGGTTATCAACCTCTGCAGGCAGAATAGGGTGAGCAGAAAGGACCGAGTACCTTCACCAGCGCTGGGCTGATGAACCATGGTGATGTCTTTGCAGCCGGTAGGGAAGACGGAGACAGTGATTGTGATCTGAACAACTGGGTTCGCCCGTGTGCACCAGGGGAGACGATCAACAACTGGACGGTTGAAGAAGTGGTCCAAGTTACTCTTCAAACAGAGTAATTTTCTTTTGTTTTTCATTTTGCACAAAACCCTACGTTCTGCCCAAGGCGTAGTGGTTCATTGTAGGGCCTCATCATGTTTTTCAATGATATCATTAATAAAGGACGTTTTGCAAACAATTTTGTGATCCCTGTCTTTCTGTTTTTGTTTTTCATTTTTCAAAACAATAAAAATGGCAATGTTTTTTTGTTTTTGTGACTTTTTTGAACTCTTTTTTCTAAAATAAAGCATTAAACATGCAGAATTGATCTTACGGACTCCACTATGAACAATTTTGTTATGGCTCAGTATGATTTCAATAATCCCATTTACCAAGCTGAAGAGGAGAGTGAGGAAGACTGTGAACTCCCTAAAGAACTGGTCAAATTATTGAAGCAGGAGGAAAGGGTCATCCAACCTCATCAGGAGGAGTTGGAGATTATTAACCTGGGTACTGAGGACGCCAGAAAAGAGATCAAGATCGGGGCTGCTTTGAAGGAAGATGTCAAGAGAGGGCTGATTGAGATGCTGAGAGAATATGTGGAAATATTCGCCTGGTCGTATTAAGATATGCCTGGGTTGGATACAAATATTGTGGTACATAGACTACCTCTCAGAGAAGATTGTCCTTCAGTAAAGCAGAAGCTTCGTAGAACTAGTCCTGATATGGCTGTCAAGATCAAGGAAGAAGTTCAGAAGCAGTTGGATGCGGGTTTTCTGTCAGTTACTACTTATCCCCCGTGGGTGGCCAACATAGTTCCCGTGCCGAAGAAGGACGGTAAAGTCAGGATGTGTGTCGATTACCGGGATTTAAACAAAGCAAGTCCAAAAGATGACTTCCCATTACCTCACATTGATGTATTGGTTGATAATACGGCTCAATCCTCGGTTTTCTCTTTCATGGATGGTTTTTCTGGTTATAATCAGATTAAGATGGCGCCAGAAGACATGGAAAAGACGACATTCATTACACCTTAGGGCACGTTCTGCTATAAGGTGATGCCATTTGGGCTGAAGAATGTCGGTGCTACCTATCAGAGGGCTATAACGACTCTCTTTCATGACATGATGCACAAAGAGATTGAAGTGTACGTGGATGATATGATTGCGAAGTCCCAGACAGAAGAGGAGTACCTGGTAAATTTGCAGAAATTGTTTGAAAGGCTGAGAAAATTCAAACTGAGGCTGAATCCAAACAAGTGTACGTTTGGGGTGAGATCCGGTAAGCTGTTGGGTTTCATTGTCAGTGAGAAAGGGATTGAGGTTGATCCAGCAAAAGTCAAAGCTATTCAAGAAATGCCTGAACCGAAAACAGAAAAGCAAGTTCGTGGGTTTTTAGGGAGATTGAACTACATTGCACGGTTTGTATCTCACCTAACTGCCACGTGTGAACCGATATTCAAATTGCTAAGAAAGAATCAAGCAATCAGGTGGAATGATGACTGTCAAAAAGCTTTTGATAAGATAAAAGAGTATTTGCAGAAACCTCCAATCCTTATACCTCCAGTTCCTGGGAGGCCTCTGATAATGTACCTGTCAGTGACTGAGAACTCGATGGGGTATGTATTGGGACAACATGACGAGTCTGGTAGAAAAGAGCATGCCATATACTACATTAGCAAAAAGTTTACCGACTGTGAAATAAAATATTCTCAGCTCGAGAAAACTTGTTGTGCTTTGGCCTGGGCTGCTCGCTGACTGAGACAGTATATGTTGAACCATACTACCTTATTGATTTCTAAGATGGATCCAGTGAAGTACATCTTTGAGAAGCCGACTCTCACCGGACGCGTTGCCCGTTGGCAGATGATTCTAACAGAGTATGATATCTAGTACACGTCGCAGAAGGCCATCAAAGGTAGTATTCTGTCAGACTACCTTGCCGAGCAACCAATCGATGATTATCAGCCGATGATGTTTGAATTCCCTGATGAAGACATCATGTATCTTAAGATGAAAGATTGTGAAGAGCCTCTTATCGAGGAAGGACCAGATCCTGATGACAAGTGGACATTGATGTTTGATGGGGCTGTGAATATGAATGGCAACGGTGTTGGGGCAGTGCTTATCAATCCTAAAGGGGCTCATATACCTTTTTCTGCCAGATTGACTTTTGATGTAACCAACAACGAAGCTGAGTATGAGGCTTGCATCATGGGGATAGAATAAGCCATCGATCTAAGGATCAAAACTCTGGACATTTATGGAGATTCTGCTCTAGTGATTAACCAGGTCAATGGAGATTGGAATACTAACCAGCCGCATTTGATTCCTTACAGAGATTACACCCGAAGGATTCTGACTTTCTTCAAGACAGCGAAGTTGTATCATGTACCCCGGGATGAAAATCAGATGGCTGATGCCTTGGCTACTTTGTCTTCTATGATCAAAGTTCATTGGTGGAATCATGTGCCACATGTTGCGGTGAATCGACTCGAGAGGCCTGCGTATGTGTTTACAGCCGAGTCTGTTGTTGATAAGAAGCCGTGGTACTATGATATCAAGAATTTCCTCAAGAGCCAGGAATATCCTGAAGGTGCGTCAAAGAATGACAAGAAAACCCTGAGAAGGCTAGCTGGAAGCTTTTATTTGAATCAGGATGATGTGCTGTACAAGAGGAACTTTGACAGGGTTCTGCTCAGATGCGTGGACAGACACGAAGCAGACATGTTGATGCAGGAAGTGCATGAAGGATCTTTTGGTACCCATGTTGGTGGTCATGCAATGTCCAAGAAATTGTTGAGAGCCGGTTATTATTGGATGACTATGGAATCCGATTGTTTCAAGTACGCTTGGAAGTGCCATAAATGCCAGATCTATGCTGATAAGGTGCATGTACCACCAAGCCCTCTGAATGTCATGAATTCGCCTTGGCCATTCGCGATGTGGGGCATCGATATGATTGGAAAGATTGAGCCTACTGCTTCCAATGGACATCGCTTCATCCTGGTTGCGATTGATTACTTCACCAAGTGGGTGGAAGCAACTTCCTATGCCAATGTTACAAAGCAAGTGGTTGCACGATTCATCAAGAAGGAAATTATCTGTCGTTATGGGGTTCCTGAGAGAATCATTACTGATAATGGTTCGAATCTCAATAACAAGATGATGAAAGAGCTTTGTAAAGATTTCAAGATTGAACATCACAATTCTTCTCCTTACAGACCAAAGATGAATGGTGTTGTAGAGGCAGCAAACAAGAATATTAAGAAGATTGTGCAGAAGATGGTCGTGACGTACAAGGATTGGCATGAGATGTTGCCTTTCGCTTTGCATGGGTACCGTACCTCAGTACGTACGTCGACCGGGGCAACCCCTTACTCCCTTGTGTATGGTATGGAAGCAGTCCTACCTGTTGAAGTGGAGATTCCTTCTCTGAGAGTCTTACTGGATGTCAAGATTGACGAAGCTGAGTGGATTCGAACAAGGTTTAATGAGTTGAGCCTTATCGAAGAGAGGCGTTTAGCAGCTATTTGCCATGGGCAGTTGTATCAGAGAAGGATGAAGAGAGCCTTTGATCAGAAAGTGCGTCCTCGAAGCTATCAGACTGGTGATTTAGTTTTGAAGAGGATCCTTCCTCCCGGCACAGATAACAGGGGCAAATGGACTCCTAATTACGAAAGTCCATATGTTGTTAAAAAGGTTTTCTCTGGTGGAGCCTTGATGCTTACAACTATGGATGGTGAAGATTTTCCATCCCCTGTTAACTCAGATGTAGTCAAAAAATATTTCGCATAAATTGACCCGCTGGACAAAAAGAACAAAAGAGTCCAGGCAAAAAAGGGCATCCCGGCGAACCGAAAAAAAAAAGAAAAGGTTCGGGCAAAAGTTAGGGATAAAGAATGAAAAATATGTACACCCGGTAAATCGAAAACCCGCAAGGGCGGCTTAGGCAAAAACGGGTATCCCGGTGGATTGAAAACCCGAAAGGGCGATCCAGGCAAAAGAGGGATTAAAGCGAAGACTACAGTCTGAGTTATCTGTACTCCATCGCGCTTCAGTGTCTACCATCTTGAAGGATAGGATCGGTCCAGTCATTCTTCTCAGAAAGCAAGGAATTTGAGGAGAAATTGATGATCTGTGAGTCATAACAGAATTGGGAAATAGTGGATGCCGTATTCACATTGCCATTAGGATAGATTTTTCCTTTTGTGCGCAATTACCTCTTCCTAGGAATTGCTTCCTGATGTATTTGCCTTTTCAGGCCCATTTTCAATCAATAAAAGTCGTTATTCAGATAAATTGCTCTCTTGTTTTTATTTTACTGTTTTGTTTGCAAAAAAATGTCCGAATTTTTGATAAAACATTGCATATAAAAACATGAAGGCTAGACAATAACGTGCAGAAAGATAAAACATTTGAAAATCATTTTGAATGTTGAGTACACTCGGGTGTATCTTGACCATACAATCCCCTGGGCATGTATGTCTTGTTGTTTTGCAGGTTATCATCTTTGATTGTTGGCTAGAGCAGGTAAGCCACGGTTTGTTCAGGGATGTCGTCAGCACTGTCCTGTAGTATGAGAGGATGGGGATCTTCCCCAGCAGATGAAGCAAGTTCAGGACTTGTCTCCCCAGCATAGTCAAGATCAGGGATTCCTCAGCAGGATTGAGGATGTTTCCTCAGCAGGGTTGAGGATGTTTCCCCAAGCAAGTCTGAAAGCTATTATAAATGTTCTTCCCCGACAGAAGCATTTGTGGGTAGTGTGTCCCTCAGCAGCAAGTTCGAAGGCTATTCTATCCCCAGCTAGTCTGAAGATTGTCGGTCCCCACTGAGTCTGAAGGATGTCGTATCCCCAGCGGAGGTATCAGTGAGTAGTTTGTTCCTCAGCAGTCGGGTATGAAGTACTGTAATCCTCAGCATAGTCGTGAATGCCTTTCCCCAGTAGGGTTGTGATATTCTCCCCCAGCAATTTTGAAGAGGGTAGTTGTCTCAGCGGGGGTTTGTGTTGATGGTCTTTCCCAAGCGAAGTCCCCAAGCGGATCATGTTTGGTGAAAATTATCCCCAGTAGAGTTTATCCTACCTGTGGATTGGCCGCTATCCTCAGCAGAGGTGAGCATTGGTTGTTTCTCCAGCGAAGTCCCCAAGTGGATTGGATTCGGTGAAGGTTGTCCCCGGTGGGATCCTTTCTCCAGCAACAGTGCTATTCCCCAGACAGAGACTCCCCAGTTGAGTTGGTTTCTCTGCTGTCCCCAGAGTATCAGATCAGCAAGGCACCCCCAGCAGTGCGTCTCCCCATAGAGTTGGAGAATCTATTCAGATTTGTGTGCTCAGCAGAGCAATCCGTTTGCTCCCCAGCAGGAGTTTTCATCATTTTGCATATTGCATGTAGTGATCATTGCATCCTCAAATAGCGTAGCATTTCCATTCAACATGGAGCATTACGCCATAGAAAAATTCAAACATATGCATTCATGTGTTAAACCTGATTGGACCACATCCCCAGCAGAGGCAGACCATTGTTCAACATCTGTACGACACATTTGCTACAGTTGTTCTTGACATACATCATTCAAGAGTGGTAATACCCCAGACAGCATTCAAGGTTGATTCTCCCCAGTGGGCTCCCCAATGAGATCCCCAGCAAGTGTTTAGCCTTGCCTTGACATATGTAGATGTCATCCCTGTGATACCGGTAAGTGTCATGTCAGCACCCGTGTGCGTTCTTTCTTTGGTGTCGGTAAACACCATTGTTTCGGTGTCGGTAAACATCGAGTCTCACTCCAGTCATCGGTAAATGTCTGGTCGTTCTTTCTTTGGTGTCGGTAAACACCATTGTTTCAGTGTCGGTAAACATCGAGTCTCACTCCAGTCATCGATAAATGTCTGGTCGTCCTTCTTTTGGTGTCGGTAAACATCATCTTTCGATATCGGTAAACATCGAGTCTTTCTCCCAGTCATCGGTAAATGTCTGGTCTTGCTTCACTTCTGTACGCATCATCTTTCGATGTCGGTAAACATTGTATCCTTTCCCAGTTCATCTGTGGATGTCTGGTCACCTCTCCGTTGGTGTCGATAAACGTTGAGTTTTTCCCATTTCGTCCGTTGACGTATGGTTGTATTTCTTTCCCCCAGTCATCCGTTGATGTCTGGTCACCTCTCCGTTGGTGTCGATAAGCGTTGAGTTTTTCCTATTCGTCCGTTGACGTCTAGTTGTATCCTTTCCCAGTTCATCCGTTGATGTCTGGTCACCTCTCCGTTGGTGTCGATAAACGTTGAGTTTTTCCCATTCGTCCGTTGATGTCTGGCGGTACCTTTTCATTGATAAAAATCAAAATCCCCGGTGATAAATATCAGATCCTAGTGGAAGTTGTCCTTGGTGGACAGTCTGTTCTTGGATCCCCGCAGAGTGCAAATTTCTACGGTTCTTTGGTATTCAATCCCTGTGTACCTTGAGGGTCTGACAGCCGTCGCTCTCATCCGTTCAGGTTCCCAGTTGATTGAATAGGGGAAGCTGTAGCACCTCAAATTTGCACCTCCAGTTTGTTTATACATTTCATTTTTTAGGTCATTAATATTGCATTCACACTGCATAGTCCATTACATCTCACCAGTCAAGACTGGTCAGGAGATTCAACTGTGCAAGAGAGCAAGAGCATTTTCCATGAGATGAAAGCCCTATGGTGGTTCCAATGAGCTTACATGACCCAAGGATCATTTGGAAGCAACTTGGTCAAGTGTTGAAGGCTCAGAGTCCACAGTGCATGTCCAAGTCATCTGAGGCCCATAAAAGTCAACTGCAAAGTCAACTGTGGATTTGGAGGTGGGAAGTGATAAGAGATACTTCATTCATGTTCAAACAAGTCTCATTTGACATTTCAAACACTCACATTGAAGAATTTGAAGTCAAGTCAAAAAATTCCCAAAATAGAAAGTGACCCATAATTAGAAATTTCCAAAAATGGAAAGATTTTGGACCAACTTCAACTAAATTTTACATCATCAAAGAGGCTTCAAATGAAATTTTGTCCAACATGAAAGTTGAATATCTTTCTCTCCCATTTCCAAAAAGTCCAAGATCATGGATTTATGATGTGTGGTTGAGGAGTTATGATCCAATCATGGCAAAATGTGCTTAAAAATTCAAATGGCCATATCTTTTGAACCAAGGCTCCAATTTTGGTGGTTCTTTTTGCATTTTGTTCCTCATGACATGCACTTTCCAAATATCTCATTACATGGCATGAAATTCCTTTGCATGATCATATGCTTATTCATGAAGTTTTTGAAGGAAAATTACTAAAATCAATTTGGTTGATCATATGCATGAAATACCAATTCCAAAGTGTGCATGGGCTATTTTTAAGTGAATTTGGGCCTTGGTGGTGCACTGTTCACGTGGCCATCTTATGCATGGAGTGAAAATACCAATTGATGCATACACCTTGTAACTTGCTAATCTCATTTAGTTTTGGCTTAAGCTTACTTTCAGAATCATTAGCAAGGCATATATAATGATAATCACAACTGCATTGGGCATTAACAACATTTTTCAGATCTAGATCTTGAAATCAATCAAATTTTTCTCTCACCAAGAACTTCCAATTTCTTCACACAAGGACCATTTCTCTTGATGAATTCATGATTATGAAGTGTTTTTGAGGCAAATTGAACGTGGATTTGGAGGAAACCGTGCCAGTTTTGACCACACTTGAAGCTTGAAGGTTCAATGGAGTTTGCAAGTTGAGCTAGATTCATACGTGCTGGAGCATCCAATCCTTCATCAACCATCATAACAAGGATTATAGAGGAGATTTGGACCATTGCTGAGCCTCGTAGCACGCGTTTCCAGCTTGCTGTTCTTCAAGAGGTCAAGTTTCGATCTCACTTATTCTCAAATTCATTGTTATATTTGTGTAGATCTTGTGTTGGTGATCATTCTGGTAGAAAAATCGATTGAAATGGTGCATTATTCATGAAGATATGTGTGTTTGAAGTTTGAATGTCCAATTTTATTTTCTTCGATTTGAGCTTGTTGTGATGAATTAGGACTAAATGCTTGTTGATCTTTGATCTACATGGAAAATGCTACATGGTGATGTAATTGTTTTTTATTTCTGGAAGATGAAGTTCATCTTTTAGCTACGATTGTTCTTGAATTAGCTACGAATTATTCATATTTAGCTACGAATTCTGGAAATTTTGCCAGGCCTAGGGTTATCCAGTGAAACGACACCGTTTCACTTGAGCGCGCATTTTTGAATCTGGCCAAGGTTCGATACTGGCCGAGCGCACTTCATTCAAATTTTAATCCATTTTCACATGTTCCCTCCATTATTTCATGCTTTGTTCATTTTTAAATTCCAAATTTTCTCCCAACTTCATAAAATCATATAAAATTGAAAAATGCTCCAATGGATCCCCAATTTTTTGCAAAATGCTCCTTGTTTTGTCTAGCTTTTTATGATCATAAATTGGAAAGTTGTGCATGGCTGGAAAATTAATTTGCTCTAGGATGATTGAACACATGTACATTTATGACCTTGCCTTGTTCAAACTATCATGAAATGCTTGTTTTTAATCCAATGAACTTGAAATTTTACATGCTGATTCTAGACACATTGATGGACATTTTGGTTTTGGTTTGACATTTTTCCCATGCTCCATTTCTGTTTTATGCTTGTGTTAACATGGTGTGACAATTTGTGTCACACATTTGGTTGTCTAACTTGTACAATGTGATTTCCATGCCAAATGATCTCCAATGTTTCTGATTTTTTTGTGTGATGAATGTTGTGGATGTCTTGATTGCTCATGAATTTTTCCAGAATTATTTGAATCATTTCTGTTTTAATTGAGAATTTTCATTCATGATGATCATTTGGATGCCTTGAATTGGTCTTTGACTTCACATGCCTATTACATGAACTTTCATAATGATTTTGCTTTGGTCCTCTTTAGGACTTGTTCTTGAGTGAATAAATATGATTCATGTTGAGTTTGAAGTTCTGTTTTGACTTTTTGATCCTCTTTTGACCCTAGGCTTTGACCTAGTGGTTTGTTGCTTACCATTTGAATTGTGATTTCAGGTTCAAGTATACATTTCCATGGGTGATGTTGCTCCTTCATTTGAACTTGATCATATGTTGTTGTTGGCTAACATTTGCTTGTTTTGTAGGCTTTGAGAACAACTTACTTGTGGTTGCTCATTGTGCATATTGAGTTGTCTGGTTGATATTGACTGTTGCCTGTTTATCTGGATTTTGTACTGATTGGTTTAGCTGTTTCCACAGGTACCTAAGTTGCTTTAAGTTCATTTTGAACTTTGCTTTGCTGGCTTGTGGTTGACATACCACTGAGGTATAATTTCTTGATCTTCATGTAGTCTGGAAGACCTACTGTTATTGGTAGGCACCTGTCTGAAGCCCTCCTTAAGAGGCAATGCTTGTGGATGTTTAATTTTGTGCCAAGCAGGTAAAGACCTCTTAAGAGGAAATTGCAGATAAAAGGGATGTGCAATCCATCCCCTGCTATTCAGTTGTGTCATTCACTTTGCTCACACACCATGTGTTGATGCATTGTGAATAAGAACCCAAGATCTTGTTGTGTCAGTCATGTGGAGAAGAGTTCCTTCATTCTGAACTCCCACCCTTTCATTGTTTGAAGCTCTCCCAGGCCAGGGATAAGAGATCTGAGGTCTTACCCTCACTTCCCATTTCATCTGCTTCACCCTAACTCTCAATGTTAGGGTTAAGAGCTAAAAAACACCCCATTCCAGTTGGCTTGTTTATGTAGCCTAGCCTTGTATGAGCCCAATTGTTTGCATATAGTGTGTGTGCTTGCTTTATTGTGCTTGTTTGTTTGATTGCGCTGTTTAGGATAGCTTGCTTCCTGTGTAAGTTAGGATAGAAACCTCAACATAGGGATCGTATGCATGACAACTTCTAGGCTCGAGTCGTAGTCTCCCTAGTAGATTGTTATCCTCCCTTTGTCTCTGGTTAGGATAGAAGTTCTTTCCCTGTTTAGGGGAACTATGTCGCCCTGATCCTCATACCAGATGAGGTACGTAGGCAGGAGATGAGCTGATCTCTCCGGGCGCCTCTTTTCTTTCTCAACCCCCTTTGTGTGTGTTTGGAGTCTGACGTAAGTCCAGCGATTGGCAGTCGGTTTCCTGTGTCTTGTTTGCTTATTGGAGTCTGACATAAGTCCAGCGATTGGCAGTTGGTTTCATGTGTGTGTGTTTGTTGGTTCGGAGTCTGATGTAAGTCCAGCGATTGGCATTCGGTTTCCATGTTTGCCTGTTTGTGTGGAGTCTGACATAAGTCTAGCGATTGGCGGTCGGTTTCCTATTTGTGTTTTGTTTGGCGTGCGTTAGCCGAGCTACGAGTGCTCTGATTCTTCTCCAGTCAGAGAAGATACGTATGCATAGGATGCGACATCCTAGCGAGCACTTTTCCCCTGTCCCGAACTACGTCGACTCTGATGTCTGTGTCTGACAGACTACGTAGGCCCAGGATACGATATCCTGCCGAGTCCGTTTCTTTTGTCTTTCTGTGTTTCCTTCCAGCCTTGTGCAGTTCTTGAGCAGTTTATCTAGCAACCTTTCTTCTATTCTTTTGTGCGTGGATCCCGTCGAGTACGACGGATGCGTAGGGGTGCTAATACCTTCCCTTCGCATAACCGACTCCCGATCTTATCTTTCTCTGGTCGCGAGACCATGTCTTTTCCAGGTTTACTTCGAGCGTTTCCTTTCCCTCTTTTGGGATAAATAACGCACGGTGGCGGCTCTGTTTCTTTTTCCCGCCGGTTTTTCGCGTAATGCGACACCACGTTGAGGTTGACCTTTCTTTTAGTGACTTAGCCTTATTTCTTAGCCTTATGACTTGAGAGATTTTATCTTTCCACACTCTCTTTGGAGTTAGGTAGAAATGTTTAGTTCTTAAGTTTTATGAAAAAGAATAAGTTTAGGGTTGCTTTTGGAAGTGAGAAAAGTTTAAAGTTTGGGGTTGGAGTACTAGAGACAAACGGTAAAAAAAATCAAAGTTTTGAGAAAATAAAAAGTTGGAAAAAGGAAATTCTGGAAAAAAAGAAGATAAAAATAATGCAAAATGCATATTTAGGACCACAATAGAAATGTCTCTAGTACCATAAGTAAGGAACAAAGTGATATGACAAAAGAAGAAGAACCAGTCACCTAACTCCAAAGGTTTAAACCTACTTTCCCAAAAAAACTATATTCGAACATAAGCCAAGATACAACCGAAAAATCCCTTAAATGTGTGTGTTTTTATTTTTTTGACGAATTATATTAGAACATGATTAAACTCTGTATAAACTATTTTGTATGATGATTGAGAAACTACCCTATCTAGTGAGTGAGTCAAGGTAAGATGAGAGACAAATTGAGTACTTGTCAAAGATTGAGGATATTTTATGAATTTGTCAGATTGAAGTTGGAAGCTAGAACGATGATCAGGTAAAGAAAATTCCATATGGTGATGTTCAATTGTTATTGTGCAACTTGCTTAATTGTATTTATTGTGCAACTTTCTTGAGGACAAACAACGATTTAAGTTTGAGGTTGCGATGACACTCTATCATTGCATGTTTTCGGTCGAAGAAACGAATCAAAACAACGTTAAAGAGGATAAAAAATGATGAATAAAGGCCAAAGAAAGATGCAAAAATGACAAAGTATGAAGAAATAAGGACTTAGTGAAAATAAGGTGGAAAAAGGAGCAAATACGTTCAGCTACTTAATCACGCACAACATCGTGCGGGTGATAGATAAGCAAAGTCGGCATCGCCCGATGCAAGTTATAACACGCATGGTGATACTTTTCTGGGATTTTTCTGACGCGTTTCTGATCCATTTTGACTACTTTAAAAGGGGAAGTTTGGTGCTTTTTCAAGGGTTCTGGGATTTTACACTACAAGTGACGATTTACAACATCAAAAGGCATATTTAGAGCGCATTTGAAGCCATTAGAGGCCAGCCCTTTAAGGGATATCTTATGCAAACCTATTATTTATATTTAGTATTGTAATTTGTATTATGAGTATCTAACTCTCTCTAGGTTAGGTTTGGTTTGATGAACCTATTTTAATACTATTGGGACATATGTTTGATTTTTATTGCATGAATAATTTGAGTTACAATTCTATTCAATTGCATCTTGCTATTAATTCTTTTTATATGAGATACTCTTTTAATATGATTTTGTACGCATATGGAATACTTACCATTAGTCTATGCATTGGACCTATGGCAATTGTTGTGCTTACACTATTTGAATAGGGATAGGAGACATGAAGTAGTGGCTTAGGACTTAAAGTTAGATTGCATTGTGTAATCTTGCTTACGCTGCTAGACTAGGGATAGGAAAATCCGAGAATAGATTAGTGAGCTATACACCAAGGGATTGGGTATAGCACTTTTGTTAATTCACCATGGAAATATAGCTATGATATCATTTATGCAATACATCGAACATCAACTGTAGAGAAATATGGGATTCTATACAAAACTAACTACTTTTGTATTATTGACATTGCACAATTATTGTCTTGTTAAATAGTAGTCCTAGTGGATTCGATATTTTTATTACTTCGACATTATCGGTACACTTGCTGAGAAGTCATCACTAATATCTTCCCCTTGTATAATTGCCTCGCGAACTTAAATTTGGTTGTGACGACCATTTTCTTTTTCTTTTAAGGTTTGTATCGATATTTTCCCTTCCCTTTTTGGAATAAATAAAGTTCGGAGGCGACTCTATCATCTCGAGTGAGCAAGAGCTCGTGGTCATTTTTTCACACCACGACAGCTGGCGACTCTGCTGGGGAAATTGCTCTTGTAAGAGAGAGTCAAGCCTAGTTTAGTTCAATTTGCGATGAATGTTGACATTAGTTATTTGGTTTCTACCGCTTTATATTATTTGTGTTATTATTTATCATTGATCCTTAGTACTGCGAAGGATGTTGTAATTGCTTGGTACACTCTGTGAGATAGACTCTCCATCGAGTCTCGAGAAAAATGTTAAGATAGGATGTGGTTGTGTAGTGTTGGACTTCCAGACGTACTTGTCTATGTGCGGTAATGTGAAAAGCACACTTATATTAGATCCTCTTGAGGGTATTATTGTCCGGCAAGTAATTTAATAATGACAACAATATTTTCTTGTTGGATTCGTGACTCTAAGGACCTTTTAGAACCCGAGACACCATGGTTGCATAGTGTCGGCCCGCCAAACGTACTTTTCAGTGTGAGGTAACACGAGAACCCCACCCAGACGAGGTCCTCTTAAGGGTGTTTTCAACTAGAAAGTAATTTTTCTAAGGGGAAATATTCTCAAGAGTGACCTGTGACTTTGGAAACCTTATAAACCTAGATTCACCTTGACCGTTGTATACAAAGCAATGAAGAACATCATGAAATCAGTACTTGGATTCGATTGAAATTACCCGGATCCATATACCTGACATGCATTGCATATTCCTTGCATCCATATCCTTACATTCATGAAACTTATCATGTGTTTTTATCTTCCAAGGAGCCTGAATACTAAAGTTGTAAGCATTCAAATTTGCAATGGGTTCAGAAAGAAGAAGCATCACCCCTCTCAAATTCAAAGTACTAAGGGTTGACAATCTAATAACCTTGAGGTACAAGCTTAGCCTCATTGGTGAATGGGTCATTATTATAAGTTATGGGAAGATTATGAACTTATTAACAATGAAGGTGAACACAAGGGCTCTTGTTTCCCTAGCTGAGTTCTATGACCCATCTCTCCGATGCTTTACATTTCAAGATTTCTAGTTGGCATCAACAATTTAGGAGTTTGAAAGTAATGTGGGAAGATACCTAAAGGATTATAGCCCTTTTACTGATTTGGGAGAGACACCTTAACCATACATGATTGCAGCAGCCTTGAGTCTTCTAGTGAAAGATGCAGTAGGTTATTTTGAAGTCAAATGGGCTATGTGTAGTGTAACACCCTTCTAAATACCCCAAATTATTTAATTAAAATAGCAACATATCAATCAGAGTAATTATGCCCCGAAGGGTGTCACACAATAATTTCACAACCATCATCCACATATCCTGTCATGCTCATTTATTTAATTCAAATTATAAAGTATCTGCATAATACGCAGCGGATAAAATCGATTCAATCATTCCAATCATGTAACATATTACATGCAAAATGGTTCACAACCAATCAATAAAATATTCAAACATCCCATCCCGATGTTACATCTATCAGAGCATGACCCACTAGGAGACTACACTAGACTCCAAGCACTAGCTCCTACTCACTCACTGCTCGTTACCTGAAAAATAGGTGTAAGGGTGAGTCCTCAATCAATATAATAAGCATTATACAACATTATGTAATGTTAAGTAACTAACGCATCAAATCACCCTAACCAGACTACACACTCCATAACGGCAGTATCAACGCAACATTATACTCAACCAATATATATATCATATGTATAATCTCAATCCATATTCAACACCAACAACACAACACAACGATTTACTCACTAATTCCTCACAATGGGAATTAGCTACAGCCCCACAGGCTATGCCATGCATTCATTATGCAATGAGACTCCATGAAATGCGGTACCGACTCTTCTTGAACATATAGTCCAAGCTCACCGATCCCTCCGGATACGGCTACTGAGCTCACTAGTCCCACTCATTGAGATCTAATGACTCACTCACTAATTCCTCACCATGGGAATTAGCTACAGCCCCAAAGGCTAGACTATGCACACTACTCATCTAGTATGCAAACATCAACAAAATTCACAACTCACTAATTCCTCACTATGGGAATTAGCTACAGCCCCAGAGGCTAGACAACGCATGCTAATCACCTAGCAATGCAACATCATCAACAACTCAAGAGTAGACATATGCTCACACTCTAAGCCATAGAACAGTCTATTCACAAATGCATACATAACTGATACATTCACAGCATCATGCATATCATCACACACCATCAACACATGTATTAACACATTTTATCACAAAAGCATATCGTCTCATGCCACATAATCAAACACAGTATTAGCACTCTCTACTAATACCTACACTACTCAAAACAACGGGAATTGATCCCTATCACATCATCCCTCAGCTAAGTTACATCACTCAGCCTAAACAACCAAAAACTGCACAACAACAGCACAAAAATTCACCAATATCCACTTCTGCACAGCACAGTTCGCGCCGCGCAGCAGGGTTCGCGCCGCGAACGGTGCGTCACAGAACCCTTCTGGAATTTGCCAGTTCGCGCCGCGAACTGGGCTTCGCGCCGCGAATCGCGCGCTAGCAGAACCCTCTGCTACAGAACCCAGATTTCAGATCTACAATGGTTTTTCCCTATTACGAAACCTATCCGATCCAACCCTCTACAGTCCAATTTACACCAATTAACCGTCCATATTCTCAACACCATTCATATCTTATTCGATTACACAAAACCTAACACGTTTACATCAAATTCCTACGAATTCTTCTCCATTCTATTCCAATTTCGTTCATCCAAAAAGATTCAAAATTTATCATAATCATCCAATTCAGAGGTAAATTAAAGGTCTATCACTACCCATGACATATTATCATATAATACCCGTTAATCAACGATAAACCCCCCTTACCTGAGTTAATCCGGCAAATTCTGCAGCTTCAAGCTTTTTCCTCTTCTCTTGCTCTGCCTTTTGCCCTTTCTCTCTTTCAGCTGCTTCTCTTTTCCTTTTCACGTGAAAACCCTTGTTCCAAAATTGGGACTTTTTATTATTCCAACTTATATATTCCAATAAATAATTATTCCAATAATTATTATTCCAAAATAATAATAATAATAATAACCCAATTATTTAATTAAATTAATAAATATTTTATTAACTCAATTTAAATAATTATTATATTATTATCGGGGTGTTACAACTCTCCCCCACTAAAAGAGTTTTCGTCCTCGAAAACATACCTCAAGCGAACAACTCCGGATAAGACTTCTTCATCTGGCTCTCAAGTTCCCAAGTTACATTGCCACCTGCTGGTCCTCCCCAAGCTACCTTCACCAAGGCAATCTCTTTACCCCGCAACTGCTTCAACTCTCGATCCTCGATCCTCATAGGTGATGTTTCAACAGTCAGGTTATCTCTCACCTGTACATCATCTATTTGGACTACATGCGACGGATCATGAATGTACCTCCTCAACTGAGACACATGAAAAACCTCATGCAAATTCGCAAGCGACGGCGGTAAAGCGATACGATAGGCTACCTCTCCTATCCTCTCCAAGATCTGATAAGGACCAATAAATCGAGGTGTCAACTTCTTCGACTTCAAAGCTCGACCAACACCAGTTATCGGAGTAACACGAAGAAACACATGATCTCCCTCTTGGAACTCAAGTGACTTCCTCCTCTTATCATGATAACTCTTCTGACGACTCTGAGCAATTCTCATCTTATCCTGAATCATCTTAATCTTTTCAGTAGTCTGTTGAACAATCTCTGGTCCAACCACAGCACTCTCACCGGACTCATACCAACATAAAGGTGTCCGACATCTCCTACCATACAAAGCTTCAAACGGTGCCATACCAATACTCGAATGAAAACTATTGTTGTAGGTAAACTCAATCAACGGCAAATAACAATCCCAAGCACCTCCTTTTTCAAAACACAAGCTCTCAAAAGGTCCTCTAATGACTGAATCGTCCTCTCAGTCTGACCATCAGTCTGCGGATGATATGCAGAACTCAATCTCAACTTAGTTCCCAAAGCCTTCTGCAAACCTTCCCAAAACTTCGATGTAAATCTAGGATCTCTGTCCGAAATAATACTCGACGGAATACCATGCAAACTTACAATCTGAAGGTGAGAAAAACAAGAAAGGGGGGGTTTGAATTGTTTAAAAAAAAATAAGCGCTTTTGCAAAATGAAATCACACAATGATTTTATACTGGTTCGCTTATAACACAAAGCTACTCCAGTCCACCCGGCCAAGGTGATTTCTCCTTCAACAAGGACTTAATTCACTAATCTTGAAAGATTACAAACAACCCCTAAGAGAGAAGAAAATCTCTTAGTCCTCTCAAGTCTACAGACTACAAAGAGTCACTTGAGGAAATCAAATAAAATAGATACAAGATGTGTAATCTAGAGTGCTTCTAAGAAAGCAAATATTACAAACTTAAGAACAAATTTTTCACTTGATAAGCAAAAGCTTAGTGAAAATCTTTGAAGAACAGAGATGGTTTTCTTGAGCGTGATATAATTTCAGTATAGTTTTGGCTAGTGATTTCTTTTTTTTTTTACTGAATGAGATTTCTTCTCTATTTATAGGAGTTGAAGTAGAGTTGAAGTAGAGTTGAATCTGTTGGATATAAAGATGTAGTTACGCCATTCCATAAATAGCTTCTGCAAGAGACTTTTTCTTTTAGAAGTGACTACTTACCACAAGTAGTATCTTCTCTCTTGGAAGAGGAGATTAACGTCTCTTTCTAATTGAGGAAATCCATTTGCAGAACTTTAACTTGGCTTAAACGTTACTTCATCATGATTAACAATTCTGATTAGAGTCTTCGTGTATCTGGGAATCTGGCTTCTGATGTTATCTCTTGAAAGTTCAGATGGCGCTGAATAACTTCAGAGTTTACAGAAGGCATTTGATCAGAGTTAGAGCTTCTAGACTTTACTTCATGTTCAGATGCTTCTGATACTTTGTAGTTTTGTCCAGAGTCAGAGCTTCTTGAAACGAGATTCCACTTTAGATGCTTCTGATACTTGATAATTTGTATGTGATCTTGTTGTGCATCTGATGACATCATCAGATTTATTTCTTCTTTCTTTAGAACCCTGCACACTTAGAAACTTTTCGTTAGGGTGCCATTTTTGGTTTCATCCTTTGTTATCATCAAAATCATGGAGTCTGTTGTAGAACACTTTTTGTTCTTACAATCTCCCCCTTTTTGATGATGACAAAACAAATAAAATTATCAGATGAAACATGAAAAATATTAGATTAGATAGACAAAAGCTCCCCCTGAGTTAGCGCTAGGGAGTTCAGAAGTTCTTACCAGAGCTTTCCAAGTAATAAGATCTGAAAACATTCTGCAATTTCTTAATTTTAATGTTAGAGTTATTTATATCAGAGCTATTTCTACAATTGTTGCAGAATGCTTAAGGTTTTAGACATAATTTTCATCAGAGCTATTTAATAATTTCTCCCCCTTTTTGGCATAATCAAAAAGGCATAAAAATAAAAAGAATAATAAAGAGAAAAACACTTCATTAAAAAGCACAAAGGCAAACAACAGTCAAAAAACATCAGATTCAAGGAAGAATATCAGAGCTAAAAAAAGATAGAAGCAAAAACACTAGGCAAGCAAACAAAATAAATCCTAAGTGCCTAAGGGTTTGGAGGTTGAGGAAGTCTCTGAAGCAACATGGCAAACATGTTCTGGATGTTTTCATTCAAGGCATCTTGCTTGTCCATCCTGGCACGAAGCTCATTCTGATCTTTCTTGATCTCTTGCTGATCTTGCTTTATCTCTTTCAGAGTGTTAAGAATCAGAGGGATCGCAGAGGAAGACTCCCCCTGAATCAGAGCCTGCTGAGCTTCAGCTTCAGCAGCAGCTTGGGCTTCTGCATCTGCCTGAGCCTTGGCTTCAGCTTCCTGAATCCTTAGAAGTTCTGCTTCCTTTGCCAGTCGTTCTTCTTCCAACCTCTTTGCTTCTTCTTCAGCTTCCTTAGCCAATCTTTCCTCCTCTAATCTTTTGGCCTCAGCTTCTCTAGCCAGTCTCTCTTGGAGTCTTTCCTCAGAGTCTCTGATGTAGCCATTTCTGACTTGTTCAGAGATACTCTTCAGCCTATAAGACTCAGAGGTCATCCAACTAATGACTCTGTTCCAGTGTGTCCTAACAGAGTTAGGATCATCACTTACTTCAGAGTTTTTAGCCAGAGACTTGATCTTCTGGACTGAAGCTTCTGCAACCTGTATAATGGCCTCCTCAAGGGTAGGTATGGTAAGTTCAGGTTCAGGTTCAGGTGAATGAGGTGGAGAGTTTTGAGGGCTGAGATTTAGAGAGTGAGGTTCAGTTTCTGATTCTGGTTGAGGTTCAGATTCTGCTTGAAATTCAGAATCTGGTTCTGGTTGAAGACTGGGGGATGAAGCATAGAGTGGGTTTAGGTCTAATGGGTCAGAGTCTGGTCCAGGTACAGCGGGAATAATTGGTGGGGTGATATAAGGATCAGATGGTCGAATTACAGATGGTTGGGTTTCAGAGGGTGTGGTGGTTGTTTGTTGTGGAAGAGAAGTTCGGAGGGTGGAGGTTACTTCAGATTGTTTTGTGGGTTGTGGAGCGAAATTTTTAGCATAGATTTCAGCTATTGTTGGGGAGTTTGGGTCAGAGTGTTCTGTGGATGATGATGAAGAAACACTAAAGTATGGGGGTGTTTCTGGTCCAGAGGATGAGGAAGAGGAAGTGCTGTGGTGATATAGTTGATTGGGGTCAGAGGTTGTTGTGAAATTACGAGCAACTTTTAAAACAGGTGGAGGTTGAGAGGTTCTGATGGTTGAAGGAGGGGTTTCAGAGGTTGTAAATAAGGGAGGTGTTGGGAGAGGAGTAGAAGAGGCCATCATAGGTATTACAGAAGTAACAGGAGGAATGGACTTACCAGAAGAAGAAGAGACTTTCAGAGGAGCTGGAGCTTTGGTTCCAGAAGATTCTCCAAGTCTGGGTTTCTTTGCCTTCCTTGCTTCCTCAGCTATCTTCTTCTCAGAAAGGCCTCTTTTGTATCTGACCAAATCCTCTTCTGAATCCAAAAGGTCTTCAATTCTGAAATCAGAAATATCAATACCTTCATCCAGCAGACGCTGAAGGTAGATAGCAATGGCATCTCTGGGTTCATTCTTGAAGAACCTTTCAAGGCCATGAGGCATCTTCCTCTGATCCTTCAGAGCTTCCCAGGTCACATCCATAGTAGGCTTGACTCTGATCTCTTTGATGATTCCCATGCTCTTCAGGTTTTTGGCATTCAGAGGCTTTCCAGTTTCTATAGCCAGATCATCCATCAGCTTGGCCTTTTCCAGCTGGTCAACCAATCCATGCTCAATGAAGACATCAGAAAGAAGTCTTCCCAGAGGGATGTAAGATCTTGGCTTCAAGCTGTTTCTGGAGTCTTTGACAGAATCCCTTAGATATTTGAAAAGAAGAACAGGGAGATTGATCTTGATACCTTTCAGAATGCAGTATAAGATGAGTTTCTGATCAGCATTAATATAATCAGAGGAGTTGGAGGCTGGGCGATGGTGGATTGTTCCCAAAATTATTTTCAACCAAACTCGGAGGTTCTGATGAAGCTCCTTGTTCTTAGAGGGGTTTCCCTCAGCGTTTGATTTGAAGATTGTAGGGTTAATGACTTCTGTGATGCGCTTTGACCTTGGAGGAATGTTGTAAATCCTCTTTCCTCCAGTAGTCTCCATATTCAACAAGGAAGCAATTGATGCTTCAGTGATGACAATCTTCACACCCAGAACAAAGGAAACAATGAACTGGTCATCAGCATCTGCATGTCTCCAGAATTCTTTGACAAGAAGAGGGTAAATGGGACCATAAAGCCTGTTGAAGTAGTTCTCCCAACCTTGCTTGTGAAGATCTTCAGTAAGATCAACACCGTTTCTTCTCAAATTCTCAAAATCTACCAGCGATTCACACAGTACATCCAAATTCTCAAAGGAGGTTGCAAGATGAATGTGGCGTTCACGATCCAAAATGTGAGGTTCTTGATAAACAGGGGTTGTGGTAACGCCTGTAACAGTGGGTGTTTGAGTGTTTGAGGTTTGGGGATTAGAACTGGCTTCCATTTGTTGGGAGAAGTTAAAAACTTCTTGCTCTTGAGGATTCATGAAGAAAATTGATGAAGAAGATGAAGAACTGAAGGAGTTGCAGAGAAAACTTCGAGAGAGGGTTTAGGGTTTAAGAGTGAGTGAAGAGTGATAAGTGTGTGAAATGTGAGAAAAGTGTTTATATACCTAAGTAAAAACGCATGCAAAACGACACACATACCAGCGTTAGACACAAAACTCAAAATGGCACGCTTGGGGGGAAAAATGATTACAGCTCATAAATGAATGTCTAATCCCACAGTTTGCACACTGCTCGAGGAAAACTCAAACGTCTGCCTTTTGAATTTCTTGACAGCTGTCTAGAAGTTCTAAAGTTTGACGCTTCAGAGTTCCACGCGTTGATGTATCTGATCTTCAGGAATACCAAGAGATTGGTTCTGAAGATTTCTAACTCAGATATCTTCTTAACAATGTAGAAGCATCAGAGTCAGAGGCAGAATCATATTTGTTTTTATCAGAATCTTATTTTATATTTTTCAGAGCCATACTTCATTCAGGACAATTTTTAATGTTCAGATTTTCTAAGATGAAAAGAAATCTATCTTCAGCTAGAGGCTTAGTAAAGATATCTGCCCATTGATGTTCTGTATCAATGAACTTCAGCGTTACTATTCCTTTCTGAACATAGTCTCTAATAAAATGATGTTTAATTTCTATGTGTTTGGCTCTGGAATGTAAAATAGGATTCTTACTCAAACAAATAGCAGCAGTATTATCACAAAGGATAGGAATGTTACTCTCAAAGATTTGAAGATCTTCTAGCTGATGTTTCATCCAGAGCATCTGAGTTGTGCACAGTGATGCTGAGATATATTCTGCTTCTGCAGTTGATAGAGCGATAGTTGACTGTCTTTTGCTAGCCCAGGAGATTAGATTGTTTCCCAGAAGCTGGCAATTTCCAGATGTGCTTTTTCGTTCTATTCTATCTCCTGCATAATCTGCATCACAATAACCAGAAAGCCTATACTCTGATGTTTTCTCATACATCAGGCCCAGGTTAGGAGTTCCTTTCAGATACTTAAGAATTCTCTTAACAGCTGTTAAATGAGATTCTCTAGGATCTGATTGGAATCTGGCACAAAGACAGACGCTAAAGAGAATATCAGGACGAGTAGCAGTCAGATAGAGAAGAGAGCCTATCATACCTCGATAGAGCTTCTGACAAACCTTGTTGCTTACCTCTTCCTTTTCCAGAATGCAAGTTGGGTGCATAGGAGTCTTTGCAGAGTTGCATTCAGTCATGTCAAACTTTTTCAGAACATCTTTAATGTACTTGCTTTGATGAATGTACGTGACTTCTGGAGTTTGATTGATTTGAATTCCCAGAAAGAACTTTAGTTCTTGTATTAGACTCATTTCAAATTCTGCCTGCATTAACTTAGAAAATTCTTGGCAAACAGAGATATTAGCAGAACCAAAAATAATGTCATCAACATAAATTTGGCATATCATGAGATCATTTTCATGATTTTTACAGAAGAGTGTAGAATCAACTTTCCCTCTGATAAAATTTTGTTCCAGAAGAAAATTGCTCAGACGTTCATACCAAGCTCTGGGAGCTTGTTTAAGTCCATATAAAGATTTTTTAAGTTTGAAAACATGTTCTGGAAAGTTTGAATTTTCAAAACCTGGAGGTTGATTTACATACACTTCTTCTGAAATATAACCATTTAGAAATGCACTCTTGACATCCATTTGGTATAATTTGATAGAATGATTAATAGCAAAAGATACAAGAAGACGAATAGATTCTAACCTCGCGACTGGAGCAAAGGTTTCATTATAATCAATACCTTCTTGTTGACTATAACCTTGAGCTACCAGTCGGGCTTTGTTTCTGACAACTTCTCCTTTCTCGTTCAGTTTGTTTCTGAAAACCCATCTGGTTCCAATGACATGAGTGCCTCTGGGTTTAGGAACGAGATCCCAGACATCATTCTTGGAGAATTGATCTAACTCTTCTTGCATAGCTGCCACCCAATCGTTATCTTGAAGAGCTTCATCACAGGACGTAGGCTCAATCAGAGACACTAGTCCCAGAGGAATATCTTCAGAAGTTCTGAAGGTGGATCTGGTTCTAACAGGTTCATCTTTGTTTCCCAGAATCAAATCTTCAGATATGTTAATACGACTTTTAACTTTCCTTGGAATGTCTGGAGATTTAATTTCTTCAGAGTCTGGAGTGACAGTTGCTTCTGGAGTTTTCTCAGATTCTACCAGAGTGATCTCTAAATCTGCAAACTTTTCAACTAGCTTTGACTTTTCAGGGTCAAGCTTATCATCAAATCTAACATGAATTGATTCCTCCACAATTTTGGTTTCTGTGTTGTATACTCTATAGCCTTTAGAGCGTTCTGAGTATCCTAACATAATACCTTTCTGTGCTTTGGAATCAAACTTGTTTAGATGTTCTTTAGTATTTAATATAAAGCAAATGCATCCAAAAGGATGAAAATAAGAAATGTTGGGTTTTCTTCCCTTACACAGTTCATAGGGAGTCTTTTCCAGAATAGGTCTAATAGAGATTCTATTCTGAATATAACACGCTGTATTTACAGCTTCTGCCCAAAAGTGCTTTGCTACATTTGTTTCATTGATCATGGTTCTGGCCATTTCTTGGAGTGTCCTATTCTTCCTCTCTACAACTCCATTTTGTTGTGGAGTTCTAGGGCAGGAGAAATCATGGGATATTCCATTAGAATCAAATAATTCTTCAAAATCTTTATTTTCAAATTCTCCACCATGATCACTTCTGACTCTAACAATTTTAGAGTCAAATTCTTTTTGCACTTTAGAACAGAAACTGGTGAATACAGAGTGAGACTCACTCTTGTGCTTTAGGAATTTTACCCATGTCCAGCGGCTGTAATCATCAACGATTACTAGTCCATACTTCTTTCCATTGACTGATGCTGTTTTCACAGGACCAAATAAGTCAATGTGAAGAAGCTCCAGAGGCTTGGAGGTAGAAACAACATTTTTCTTTTTAAAAGATGTTTTTGAAAACTTTCCTTTCTGGCAAGCTTCACACAGAGCATCTGAAGAAAACTTCAGTTTAGGTAAGCCTCTGACTAACTCAAGTTTAGTTAGCTGAGAAAGTTTTCTCATGCTAATGTGGCCTAAGCGTCTATGCCATACCCATTGCTCTTCGTGAACTGACATTAAACATTTAACATTTTGATCTTTTAAATCAGAAAGATTTATTTTATAAATGTTGTTTTTCCTCTTGCCTGTGAAAAGGACAGAGCCATCGTTCTGACTAATGGCTTTACACGTTTTTTGATTAAAGATTACATCATAACCGTTATCACTTAATTGACTTATGGATAACAAGTTATGCATTAATCCTTCTACATAAAGAACATCAGATATAGAGGGAAGAGTACCGTTACCAATAGTTCCGGAGCCTCTGATCCTTCCTTTCTGATCTCCTCCAAAGCCTACGAAGCCAGCGTCTTTAAGTTCCAGGCTTCGGAACATAGACTTTCTTCCCGTCATATGTCGCGAGCATCCAGAGTCCAGGTACCATGACTGGTGTCTGAACTTTGCTGCATAGGATATCTGCAACATAGATAATCTTATCTTTCGGTACCCAGAATCTCTTGGGTCCTTTTAGATTAGTCTTCCCAGAGTTTCTTACAACTTTGGGTCTTCTAGCATTTTTAAATTTGTGTTCCTGTGTGTGTGTGTAGTGGTATGAAAAAGGCGATTTAATTTGGTTATTGGTAGAGGTTTTATTTTCCTCAGAATCATACCCAATTCCCCTTTTATTATTCTGACCTACTCCATAAATCATGGATGCCATAATACTCCTATTTATCCCATTCTTCAGAAATTGTTGAAAGGCTTCTTCATATTTATAAATAATTTCATTTGAAGTTTGTGGTGCTTGAGACAACGCTTTTTCTAATTCTAAGCTTTTGGTTTTAGCTCCATCTTTTTCTAACGTTAAAGATCTGATAGTATCATCTTGTGCTAGAATTGTTGTCTCAAGTCTACTACATACTTCAGATTTTGCTTTAAGAAGGCCTTTAATGTCTTTAATTTTTTGTTTTAGTTTCTGAAGAGAGGTAAGAGTTTCTGATAAACATGATTCTAAGTCAGATCTAGAAAGTTCAGAAAATACCTCTTCAGATTCTTCATCTGAGCTGCTGGATGTGGTAGCCATAAGAGCTACGTTGGCCTGTTCATCAGAGTCAGATTCTGATGATTCGGATTCACTATCGTCCCAGGTGGCCATTAATCCCTTCTTTGTTCTGAAGGCATTTTTCTTGAAGCTTTCTTTCTTAGAGTTATCTTTCTTCAGCTTGGGGCATTCATTTCTATAATGACCTGTTTCTTTACATTCAAAACAGGTAATATCTTTATTAGGTTTACCTTTTGAAGTTGACTCTGATCGATCCCCTCTGGGTCTTGATCTTCTGAAGTTGTTGTTGTTCCTTCTTTTCCAGAGTTGCTTAACTCTTCTGGTTAGTAAGGACAGTTCTTCTTCATTATCAGAGTCTTCAGGTTCAGAGTCGTCAGTATCTGCAGTTTCTGCCTGGAGAGCTTTGGTTCTGTCTGACTTCCGTCTTTCAGGTCTGGACTTCAGCGCCACTGACTTGTTCCTTTTCTGAGGCTCATCCTCCTCTAGTTCTATCTCATGGCTTCTGAGAGAACTAACAAGTTCTTCAAGGCTGATACTGTTCAGATCCTTTGATAACTTCAGAGCAGTAACCATAGGTCTCCATTTCTTTGGCAGACTTCTGACAATCTTCTTAACATGATCTGCAGTCGTGTATCCCTTGTCTAGCACTTTAAGACCTGCAATAAGAGTTTGGAATCTGGAAAACATAGCTTCTATAGCTTCGTCATCTTCCATCTTGAAGGCTTCATATTTCTGGATCAACGCCAGAGCCTTCGTCTCCTTGACTTGGGAGTTTCCTTCATGGGTCATCCTCAGAGAGTCAAGTATATCTTTAGCCGTCTCTCTGTTGGTGATCTTTTCGTATTCGTTGTATGATATAGCATTTAGAAGTATTGTTCTGGCCTTGTGGTGATTCTTGAAAACACGTTTCTGATCTTCTGACATTTTGCTTCTGGGAACTTCAGCTCCATTTAAGGTTGGAGGTTTGTATCCATCTGTGACAATGTCCCAGAGGTCAGCATCATAACCCAGAAAGAAACTTTCGATTCTATCTTTCCAGTAATCAAACTTTTCTCCATCAAAAACAGGAGGCTTGGCATTGTAAGAATCTTTCTCATTTGAGTGGGCCATTTGTTTTTCTCGCACTGGATCTCTCTACACGGTTAAGTGTTTGATTTGAAAATCAATAACAGAGCCGCAGCTCTGATACCAATTGAAGGTGAGAAAAACAAGAAAGGGGGGGTTTGAATTGTTTAAAAAAAAATAAGCGCTTTTGCAAAATGAAATCACACAATGATTTTATACTGGTTCGCTTATAACACAAAGCTACTCCAGTCCACCCGGCCAAGGTGATTTCGCCTTCAACAAGGACTTAATTCACTAATCTTGAAAGATTACAAACAACCCCTAAGAGAGAAGAAAATCTCTTAGTCCTCTCAAGTCTACAGACTACAAAGAGTCACTTGAGGAAATCAAATAAAATAGATACAAGATGTGTAATCTAGAGTGCTTCTAAGAAAGCAAATATTACAAACTTAAGAACAAATTTTTCACTTGATAAGCAAAAGCTTAGTGAAAATCTTTGAAGAACAGAGATGGTTTTCTTGAGCGTGATATAATTTCAGTATAGTTTTGGCTAGTGATTTCTTTTTTTTTTACTGAATGAGATTTCTTCTCTATTTATAGGAGTTGAAGTAGAGTTGAAGTAGAGTTGAATCTGTTGGATATAAAGATGTAGTTACGCCATTCCATAAATAGCTTCTGCAAGAGACTTTTTCTTTCAGAAGTGACTACTTACCACAAGTAGTATCTTCTCTCTTGGAAGAGGAGATTAACGTCTCTTTCTAATTGAGGAAATCCATTTGCAGAACTTTAACTTGGCTTAAACGTTACTTCATCATGATTAACAATTCTGATTAGAGTCTTCGTGTATCTGGGAATCTGGCTTCTGATGTTATCTCTTGAAAGTTCAGATGGCGCTGAATAACTTCAGAGTTTACAGAAGGCATTTGATCAGAGTTAGAGCTTCTAGACTTTACTTCATGTTCAGATGCTTCTGATACTTTGTAGTTTTGTCCAGAGTCAGAGCTTCTTGAAACGAGATTCCACTTTAGATGCTTCTGATACTTGATAATTTGTATGTGATCTTGTTGTGCATCTGATGACATCATCAGATTTATTTCTTCTTTCTTTAGAACCCTGCACACTTAGAAACTTTTCGTTAGGGTGCCATTTTTGGTTTCATCCTTTGTTATCATCAAAATCATGGAGTCTGTTGTAGAACACTTTTTGTTCTTACACAATCTTCTCAATATACAACTCGGCTAATCTCTCTAACGGATAATCCATTCTAATCGGAATGAAATGAGCCGATTTTGTCAATCTGTCAACAATCACCCAAATAGCCTCAAAATTCTTAACTGTTCTCGGTAAACCCGAAACAAAGTCCATACTGATACTGTCCCACTTCCACTCTGGAATAGCCAACGGTTGCATTAGCCCAGACGGCTTCTGATGCTCAATCTTCGACTTCTGACAAGTCAAACAGGAATAAACAAAACTTGCAATTTCTCTTTTCATTCCCGGCCACCAAAATAACCTCTTCAAATCATGATAGATCTTCGTAGCTCCAGGATGAATACTCAAACCACTACGATGTCCTTCTTCAAGAATACTCTTCTTAAGCTCGGCAACATCCGGAATACACACCCGATTACCAAATTTCAAAATACCATTCTCATCAACTCTGAATTCACCACCTTGGCCTTGATTCACTAAAGTCAACTTATCAACCAAAAGCACATCGGATTTCTGACCCTCTCTGATCTCATCCAAAATACCACTCGTCAACTTCAACATTCCCAATTTAACACTATTGTGAGTACTCTCACACACCAAACTCAAGTCTCTAAACTGTTCAATTAAATCCAATTCCTTAACCATTAACATAGACATATGTAATGATTTCCGACTCAATGCATCAGCCACTACATTGGCTTTACCCGGATGGTAATTCAACCCAAAGTCATAATCCTTCAGAAATTCTAACCATCTTCTCTGTCTCATATTCAGCTCTTTCTGATCAAACAAATACTTTAAACTTTTATGGTCACTGAAAACTTCAAATCTTGACCCGTACAAATAATGCCTCCATAACTTCAGAACAAATACCACAGCTGCCAATTCTAAATCATGTGTCGGATAGTTCCTCTCATGAACCCTCAGCTGTCTCGAAGCATAAGCTATAACCTGCTTATTCTGCATCAACACACCACCTAAACCCAACAATGAAGCATCACAATAAACCTCAAATAATTCCGACGAACTCGGTAATATCAGAATAGGAGCAGTAGTTAACCTTCTCTTTAACTCTTGGAAACCTTCCTCGCATTTTGAGTCCCAAACAAACGCTTGCCCCTTTCTAGTCAACATCGTCAACGGTAACGCCAACTTAGAAAATCCCTCAATGAACTTCCTATAATAACCAGCCAAACCAAGGAAACTTCGAATCTCAGCAACAGACTTAGGAGCTTCCCACTTAGATACCGCTTCTATCTTAGAAGGATCAACAGCAACACCACCTCTTGAAATCACATGACCAAGAAAACTAACCTCTTCTAACCAAAATTCACACTTGGACAATTTAGCAAACAACTTCTTTTCTCGTAGAACTTCCAAAACCACTCTCAAATGCTCGGCATGCTCTTCTTCAGATTTCGAATACACCAAAATGTCATCAATAAACACCACAACAAACTTGTCTAGGTACGGATGGAAAATCCTATTCATATACTCCATAAATACTCCAGGCGCATTAGTCACACCAAAAGGCATCACAGAATACTCATAGTGTCCATACCTTGTTCTGAAAGCAGTCTTCTGAATATCCTCAGTTTTCACACGTATCTGATGATACCCAGATCTCAAATCTATCTTGCTGAACACACTCGCACCAACCAACTGATCCATCAAATCATCAATCCTCGGTAACGGATACCGATTCTTGATCGTCACTTTATTCAGTTGCCTGTAGTCCACACACAACTTCATAGTACCCTCTTTCTTCTTAACCAACAACACTGGTGCACCCCACGGTGACACACTCGGACGAATAAATTTCTTATCCAACAAATCTTCCAACTGACTCTTCAATTCAGCTAACTCAACAGCAGACATACGGTACGGAGCCATCGATATCGGTCTAGTACCAGGTACCAAATCAATCGAGAACTCAACTTCACGCTCTGGCGGTAATTCATTCACTTCTTCCGGAAACACCTCAGGAAAGTCACCCACCACAGCTAGGTCGTCAATCGCCAATTTATCTTTAGCCTCCAAAGTCGCTAACAGCATAAACAATTCTGCCCCATCTGCTACTTCCTCATTCACCTGCCTCGCTGATATCCAATCGCCTGCTTGATCTCGGGACGCAACCCGTTCTCAAACCTCACGCATTTTGAAAATTCCCCAGCAGCTTCAGCATAGGGAGCGTAATACTTTGACAGCTCTGTGAACTTAGCAGCATACTCCGTAACAGACCGGTTACCCTGCTTCAATTCCAAGAACTCTATCTCCTTCTTTCCTCTGACATCCTCTGGAAAATACTTCCTCAGGAATCTCTCCCTGAACACCGCCCAAGTGATCTCAGTATTCCCAGCAGTTTCCAACTCAGTGCGGGTAGCAACCCACCAATCATCTGCTTCCTCTGACAGCATATGCGTACCGAGCCTGACCTTCTGGTTATCAGCACACTCAGTCACTCGGAAGATCCTCTCGATTTCCTTCAACCACTTCTGAGCACCATCTGGGTCGTATGCTCCCTTGAACATTGGAGGATTGTTCTTCTGGAACTCACTCAGCTGACGAGTAGCTCCCATTCCCACAACATTCGGATTTCCTCCAAGTACTCCAGCTAGCATACCCAGAGCCTCAGCAATCGCAGCATCATCTCTACCTCTTCCAGCCATCTCAATTCTGAAACCCAACAACTAAACAATAAGTACTGATAGGGTTACACAACACCTATCCCGTACAGGGGAAACAGAATAATTACGACTCGATACGACCAACTATGCTCTGATACCACTAATGTAACACCCTTCTAAATACCCCAAATTATTTAATTAAAATAGCAACATATCAATCAGAGTAATTATGCCCCGAAGGGTGTCACACAATAATTTCACAACCATCATCCACATATCCTGTCATGCTCATTTATTTAATTCAAATTATAAAGTATCTGCATAATACGCAGCGGATAAAATCGATTCAATCATTCCAATCATGTAACATATTACATGCAAAATGGTTCACAACCAATCAATAAAATATTCAAACATCCCATCCCGATGTTACATCTATCAGAGCATGACCCACTAGGAGACTACACTAGACTCCAAGCACTAGCTCCTACTCACTCACTGCTCGTTACCTGAAAAATAGGTGTAAGGGTGAGTCCTCAATCAATATAATAAGCATTATACAACATTATGTAATGTTAAGTAACTAACGCATCAAATCACCCTAACCAGACTACACACTCCATAACGGCAGTATCAACGCAACATTATACTCAACCAATATATATATCATATGTATAATCTCAATCCATATTCAACACCAACAACACAACACAACGATTTACTCACTAATTCCTCACAATGGGAATTAGCTACAGCCCCACAGGCTATGCCATGCATTCATTATGCAATGAGACTCCATGAAATGCGGTACCGACTCTTCTTGAACATATAGTCCAAGCTCACCGATCCCTCCGGATACGGCTACTGAGCTCACTAGTCCCACTCATTGAGATCTAATGACTCACTCACTAATTCCTCACCATGGGAATTAGCTACAGCCCCAAAGGCTAGACTATGCACACTACTCATCTAGTATGCAAACATCAACAAAATTCACAACTCACTAATTCCTCACTATGGGAATTAGCTACAGCCCCAGAGGCTAGACAACGCATGCTAATCACCTAGCAATGCAACATCATCAACAACTCAAGAGTAGACATATGCTCACACTCTAAGCCATAGAACAGTCTATTCACAAATGCATACATAACTGATACATTCACAGCATCATGCATATCATCACACACCATCAACACATGTATTAACACATTTTATCACAAAAGCATATCGTCTCATGCCACATAATCAAACACAGTATTAGCACTCTCTACTAATACCTACACTACTCAAAACAACGGGAATTGATCCCTATCACATCATCCCTCAGCTAAGTTACATCACTCAGCCTAAACAACCAAAAACTGCACAACAACAGCACAAAAATTCACCAATATCCACTTCTGCACAGCACAGTTCGCGCCGCGCAGCAGGGTTCGCGCCGCGAACGGTGCGTCACAGAACCCTTCTGGAATTTGCCAGTTCGCGCCGCGAACTGGGCTTCGCGCCGCGAATCGCGCGCTAGCAGAACCCTCTGCTACAGAACCCAGATTTCAGATCTACAATGGTTTTTCCCTATTACGAAACCTATCCGATCCAACCCTCTACAGTCCAATTTACACCAATTAACCGTCCATATTCTCAACACCATTCATATCTTATTCGATTACACAAAACCTAACACGTTTACATCAAATTCCTACGAATTCTTCTCCATTCTATTCCAATTTCGTTCATCCAAAAAGATTCAAAATTTATCATAATCATCCAATTCAGAGGTAAATTAAAGGTCTATCACTACCCATGACATATTATCATATAATACCCGTTAATCAACGATAAACCCCCCTTACCTGAGTTAATCCGGCAAATTCTGCAGCTTCAAGCTTTTTCCTCTTCTCTTGCTCTGCCTTTTGCCCTTTCTCTCTTTCAGCTGCTTCTCTTTTCCTTTTCACGTGAAAACCCTTGTTCCAAAATTGGGACTTTTTATTATTCCAACTTATATATTCCAATAAATAATTATTCCAATAATTATTATTCCAAAATAATAATAATAATAATAACCCAATTATTTAATTAAATTAATAAATATTTTATTAACTCAATTTAAATAATTATTATATTATTATCGGGGTGTTACATGTAGGTTCTCTAGAAAATCTCTAGAAGCTAAATCTTGGGCTCTAGAGAAATCAAAGAATTGGGAAGCGTTCAATGTTATCTTGGCTTTATTGATTTATGGAGTAGTCTTGTTCCCAGATATGGACGACTTTATATACATGTCCATCATCAACATCTTCTTATCCAAAAATCCAATTCCATCTCTTCTTGCTGATGTGTACTACTATCATCATGTTAAGCGCGAAAAGAAGAAATTCATGGTTATATGTTGTGTTCCTATGGTTTACACTTAGCTTATGTCACATATGCCCGAAGATGGTCTCTTCATAGAAAACGATATCAGATGGCCACAGAAGTTGGCATATCGCTATGCATATTATGTGGTCTGGTTCATATGGGAATAAGGAGTAGATAGTATCACCTCCACCTTTAGAGAGTTCCCTAATGTGCCTTTATTGGGTCTCGAGGTTGCATCAATAACAACCTTATCTTATCATTGAGACAATTAGGGTACCCAATGGAAGGACCCCCAGAAGACCGTCTATTGGAATACTTTATCTTACATGACATGGGAGGAGAAGACCTAGCCATGCTAAGAAGAGTTAGAAGAGAACATGGTAAGATCAACCGTAAGGGGAACACAGAGCTAGGGAAAATAAATTGTGTGGCCAAGGAACCCTACAACAAGTTGGTGAAGGAAATGGCATAACAAATCAAGCTCTGTGAAGTCTGTATTCCACCCTCATGTCCCTGAGCCTACACATGTGCCTATTCAAGATTCAAAAAATATCAAAGCCACCATCTTCAGGTTATCAAAAGAGAATGAAGAGCTGAATCAGAGACTCTGTAAGGTTACTTCAAAGAGGAATGATTTCATATTCAACCTTAGTCAGAGAGAGAAAGAAATTGGTGAAATTCAAGGAAATGCTTCAAAAGTAACAGGAAAAAGGCAGAGGATTAAGTATTTCCTGGATACAATCAGCCTTGAGCTTGACAAAAGAAATGAAGAGCTCCAGAATGCTGTAAAAGAAAATAAGGAATTTGGAGCTTTGTGGGATACAAACTTGGAAGAAAGGAAGTTGATGAGATAAATCCTTTAGTAAATAATTTAAAGCCTTACAAGACTACTCATAGAAGCTCAAGATTTTGTTGTTCGAAAGACCCAACACTGGGAAGAGATTGAAAGAACATATCCTCCTGGATTTCAAAACCATGGCAGAGCTATATGACCTCAGGATTACTGCCCAACGCTTGAGAAGGTCTAGAGAGGATGTGAAGAAGCAGTGGGAGGCCAAGGTTAAAGATATGAAAGACCAACTGCAACAAGAAGAAGCAAACACTTTCCATGTATAAATAGAGGCTGGCAAATGGTTCTTGAAGTGCGACGAAGTAGTCAAGCTCGCTAACAACTTACTACGCACTTTCCCTCCAAGACTAAGGGATGCTTATGAAGAGATGACATGCGACAACACTTCCCCGACCGTCTTCAACTTCATCCTCTTCTGTAGGAACATGGTCATGGATCTCTGAGAGGAACTAGCCCATTTAAAGAAAGTGCGAAGAGTTTTTGAGGGCTAGGAGAGCTTTATATTTGCGCTTATATATTGTACTCATCCATTTTATTTGATTATGCAAATAATGAATGAATAAGTTTGGTTTATGGGTGTTGTCTTCCTTTCTTTCTCTTACGCTTATGAATGCATAAACAACTAACAAATTCAAATATTCCCTAAAAATAAAATCAAAAGATTTTGCATGCACCAACATTCATCCATGAGCATACATTTTCAACAAAAAAGACAAGAAAACTCATCCCATTTTTTTTATCAATCTCATACCTCGTCCTCATCAAGATGATTCCACGACATCACTGTGGAACTAGAGGCAATTTCCAAAGAAAGATGGATGAGATGAGAGAAGAAATCAATGACCTCAAGGGGTCGATGGAGAAGATGATGGGAATGCTACATGAATTAGCTACCAAGGAAGATCCTTTTATGCATATCTTGATCTTTGAAATCACAGGCCCTTCCTCCGAACCACATATTCTTCCAAGGATCAAGACTACATGGCCAGAGTTTGGTTTGCCACCAAACTACTCTTCACCCTTTACTGATGCTTCAGGAGTAGGGTCATCTACTCAGCATGTGGTACAATTACCAATAATTCTTGAAATGAAACCACCCCCTGTGATTCATACCATGGCTTAAAGACCCTTTAATGATCCTCGTTATGCTTACCACGATGTTGGTTCTCATAACGATGACTCAGAAGAGAGGAAAGAGTTTATTGAAGTAGAAGAAAAGTATCAAACCCTGGAGAAAAGGGTGAAGGCTATGGAGGGAAATGACATCTTTAGCACAATAGTCATGAATATGTGTTTGGTTTCAGATTTAGTCATCATAGATAAATTCAAAACACCAGATTTTGAGAAATACAAGGGCAATAATTATGCAAGGAGTCACTTGATAATGTATTACTGAAAGATGGTCGCCCATACTAGGAATGATAGGCTGCTCATTCATTATTCTCAACACAGTTTGAGCGGAGCTTTACTGAAATGGTATATGGGCTTGGAGAAAAGTCGTATTCATAACTCATAGGATTTGGATGATAATTTTCTTTGACAATACATATACAACCTAGATATGGCACCAAATTGTAGGCAATTGCAAAGCTAGGCAATGAAGGAAAATGAGTCCTTCAAGGCATATGCTCAACGCTGGAGAGAGCTAGCCACCAAAGTGGAACCTCCTTTGTCTGAAAAGGAAATGATCGATATATTTATGGATAATTTGTGTGACCCCTATTTTGATAGACTCGTAAGTAGTGGAGCTTCAGGATTTGTAAATCTGGTTGTAATCGGAGATCAGATAGAAAAAGGGTTAAAATATTGCAAGATTCTTAGCCACACTGGGGCATCCAGCGCTCTGAAGAAGTTCTCTGGAAACCTCTAAAAGAAAAAAAAAGGGAGATACTAGTGATATCTGAATGATAGTTAATATTTGGAATCCATTTAACAAGTTTTAGCTTGTTAAGCTTCGAGATTAATCTCTAGTTAGCATGACCTAACCTTCTGTGCCAGACCCATTTTTCATCATTCATTAATAGAAGGTAAAGTACCTTATGATCAACCAATTTAGAAAAATTAATTTTGTAAACATTGCCTTTCTTCTTACCCTTGAGAACTAGAGATTTATCATATTCATTCACGACTGTACAAATGTTCTTATTAAACACTACTTCATAACTACTATCACAAAATTTACTTATGCTAAGTAGGTTATATTTTAATCCATCTACCAACCAGACATTATTAATAGAGATAGTTGAGTTACCAACAATACCTATATCAATGATCTTCCCTGTTTGGTTTCCTCCAAATCCTAAAGTTTCTCCCTCTTTCAGAGTGAGGGTTTGGAACATATGTTCTTCTCCTGTCATATGTCGTCAGCAACCACTGTCCAGGTTCCATGATTGTTGCTTTGCTTCTCACTTGAAGCATATCTGTAGCAAAAATGATTTCAAATTTAGGTACCCATAGTTTATGGGTCCTTTAAGATTAGTTATGACATGTTTTCTCTTGTTTTGTACCTTTTCTCTCATATGGAAAGGCTTAGAATCATTCAAGACTTTTGATTTAAAAGTTTATTGTCTTGAATGAGTCTTAACCTTAGGTTCTAAACCTTTCAGAACCTTATGACCTGATGCCTTAAGTTTTGGTTTTTTCAGAACCTTTAAATTCAGAGACTTAGGTTACGGTGACTTCAGAACCTTTGACTTTAGAGTCTCAGGTTCTGGTTTCTTCAAAATCCTTGACTCGATAGTTTTAGATTCTAATTGGTTCAGAACCTTTGCATTATTAGAATCAGGTACAAAATAAAAGTTTAACCCTTTTTAGTAGATTTGGAAGAAGAAGAATTTGATGGTTTAATCAAGGTTTCAGTCCTTGGATTAAAAGGTTTTTTATAGTAACCAAGACATTTTGTTGTGCTTATACTGACACCATAGATCATGGATGCAAGTTTGGTTCTTTTAAAGCCAACTAAGATAAATTCTTGAAGAGACATTTCATGTTTATCAAGAGTTTTATTAGAAACGTATTTAATAAGAGATATATGACCTCTATATAGAGCTTCATTTTTGTTTTGAACAGATCTTAATTATTTTTTCAAAAGATCATATTGCTTTGTTAATATTTTCATGTGTCTGGCATTTTCCTGACATCTACTCATAAGATATTGAATGAAGGTAATCAAAATAGAACGAGATAGTTTAGAAAATACCTCATCCTCTTCAGATTATGAACCATAATATGAGTCAGATTCTGCTTCAGAAGATGTAAGAGCCATCAAAGCTAGATTGGCATATTCATCATCTTTCTCATAATCTTCATTATTAAGCACATCCCATGTTGCCATGAGACTCTTCTTAAATCTATTTCTAAAATTGTCCTTATGAAAACTTCCCTTTTTTGACTTATCCTTTTGCAACTCTGGACAGTCAGTAATGAAGTGACCATATTTTTTGCAGTTGTAACAACCCTTCTAAAGCTTTAGGGTATGGATCACCAGAGGATGACTTTCTTTAGAGTTGACTTCTTCGGAGTCTGGATCTTCCATCAGAGCCAGAGTCTTCAGAAGTGATCTTCAGAACTAGAGTCTGAACTTCAGATGCAAAACAATCACTTTTTTCCTTATATGTTCTTAGTGTTACAATCCTTCATACTTGAACAAATGTTAGAATACCCAATTTTTCTCTAAATACTTTGTTATCATCAAAACCCAAGGGATATGGTATCAACCAAATTTTTTCCAACACTTTATGTTATACCAGTGGAGAAAATGTTTCTTGCAAGTCTATTTCCATATTTCTTACTTTTTGATGATGCCATGATGATACTTATGACGACAGAGAAATAACTAGCGAAAGAAACAAGAGTAAAGAGAAAAATATGAGATGAAAAGGAATGAAGGAACATTACCTATTTGTAGCATTACTTGTGATGAATTTGAGTGTGTAAATGTTGCAAGTAAACAATAGAGATTATGCATAATCAAAATCAGGGCAAAATCATTCAAAAAGTGGCTACCCGATTGATTTGGTTATGGTTCCAATCGATTAGGCAATTGTATCTCCAAATATTTTGATCAATTTTCATCAATGCAAAGATCTAATTGACGTGTAGGAGAAGTTTCAATCATATTGTATTTGAAAAGGAGTGGACGAAGGTCCTCTAATCGATTGGCTCAAGGCTCCAATTCATTAGGATCGTGTGAATCATCCTCCTTGGTTCTTTTTTGGCCTTATGTTGGTTTTGCTTTGACTTTTCCAATTATTAGCGCCCCTACAAAACTTTATTTGCACTTCTTTTCCAAAAGGACTAAAAACTCATCCATTTGGTTACAAAAATAACTTTAATTGGTGAGCAAAAATTAAACAGACTATTTTAAAGGATTAATCGGAGATTTATGATTCAACTTTAAAATAGCATTCTACTCAATTATTAAGAAGCCTTGATACAACTTCCCTCTATTAAGGGAACACCAAAACACTATAACATGTCTTTCTCTATGGATTGTTGGATACAAGAGTTGGTTAAACCATGAGATAGATATGTCTACCACAAACATATCTACTCCACCTACTACGAGGTTATCTGATCATGGATCAGAGATGTTGAGACCATTCTCAACAAATGTTTTTGCTTTGATCACCATCGTTGATACACCATCATCAATCATTCTTGGATCGAAGGTTTCAAACTGAAAACCACTATATAATCAAGAGTATACTCTTTGTTTTTCACAACTTCATTTAATATGCTTTATAACTTCATAAGAGCTGCAAAGCTACCCTGCAAAATATACTACGGTTTCACCTTTGTAACCCAAATATTGTTGGGTTCAAGTGCGTAGTGGCTATAGAAGGTCTAGGATTACTACCATTAGATATTTTTAATTTATCAAAACAAAAACACTCTAAGTGGTTCAATCTATTACAATAAGAGCACTTATAAACATGCCAGTTTGATTTCCTCCTAATTAACCCTTTACTAGGTGCTCTATGATGTTTAAATCTAGTCCATTTTTTAAGGAAATAATTTGAATTGGTAAGATCAAGTCAAAGTTTTCTTTCCGGTTATTGAAATTACTTAAGGTTTTCTTTTGAAGATTCCACTGGATGATACTTCTTCTTCAATTCCTCTTACAAATGAAGTTCCTTTATTTGATGTTGATGTTAAATCATCCGAAGATCGTTCAACTATTTAGTATGTTGTTTTGAAGGAAACCATGGGAGTTGTTTGATAGGATTTTGATGAAGTTGCCGATGTTTTTTTTTCTTCCAATTTTCGAGCTTATGCCTTCATCTTTAAGTAATTGAACTAGTTCATTTAACTTTTCTATGATTTCATCCTTCTTTGATTTTTTCTTAAATTCATAAGCACTTTCATCTATTGATTTACGAATTGGATCAAACTTTCAATTCTTAACTCTTATATATTTGTTAGTAATAACCGTTCTAATATAATTTCAAACATTTTTAAATTTGGAGAAACATTTATGAATGAAACATTCATCTTCTTCACCTCATGTGTTCATTTACTCTTGTTCGATACTTGGAGAAACTCCATCATTATTTCATGAGTATCCCACATTTCCTTGGCGGATTTTCAATTATAAACATAAATGAGTTTAGTATGAACTAAGGACATTACTAAAAAGTTATTAGTTTTGAAATCAATTTCAAATTTCCTCTTTTCCTCTACGGTCCAAATAAAATTAGTTTTATCTACAACTTCACAAATTATGTGGCGAGTAAAAATGAATGGATCATTGATAATTGTTTTCCACAACTCTGAATCAATTCTTTGAATAAATATTTTAAGTTTTTCTTTCCATAGTTCAAATCTATCATCATTAAATGGTGAATATGTGTTTAGGAAAGATCTATTATTAAAAATGGTGTTGAAAGTCATCTTCCTCCTTGGATGATTAGTCTTTGAGTAGGAGTTAGATTTTGATGCTACTTGTTGGACATGAGAATCCACACACAAGATGGAATGAGGAGGGGGGAGGAATTCTGTGTTTTATAAAAATGATAGTTTGAAAATATTTGGTTATCATTTTCAGAGTTTAAAACCATTTTTAAAAATGTTTTTCGAAATAATAGCGGAAACTAATATGCGGAGAATAAAGAGTTCATGGTATGAGAAATGACACCATATAATTATACAAGTTCGACCAATAAAACTTAATCTTGTCTCCAAGATTTGATCTTGAGAGTATCCAGTAATTCTTAAAATCTTTTAATAGGTTAAACTCTCGAACCCCCTTATAGGTTAGAGGTTGGCACAAGAAAGGAAAGATCCATGAGCCACAATTAATGTGCCAATCGTTTGGCTCTTAAGCCCAATCGATTAGGAGTCTAAATTAATCAATTACATATGCTCAAAATGGAATGAATGGATACAAAGATGTCAAACTTCATTAATACACCGTCTTAAACGTTTATGGACAACGTTTGTGTGTGTGTATTTGATTAGTCATGATGCTTTACGAGAATTCCCATGTGTTTTACAAAACACGATTCACTCAGACGCAATTGAGCAAACTTTCACACTTCCTCTCTTTCACACTTTGAAACTTCAAGACTTGCCGAATAAACCAATCACATAAGCATTTGCTTGAATCTTCTTGGAGATGAGACTTGGGTTATCTTCAGGTTGAATGCCATCATCAAAGGATGTTTGTAGTATTCATCAAACCCAATTTTGTCATCTTGCATCTTTAATAGCTTATCATACTTGCTTGACTCAAAGGTTGCAACTTTTATCATACAAGTGATTCTTCAACTTGTCATTAAAAGTTATTTTAAGTTGTCATCATCAAAGTATATTATCAAAAGCAAACCTTAATTGTCATCTTTTGTCTTTGATCACTTCTTTATATAATCTACAAAACATGATTCTACAAATTTCACTTAAACACACCCTCAATGTGTGAGGGAAAGAGATCTTTCATTTTAATAGAATTAGATTGCTTATGGAAAAGGTGAGAACACTTGACCGCCTAAGAACGTACTCTTCAAATTGACGAGGTTGTATTTTCAAGAATAAAGCTCTAATATATTTGTGATCCTTTCTTAAAGCTAAAAATTCTCTGATATTTCAAAGGTTTAGGGCTAGATGGCTTAGCGAAAGAAATGTCAATATTGAGCATACTTATGCCTCTTTGATGAGTGCAATGAGGAAAAATGTCATTTCGAGTTTACAGGTTAATGTTAGGTCGGTTGAGAAGGTCTTTGATGTTTGACAAGAAGTGAGTAAATATTTCTCTAATATTTTTTAAATTTAAAAATTAAATCATCTATTATATTAAATTTATAAAAAATCTTATTTAATAAATTTAATAACTAAATTATTTATTATAAAAATAAAGAATTAATTTAAAAAATACAATTAAACAAAAATTAATAATAATATCATATTAAAACTTTAAAAGCATCCATAAATTTGTATTTTATAGAGAGCCGTTTTAAATTTTTGGAGACTTTGTGTGAATAAATTATTGTCTAATCATAACCAAATAAATAAACATTTTATTTAATCACAATTTAATCTGATAAATATTTTACAAAGCTATTTAATTATATTTTCATTATGATAAATTCGAGGTCCTATTAGATATCCCATTTTGTACACTTTAAAAGACGGTTCTGATTTTATAAATGGATAAATAATTTTTGAAATGAAGAAATAGTATTTGTAGCCATATGATGAGAACATTATAAGATAATTTATGTTAGTGGTGGGGAAGAATGCCGTTCCCTTTAATTCCCTCACCTGCCCATCTAACCAAAACATGCAAATAATAACTCCGTCCCTTCCCATTCGCCTTTAAATATTCAAACCCAACCGTGGAAGGAAGAAACCTACTAACTCTCCTTTCTTCCAATGGCTCTTTCTTCAACAAAACCAAACCCCACTCTCATCACATTCACATTCATTTTCTTAACTTTTATGTTGTTTACTACTCCATTACTATGTGCCAGTGCTCCAACAAAAACAGAAGCTGGATTTGAGTTTCTTAAGGTTGCTCCATCTGAATTTGTCGGGTCAGTGAATGATGTAGTTGATATTTTGCAACAAGTTACAAGTATTCTTTCGCAATTTGGTGGTGCTGGCTTTGGTGATTCACGTCTTTCAAATGCTGTTTCTGATTGCCTTGATTTGCTTGACCTTTCATCTGATGCACTTACTTGGTCTGTATCTGCTACTCAGACCCCCCAAGGTACTACTACTACTCTTCTCAGTTTCTTTAATTAGTTATCACTTTTGCTTCTCAAGGAAGAAGAATAGTACTCCTCTAATTATATATATATATATATATATATATATATATATATATATATATATATATATATATATATATATATATATATATATATATATATATATATATATATATAAAGAATATTTTATAGATTTATTGAATAATAAACCTGTTTAATCTATATATTGTCTAGATTTATTAGATGTATTCAATATCTTTAAAACAATGTTTTTTTTAATAAATAAGACCGTATTAATTTGTTTTGCATTTTTGTGTCAAACCATCTTAATTTGTTGAAAATGTGGTGTCAATGAGACTTGTGACCATGATAGGGACGTGTGTATTAATTTTTGATATTTCCTTCATAATTAATAATATCTCTTTTAGCCATTTTTCTTTTTAGTTACTTTATGACTTTTCCCAATAAAAGTTTAAATAGTACTACTATTAAGTAGCTTAAATAATTTAAACCTTTTAGCTTGGGTTTGTTTTTTGAAACAACCTAAACGCCCTACTAAGATGAAGCTATAATATTTAGCTACTAGTATCTCCTCCTCTACCAAATATGCTACTACATGGTCTCAAATTATAAGCATTATATAATAAAAAATTATTTTCTCCTTATCATAAAAAATATTTTATTTTGCATTTTTTCTATTTTAAAATAGTTGTTCTTTCAAATATTAATATTTAAGAAATATTTATTATTATTAGTCAACTAATATTTTTTATATTATTTTACGTTGGTAGAATTTATAATTAAAAGAGATAATTTTAATATTTATTAAAAATGATAATTAAATGAGTTTAACTTTTTTGAATTCATATAAAAGAAATAATATAATTACTAATTTATCCTTAGTTAAATTTTTATCTATTAATAGTATTAAATAATTAATATAGGGGTAATTTTAAAATAAATATATTAAATTAAATGTGTCTAGATTTTTTATATTTATTTATATTTAAGATCAAATTTTTTTATTTTTTTTTGTTATAAATAAAGCCGGAGGGTGCATGTAACTTTGAAAAGTGTAATTAATTTAAAAAGAAATAAAAATTATATGTAACTCTACAAAATTATTTCTTATTAATTACATTAAATTTTTTAAAATAAATAATAAAATAGATAGAAAGTTTTGATTTAGTAATATAAAATAATTTATAATTTGAGACAAATAACAAAGCAATTTATAAGTTAAAACAAAAAAATAATAATGTTTTTTTAAATAAAATTCATAAATTATTAAAATTAGTACAACAAATTATTATCTTAAAAATATTTATAGAATTAAAAACTAATTTAAAATAGAGAGTATTATTTATTTACTTTATTATACGTGGTTTTAACATATTTATGTATATTAAAATATATTAATTATGAGTGTTTGCGGTGCGGTGCGGTTTGAGCAGTTTTAACGCTAAAAAATATTTGAATACCAAGAAAAAAATGAGTGTATGGTTCGATATGATTTGGTTGGCTTTTAGATATATAACCAAACGAAACCAATGCGATTTAGATTGGTTCAGTTGATTCGATTTTTTATAATATTTTTATTCAATCATACATTCACATAAAGAAAAACATAACTTTTTGTTTATTCATTTATATATTAGCAAATAACAATAAAACTCATCATATTTGAACAACAACTTCTCACTCAATATACAATAATCAAATTAGACAAGTGGATTAAAAAAATATAAAATAGTAATATAAAATAATATCAAAATCATTATAATAAAATAGAAAAAAAACATAGAAGATAAGGGAGCAGAAATAAAAAACATAAGAGTTGCGTGGTTAGAGAAGAAATGTGTAATAAAAACGTAATTGAAAGAGACAACATTGACATAAAAATGAGAAGATGAAAAATAAAGAACATACATGACAAATGAAATGAGAAGAAGGCGCGATAATACTACGAGATATTTGAGAAGGCTAAAACTAAAATTCTAAGTGTGAGTAGTAGAAAATCGTTTATATTCATAAGATTAAGACTTAATAGATTTGAGTTTTAGATTGGACATATGATAAATGATGTTTGAGTTATAATGTAATACGGTTTGATTCGGTTTGTAAAATACAAACCGCAAATTATACCAAACCATGCATTTTTTTAAAAATAACTCAAATACATTATAATCAAATACGATTTTTTACGATTTTAATTTAATTTTGATTTGTGATTTTTTATTAGACCGGTTCGATTTGGAACACCTCTAATATTACCATAGTTAATATTGTATAAAAAAAAGTAATAAATTTGAAGAATATTATTTTAAAAACTAATTTATAAGGAGTAGTAATTAAACGAATGATTATATAAATTAAAATATAATAAATAAAGAGATTAATTACGATACACTGTCCGTGTAAAAAATTTTACACCGTCGGTTCATCACCATCACCCGTTTGTATTACTTTATAGATTTTTAAAACAAAAGTCAAATTTCTTTTAATATCCAATGTCTACAATTAACTGACGGTGTAAAACTCTTTTACACTGTCAGTGTATTTCAATTAATCTCATAAATAAATGAATATGTACTTTGAAATAAAGAACACCTAATTTTAGAAACGGCAAGATACTTATTGCGATCCCTACTCAGAAACTCTATTTTCCTTTTTCTACAAAACAGAACTGGTACCCATTTTCTAAAAGTACACCTATTTGTTGGGTACAATTACTCATTATTTTAGAATTTTTTTTAAAGTTTAAAGAAATTATAATAATTATATTATTATTATCATCTACAAATATTTATTATAGAGAGAAAATGTAAACTAAAAAATAAATAGATCAAGGTATTGCAAAAAAAGATAAATAATACACCACTAAAAAGAAATATTTTTTTATATTTAAATTGTAAATTAAAAAGGTGTGAATTATAAAAAAAAAGTAGTAATATTATTTGTTGTCCTTGTTGTAGGTAAGCATAATAGTACTGGAAATTTGAGCTCTGATGTGAGAACATGGCTTAGTGCTGCACTTGCAAATCCAGAGACATGCCAGAACGGTTTTGAAGGTACAAATGGCATTGTAAGCACTTTAGTTTCCACTGGTTTAGGCCAAATGATGTCACTACTCACAGAGCTTCTCACACAAGTGAACCCTAACTTTGATAGCTTCACAACGAAGCAAACACACAAAGGTCAATTTCCTGCATGGTTCAAACGAGAAGATAGAAAGCTCTTGATGGCGAATGGTGTCGGCGTGGACGTTGTCGTTGCTAAAGACGGTAGCGGGAACTTTACGACGGTGATGGATGCAGTGCATGCAGCTCCTGATAATAGCATGAAACGGTTTGTGATTTATGTGAAGAGAGGTGTTTATGTTGAAAATGTTGAAATAAAGAAGAAGAAGTGGAATCTTATGATGGTTGGAGATGGTATGAATGCGAGTGTTATATCGGGTAATCGGAGCTTCATCGACGGGTGGACTACATTCAGATCAGCTACCTTTGGTAAATACTAAGAACAGATTATCACCAAATATTTAAGTATTATATTTTTTAAAAAGAGATTTATCGTCAATTATGGTTTTTCTGTTAGTCTGTCACAGTTGCGTGCAGAGATTCTCAATTTATAAAAAAAATGAACCAAAACACGTTATGAATTAATGCTTGCCCAAAATAGCATGTGGTTTCAATTATGGTATTTATAATGCCAATGACACATGTCTTTTTCAAGAGCTGAAATCTATGACCAAAACTTATGACTTTCACAAACTTGATTTTACAAACACTTAATATCTTTAATTCAAATATTTTGCATTCAATATTTTTTATGACTTTAACATAATCTAATAGTTTGACACTAACTCATGTCAGTATCAGTGTAGTGTCGTGTCTGTGTTTGTGCTTATTATTCTTTGTGTGTGCAGCTGTGAGTGGTAGAGGATTTATAGCAAGAGACATCAGTTTTCAAAACACTGCAGGTCCTGAGAAGCACCAAGCAGTGGCATTAAGATCGGACTCCGACCTTTCCGTATTTTACCGATGCGGAATTTTCGGTTACCAAGATAGTCTTTATACTCACACCATGCGTCAATTCTATAGAGAATGCAAAATAAGCGGCACAGTTGATTTCATCTTTGGCGACGCCACGACAGTTTTTCAAAACTGTCAAATACTAGTTAAGAAAGGGTTACCAAATCAAAAGAACACCATCACAGCTCAAGGACGAAAAGATCCCAACGAACCAACCGGTTTCTCAATCCAATTCTGCAACATCACCGCTGATTCCGACCTTCTTCCCTTAGTTAACTCCACCTGGACTTATCTCGGAAGGCCGTGGAAACAATATTCGAGAACAGTTTTCATGCAATCTCATATAAGTGATGTGTTGCGGCCGGAAGGGTGGCTAGAATGGAACGGAGATTTTGCGTTGGATACATTATACTACGCGGAGTATATGAATTATGGCCTCGGAGCCGGATTGAATAAACGCGTAAAATGGCCGGGATATCATATTATAAATGATTCTAGTCATGCTAGTAACTTCACAGTGACGCAATTTCTTGAGGGGAATCTATGGTTGCCTACAACTGGTGTATCCTTTACTGCTGGACTAGGAGTTTGAGACATTGCAACAGATCTTGGTTGTTCAAGTGGTTCTTTAAGGTGGTGGGATGAGAAAAATGATGATGAGTGATGTGGAATTGTTGTTGTTATTCGATTAATTTGTACTTGTTGTTTAAGAATACTATATACTTGTGATTTAGAGTTAGGGTGTTTCTAAATTTTGGAAAAACTTTTGTTACTGTAATGTTGAAAACTTGAGATTCAACTTGAATCGAGTTTTAAGTAGAGTGTAATTAGTGTAACATACTTGTCAACATGAAGAGAATATATATTTGTGATATTTATGGTGTGCCATAATGATAGTACTTTGTGCCACTCTAGTTAAACAAAAATTAGATGTTTTTTTTTTCTTATGTGTTTTTATTTCTCAAAAATCTGATGTTCACACTTAAATGATTCTTAGTGAATATTTTTTCACCCTCGAAACCTTTTAGAAATCTCTTAGTTTGACAAAAACTATATGGGGATTTTAGAATCTAGAGCATCTTTTGAAGAATTTGGATTCTAAAATTGGAAAATGTTAAATCTTAAACACTACATTAAACTAGATAAAATTCAACGTCAGTTTTTTTTACAAAAATAATCCATTTTTTTAAGAAAATTTCCAAAATACTCCTGGTTTTAAAAAAAATCTCAAACTACCCCACTTTTAGGAGGAGTCGCCAATTGAATTAGAGACTCCTCTTAAAATTTGAATGGAGGCGCCAATTGGATTGGCTAGGGCAGGTGCCCTAGTCAATCCAATTGGCGCCCATGTGTAGGTTTTAAGAGGAGTCGCCAATTCAATTGGAGACTCCTCCTAAAATTCAATTTTTGTGTTATAAATAGATGCGTTGTGTGAGTAAATGTTCCACATCTCACACAATCATTTGACAATCATGTTTGGTGTTCGTCGCCGATACGGTAAGGTGATTTATGCGAGAGACGAACCTCAGATGCTGATACTGTTCTGGAACATCATTACGTTCGATCAACTGAAACGGGAGCTGGTTCGTTGGTTAGATGGGAAAATACCAGAAGGGGAAAAAATTAGAAGTATTGAGAGACTTGACAGTATCTTTGGTTGGGTGCGAATGAAGACTGATAAGGATGCTAGGGAAATGATGTTCGGTCGAGACGACATCAATTTGATTGTTGTAATCAGTTAGAAATATTTATGTTTTCAGATAGCTTATTTTGTATTGATGTTTGTTGTGAACCTCGTTGTAACAAAAACTTAATGATACATAATGATTGAAGGTTACAGAAATACAATGTTACAAAAAGCTTAAGACCTAGATGATGCTCCTCGATTGGGACAATTGTTCTTGTTGTGTCCTGGTTGACGATAGATACTACATAATCTTATCATTTTATCTGTGGAATCCATCTCTGTTATGATACGTGTGTTGTTTAGCCTTCCTTTCTTCTTTCTACGCATCTCGTCATTGTGCCAAACAATATCACCTTCATATGGAGGCCAGTAATCCTCCATTGGTAGTACTGAGAAGCTTTGATTATATACTTTCATGATGGTGTTGGCCTTGTACACATCAGATAAATGGTTGTAAGCATCTTGACGAGTATAAGCGCATGTTGCTATGACATGGGAGCAAGGTATGCGGAAGGCCTGGAATTTTCCACAATCGCACCAACTTCTGTTTAGTCTAACAGTGTAGGCTAAATTTGGTCTCCCCTTGTTGTGGTCCATTGTTTCCTGGACGCTGAAATTTTTCCTATGACGGTCAAAGACTGTTACAGCGTGTGTGCTAGCTTTGATGCTCTCCTCTTTCATGACCTTCATGCAACACTCACTGAATACTTACCCGGACATTAACACCGCACTCAATCTTTCACCTCTGGTTGCGAACATAGAAGCCAACCTATAATAGGTTGATCTTACCAAGGCGGTTATCGGCAGATTTCGAATTCCTTTAAATACCCCGTTCATGCATTCCACAATGTTTGTTGTCATGTGGCCCCATCGACAACCTCTGTTAAATTCCCTTGTCCACTGCTCTACTGGTATGTTATTTAGCCATCTTGAAATTCTGGTATCAGATATGAGATGTCGAAGGTAATGTCACGACACTAATATCTGAGTAAAACAAATAGGATAAAGATAAAGAGTAGTAATGCAAGAGACACAAGCAATTGTTAACCCAGTTCGGTGCAACTCACTTACGTCTGGGGGCTACCAAGCCAGGAAGGAAATCCACTAAATAGAATCAATTCAAAGACTCTCAGTACACTTCAACAAGTTACAGTCTTTCTCACCTAATCTCTACCCGTGTGATTTCTACCTAAGCACTCTTAGATATGAGAACCCACTCATTCCCCCTCAATCACACCTGTGATTTTAAACAACAATTACTTATGAAAAGAAGACACTTTTCAATAACACACACTTGATCTTACTTAGCAGTTTCAATCAAGTAGACACACACTTGATCTTGCTTAACAGCTTCAATCAAGTAGACACACACTCTTGCTTAAAAGCTTTGAGTGACAAATTACAACTCACAAATCAGATTAATTCAATCATCTATGGATGAATTGAATGGCTTACAAGTCACACGACTAAACAAGACACAAACCCTTGCTCTCTCTCAATATTTCGCTCTGTATTGGTTGTGTATCAAATCAGGTTTTCCAAGTCCCTTTTTATAGAAGCATTCAGCTGGACTTGGACATCTTGAAAACCCTAAAACTAGTTTCCAATTAAATCTTCTCATGACATCTGGTTAGATCTCTTTGGAAAATAAGTAAATCAGGTTGTAATTAATGATTGAATGCGCCCGCAAATCAGATCTTCAATCATACATAGATTGCCATTAAATGCGCAATCACAAAACACATAACATTCACCCTGAATGTTCTGTGTACAGGATGTCATGACATCGGGTCTGACATCCTGGAACAATCCTGCATAATTCCATTTTAAATATCCAGCAGGTACATAATATCAGATGTCATAACATCGTGTATGACATCCTGAAACAATCCTGCATAACTATGTTTTTAAACTCCAGCAGGTACAAGATATCTTATGTTAAGACATCACATGCAACATCTTGTGAACACTCTTTGTTTTACCAAAATTGCTGCCAACACTTAGAACCAACAAACTCCCCCTTTGGAAAATTTTGGCTAAAACATATATCTGTCCATTTTGTTCACAAGAAAAACTATCAACAGTTAAACAGCATAACAGCAGTTTAAGCAGCAGCAGAAGCAAACAAACATAATTACTAGATAGCAACTAGTAAAACACACAAATGCACAAGGGTACTTCTTCTCCCCCTAAGTTTGTTCAATACAGACATCTCCTTTAACAATAACAACACATGTAACAATCCGAGTCATCCTCTGACATCTGCTTCAACATCACCTGTGCACCACATCAGACATCTCCTCCAACATCTGTAAACAGAATAACATCTGTAAACAGAATAACATTCTATTTTACAACAAACACATCTTCAATAATAGTTATTCATCTATTCAGCTACACCAGCACATACATCTCCACACAGCTCCACATATTTAACTGCTCCACATAAACACTTCTCCCCCTTTTTAGTCAAAATAGACCAAAGGTGACCAATTAGACAAAATAAATGTCAATCAGCCTAGCAGAGAATATCACACCAGATGTCATAACATGTAAAATGTTAAAACATAATTGTTAGGAGATACAAACCATAATTATACACAGTTGTGATAGCTGAGATAATTAGAAATCCATGGAACTCATTAAGAGCCCAAATATTACATCAAGGCATCAGTAAGGACTGCCACAAATTACAAACAATCCAAAAACAACAATAAAACACCCAAGCTTCCATAACATCCATAACAGCAGGGGGACCAGTCTTCAAAACAGGGGGAACTTCACAACTTAATCTGAGGAAGTAGCATCTTCTTCTTATAAACTCCTTACAAACATCCTTGATATTTTTGTCAGACATATCCTCTGGGATATTAACCACAAACTCCTTTGATTGATATAGATTCTCATGAATACAAATCCCCAATTTCCCTCTTAAACATTCAAATTGATTAGCATCCAAAGCTTTTGTGAATATGTCAGCTAATTGCTTTTTAGTCGTAACATGCTCTAGTGCTATGACCTTCTCTTCCACAAGTTCTCTAATGAAGTGATGACGAATATCAATGTGCTTTGTCCTGCTGTGATGAATAGGATTTTTGGAAATATTTATAGCACTCGGGTTGTCACGGTACAATGTCATGACTTCTTGTGTGGCATTGTATTCAGTCAACATTTGTTTCATCCAAACCAGTTGAGAACAACTACTCCCAGCTGCTATATATTCAGCTTCAGCAGTGGATAGAGATACACAATTTTGTTTCTTGCTATATCAGATTGTTCCCCAAGAAGAAACACCCTGCTGATGTGCTTTTCCTATCATCAACACTTCCAGCCCAATCAGCATCATAGTAACCAGTTAGCATAGATCCAGATCCATGAGTATATAACATCCATAGTCACTGGTGTCATTGACATATTTCAGTATTCTCTTCACTTGGTTTATGTGACTGACTTTTGGTTCAACTTGATATCTAGCACAAACACCTACAGCAAATGCAATGTCAGGTCTGCTTGCTGTGAGATATAGCAAACTTCCTATCATTCTTCTGTATAGACTTTGATCTACACTGACACCATTTTCATCTTTGGAGATTTTCACATGTGTAGGAGCAGGTGTTCTTTTATGACTTGCATTCTCCATGCCAAACTTCTTAACAATGTTCTTGGCATACTTGCTTTGAGATGGAAAGATAGAATCTTCTATCTGCTTGACTTGTAGCCCAAGAAAGTAGGTCAGTTCTCCAGCAAGGCTCATCTCAAACTCAGACTGCATTTGTCTAACAAAATGTTCAACCATCTGATCTGACATCCCACCAAACACAATGTCATCTACATATATTTGTGCCACCATGAGCTTACCTCTTTCATTCTTCACAAATAGGGTTTTGTCAATACCTCATTTCTTGTATCCATCGTTAGTGAGGAACACTGTGAGTCTCTCATACCAAGCCCTAGGAGCTTGCTTCAACCCATATGTAATACCCCAAAATTTACCCTTCATTTTTCCTAAAAAAAAAAAAAAAAAAAAAAAAAACGAAAACGAAAAAAAAAAAAAAAAAAATTAATTAATTAATTAAATAATTAAAATAAATAAATAAAATATAACAAATTATTTTGGACTTGGGTCTCCCTCATTCCAAGCCCATTACCCACGAAATTAGTCTATAAATACTGAAGTTTCAGTAGAGGAAAACACACTTGGAGTTACACTGGGAGATTCACTTGAGAAAAAGGGAGAGAAGCAAAATACTCTGAGGTTTCCTTGGAACAAAACACTGGACAAAACCTGAAGGGAAACCTACAGGCTACTCTGCAGCAACCTCCAGGCACCTCTGAAAGGTTCATTCTGACTCACAGACTTTCAGCTCAAGCAAACCCTGCCATTTGATTTTTCTTCTCCAATCAGGTTTGCCCTATATCCATCATCTTTATGCCTTTAATTTGAATGCTCTAAATATATGAGGTATTATGGGTGAATTTGATACCCTTTTGATGCATGTGTTTGACAAGAGGTTTAGGCCTCCTACCTTTGGTTGCTTTTTATGAGCTTTTAGTGAATTGAAAGGGCATGATTTATGTGATTACATTTTGATTTGAGGGCAACTCTTGGTTACCCTATTTTGCTTCACTAACCCTTTTGTTGAGTTTTTGTGAAGGCACCTAACTTTCGCAGAGACACTCGCGTGGTTTCCCACTTTATTTGTGGGATACCCCCTGGAGTTTTATTCTGATTATTCGTGTTGACTGATTTCCTTTGACGGTCCAGCTGGAGACATTTCAGGGTTTCTTGCCCCTTTAACTGCTATAGCTTCGGATCTTTATCCGTGTGGTAATTTTTTCCCTTTCTCATACTTTATCGCTTTCTTAGCTGGAAGACCTCGATAGGAGGCAATGTTTGAGCCCCTTGGTGGCATTTTACTTTGAGATACATGTTTTGTGTTTTGTATTCATATCCCTGCAGGTAGCGCGGTTCCTTCGTCAAGGACTACCTTTTTGCCCTCGAGCATCCCAAACCCTAAAACCCAAAGTAACACGTTTACTCCTTCTACTACAGGCGAGTAAGTCTCCAAAGGTCGAGCATCCGGTAGATTGCGTAGTAACGTTGTTCGTCCAAAACCCAATCCATAACCCCGTAGTTAGCCGAACTACGGCTTGCTCTGATTCTCATTCCAGATGAGATACGTAGGCATAAGACGCGATGTCTTAGCGAGCACAATTACCCCCAACCCATAGGTCAGCCGAGCTACGAAGACTCTGATTCTCATATTCAGATGAGATACGTATGCAGTGGATGCGACATCCGCGCGAGTCATTTTCATTTAACCCTTTTTTTTTGGCAAACAGCACAAGATAAACTCACACCCCTTTAGACAAGAACTACAAAAGTGGATCCCGTAGAGTACTACGGATGCGTAGGGGTGCTAATACCTTCCCTTCGCATAACCGACTCCCGAACCCAAGATTTGGTTGCGAGACCCCGTCTTGTCCTTTCCTTTTTCAGGTTTACTTCGAGCGTTTCATTTCCCTCCTTTGGGATGAATAACGCACGGTGGCGACTCTCCTGTCATTCTCTTTCGCCGGTTGTTTTTTTCGCGCACTGTATTTTTCAGGTTGCGACAGCTGGCGACTCTGCTGGGGAAATTAAGAAGTTGACCTCTTGCTGGTCCATCTTCCCTAAGCGAGTCCCTCCTAGCTTTTGTAGTTTGTTTGTTTATTGGGTGTTCATGCTTTTGTACAGTTATTTATTTACCTGCTTTACCTTATTACATTGTGTACATATCATTGTTGTATCTGTTTCTGTTGGCTGGTTGCTTGGTGATCTTTGTGAGATGAGTTCTATACCCGAACTCGAGTGCACTTAAGATAGGAGAATGGCATAGTCCTGTCAACTTGTGTGGAGTATTCCTTAGCGAGTTGACTTGCAAGCCCATTCACTTGGTGGAGGTCATGTTGAGATCAATAATGTCACATAAGTAAGTTGTGGTTAGACATTACTTGTTCCAATATAGACCTAAGAAGCCAAGGACCTTAGTTTACCTAACCCATCTTGGCCTATTCGTAGGACGTAGTGCGAAAGTCGTTCAAATGTAAGATTTGATACGATTGTTACGCGATACTACACTCATAAGAGTCTCTCTTGAGAATATTGTTGGAATACGAGTAGTCGTTCCTCTAATAATATCCGAAAGATGGGATTATGACTATGCGAACCTTTTGTAGAACATGTTTGGCAGGTTTAAACCTTAGTACACTCCTTTTGGGTGGTTCTTAACCTAAACTCCATGCTCGTGACTTGCGACAAACCCTTGATTCATGGTTGATCCGATCAGGTATCCTTAATATCAATGAAACTCGGGTGTTGATAAGGTGTAAACCATAATCCGCCAAAATGGGTGGTTGATATTAAGGATAACATGACCCATCCCATGACCTTTGTTTGGTGTGCTCTTGATTTCTCTCCAGACAATGCAACCTGACAGATGTTCAAGCAGATACAGCAATCCTGATTGACATGCCACCGCATTGCATTCACATCGTTGCATCACATCATTTTGCATTCATAATCATTCACACATGTTTATCCATTTCTGTGGGGTTTATATCTTCCACTTGATTCTAGTTGGAATTTTCTTGGTTCTCATCAACGGCTTAGTCTTTTCTTACACTGTTTATCAAATGTGAGACTGGAATCAAGGGGGTAGAATACCTTTGGAATTGATAAACATGTCATTGCATTTGCATATTCATTAGCATGTCTTGCATAACAGGTACTGCCGCAGGGGTGACCATTCCAGCTGCAGCACCACTACAACAACAACAATCACAACGTCAACCAGCTCAGTATCAACAGCAGCAACAACCGGGTAACATACCCGCTTATCAACAGAGGCAAAGGATGATGGACCGGCGTTTCGACACCCTTCCAATGTCGTACGCCCAGTTGCTTTCTAGTCTTCAACAACTACAACTTGTGCAATTGCGCACTCTGGCTCCTCCTGTTGGTAGACTTCCGGTGGGTTACGACGCCAACGCTAGGTGTAGCTTCCACTCTGGGGCACCTGGCCATGACATTGAGAACTGCAAAGCTTTTAAGCACGTAGTTCAGGACCTCATAGATTCAAAGGCCATCGACCTTGCACCAGCTCCGAATGTCGTCAACAATCCCATGCCCCAGCATGGTGGTGCAAATGTTAATTTAGTAGAGGGAGAAGCCAAGTCCATTAAGGATGTGTTGAAGCTGAAGACTCCATCGTCGGATATCAAAGGATGCTTGCTGAAGGCCGATGTCTTCCCCGGTTGTGGGAAGGGTTGTTTGGATTGTGCCACTCAGAGTGGAGGTTGTTTGAAACTACAGCAGGGTATTCAGGCCTTGCTCGGCAAAGGTATCCTCCAGGTTGAGGGTCTGTCTGTCCAAGAGTCTGTGGAAGGGGTTGAGGAAGAAGGGTTTGAAGATGCTATTAATGAATTCGCAGATGTTGTTCCTACTGATTCTGTAATCCATAATGATGTAATTGAACTTGATTCCGATGTTTCGGATGTGTGTACTTCAACGCCTCAGACTCTTCAGGGGCCGATCACTTTCTCCAGTGCTGGCATCATTCAGTATGGTCAAGTCTCTGCAGTCAACGAAGAAGATGGGGATAGTGATTGTGACATTGACAACTGGGTGCGTCCGAGGATCCCGGGTGAAGTCATCAACAATTGGTCTTCTGAAGAGATTATCCAAGTCACTCTTCTTGAAGAGTAATTTTCTTTGTTTATTCATGCATATCCAAGTCTTACGTTCCGCCCAGGGCGTAATGACTCATTGTAGGGCCCATCTATGTGACAATTGCATTTTTATCATAAATAAAGGACGTCTCTTTGTATTCAAATGTTTCGTTCCCTGTCTTTCTATTTTTGCAGTTTTTCAAAATAAAAAAAATGGCAATGTTTTGTTTAGTTTTCACTTCTTGTTCACACCCATAAGCACATACCATCACTCGTGTGATGCACGTCACCGGATCCTATTGATAACGGTTCTGCTATGGCTCGCTTCGACTTTGAAAATCCAATCTTTCAAGCTGAAGAAGAGGATGATGAAGATTGTGAACTCCCTGAAGAACTTACCAGGTTATTGAAACAAGAGGAAAGGGTTATTCAACTGCATCAAGAGTCTGTTGAAGTGATTAATCTCAGCACCGAAGACGCCAAGAAAGAAGTCAAAATAGGAGCAGGCTTGGAAAACAGTGTCAAAGAAAGATTGAGTCGGATGTTACGTGACTATGTAGAGGTTTTCGCTGGAAAAATCAAGAGATGATATGGAATGATGAATGTCAAGAAGCTTTTGACAAAATCAAGAAGTATCTCCAAGAACCTATAAATCCGATGCCACCAGTTGAAGGAAGACCTCTAATCATGTATTTGATCGTGTTAGAAAATTCAATAGGGTGTGTGTTGGGGCAACATGACGAGTCTGGTCGAAAAGAGCATGCAATATACTACCTTAGCACAAGGTACCGACTGTGAAACAAGATACTCCCAGCTCGAGAAAGCTTGATATGCTTTGGCTTAGGCTGCTCGCCGACTAAGACAGTATATGTTGAATCATACCACTTTATTGATTTCTAAGATGGATCCTATCAAATATACATCTGAGAAACCTGCTCTCTCCGAAAGAACAACAAGATGATTGTTGAACTCTACACGCAGTTCAGAATGAAACACCATAACTCTTCTCCGTACCGGCCAAAGATGAACGGCGCTGTTGAGGCGGCAAATAAGAACATAAAGAAGATTGTACAAAAGATGACAGTAACGTACAGAGATTGGCATGAGATGCTACCTTTCGCCTTGCATGGGTACCACACTTCAGTACGTACATCGACCGGGGCAACCCCTTACTCCCTGGTGTATGGTATGGAAGCAGTCCTACCTGTTGAAGTGGAGATTCCTTCTCTAAGAGTCCTGTTGGATGTCAAGTTAGATGAAGCTGAATGGATTCAGACAAGGTTCAATGAGTTGAGTCTTATCGAAGAGAAGCGAATGGCAGCCATTTGTCATGGGCAGTTGTATCAGAGTCGGATGAAGAGAGCTTTTGATCAGAAGGTGCGTCCTCGTTGTTTCCAAGTCGGAGATTTAGTGTTGAAAAGGATCCTTCCTCCTCAGACAGATCACAGGGGCAAGTGGACTCCTAACTATGATGGACCGTATATTGTCACCAAGGTTTTTGATGGTGGGGCCTTAATGCTTACAACTATGGATGGTGAAAACTTCACTTCCCCTGTGAACTCAGACGCAGTTAAAAAATACTTCGCATAAAATAGACTCGCTGGACAGTAAAAAAGAATAGTCCAGGCAAAAAATGGGCATCCCGGCGAACCAAGAAAATGAAAAGGTTCGGGCAAAAATTAGGGATTAAAAATGAAAAGATCGTACACCCGGTAAGTTGAAAACCTGAAAAGGCAACTTAGGCAAAAATGGGTATCCCGGTGGATTGAAAACCCGAAAAGGGCGATCCAGGCAAAAGTTAGGGATTAAGCGAATGACTGCGTTCTGAGTAGTTCTGAATCTCATCTCGTGCCAATGACTAGAAATTTTTGAAGGATAGGAAACAGTCCAATCACTCTTTCAGAAAGCTGATCATCTGGAGGATCTTGAAGACGGGCAAGTCATAGCAGAATTGGAACCCAATAGAAATCCATTTCACATTGCCATTAGATTAATTTCTGTTTTTATCTTTTGTGCGATTACCTCTTTCCAGGGATTGCTTCCTGATGTAAATGCCTATTCAGAGGTCATTCAATCAATAAAATCATGTTATTCAGTATATCTCTGTTTTCATTTTCATTTTACTGTTTTGTTTGCAAAAATGACGTCCGAATTTTTGATAAACATTGCATCATGACACGTAAGGGCTTTACAGGTACATGCTTAATAAACATTTAAAATTGTTGTAAATTTTAAGTGCTTTGGATCGTCTATTCAGAACAGATACCCTCGGGGCATTTCCTTAAAATTCCCTGCAGATGATCGTGAATATCTTCCTCAGTGAAGTCACCAACAGACAAATTCGGTGTCTTATCCCTGCAGAGCTGATCAGAGTGTTGGATTCTTCAATCCCCAACAGGTTCTCACCACCGTACTTCCCCAAGCGGTTGTTTCAGAATATACACTCCCCAGTAGAGTTGACAGTGCCAGATCATACACTCCCCAGCGGAGTTGACAGTGCCAGACTGTATCCTCCCAGCAGAAGTGGCTGCTCCTTAGAGTTCGATGCCAGATCGATAATCCCAATGCCAGATCCATGGTTTCTTTCCTTGAAGCAGAACCTCGGTACCGTATCAGTGTTTGCTCCCCCTGCTGAGTCATCTCTCGCAAATCGTGGTTGCCAGAACCATTGTAGCTTTCCTCAGCAGCAGGCTTCCAATGCCATTCTTTCCCCGATCAGAGTCTCGGTATGGCTAGAACACCGCATGGCTAGTCATCTCCCCACAGAGTTCATTGTGGTGTGTATCTCCAGCAGCCTGGCCAGAGCCCAGAGGTTGGTAATCATTTCCCCAGCTGATCCCCTTGCCTCAGCTTGGCATTCTACCCAGCATTTCGCATCCCTGCATGTAGAATCATATTGCATTGCATCCTTCCAAATCGCGTAGCATTTCCATTTTCATGGAGTATTACGCCATTGAAAAATTCAAACATACGCATGTAAGCATAAAACATTCTCGGTATCCCAAGTGATAAGCTAGAAGTTGTTTCCAGTACTCAGACTGAAGATTGTTCATGACTTACCTTTGTTATCCCCAGCAAGTGTCATTGGCCCATGCGCCGCCTCTATTATCATTCCCTATTTCTGCCAATGCTGACAGACATGAAGTTTTCCGATGTTCAGATCGAAGAAGTTTCCGACGTTCAGGTCGATGCAACTTGTGGCATTCAGGCCAGTTTTCCGGTATCCAGACCGAAGTGGCATTCAGGCCAGTTTTCCGGTATCCAGACCGAAGTGGCATTCAGGCCAGTTTTCCGGTATCCAGACCGAAGTGGCGTTCAGGCCAATTTCCGGTATCCAGACCGAAGTGGCATTCAGGCCAGTTTTCCGGTATCCAGACCGAAGTGGCGTTCAGGCCAATTTCCGGTATCCAAACCGAAGTGGCATTCAGGCCAGTTTTCCGGTATCCAGACCGAAGTGGCATTCAGGCCAGTGTTCCGATGTTCAGATCGAAGAAGTTTCCGACGTTCAGGTCGATGCAGCTTGTGGCATTCAGGCCAATTTTCCGATATTCAGATCGAAGTGGCATTCAGACCAATTTTCCGATATTCAGATCGAAGTGGCATTCAGGCTAATTTTCCGATGTTCAGACCGAAGAAGTTTCCGACGTTCAGGTCGATGCGACTTGTGGCATTCAGGCCAATTTTCCGATATTCAGATCGAAGAAGTTTCCGACGTTCAGGTCGATGCGACTTGTGGCATTCAGGCCAATTTTCCGATATCCAGATCGAAGAAGTTTCCGACGTTCAGGTCGATGCGACTTGTGGCATTCAGGCCAGTGTTCCGATATTCAGATCGAAGTGGCATTCAGGCCAGTTTTCCCGATATTCAGATCAAAGTGGCATTCAGGCCAAGTCTTTCCGATGTTCAGATCGAAGAAGTTTCCGACGTTCAGGTCGATGCGACTTGTGGCATTCAGGCCGATTTTCCGATGTTCAGATCGAAGAAGTTTCCGACGTTCAGGTCGATGCAACTTGTGGCATTCAGGCCAATTTTCCGATGTTCAGATCGAAGAAGTTTCCGACGTTCAGGTCGATGCGACTTGTGGCATTCAGGCCAAGTTTCCGATGTTCAGATCGAAGTCATTTCCAGTATTCAGACTGATGAGCGGCATTCAGGCCATGGTTATTTCTGTGTTACCATTTATTTTGGTATCCAAGTTAACATTCTTTTTCGGTATTCAGACTAACTTTCACCGTACCAGACGGATCCTTCTTTCAAGACCACCTCTTTGTCGATTATGACAGACATTGTTACTTCACTTCACTTCAGTGCAAATTTTTGGGCTTTTATTGTATTCAATCCCTTGATACCTCGAAAATGCGAAAGCCGCCGCTATCTTCTTTTCGGGTCTCCAGTTGATTGAATAGAGGCAGCTGTAATACCCCAAAACTTACCCTTCATTTTCCTAAAAAAAAAAAAAAAAAAAAAAAAAAAAAAAACGAAAACGAAAAAAAAAAAAAAATTAATTAATTAATTAATTAATTAAATAATTAAAATAAATAAATAAAATATAACAAATTATTTTGGACTTGGGTCTCCCTCATTCCAAGCCCATTACCCACGAAATTAGTCTATAAATACTGAAGTTTCAGTAGAGGAAAACACACTTGGAGTGACACTTGGAGTTACACTGGGAGATTCACTTGAGAAAAAGGGAGAGAAGCAAAATACTCTGAGGTTTCCTTGGAACAAAACACTGGACAAAACCTGAAGGGAAACCTACAGGCTACTCTGCAGCAACCTCCAGGCACCTCTGAAAGGTTCATTCTGACTCACAGACTTTCAGCTCAAGCAAACCCTGCCATTTGATTTTTCTTCTCCAATCAGGTTTGCCCTATATCCATCATCTTTATGCCTTTAATTTGAATGCTCTAAATATATGAGGTATTATGGGTGAATTTGATACCCTTTTGATGCATGTGTTTGACAAGAGGTTTAGGCCTCCTACCTTTGGTTGCTTTTTATGAGCTTTTAGTGAATTGAAAGGGCATGATTTATGTGATTACATTTTGATTTGAGGGCAACTCTTGGTTACCCTATTTTGCTTCACTAACCCTTTTGTTGAGTTTTTGTGAAGGCACCTAACTTTCGCAGAGACACTCGCGTGGTTTCCCACTTTATTTGTGGGATACCCCCTGGAGTTTTATTCTGATTATTCGTGTTGACTGATTTCCTTTGACGGTCCAGCTGGAGACATTTCAGGGTTTCTTGCCCCTTTAACTGCTATAGCTTCGGATCTTTATCCGTGTGGTAACTTTTTCCCTTTCTCATACTTTATCGCTTTCTTAGCTGGAAGACCTCGATAGGAGGCAATGTTTGAGCCCCTTGGTGGCATTTTACTTTGAGATACATGTTTTGTGTTTTGTATTCATATCCCTGCAGGTAGCGCGGTTCCTTCGTCAAGGACTACCTTTTTGCCCTCGAGCATCCCAAACCCTAAAACCCAAAGTAACACGTTTACTCCTTCTACTACAGGCGAGTAAGTCTCCAAAGGTCGAGCATCCGGTAGATTGCGTAGTAACGTTGTTCGTCCAAAACCCAATCCATAACCCCGTAGTTAGCCGAACTACGGCTTGCTCTGATTCTCATTCCAGATGAGATACGTAGGCATAAGACGCGATGTCTTAGCGAGCACAATTACCCCCAACCCATAGGTCAGCCGAGCTACGAAGACTCTGATTCTCATATTCAGATGAGATACGTATGCAGTGGATGCGACATCCGCGCGAGTCATTTTCATTTAACCCTTTTTTTTTTGTGGCAAACAACACAAGATAAACTCACACCCCTTTAGACAAGAACTACAAAAGTGGATCCCGTAGAGTACTACGGATGCGTAGGGGTGCTAATACCTTCCCTTCGCATAACCGACTCCCGAACCCAAGATTTGGTTGCGAGACCCCGTCTTGTCCTTTCCTTTTTCAGGTTTACTTCGAGCGTTTCCTTTCCCTCCTTTGGGATGAATAACGCACGGTGGCGACTCTCCTGTCATTCTCTTTCGCCGGTTGTTTTTTTCGCGCACTGTATTTTTCAGGTTGCGACACCATAGAGGGCTTTCTTCAATCTGTACACATGCTTTGGAAGATTTAGATATGTGAATCCTTTAGGCTGTTCAACATATACTTCCTCATTTAAGTAGCCATTCAAGAAGGCACTTTTTACATCCATTTGGAACAGTTTGAATTTCAGAATACATGCCACTCCAAGCAATAATCTAATGGACTCAAGGCGAGCTACAGGAGCAAAAGTTTCATCAAAGTCCACTCCTTCAACTTGAGTATATCCTTGTGCTACTAATGTTGCTTTGTTTTTAGTAAGAACCCCTTGTTCATCAGATTTATTCTTATACACCCACTTTGTACCTATGACATTTACTCCTTCAGGTCTAGGAACCAGTTCCCATACTTCATTCCTCTTGAATTGACCTAACTCCTCCTGCAGGGCATTGATCCAGAACTCATCAGTCAAGGATTCCTTGACATTCCTAGGTTCAATCTTTGACATAAAGCAGCCATGTGAGATCACTTACCTAGCTCTAGTAGTGACCCCTTTATTTGGATCTCCTATAATGAGATCTTTGGGATGATCCTTCTGAACTCTGGTGGAGGGTCCCTTGTTGATTTTGTCATCTTCAGGATCATCTTGAGGAGGTTCACTTTCCTCATTTTTGTCTGAGAAGTTAGCTGGGGAATCATTCAGAGATGTCTCGACATCGTCTGTGACATCAGTCTGTTGGTCATCAACCACAACATTAATAGATTCCATCAATACATTAATTCTGGAATTGAAGACTTTGTAAGCTCTGCTGTTTGTTGAGTAGCCCAAAAATATTCCCTCATCAATTTTGGGATCCATCTTCCTTCTTTGTTCACAATCAGTCAAGATATAGCATTTACTACCAAATACATGAAAGCATTTGACTGTAGGTATTCTTCCTTTCCAGACTTCATATAGGGTTGTAGGAGTCCCTTTCTTCAATGTCACTCTATTGTGAGCATAACAGGCTGTGTTCATGGCTTCAGCCCAAAAATGGTAGGGCAGTTTCTTAGCATGAATCATAACTCTGGCTGATTCTTGAAGAGTTCTATTTTTTCTTTCCACCACACCATTTTGCTGGGGAGTAATAGGAGATGAGAACTCATGATGAATTTTTTTTGAAGAATAAAATTCAGCAAATTTCCTGTTCTCAAATTCCTTCCCATGATCACTTCTAATTTTGATAACATGACTTTCCTTTTCTCTTTGAAGTTTTAAACAAAGCTTATTGAAGACTTCAAAAACATCAGATTTTTCTCTTATAAAATTGATCCAGGTGTATCTAGAGAAGTCATCCACCACTACATATGCATACTTCTTCCCACCAAGGCTTTCCACTTGCATGGGTCCCATCAGATCCTTATGGAGGAGTTCCAAAACTTTGGTGGTGGTGTCATATCTGAGCTTTTGGTGTGACATCCTTGCCTATTTTCCAATCTGACATTCTCCACAGATTTTTCCTTCATCAATCTTCAAGTTGGGAATTCCTCTAACAGCTTCAACAGATATGATCCTCTTCATACCTTTAAAATGCAGATGCCACAATCTTTGATGCCATATCTTCACTTCTTCCTCTTTGGCCAAGGTACACATTAAAGAGTAACCAGTTTCTTGAGAACTCCACATGTAGCAGTTGTCTTTAGACCTAACTCCTTTCATGATCACTTCATTTTCCTTGTTAGTAATCAGACATTCAGTTCTAGTGAAGTTTACATTTAGACCTTGGTCACACAGTTGACTGATGCTTATTAGATTAACAGTTAATCCTTTAACAAGTAGAACATTGTCAAGGTCAGGAACTCCAGAGCAGTCAAGCTTACCAATTCCCTTGATTTCACCCTTTGCTCCATCACCAAAGGTTACATAACTTGTGGCATGGGGATGAAGGTCAGTTAGCAGGTTTTTGTTTCCAGTCATGTGTCTGGAGCAACCACTGTCAAAATACCAATCTTCTTTGGTTGAAACTCTGAAGGAGGTGTGAGCTATTAGACTTGAAACATTTGTCTTAGGAACCCATAGCTTCTTGTTGACAGGCTTGTGATGTTTGGGTCTTGGTTCATAGTGAGTCTGATGATGAACAGGGCTAGGATAACCATACAGCATATAGCAGAAGGGCTTCAGATGGCCAAATTTTCCACAGTAATGGCATCTCCATCTTTGGTGTTTCCCTTTCTGCTGTCTTCCCTTCTGATGTTGTGACATGTGATGTGACATTGCAGGTTTGTTATCAATATGGCTGCACTTAGGGTTGGATTTAGGTTTGTCATTCATGTAACTGCAATCAGCTTTAGATTCATTGAACCCAATGCCAGATTTGTCTCCTGTTGTTTGACCAGTCTGGAGAATCTTGTCTAAGATATTAGATCCATTGTTAAGCATTCTTACATACTTGGTCATCTCATCTAGTTTGGAATTCAAGAGTACGACTTCAGTTTTCAACTTGGAGATGGTTTCCACATGTTCCCCCTTTTCATTCTCCAGCTGAGCTATCACTTTCTTCTGGCTTTCAACTTGTCTGCACGCTTCTGCACTTTTGTGACACAACTCTCTGTAGGTAGTGGCCAGCTCTTCAAAGGTTACTTCATCATCACTTGACTCTCCATCAGAACCCCATCTTCCTGTCAATGCAGTCACAAGATTTGCAGCTTCTTCAGTTTCACTTTCATCAGACCAAGATGCAGCAAGACTCCTCTTCTGTTTCTTGAGGTAGGTCCCACATTCAGTTCTAATGTGACCATACCCATCACATTCATAGAAATGAACTCCTTTTCCTTCTTTGGGCTTTTCTTCTGACCTTGTTCTTCTTCCAATATTGTTGGATTTACTGATGTCAGATGCAATGTTCTTGACATTGGCCTTAAATCTTACATCCATCTTTTTCATAAGTCTGTTGAACTGTCTTCCCAACATTGCTACCTCATTTTCCAGATCTTCATCAATCTCTTGACCACCTTCCTCATCTTCCCCTTCAGTGTTTGACATGAAGGCTATGCTTTTGGCTTTCTTTTCATATCCATCACATATTCCCATCTCAAATGTTTGGAGGGATCCAATTAGCTCATCAACTCTCATATTTGAGATGTTTTGAGATTCTTCTATGGCTGTCACCTTCATAGCAAATCTCTTAGGGAGTGACCTGAGTATTTTCCTTGCTAACTTTTCATCTGACATCTTCTCTCCCAGAGCTCCAGAGGCATTGGTAATTTCAAGGATATTCATGTGAAATTCATGAATATTTTCATCTTCTTTCATCCTCAAATTTTCAAACTTGGTAGTGAGCAGCTGTAGTCTAGACATCTTCACTCTAGAGGTGCCTTCATGAGTGGTTTTGAGAATGTCCCAAGCATCTTTAGCTACCTCGCAGTTGTTTACCAATCTGAAGATATTCTTGTCTACTCCATTGAATATGGCATTCAATGCTTTAGAATTTCCAAGGGCTAGATCATCCTCCTCCTTGGACCAATGTTCTTCAGGCTTCTTATCAGTAATGGCTTCTCCTTCCTTAGTAATTACTAGATGTTCCCAGCCTGTTAACACAGCCTTCCAAGCCTTATTATCAAGAGATTTTGGGAAAGCTACCATTCGAGGTTTCCAATAGTCATAGTTAGATCCATCCAAAATTGGTGGCCTGTGAACAGATCCTCCATCTCTCTCCATAGAACCAGAAAGTAATGTCCCTAGATCTCACCCAGAACCAGAGCAGGATGCCTGCTCTGATACCAATTGAAATTCTAGTATCAGATATGAGATGTCGAAGGTAATGTCACGACACTAATATCTGAGTAAAACAAACAGGATAAAGATAAAGAGTAGTAATGCAAGAGACACAAGCAATTGTTAACCCAGTTCGGTGCAACTCACCTACGTATGGGGGCTACCAAGCCAGAAAGGAAATCCACTAAATAGAATCAGTTCAAAGACTCTCAGTACACTTCAACAAGTTACAGTCTTTATCACCTAATCTCTACCCGTGTGATTTCTACCTAAGCACTCTTAGATATGAGAACCCACTCACTCCCCCTCAATCACACCTGTGATTTTAAACAACAATTACTTATGAAAAGAAGACACTTTTCAATAACACACACTTGATCTTACTTAGCAGTTTCAATCAAGTAGACACACACTTGATCTTGCTTAACAACTTCAATCAAGTAGACACACATTCTTGCTTAAAAGCTTTGAGTGACAAATTACAACTCACAAATCAGACCAATTCAATCATCTATGGATGAATTGAATGGCTTACAAGTCACACAACTAAACAAGACACAAACCATTACTCTCTCTCAATATTTCGCTATGTATTGGTTGTGTATCAAATCAGGTTTTCCAAGTCCCTTTTTATAGAAGCATTCAGCTGGGCTTGGACATCTTGAAAACCCTAAAACTATTTTCCAATTAAATCTTCTCATGACAACTGGTTAGATCTCTTTGGAAAATAAGTAAATCAGGTTGTAATTAATGATTGAATGCTCCCGCAAATCAGATCTTCAATCATACATAGATTGCCATTAAATGCGCAATCACAAAACACATAACATTCACCCTGAATGTTCTATGTACAGGATGACATGACATCGGGTCTGACATCCTGGAACAATCCTGCATAATTCCATTTTAAATATCCAGCAGGTACACAATATCAGATGTCATGACATCGTGTATGACATCCTGAAACAATCCTGCATAATTATGTTTTTAAACTCCAGCAGGTACAAGATATCTTATGTTAAGACATCACATGCAACATCTTGTGAACACTCTTTCTTTTACCAAAATTGTTGCCAACACTTAGAACCAACACATCTCCCTGCATCTTCATAGACAGTCTAATTTCATCACGATAATATTGAAATGATGGCTGAGTTAGAGCATACCCAACATTCACCACCTTCTTGCGAAGATTCTTATCTTTTATAGCACGCATGAAGTTTTGTGCAATGTGTCGGATACGGTGTCATGGTTGTTGTAGGCACTCTCAATGGCAGCATGTCTATCAGAAATCAAACAGAGATTGGCTTGTGGAGCCACATGCGTTCTGAGATGTCGCACATGTAAGCTACTCCGAAATGACGTGTCGCACATGCAAGCTACTCTGAACTGATGTGTCAACCATGCAAGCTACTAAGAAGTGACATGTTCAGCATGCAAGAGACAAGACATACATGTGTCAGACATGCAGACACACACTCCAAATGAATTGGCGCCCCCACTCATTCCTTGCACATGGGCGCCAATTCAAGTGGAGACACCATGCATTCAGACCTCGAAACCAAGCAATCAGACCTAGGTCTTGCATGCATGTCTCTATGGAGGCACCAATTTGAATGGCGACCCCTCTTAAAGGTTATACATGGTCACCAATTCAAGTGGAGACACCATGCAAGCACAACTTTTTATGCTCCCATCCATTTGCCTATAAATACATCCACTCCATCAACACTTCTTCCACACCATCACTCTCACTACTTCTTCTACAGTACTTCTTCTACAATTTCATCTGCAATAACTTCTTGTAGTTTCATCTACACCAACCCCCCCAACAAAATGTCTATCCTAACAATGGGCGAATCACATAGAGGAACGGTTGCAAACATCGCAACATATGTAAGTTTTTTCTTTTGTTAACTTTTTATCTTTCATCTTCACCAACCCCCTTTTATTTTAACATACCAACTTAGTCAAGTTTTTTATTCTTTCTTTTATAGGATGTATCAAGATTCCGAACTCGGGTCCACGAATATGTCCATATGGACCCGATGATTCAACCTTATGTTGAACTCTCCGGTTTTGGTCATATAAGCAAGATTTTGTCTTGGTCCATAGATAACAAATTCATTCTAGCTTTATGCGAAAGATGGAGACCAGAGACACACACATTTTGGTTCCTAACCGATAAGTGTACTGTGACGTTAGAAGACGTCTACATGTTTTTGGGACTATCCATTGAAGGTAAGGTTGTTAATGGTAAAACCAACTATGCAAATTCAATTTGCATGGAGCTCTTAGAGACTGATTTGTTAGATGATAATGCAAGAGGTCAAGGTATGCTACTCTCACGCCTTAAGTCGTACTATAATAGTTTATACTTAGATGAGCATTCTACCGAAGATGCTCGAATAATAAAAACTAGGTGTTTCATTATGCTATTAATTGGCTCGTTTTTATTTCCCGAAGGTAGTGGTTCTAGCATGCATATTATGTATTTACCTCTACTTAGACATGTAGATAGAATAGGAAGTTACAGTTGGGGATCTGCTTGTCTAGCCTATCTCTATAGCTCCTTGGGCAAAAACTCACACAAAGACACATCTACATTTTCTGGATGTGATGTTTTGCTACAAGCATGGGGTTGGTCAAGACTACCATCTCTAGCACCCGTCAATAACAACCCTTTCACATTTCCGTATGCAGAAAAGTAAGTTGTTTAAATTGTTATATCTTTACTTACTTCTTTAAAGATTATTACCTCTAACTAATATTTTTTGACTTTTTGGTGTAGATGGTCTGCACGTGGTATGAGTTACAACAGATGTCCAAGACACTGTATTACTCAGTATCGCAACCTGTTGGATCACCTTCGACCGACAAACGTAAGGAAAATAACTTAATTATTTCGTTATATTTTGTTGACTTCTTCTACATTGACTATAATCCTATCTTCTTTCACATTTCAGTTCATTTGGCGTCCATACCTTAATTTGGATCATGACCATGAGGTCAACGCTGAAGACGCGGCCGTATGGACTGCATGCACACCGATAATACGGTTCACAACTGTGGAGATGCACAACAATGATCGTGTGAAGCTGCAGTTCGGTATGCTCCAAAATATCCCAAATCCCCCAGCTAGCCTAGGAGAATGGCATATGCGCAAAGTTAACGACCATTGGAACTTCAATCCATGGCAAAGCTTCGCAAGATCGGAGTGTCGCAAATGGAAGCACCGTCATGACCATGTGTTAACTGACGCAGTCATGCCAACTGAAGAAAAACCAAGTCGTACTTATATGACTTGGTACAGATCGGTTGGTTTTCAGTTCATCACCGAGGATATGTACTTGTATGACCCACGCCAGATAACTTACACACTATGCCGAATTATCTGACTACCTCAACAGACCTTCTCCTATAGTTGGTAGTGACGCTCCTGGCCCTTCAGATGCTCAAACACCGGTACTGAATCATCAACGTGGGTTAGGGCCACGAGTTAGGGTAGCTAGAGGATGTGGGACCGGAGGTCGGTTAGGTGATCCCGGTCATCACCATTAGGTTTCTTTGTGTAAACGGAAAATTTTATTAATATCAAGTGGTCATATATCAAATTTATTTATCACGTATACCATAAAACACAAAAATTGCATTTTATGAGGAGTCTCCAATTGAATTGGCGACTCCTCTTAAAACCTACACAGGGGCGCCAATTGGAGCCTCCATTTAAGTTTTAAGAGGAGTATCTAATTGAATTGGCGACTCCTCCTAAAAGTGGGGTAGTTTGGGAATTTTTTTGAAACTAGGGGTATTTTGGGAATTTCCTTGAAAAAGTGGGTTATTTTTGTAAAAAATAAACGGCGAAAAATTAAAAAATCAATTAAATACCATACAAGATCATATATTGAACAAACTAGTTATATTATTATCATATTCAACCATATGTGTCTCGATTTTATCAAATGTGTAAGGATGAATCAAAATTAAAAATATAACTCAAACAAATTTGATGAAGAGAGTCTTTGGTGGAGCTGACAAAACGGATTATCCAACCTGTAACAGACTCAGGTCTTTAGCGAAGTGGACTAAAAAGTCCAAAATTTAAACGAACTAAAATTTAATTGCCTAAACCTATCTCTTTGCAGATTACAGGTAGTCAGATTAGCCCAAATTAAATTTACTATTTACTTTTTAATAAATAATTAAAAACTAATACTCATAAGGTAAAAGAAACTGATATGGTATATGTTGTAACATTTGATTCACATAACCATTAGTTCATTGGCATGTTCTTGTTAGAAATCCCCTAAAATTTATGGAGAATTTCAATCAATCTTGATGAACAAAATTGTTTTCACCCACACAATGACAATAAAAAATAAGAATGGAGAAAGAAAGAAAGTAAAGAACGATGAAGGAGAAGAAGAATTAAATTCTGCAAAGTTTCTCTCTGCCCACAAACTGTGAAAAACTTATTCACTTTACAACTGCAAAATACTGTGAATTACAAATGTTATGAATACAACATTTACCTCATTACAAAAATAAGTGTTACTCCCTCTATTTATAGATTTAGTTTAACTTGGACCTCAAGGCAAAACTCAAAACTATAAAAGCCCAAAATAGCTAACACTACTAAAATAGGCATAAGTCGAAATCCTCTATGAAGCAACATGCTTCGACACTTCGACACACTAACACAATTCAACATACTAAGTGGTTAGACACTTCGTTGTTCCTGTCGAGCGACCTTCTTCGACATAAGGAATTATAATTCAACGCACCATCTAATTCATTGTATCTAAGCTATTTACATTCATCATAGCTCTTAGTCTTCTGAACACTTTGACATGCCCTCCCTTCGTCATGATGTCTACAAGTTGATTCTCAGTTCTTTAGTGTTCCACATTCATCTTCCCATCTTCTACCTTCTCTCGAAGATAATAGAACCTCATCTCGATGTGCTTGCTTCGATCATGTGCTATCGGATTCTTCGCTAGATTGATAGTTGAAATGTTGTCGATCCTCATGGTAATTGCTCCATGACTCTTTGTTGTTATCTCTTCGACCAAATTCACCATCCACATTGCTTGACATGCAGAAAGAGAAACATCTATATATTCTGCTTCGCACGATGATAATTCCACTACTAGCTCTTTTCTCGAACTCCAAGAAACCGGTGCACCACCTAGCATAAAAACATAGCCAACTATGGATTTTCCATCCTCAACATCACTACACCAGCTTGAGTCGGTGTATCCCACTAATTTTCATTATTTTTCTTCATCAGCTGCAGGAAACAGAATGCCATAGTCGAGAGTTCCTTTTAGATACCTTAGTATCCTCTTCGCCATTGCTAGATGTGATACCTTTGGCTTCTGCATGAATCTACTCATCATACCTACAATGTATGCTAAGCCAAGCCTTGTATGACAAAGTAATCGAAGTGACCCAATAAGTCTTCTATATTGGGTTGGGCCGACATCATCTTCATCTGAATCTTTTGACAGTTGTAATCTGGGCTCAGCTTGAGTCAAAGTTGGGTTCCAATCTTGCATCTCAAATCTCTTGAGTATTTTGCCTGCATACCTTCTTTGGTGCATCATCAAACCTCTACCACTCTTGTAGAATTTGATGCCAAGGAAATATGAAATGTCACCCAGATCTGACATTTTGAATTTCTTGTTGAGATCACATTTGAAATTTTCGATCTCCTTCTTGCAACTACCTGTTATCAACAAGTCATCGACATAGAGGTATAGTATAAGAATTTCACTCTTGCTTTTTCTTACATATACTCCATGTTTATATTTGCACTTCACGAATTCCTTCTCCCTTAGAAAGTCATATATCTTCTTGCTCCAAGCTCTTGGAGCTTGTTTAAGTCCGTACAGGGCTTTATGCAGCCTGTATACCTTTCTTTCTTCGTCTTGTTTCACACCCAGCTGGTTGTGCAACATAAACTTCTTCTTCTAAGGGGCCATTAAGGAATGCACATTTCACATCCATCTGACACATCTTCCAGTTGTTCATGTTTGCTAGACCAACAACCAACCTGATTGTTTCGATCCTAGCAACAGGTGCAAAAACTTCATCGAAGTCGATTCCTTCTTTTTGAAGAAATCCTTTCGCCACAAGCCTTACCTTATGTCGAGCCACTTCTCCTTTGGGATTCAACTTCACCTTGTATACCCACTTCACATTGATTGCCTTCTTGTCTTGGGGCAATCCGACAAGTGACCAGGTGTTGTTGACTTCGATTGACTTCAGCTCTTCGTCCATTACTCTCATCCACTTCGAATCTTTCAATCCCTTAGATGCATTGATAGGTTCGACATCTGCATAGAAAGCATAGTGTACCAGCCCACCTTCTTCATTGACCACATCATCTGATGTAATCACATATTCTTGCAACCTTGCAGACATGTGTCTTGTTCTATGAGGTCTGCTTGTGCTTGCTTCACCTCTGACTTCTTCTGTCGAACTTCTCTTTCGACTTCACTAGCTGGTTCATCATAAAAGATTCTCACTGAATCTTTCTTGACATTCTCAGTCCAATCCCACTCCTTAAACTCATCTATGATCATATCCCTGCTGATCACCACTTGCTTGTTCATTGGGTCGAACAACTTGTATCCTCTAGTTGAATAATATCCTATCAGGATCATCTGATTCGACTTGTCATCAAGTTTTCTTCTCAACTGATCTGGCACATGTCTATGTGTTATAGATCCAAACACCCTCAGATGACTCAAGTTAGGATTGACACCATACCAACATTCTTCTGGCGTGATTCCTTCTAGCTTCTTCGTCGGACATCTGTTCAGGATATATGTCATAGTCAACACAGCTTCTCCCCATAGTTCTTTGGGTAGATGCTTGCCTTTCAACATACTTCTAACCATATTCATGATGGTTCTATTCTTCCTTTCTGCGACTTCATTCTGCTGTGGAGTGTAGGGTGGCACCACCTCAAGCACAATCCCTTCTTTCACATATAATGCATCAAAGTCTTTCGACACATATTCTCCACCATCATTAGTTCTCAAAATCTTGATCTTTCGACCGCTCTGTATTTCGACCATAGATTTAAACTTGGAAAATACCTCGATCACTTCACTTTTCTTCTTGATCAGGTAAGACCGTAGTTTTCAACTGAAATCATCTATGAATGTAACAAAATATTTGTTACCTCCAATCGAATCCACCTGGAGAGGACCACATACATCAGAGTATATGACTTCAAGATTTGCCTTCGACCTGCTTCCTACATCCTTACTGAAGTTGTTCTTATGTTGCTTCGCCTGCACACATTCTTCACACACTTTGTTTGGAATGTCAATTTTTGATAATCCTGAAACCATATTTCTTCTCTTTAAATATCTGATGTCTTTGAAATTGAGATGGCCTAGTCTATAATGCCATATCCATTCACCTTTGCTGGCTATTGTTGCGAGGCACGTATGCTCCATCACATTTAGTTCAATCTTGAAGGTTCTATTCTGAGACATTGGAGCCTTCAAGATCAACCTTCCATTTGAGTTGAGAACTCTCATAATCTTGTCTTTAATCGACACTTTGTAGTTCTTTTCGACTAACTGCCATATCATGAGCAAATTACTCTTCATGTCTGGTATGTACAACACATTTGAAATTACTGACCTCTTGCCACCTTTCCTCATAATCAGAACATCATTAACACCTTCAACTACTAGAGTTTTGTCATTTGCAAATTTCACCATGTTCTTCATTGAGGGTTTTATGTTGACAAACCAATCTTTCCTTCCAGACATGTGTGATGAGCATCTCGAGTCCAAGTACCACTAGTCCTTGAATCTCTCTTCATCTTTTGTCGTAATCAACAATGTCTCTTCTTCTTCATGTTTCATCAGCTTTGCATAAGTTTCTTGATTCTTCTGCTTTTCTGGACAATCACTAGAATAATGACCATATTTCTGACAATTATAACACTGAATGTGACTCTTGTCTGGATTTTGACCAGCACCTCTTCCTCTACCTGCAACACCACCTATTTGGTTGCCTTGGTTCCAAGGTTTTCTCTGATTCAACCCGTTTCCTTCTTACTTATTTCGACCAGTCGAATTGTTGTAGCCTCCTCTGCCTTTATTGTCATTCCAACTTCCTTTGCCTTTTCTTTCTTTTGCTGATTGAGCCTGCAAAGCCATATCACTATTCGACTTTCCTGCACCTCTTTCAGCCATTCTTTGTTCATGAGATTCAAGCGTCCCTTGAAGCTTTTCCTTTGTCAGTTTTGACAAATCCTTCAACTCTTCTATGGCTACTACCACGTGGTCGAACTTTGGAGCCAACGACCTCAAGGTCTTTCCAACAACAGATCTTGATGTCAATATTTCTCCACATACCTTCATTTGATTCACCAATTTCGTAACCTTAGTGAAGAAATCAGTTATGCTTTCATTGTCTTCCATCTGAAGCAATCCATATGTTCTTTTGTGAGTTTGTAACCTCGCCTCTTTCACCTTCTCTACGCCTCCAAACGATTTCTCCATAGTTTCCCATGCTTCTTTCGCTGACTCTGTATCACTAAACTTTTCAAAATTATCTGCATCAACACATTGGTGGATTATAAATAGAGCTTTATAATCTTTCTTCTTAAATTCTTTATGTGCAGCCTTTTCTTGATCTGTCGCATCTTCTGCAAGCGTTGTTACTCCTTCCTTCAAAAGATCCCAAAGATCTTGATAATAGAACACAATATTTATCTGCTGGCACCAATTCTCATAATTGTTGTTCTTGAGAATCGGAAAATTTGCTGGAAAATGCCTGTTTGGATGATTCGTTACCATGGTGATTTTCTTCCCGCAAATCGTTTCAACCGGAGCTCTTGATACCAAATGTTAGAAATCCGTCAAAACCTGTGGAGAATTTCAATCAATCTTGATAAACAAAATTATCATCACCCACACAATGACTATAAAAGCACAAAATAGCTAACACTACTAAAATAGGTATAAGTCGAAATCCTGTGTGAAGCAACATGCTTCGACACTTCGACACACTAACACAACTCAAAATACTATGTGGTTCGACACTTCCTTGTTCCTGTCGAGCAACCTGCTTCGACACAAGGAATTACAATTCAACAGTTCTTATGCTGTGAAAAAAACCGGTTCAACAAAACCATTTAATAAACACTAGACTACATTTTAAATAATCTAACTTGTTTTTCAAAAAACTGAACCATTACCACTTTTAATTTAAAAGCAACATTTGGATATCCATTTTATAAATCAATAAAGATATTTATTTTATAAACCGGTAAGCAATATGGTGGTAAAGATTGCGGGTTCAATCTTTTATTATATTTTTTTTAGATATGGTCATTGCAAGCAAGATGCTTATCTAAAGATATTCTTTTGTCTAAAACTTCTATCATAGTTAGTTTATAATCTTAATTTGTTAATTTTCATTTGTGAAAAATTTTATATCAAGGTTATCCTAATAATGTTTATACTATTTATTTAAATTTGTGAAAAAAGTTTTTATTATATTCGGATTGAAGGAGGAAGTAATTATAACTAATATTAACAGTGAAGAATACAATGATTTGATAAAGAAATGAATGCAATAACATTTTTTTATTTGACGAATACAAAGTTATTCTTTTTAAAAAAATTATATTTTTTATTAGGGGTCCATTTTATTATTTGCCCTGAATCTCTAAAAAGTCAGGATCAATCCTCTTAAAAAAATACGTAAAAAAAGAAAATAAAATACATATCACTCATATAAAAGAATTTTAGACCAATAATCAATCAACAATTATATTATGTGCATATATTTTAAAATTATTTTGATGACAAGACATGACTTTTTATTAAAAGACAAAGTCAAATTATGTATATATTTTAAAATTATTTTATACTATGTGGACGTCCATTAAACTCTTAAAAAAAGTTATTGAAACAAAAACAATATTTTTTCATTTTTATTTTTTCTTTATCTTTGATATAATATTATTTACAAAATTTAATATTTAATAATATTTTTTTATAAGATACTTATATTTAATTTTTATTGAATTTACTCTTAATTATTCTAAAATTAATTACTAGAATAAACATGTAAAACTAACGCTTTTAAAAAAAAATTATTACTCCAACAATTATTTGAATAGATATGAATTTAGTTTAAAAACAAAAAAAATTGAAAAGGTAATGACAATTTCTTTTAATAGAAGAAGTACTATTTTTGAAATCGAAGAAAAGAAGAAAAAACTATGGATTTATTTTTCATATTATAGATTATTAATTTGAAATGTATTTTAGTTTTAACAAAAATAAATAAAAATTTGTGTTGATTTACTTTAATTATTCTATTTCTGTTCATTTGCTCCACAACGACGCTAAAAAAATCAATTCTTTAGTATAAAAACACAAATAACAGAATTTTATAGAAAATCTATTTAAAAAATAGGTTTATAATTAAAACCAATTTTAAACCAATTCTGAACTGTTTTGAAACCACTTCACACTAGTAAATTGGTTTTTATCACAAGTGATTTAATTTACAAATCAGAACCATAAAATAGAGTTGGATCACATAATATGATATGAACCTATGAAATTATACTTAGTGGCATGTAATGAACCTATGAAATTGTAGGGAGAACTAACAATTGCCTTCAAATTTTTGTTACCTTCACGAATTTGAGTTTCTTTTTTTAATTTGATTTTGTTTACGTTACTTTTGCTTACTCGACTATACTCCCTTCTCTATGAATTTTTTTTCTTTCTTAAAAATATTATCCTAGATATTCATGAATGACCATACAAATATGAAATACATGATTCATGTCAATTTGGTTCGGTGATTCAATTATCCAAAGGCTGAGCTAGTTTTATATGATGAAGACAAAGGTTGTTTTTTAGCCCTTGATGAATAAAGTCTTTTCTAATGAGAAAAGTTAACCATAGAAGATTAGTAAACTTTTTTATCTAGTCTTTTAAATATGCAGGATTTGTTAACTTAAGTCACTTTGAGCATGAATTCGTAGGTTCTATTTTGGATAATTTCATTTCTCATCATTATTAAAAAACAACAGAGTTCAAACAATTACTCACTATTTGGTTTAAGAATTAAATTTCATAAAGTTTATTTATAGTGTGGATTAATTATTTTTTTTAAAAGGGCCACCCACAATCAAGTCGGACTTACCCGATTACACTTCGGTCTTTTAATGGATCTGTAGCGGTAAATTCATTCATGATCATCAAACTATGAACAAGCTTAATGTCAATAAAATCAGAGTCGCCATCGCGTTTTTATTGTTTCCAAAGGAAAAGAGAAAAATACGAACAAAACTCAAAGATAAGAAGTTTCCAAATCAAAACTAATAAAATACCAAAGATTTCAGGTAAGGGGATTGGTTACACAGAGGAAAGGTGTTAGCACCCAAAGTGTCTTAGGTACTCCTAGGGAGCCTTTTTTTATGTGTGTATGTGTTTTTAGTATAAAAGATGTTTGACAAAAATAGAGTGTGGGGATGAGAAAAGAATTCATTGATTATAATTTTGTGTTTGACAAGATCTTCAGACATAAAAATAAGGGATCAAAACATCGTAGTTCGTGGTAACAATTTCAAAATTGGTGAATTTGCTTTTAACAAAGTTTAAATGAAAGGGCACAAAAGGCCAAAAATTTGAATGAAGTTGTTAGTTCTTTTTGTCTTTTGAAATTTTAAGTCAATATGATTAAGTTTATTTACAAATTTGATTTAAAAAAAAAGGTTTGAAAATTCAATGACATAAGGTCAAAGTTTCTATTTGAAATAAAGTCTGAGTTTGAAATCACAAGCAAAGAGAGTTTTTGAAAAGGGGGAGAGATTTGAAATTTAAGAAGTGAGAGAAGATGAAGAGGCTATCCTAAGCATAAAATTAAAAGTTAAGAGTTGAAAAGATCTGACCAATGGGATGCAATCCAACAGACAAGAATGTCATATAGAAGACTCACTTTCCCTTTGGACTTTGAATCAAGCAATACTCAACAAGCAATTAGAAATATCAGACATCATGAAGATTAAGGCATCAAATAACCACATCCAAGCAAGCAAATCCCATAGCTAGCAGTCTTCTTTGTCTTCTCATGTATCAGATAAAATATTCCTTGATCAACTCAGAAGAAAACATCAGACACAAGATCAAAATAACAATTAGCACCGAGATAAGGTAGCAGATGAATTCAGATATGTCCCAAGGCTTGCATCAGATGAATGTTCAGTTCACAATAACTTGGTCTCAAAATGTTGGCATTGGCCAAGTCCTTTTTCAACAGGAAATGTTGCCTAATCCTAAGTCCAAAAGTTCAAATCAAAATCAACAGTCCATCATTTTTTTTAGGGTTTTTTGTTGTTTATTAAGTATTTTAAGATCCTAAGACCACAAACAAAATCAAAATGTTTAAACAAAATATATACAAACACAAGATATGGCTCAAATGAGCAAAGTGAAAATGGCATAAACATAAACAAGTTAAATGAAATGTAAATGACAATGAATGATAAATGACTGAAATTTAAATTGGATAAAGTAAATGATTTGAAAGTAAAGCAATATTAATAATGGTTAGTTAAATGTTAGTCAAGTGTTAGTGATATTTTTGTTTTATAATTGATTAAGTCATTCTTTGGAGAACACTCAACCACCCATTCACAAGCATGAATCCTTAAACCAAGACATCTTCCATGGGAAAGAAAAAAGGTCAAGTTCCCACACAATACCATGAAGGGTGAGAGACTTACAATCTCACTTACTAGAATGTTATGCCTTTAGGGTCAAATTTAGCTCTATGTTAAGCAATCGTAATTGGACTCATGTAGAAGTCACAACTATCTGAGGTCGCGCAATAAAAATTTAGTTGTTAATGCATGTTAGAGATTTGGTATTATGAACCGAACTCCTAAAATATACCACACACTATAAGAAAAGATCAAGAGGGGTGGGCATATCTCATCTATACTTGTATTGGTTCATCTGACAAAAGGTCATTGATGAACCAATTAGCCTTTAGATATTAGAGATTTCATTGGTCAATGAAAGGAATGAGAAAGAATAGGGATGAAGATGAAGAGGGGGGGGGGGGGGGGGGGGGGGGAGTGAGAGAAACAAAAATTGGTCATGAGATGAATTTTATCAAATTAAACCATTCATTCAATTTGGGAGATGGAATATACATTTCATCAATCCCCTAAATCCAATGGTTTTAATCCAACAAAAGTCACATCAACCTTGACCAAGGCCCAAACAAATAGTCAAACATCACAAGACCATAAAAATGACTCAACATAATTTTTACACAATTAATCAATTAAAAATCAATTTAAAAATGCATTAAAATACAATTTAATTTGGACAAAACCTAAAACCTCTTCAAAACACCAAATAAATGGCTAAGAGATTCATCCTAGATCAAGCAAGATCAAAGGACCTTAGACAAAAAATTTCATGATTTTTGAAAAGTCAGAAGTATTTTTAATCAATTAAAAATATGTACAAAAACATTTAATTCATGAAAAATATCAAAATTAATCCTAAAAATAATTTTAATTCAGAATATGAAAGAGAAAAATATTTAAAGATTTTTGGTGAAAGTCTCATATTTTTTGGATTAAAAATAAAATTAATATGAATTAAACAAAATAAAAGGATTAAACATAAAATCAGAAATTAAAATAAAAATAGAAAAACCAAGGGCCATCAGATCTCCCTCATTAGTTGAGGTGGCAGATCTGATGGCCAAAATGCGCGCTCCATCATGTACCACAGTCAACGCATGTTTACGCGTAGTAATTAGAAGCGGAAGGCGGGATTAGAACATGGAAAAAAATCAGATGGTTCAGGACATTACCAACAATCACCGGAGCTACGACTCTGATCTTCTTCTCCGGTGGACCTCACCGGACTGGTCCACCACAAACCACCGTGGAAATGAAAAACAAAGACATGGATTTAAAGAAAAAATGCTCAGGAGCTCGAATCTGACCTCAATTTTCTCCAATTCCAAGTATATCAAATGATACAAGGATTTGAATTTTGAGGATCATGAATTGAGTTGCTTTGATTTGACCTCAAAGCAACTCAATTTTGTTGCCTACATTGGTAGGACTTCAGCCAACCAAAAATCACAAAGAATAATGAAGAATTTAGAGAGAATCGAAGATATGAAAATTCTAGAAAATCACCTTTGAATAAGCTTCAACCTTGCTTGATCTTGCTTCCAATTGACCTTGGCTTTACTTCAGAAGCTTGTAGGAGATGAATATGATTAAGGAAAAGCTTAAACTCTTGGAATTTCAATATCAAAACAGAATGATATTTGAAGCTCGATTTTCAAATGAAAACCTTCAAGATTATCCTGGTTTGGATTGCAGGTTCAAAGCTTGGGCATGAGATCCTCAATTCTGAGCCATGGGGGTTGTATTTATAGGCATTCCAATTCATTTCTACACACTTCCAAAATTTGCCAAATTTAGCAATTTTCCTTGCATGCTTGCATGGTCGTGTGATAGGCCCATCAAGTGATGTATTCAGGTCCAAAATCACCAATGTGCAATGCTGAAATCATGTCATGTGGTCATGCAATGGAGATTGGAAATTGTATGTGAAATTCATCCAAATGGACCTTTGAAAAGAACCCATGTGCAAGTCCTGAATTTCTTGGCCAAATGAGAGGATCTTGGACTTTTTGGAAAGGTAAGATCAAGGGGAACGACTTTCATGTTGAACACTTTTCCATTTGAATCTTGGATAATGATGAATTTTGAGGTGGAAGTTTGGAAAATCAAACATATTTGAAAATTTTCTAAGTACCAAGTCAAATGTTCACTTCGTCCACCTTGAATAACTTTTGCTATGGACTTCAAATGGAAAAAGTTCCTTCATAAAAATTGTATATATTTCAAATATATTAAATTTGGTCACAAATTTGACATCATTTGGATTTTTCAGGAAGGAGTTATACATTTTAGAAGTTGAGGAAAACCACTTGTTCAATGGTAATGACCCAAAATGACCTATAATGTTTCCTATTGGCACATGCATTTGCAAGTTGAATTTGAACTTATTCCAAACATAAAAGTTGGATAGTACATCTTGAATTTGGTCATGTAACTTTAATGTCTTTCATATCATAAAAATTGAGCAAGTTATGGTCCTTGGAAGTTGACCTCCTAACTAGGGTTCAGACAAAATGACCTATAATCTTTCACCATAAAAAATGACTTTAAAAGCAAAACTAGATCTTGACTTCAACATGAAAGTTGTTTGGAATTTCATAAAGAGTAACTTTTATCTTGGAGTAATTTTCATATGATACAAAATGTAGGAGATAGGGTTTAGGGAATCCCAGTTTTGACTAGTTGACTTTCTTTGGCCAACCACCATGAACCATCTTGTAAACTTGATATTATCTTGATATTTGGGACTCATGGAGGATAATATATGTGTAAGATGATGTAATATGAAGTATCCCTTTAAATATTTGATTAAATGATAAAGAAACTTGTTAAGGAAGTCACATAAGATACCCAGATGAATTAGGGCTTCCAAGGCAAACAAGCTTCAAACTCTTGATGATTTCTTGATCAAAATGATACGTGAAGACCATAGGGATACATATATGATGTCTAGAGTAAATGTTAACCATATATTGATTAATATCCTTGCATTGAGGGTCTCAAACCCTATATATGAGCTTGGTGGAACATGGGTGAACTCACACACTACCTACAAAAGCAACAAACTATACATTGACATATTTTGGTATTTTGGTTAGTAAATAATGAAAAACAAAGTATGATACAATTAAATGTGTTTGGTGATCTCTCCTAATGCAAACCCAATGAATGAGGGGTAAGGAGGATGCCAATGTGTGATCCCAAAGCCAATGCATATGATGAGATACCATGAGGGATCTTAGGGTCAAAATTGGGGTCATACAGGATCCTGGTGTAAGACCCCAATTTTGTCCCTAAGATCCCTCATGGCATCATAACATTGCATTTGACACTGCCTCAAGGATCATAAGCATCTTGGTTTCCCTTGCCTTTGGGAGGGACCTCCTTGTGAGTGGTTTGAGATCACCAAACATGCTTGAATTGTATATCATTGTTTTTCTTATTTTGTTTACTAACCAAAAGTACAAAAATATGTCACTAACATCTTTTGTTTGTAGCTTGAGCAATCACAAAGTCCAAAGCTTCTAGGAGATCATTGGTACAAAGACATGGTCAAGAAGAGATGATAGCAAGCATGGTAATGGCTCCCAAAGCTCTCATCCATAAAATATGACTCCCTAGTATCTCAATTCATCATTTTGATCAAAGCAAGTCAAGAGGTTTGAGGTCTGTGCCCCAAGGAAACCCTAATTCATCTGTGCACCACAATGTCTTGCTCCTGAAGCAACCTCAGCCCATGATCAAATACAATCAAGGGAAGTTCTTTAAATCTTCATTTCATTCATATTTGAACTTATTTGAGTGTCCTCAATCATCAATTCATCAAGATATGAGGCATGGACTTGAGAAGTTGATCAGCCAATTCATCTGACTATTTTGAAATGCATTGAGACCTAACTTTTTATGTGTTGGTCAAATGGATATGGTTCCAAAATGAACAATGTTCTTAAATACAATATGAACAACTTTCATGTTCATCAAAAATTGATTTGAAGCTTGGAAGGCCATCTGTCATTCCAATACATTATGGGTCATTTTGACTGAAACCTTAATTATAGGTCAACTTCCCAAGGACATAACTCATTCATTTTTTATGATTTTTAGGTGGTATCAAATGCATTGGAAAGCTTAAGTTGTATACTTCAAATGTTATGTTGAACAAAACTTCAAAATCTCAAAGGAAATACATGTGATAATGCAAGACATTATAGGTCCTTTTTGACCAAATGCATTGAAAGGCAAAAAAGTCCAACTTCAAGTGCCCATAACTCTTTCATCAAAAATCCAAATGATGCAAAATTTAAGTCCATTTTGATTTTCTTGAAAATATCTACAACTTTGATGTTAGAGATGTTTCGATTTGGGGCTTGCATCATCAAAACAGAAGGGCTTGAACATTGGCCAAATTTGGAAACCTTGCATTGACATTTTTTGCACATCACACTTTAAACTCAAATTTCATAAATTTCCACACTTCAAATGAGTTTTTATCCAACATAACATTTGTTCCTTATACAAAGACCTTTCCAACCATTACCCACATGCCTATGTGTGGATTTTCTAAATAGTATTTTCGAAGAGGTGAATGTTTAGGTTCAATTGTGGAATTCATGTTGAAATCTTGTTGCACAAGCCAATTCAGAGCAAACTACACGTCCAAACCTTTGGCATTTGAGTTCAGCTTGCAATTGGCATTGTTTTTGGGCCTTGAGCATGATCATGCAAGCCCATGCAAGTGGTATCCAAATTCATGCACACAGATCATTTCATTATTCCCTTGCCTTTCCCTCTATAAATAGAGACCCTATGCCATTCAAATTTCACACCTAATTCAACCTGAATTGCTGCAGAAATCAAAACTCAACCTCTCACCAAAGAAGCAATTTCATTTTCTTCAAATTTTTCAGATCCAAAATTCAGCTTCATCTGGTTGAATTCTTAGATCTTAAGCTTCTAAACCTTCATCATTCATCTCACTGATCTTCTGTTTTGGCAAAGCCAGCAAAGAATCGAGCTCAAGTTCCCAGAATTCAAGCTTACTCTTCAACTGGTATTTTCTTCGAATCTCATCATTCATGGACCTATTTGCTTGGATCTAGTGTTTTCTGAAGTCCTCATTTGAGAGGCAAGCTAGTGGTAGCTTCAATTTCCTTGATCTGCATTTTCCATACCTGAATCTTCCACCTCAGTTTTCTTAACCTATAGGAATCTTGAGTGCGATTCAAGGTTATAGGGGTGATGTACATCACCCCAACTTCATTTTGGTATAAGGATCGTGTACTTTGGTTGCCTTTTGAATCTCTGCAATTTTGGCCGGAAAATCCAAGCTCACCGGAGAAGACAGTGGCTCCGCTGGCTTCATCATTGCCAGATCAATCCCTGGCCGTGTGATCTCTTTTCCAGATCTAATCTGGATCCTTCATTGTTATGACTTTTTATTGGTTTCCATGTGATTGCATTGACTATGGACTACAATAGGCGCCGCTTCTGGACGCTTGGATCTGCCAACTCAATTAATGAGCTCAGATCCAAGGGCTCTCGTTTTTTGCCATTTTTAATTTCTGGTTTTATTTTCCTTAATTCCTTTTTATTTCAAAAATCAATATCTCTTTCATTTTTAATCCAAAAATTATGGGACCAATTGCATTAGTCTCTAAATAAATTCTAGTTTCTATTTCTAATTTTTAATATTTTTTATTTTGTCATTTGATATTTTTTGTGAATTTTCTCTTTTCTGGTTATTTTTAATTCATTTTAATTAGTTTTTGATATTCAAAAAATACAAAAATATTTTCCTAACCTATTTGAATGATGATGGATCTATGAAAAATATTCTCATCAATTTTTAAATTGATTTGAGATTTATTTGAGATTTTAGTTCAATTAGGTTATTTTTATTCATTTTTAATTGATTAAAAATAGTTTCTGATTTTTAAAAATGCTGAAATTTTTTGTCAAACTTTGTTTGACCTTGTTGAACTTGGGATAAATCACTTGGACCTTTCAAGGTTGATTTGAAGTGATTTTGAAGTTTGACCTTTTCTTTTATTTTTAATTCAAGTTTATTTTAAATATTAAAAAATGCCAAAAATATTTTATTCATTTCTTGATTTCCAATCTTCATCTCACTTCTGTTTTTGATTGTTTGACCTTGACTTTCAATGTTATTGGTCAACATATGAGGATTGGCACATTGTATTTCATTTAATGCACTTTAATTTTGCCATTTCCATTTCTCTTATCCATCTCCTTCTTATTTTTCTTTTTGATCAATGAGTTAAAAGTTGATAAGTTAGCATTGGTTAGGGAGATTTAATCTTCCTTGATTCAAATCTAATTCATCTTGATCAATTGATCATGTGAATAGCTTTGCATTAAGGATAGGTTGTCTTCTAAATCATGCAAAAGGCTTAAACCAACACAAGATCAATTCTCTTCTTCTTTTTGGCATGGCAAGTTGTTGGGACTTGGTTCACTAATCAAGACTCCTAACTTGTGTTTGTTGCCTACATTATTATTGACCGGCCTCAGATAGTTGTGACTTCTACATAAGTCCAATTACGATTGCTTAACATAGCGCTAAATTTGCCTTATGGCACACTAACTACTAACACTAACTATTGACAATTAACATTTACTTTATGCACTTTACTTTTATGCAATTTACTATTCTTGTACGTATTATCCATTTGCTTTTCTCTTTACTCACTTGAGCACATGTTTATGTTAATGCTATTTGCCTTTTGCTCACTTGAGCACATAATTGTGTATATATTATTATGCTTGTGTTCTGTTTTGATTGTTGTGAACCAAATACAAAGAAATAGACTTAGTTTCTAGGACTTTCCCTATGCAAAGAATGGAGAATTGGACTTAGATTCTAGGACTTTCCTTATGCAATTTGGAGTAAATGGACCTTAATGATGAAGATGGATTAGAAGGACCAAATCTCTAAACTCACTCTTGTCCATTCTTGTTTTATTTTCATAGAACTTTTGATGTGTATGCTTTTGTGCTAGGGATTCTACTTGAGCTTAATTGAAGGACCATTGCCATGTTCATCCAAGTGGAAGACACAAGATACATTGTTTGATTGCTTATGCTTTGTGGTTGTTTATTCCAAAGGATGGGAGCTACTTGGATCATCAATATGATCTCAAGAGAGGGACTCCATTGTGGTTTTGATTCTTTATCCCTTCTCTTTTTGTTTTACTTAGGACTTAGCCCTTCTTCTTCTTCTCTCACTCTAACCCAAGCCAAAACCATTTGTGCAAACATTTAACTATTGTTTTCAAACATTAGAAACCTAAGCCTTATGCTTTTGATTTTCAAACTTTCTTTTTACAATACTTATTTTGAATTGAACTTTTAAGTCAACTTTGACCATTTTTGTACATACTTTTAATTGGTAAATATAACCCATTTAAATGTCTTTTGTGGTTCCAATGGCCACCTTCTTAATCAAATTTTCCATAACCTATAGCTATTAGGTTTGAGTTATCTTTGTGGTAGATGTAATACTCACCTATATCCTTAGTGATGGACAACGAGTCTTCCATGCTTATTATAGGGTTAACCCCTCACTAGCATGTTGAAGCTATCCTCACATGGTGGATTTGTGGTTTGGTTGAGTTTTCTCCCTTTGATAACAAAAGACCTTAAGGCTTTTGGACCAATCAATTCACCAACTTGTTTTGAGACTTTTACCCCGAACTACGAGGTTTTGATCCTAATCTTTTTATAAGATGGTACGTAGTGTAAGACCCCAATTTTGTCCCTAAGATCCCTCATGGCATCATATCATATCATATCATTGCCTCAAGGATCACTGTGCACCTTTGCTTGCTTTCTTAGTGGGTGGGTCATCTTTTGAGAGTGGTTCTTGATCACCAAGCATGTTTTGAATTTGTATATCATTACTTTTCATTTGTTTACTAAAAAGTACAAAAATATTGTCATCTAACCTTGTTACTTGCAGATGAAGCAACCATTAGGTCAAGCAGTTACAGGTATTCATTGAGCTATAGATGGTGGCCATTCTGAAGAATTTGGGCACCATTGATCATTCACAAGAGTTCATATGAACCATGACATCATTTTGAATCAAAATCTCAAGTGGTAGAGGTTTGAATCTCATCAAGGCATTCTTCAGTCAACTGAAACCCTAGCCAGTCAACTGCTCAGTCAACTGTTGGATTTGGAGGTGGGAAGTGATGGGAAATATTTCATTCATGTTCAAACAAGTCTCATTTGACATTTCAAACATCATCATTGAAGAAAATAAAGTCAGATGAAAACTTTCCAAAAATAGAAAGTGATCCATAATTTGGATTTGCCAAAAATGGAAAGGTTTTCTACTCAAGATTACATCACCAAAAATGCTTCAAATGAAATTTTGTTGAACATGAAAGTTGTAGATCTTTCTCTCCCACATCCAAAATGTCCAAGAACATCAATTTCTCATTTGTGGTTAGAGAGATATGATCAAAAGATGGCCAAGTGTGGATTTAACTTCAAAAGGGCATAACTTCTTAACCATTGCTCCAAATCACATGGCTCTTTTTGCTAATTTCATGTCATGACCTATAATTTCATATTCTTGCATAACATTGCATCAATTCTAATTTTATGAACATTTGCAAAAATATTGAATTTTGGAGGGAAATTTTACAATTTAAAATTGGTGAATAAATTGGATATTTTGCAAATGCCATTAGTCTTAAAATGTGTTTTTGAGTGAAAATCATGCAGCCACGTGCACTGTTCATGCATCACTTTCATGCATAGGTGAAAATCCCAAATTTGCCAAACACCTCCAATTCTCTTAATTTTCATTAGCATTGGTTAAACATATTTAGAGTTTGATTAATTAGGAGTATATATAGTATAATCATAACAGAAAACCCTAACGACACTTCACAAATTCAGATCTCAAATTTTTGCTCTCACTTTTCTCTCAATTTTTTCTCTCAATTCTTGAAGTAACTTGCATTGTTCTTGCTCTGTTCATCATCAAGCATCATCACTGAGCAACATTCAAGCAGGATCTACTTGAATTCGTGCCATTTGAAGTTGTTCCAAGCAAGAGTTCATCAATGGTGAAATCTCAAATCCGTGGATTCAAAGCCAATTAAGCATCAAATATCCTTCCATTCACTCATACAAGGTTGCTAGGATACGATTGGAGCATTGCCAGGACCTGGAACACTTGAAATCGAAAGCTGCTCTACAAGAGGTGTAAATTCGATCTTCTCTTTTCTTAAATTCATCATGTGATATCTGTAGAGCTTGCTTGTGTGGTGATTCTGAGCTAAAAATCATTTGATTCCATGCTATATTGAGAGAGTTTCGTGGATTTAAAGTTTCATGTCCAAAGTTGATTTGCTCGATCCATGCTTATGATGTTGTTATTTGATGAAATGCATGTTGATTCGTGTTGTGTGATGTTAGATCTTCATGAATATATGCTCAATTTGTGTTTCTGGTGACTTTGAATTTTTCTGGAAAATTGGATGATGAAGATCATGAAGATCTTCATCGTGTTCTTCATTTGCTGGAAATTTCCTGCGGAATTTGTTATAACCTTCATAGCTTACTTGTGAATTTTCCTGCGGATTCCTGGACTTTTCCTGCGGATTTTCGCTCCCAGCATGCATGCATGTGGCTAGGGTTTCGGTCTAAACGACCGTGTTTTGTTGTAGGCGCGTTTTCCATTTGAATTGGCGCATGCTTCGATTCCCCGCTCCATCACTTTTCCAAAATGCCTTGCTGATTTCTTTTCTTTCCTTCATCCATGTTCATGCTATGTCATCATGTGATTTTTAATTTTCCTTTCACTTTGAAAAATCATAACTCCATAAATACTTATCCAATTAACATGAAATTTTTTGCACAATGATCTTCATGATGTCTTCTATTTTTTGATGATTTTTCCAGAATTTGTGCTCGGTTGGATTTTTAAATTGCCTAGGGTTTGTTCATGCATATGCTATCTTGCACCTTTCTTGCTATTTTCTTTGTGAAATGGTGATGGTTAATCCAATGAATGTGAAAATTGACATGCTTAAACTAGACATCCTAATGGTCATTTTGGTATATAGTTTGCATTTTTAGCATTTCGGGTTGATGAGTTATGATGTGATTAATGGAGGTGTGACAATGTGTGTCACACCATTTCTTGTCCAACTTGCTTATTTTATTTACCTTGCCAAATAAATGCCAAATGATTTGAATTTTTGCATGATGCTACTTCTGGATGTTAGGATTGATCATGATTTATTGTAGAATTTTTGGATCCATTTCCAGTTTGTTTGAGATTTGCTTTGCTGGTTGGTCATAATTGGACTTTTGATGAGTGTTGAACTTCCATGATTTGTGAAATTCTTGTGCCTTATCATATGAGCCTGAAATTTTGCACATGTATTCTAGACACATTGAAGTTTGTCTTGGCTTTGGTTTGACTCATTTATGACATGTCATCTCTGTTTTAGGATTGCCTTAAGTTGATGTATCAATTTGTGCTTCCTTTGAGCTTGTTAATGCTTACCTTGACTTGATGAATTTAATTGCCATGCTTGTACTTGTCCAAATGCCATGATTATTGGTGTGCTGATCATTTGATGTGTGCTGTTTAGACATGATTTTTCTTGAGATTTATTGAGTCATTTTGGAATTAATATGCCTTTGATCATTCTGTTGCTTCAATGAGCTTCCAACTTGCATGCTTTGACATGATTGCTTTATGAAATGAATTTGATGAATGATATTGACATGAGACCACTTGGACATTGTTCTTGATTGATTAATCTTGATTCTTGTAAATTTTCATGTTCTGTTTTGGATCATTTCTCCTTCTTTGACCCTAGGCCTTGTCCTAGTGGTTTGCTTCTCATGTTTGAGTTTGTTTTCAGGTTAAGAAGCATATGGCTCTAAGGAGATTAATTCACATGGCTTGAGTTGGTTTGTTTGATTGTTATGGACTAACTTTGACTTGTTTTGTAGGTTACTTTTAGCTCATTTGAGTTGAGCTTATGCCTTGCACAATGTAGCCTTGATTGTTGATTGTGTATTGTATGCTGACTGTTGGATTATCTGTTTGACTTTTTGAATTGAGTACTGATTGAGCTGGACTGTTTTCAGGTACCTTAGTTGCTTGAGTTCATTTTGAACTTGCTTGGTTTCTTAACCAATTAGGTATAATTTCTCTTCTTCATGTAGTCTGGAAGACCTGGCTTGTTATGTGGCCAGGAACCTGTCTGAAGTCCTCCTTAAGAGGCAATGTTTGTGATTGTTTATCTTTGTCCCCAAGCAGGAAAAGTCCTTTTGATAAGGCAATTGGTAGATAAAAGAGATGTGTAGTCCATCTCCTACTATTCTGTGTGTCATCCCTTTGCTCACATTACATGTTAAAGCATTGTGGATCTTAACCCAAGATCTATAGAGTCATTAACTTGTGGAGAGAGTTCCAACTTTCTGAACTCCCACACCTTCTATCATTTGAAGCTCTCCCTGACCAGGGATAAGAGCCATGAGGCACACCCCTCATATCCTTTCATCTGCTTGCCCCATTCCAGTTAAATTTAAAGTCTAACCCTTGCTTGAGCCTAATTGCTTGTATATAGTGTGTGCTATCTGACTTGCTTGATTGATTGCTTGGTTCATTTGTGCATGCTTGCTTGTTTGCCTTTGTGCATTTATCATCATTAATTGTTCATTATTGCATGATCATCATTTCATATCTTTGTGACACATCTTTGTTTGTCCATTGAGGAATCAACTGTAAGTCCATTCATTGGCCATTGTTCCTATGATTTGGAAGGGATTGAGTGTAAGACCATTTCATTGGCCACTTATGTCCTATTTGCTTATTGCTTTTGTTTGGTTGTTGTATGTGAGGATTCAATTGTAAGTCCATGTTGTTGGCATTTGTATTCCTATGATCATCCTTTGGAGATTAGAGTAAGCCCAGATAGATTGGCATCTGATATCCATGTTTTGTTTTGCTTGTGAGATTGGTATAAGTCCATTTATTGGCATCCAGTATCATTGTTTTGTTTTAGGAGATTGGTGTAAATCCATTTATTGGTATCCGGTATCCGCTTTTTGTTTGTGTGATTGGAATAAGTCCATTTATTGGCATCCGGTATCATTGTTTTGTTTTAGGAGATTGGTGTAAATCCATTTATTGGTATCCGGTATCCGCCTTTGTTTGTGAGATTGGTGTAAGTCCATTGATTGGCATCCGGTATCACCTTGCTTTTTATTTGCGTACTTGTTTTGTTGCCTCATTCCAAAGGACACACTTGAATCATCTTCTATATGATTTCAAGAGGTGAACTTCTAGGAAGTTTTACACTCCTTCATCCACATCCTTTTGTTTCCAAAAACTCCCTTTTCACATTGTTAATCCAAAAACTTTGAACTATTGTGCAAACATTTTCATGTCTTTTCAAATTAGAAACCTGGACCTTGAGTCCTTGACTTTTCAAACTCCATTTCATAACACTTCTTTGAATTAAATCCTAATCATACTTTGACCATACTTTGTGAATACTCATAATCAATTAACTTCACCCATTCAATTGTTTTGTGGCTTTGTCCATTGTTAATATGTTTTCATACATTAGCCATAGGTTTCAATTCTCATAGTGGTTGATGTAAATCTCACCACATCCTTAGTAAGTTGATTGTAAGTCTTCCATACTTATTATAGGGTTAACCCCTCACTAGTATGTTGAAGCTATCCTTGCATGGTGGATTGTTGGTCTTGGTTGAGTTTTCTCCCGTTGATAATGAAAAGCCTTAGTGCTCTTGTTTTAAAATGAACCCACTCATATTTTGGAAATCTTTTAGCCGAACTACGGCGTTTTGATCCTTTACCTTTTTATGGAAAGGTACGTAGGCAACGGGTTCATCCGTTCAAACACAAAAATAATAAAATTGTACATTCTTTCCTCATCTTCCCAATCATGTTTGCACAATATGTCATAAGCAAATAAACATTTTTATACAACAAGTGTGAAAAGGGCTCCCTAGGAGTACCTAGGACGTTTTGGGTGCCTAACACCTTCCCATTGCGTAATTTACCCCTTACCCAGACTCTCTGATCTTTTCATTAGTTTTCTATGTGTAAAACTTCTTAGGCTTTTGTTCGCTTTTTAGCCAATCCTTTGGATAAATAAAAGTGCGGTGGCGACTCGATTTCTTTGTATGCTTTGCTTATGGTTTAATCAATAAATCATATAGCGACGAATACACCGCTACAGAAAAGTGGCGACTCCACTGGGGAAAACATTAGACCTTCCCTGGTGGTATTGCCTACTTTTCACCCTTATTGTGATATATTTGTTATGTGTTATTTGACATATTTTTGTACAATTTGGGATAACTGTATTGATTGTAATGTTTGAATTGCTTGATATACAATTGTTGTTTGCTTTGGTGATCTCTGTGAGATGAGTTCTATACCCGAACTCGAGTGCACTCTAGGATAGGAGAATGGCATAGTCTTGTTGACTGGTGTGGAGTATTCCTTAGCCAGTTGACTTGCGAGTCCATTCACTTGGTGGAGGTCATGTTGGATTAATAATGTCACACAAGTTATTTGTGGTTAGGCATTATTCTTTCAATCATGTGCCTTAGAAGCCAAGGACCTTAGTTTACCAAGCCCATCTTGGCCTATTTTTAGGACGTAGTGCGGAGGTCGTTCAGATGTCAGATCTGATGCGATTGTCACGCGATACTACACTCATAAGAGTCTCTCTTGAGAATATTTTTGGAATACGAGTATTCGTTCCTCCGATAATATCCGAAAGATGGAACGATGATTATGGGAACCTCTGGTAGAACATGTCTGGCAGGTTTAAACCCTAGTACACTCCCTCTGGGTGGTTCTTAACCGAAACTCCATGCTCGTGACTCTCAGCAAACCCGTGATTCACGGTTGAGTCGTTCAGATATCCTTAATATCAATGGAACTTGGGCGTTGATAAGGTGTAAACCATAATCCGCCAAAATGGATGATTGATATTAAGGATGATTGAGCCGGTTCATGTACCGTTAATATCAATGGAACTTGGATGTTGATAAGGTGAAAACCATAATCCACCAAAATGGATGATTGATATTAGGGATACAATGAGCTTTCCCATGACCTTTGTCTGGTGTGACTTGCTTGATCCTTGAGTGTGATTGTTGCATTCATGCATTCATGCATTCATCTGCATTCATGTCATCAGAAAAATGAGAAAATTTTCAAGGAACTTAAAGGGTTTATTTGCAAAATTTTCAGACATGGAAAGACCAAAAAGGCATACAAAGAAGTACAGCTTTAGACAACCTGATGTGAAAGAGTTAAGGAATCTGACATCTTATGTATTAGATCCCTTGGGTTTCAAAGCTCGTTATTGGAAGCTTCTGCCTCTGTTGACTACTCAGGCTGATGAGGGTTTGATGAGTACTTTGGCTCAGTTTTATGATCCTCTGTATCACTGCTTCTCTTTCCCGGACTTCCAGTTGCTGCCTACTTTGGAGGAGTATGCTCATCTTATTGGGATCCCGATTCTGGATCAGGTGTCGTTCAGTGGCTTGGAGAGTATTCCGACTGCTCGAGAGATTGCAGACTTGTTGCACATAGATGAAGCATTGATTAAAGCTAATCTGACTACCAAATGGTGGAATTCAGGGTCTCCCTTCCGAGTTCCTCATCGCTCAAGCTACCGTTTATGGGAAGGCCAGGAGTGAGGATGCCTTTGAGGCTTTATTTGTGTTGCTCATCTATGGATTGGTATTGTTCCCCAACATCGACAAATTTGTGGATGTGAACGCCATTAGGATCTTCTCAGTTCTTAATCCCGTTCCGACTCTGTTGGGTGATGCCTATGTCTCTTTGCATCTGAGGAATGCAAAGGGTGGAGGAGTTATTGTGTGCTGTCTGCCTCTGCTGTATAAGTGGTTTATTTCGCACTTACCGCAGACTGTTGCTTTCAAGGAGAACAAGGGATGTCTACGGTGGTCTCAGAGGCTCATGTCTCTCACTAATGATGATATCTCTTGGTATGATCGCGTGTATGATACTGTGCAGATTATTGATTATTGTGGTGAATTCCCTAATGTGCCTCTTCTTGGTACATGTGGAGGGATCAGCTACAACCCCATTTTAGCACGTCGTCAGCTTGGGTTCCCCCTAAAGGATAAACCTCATAACATTCTGTTAGAGGGTGTATTCTTTCAGGAGGGTAAAGATCCCCAAGGCCTGAAAGCCAGATTTGTCCGCGCTTGGTGCAAGATCTGCAAGAAGACTAGGAATGAGTTGGGTCCGAAGAACTGCATTGCTTTGGAACCTTATACCTCTTGGGTCAGACAGAGAGCTGCTGTGTACCTGATGCCTTATGATCATCCGAGACCTACACCATTGGATGTGGCTGGGCCTTCAACCCTCCCCAACCAAGATGTAGAGGAGTTGAGAGAAGAAGACCTTTCACGTGCTTGGATCCGTGAAAGAGAGGAGTTGCTTCACCAGCTTAAGGAGAAGGACGCTCTGATTGAGTTTCTCGAGCATCAGGTGATCGATGATCCCAATGATACTTGGACTTCTCTGCTTCCTCAGTCTTCCAAGTTCTAGAAGAGGAAGTATGATCGACTTGCAAAAGAGAAAGCGGATATGGAAGCAGCCTATGAGAGAGAGATCAAGAAGCTGTGTGCATCTCGTCTTCCAGCATCCCGAGCTTCTAGGGATCCATAGGATGTTTATTTTCCTTTTCTCTTTGTAATGATCAAAAGTGCTGTACTTCTTTGTTTCAAATAGATTTGATGAGATATTTTCCATATGCTATTAAATGCTTTAAATATTCAAAAATTTGCAAATAATACCCTAAGGGTTCCTTGAAATAAAATAAAGCATATGCACAAACATTGCATGCATCATCTTGCATAAGCAGGTGTCGTTCTTGGTCTTCTTGTCTGTGGCCTAACTCTGTGCTCTTCATTTATTTTGAAGACAAGCTGACTCACCGGTACTATACCAGAGCCAATTCTGCAAGAGTAATGGATCAACTTGAACAAGAGAACAGAGAACTGAAGGAAGAGGTCGCTCGTCTGAGTGCTCTGATGGAGCAGTTTTTGTCTGCCCAGAACCAACCTTCTCCACCTCCTGCAACTCCTCCCCAGAGGACAGTTATATCAGAAATTGTAGCTCCGACTGTGCCAGCTGCAAGTGCTCACTTCATGCCCAATGCTATGCCAGCCGGGTTTCCGTGGGGAATGCCTCCGGGTTTCATGCCAGATATTCCTGCTCCAACTTTTGCTTCTATGTCGGCATCTAGCCCGGTCCTTGATGCTGCTCCTTCTGTCGTGCATACCATGCCTCGGGTAGACGACACCATCTATCATTCTGAGCCGTCTGAGGGCCCAGATGTCAATGAGAAGATGGAGGCTATGAATGATCAATTCCTTGAGCTGCGAAAGGAATTGAAGACTCTCAGAGGGAAGGATCTGTTTGGCAAGTCTACTGCTGAACTTTGCCTTGTTCCCGGTGTTAAAATTCCAATCAAATTCAAAGTGCCTGACTTTGAAAAGTATAAGGGGAACACCTGCCCTCTTTCTCATCTGGTCATGTACGCCAGAAAAATGTCTACACAAACAGATAATGATCAGCTTCTGATCCATTATTTCCAGGATAGTTTGTCCGGTGCGGCTCTTCGCTGGTATATGAGCCTTGATAGTGCAAACATCTGATCCTTCAACGATCTTGGCGAAGCCTTCGTCAAGCAATATAAATATAATGTTGATATGGCGCCTGACCGTGATCAACTCAGGGCCATGTCTCAGAAGGATAAGGAGACATTTAAGGAGTACGCCCAGAGGTGGCGAGAGTTGGCTGCTCAGATTACTCCTCCGCTAGAAGAGAAAGAAATGACTAAGATCTTTTTGAAGACTCTTAGCTCATTCTATTATGAGCGGATGGTAGCTAGCGCTCCCTCTGATTTCACCGAGATGGTGAACATGGGGATGCGTCTGGAGGAAGGAGTCCGTGAAGGACGTTTGGCTAAAGATGAGAGCTCTTCTAAACGGTATGGGGCGTTTAAGAAGAAGGATGGGGAGGCACATGCTGTGCAATCCCATACTAAATCCAGAAGACCCTCTGTTCAGAGGAAGTCTGCACGCCGTGCTAGTAATCAGCACCAGGTGGCTCATATAGCACCTGTTTTCAGAGATAATGCTCAGTATCAGCAGCCTCAGCAGCATCAGCATCAACAGCAACCGCAGTATCAGCCACAACATCGTCCACAGCAACAGGCGTACCAGCCTCGTGGTAGTACCAGCAACCAGGCTAATCTGAACTATGATAGGAAGAAGATCAGCTTCGATCCGATTCCTATGTCATACGTTGAGTTGTATCCTTCCTTGTTGGAAAGGAAGCTGGTTACTCCCAGGGATCCTCCTGCTGTGCCCGTCAATCCTCAGTGGTGATATAAGCCAGACCAACACTGTGTGTATCACTCCGGTGCTCCGGGTCACAACATCGAAAACTGCTTTCCGTTGAAGACTAAGGTGCAAGACCTTATGAGATGCGGTATCCTGAGCTTCGAGGACTCAGGCCCCAATGTTACAAAGAACCCATTGCCCGAGCATGGGAAATCTGTGAATATGGTCCAGGGGTGTCCTGGGAAATATAAAGTCAAATATGTTAGTCATATTAGACAGTCATTGGTCGAGTTGCATCGCTTGCTGTGTCAGTACAGCCATATGGAGCATGACCATGACAGGTTCCGCATCTGTTCTGTTAATCGTCTGGGGTGTCGCCAAGTGCGAAGAGAGCTTCAAGAATTGTTAGACGAAGGTACCATAGAGATTCTTCAGAACCGTAATGTTGATGAAGATGAACCAGAAGTAAATGTTATTTCTCCTGTGTTCAAATTGCCCGAGCCTGTTGTCATTCGTTATGATGGCAGCAAGCTGAAGGTCTCTCCTTCTCTGACAATTAAGCCTGCAGGCCCTGTGCCTTATTCTTCTGATAGAGCTATTCCTTTTAGATACAATCCAGTTGTTGTGGAAGATGGGAGGGAAGTGCCGTTGCCTTCAACTTCTGTCACTAATATTGCTGACGTAAGTGGTTTGACCCGGAGTGGTCGTGTGTTTTCTGCTCCTAAGCCTCAGGCTAGAGCTGTTGCTTCTGATACTGTTGAGCGTCCGGTTGGGACGGCTGTTAATGTTCAGAATCCGGCACCTGTTGCCAAACCCTCCTCTGTACAAAAAACTCCTGATTCTTCTGTTGGCCCGAGTGGCACTGTGAATGAAGAATGTGATGAGATGCTGAGGCTCATCAAAAAGAGTGAGTACAATGTTGCAGACCAGCTTCTACGAACGCCATCCAAAATCTCCGTATTATCTCTGCTTTTGAATTCAGAACCTCATAGGGAGGCTTTGCAGAAAGTTTTGGACTTGGCGTATGTTGATCACGACGTCACCATAGAACAATTTGATAGTATCGTTGCAAACATCACTGCTTGCAACACTTTGAGTTTTTATGACGCTGATCTCCCTGAGGAGGGAAAAGACCACAACATGGCTTTACACATTTCCATGAACTGCAAGACTGATGCCATGTCCAACGTGCTAGTTGACACTGGATCATCTCTGAATGTATTGCCGAAAACCACACTCTCTAGATTGTCATATCAGGGTCCTCCTATAAGGCAGAGTGGTGTTGTTGTGAAAGCTTTTGATGGGTCACGTAAGACTGTGATTGGGGAAGTTGATCTCCCAATCAAGATTGGATCAAGTGATTTCCAGGTTACCTTCCAGGTTATGGACATCCACCCATCATATAGTTGTCTCCTTGGTAGACCATGGATTCACGAGGCTGGCGCCGTGACATCCACTCTACATCAGAAGCTGAAATTTGTGAAGAATAAGAAACTGGTTGTGGTAGGGGGAGAAAAGGCTCTCCTTGTTAGCCACTTGTCTTCTTTCTCGTATATTGACGCTGAGGATGAAGTTGGAACTCCGTTCCAAGCTTTATCTATTGATGAATCGATTGAGAAGAAGTCTTCTTCATTTGCTTCCTACCGTGATGCGAAACTGGCCATTGAATGTGGTGCAGTTGCTGGTTTAGGGAAGATGATCGAGCTTGAAGACAATAGATCCCGGGCTGGCATTGGCTATTCCTCTGGGGCATTCAACGAGCAAGGTTTGTTCAAGAGTGCAGGATTAATCCATGCTGATCAACCTGAAGAAGCTGCTGCTATCTTGGAAGAGGATGCAGAGGACTTGAGCAACTTCATCATACCTGGTGGTGTCTGCCACAATTGGGTCGCTGTAGATGTTCCTACAGTCATCCATAGATCAGAGTAATGGTTCACTTTGTTTAAAACCCTTCTCCCATGCCAAAAGGAGAAGTGATGACATTGTTGGCAGCATATATACAATGATGTTTTCATTCAATTAATGCATTGTTAAAACATTTGTTTTTCCATTTGTTTTCACTTTTTGCTTTTGCATGAAATCAGTGATCACAAAAAACCCATAAAAACAAGAATAAAAGCAACATTTTCATCTGCATAATGATTTGCTTGTTTAAATTCTGAAGTTTTATTAACCAAAATCATTATGCAGGTTGAGCATAAAACCCATTGAACATAATGATCCAACGCCATCTCCCAATTTTGAATTCCCTGTATTCGAGGCAGAGGAAGATGATGTTGAAGGGATTCCGATGAGATTACCCGTCTCCTTGAGCACGAGAAGAAGATCATTCAGCCGCACCTTAAAGATCTGGAAACAGTCAACTTGGGGTCTGAGGATTGTGTTCGTTTGGTGAAGATTGGGGCACTTCTTGAAGAGTCTGTCAAGAAGAGATTGATCAGCTTGCTACGAGAATATTCTGATATCTTTGCTTGGTCATATGAAGACATGCCGGGTCTAGATACAGATATTGTGCAACATTTCCTGCCTTTGAAGCCTGAGTGCGTGCCTGTGAAGCAGAAGCTCAGAAGAACTCATCCAGATATGGCAGTGAAGATCAAAGAGGAAGTTCAGAAGCAAATTGATGTGGGGTTTCTGGTGACTTCTACATATCCTCAATGGGTGGCCAATATTGTGCATGTGCCTAAGAAGGACGGAAAAGTCCGTATGTGTGTTGATTACAGAGATTTGAATAAAGCTAGTCCGAAAGATGATTTTCCTCTACCACACATTGACATGTTGGTAGACAATACAGCTAAATTCAAAGTCTTTTCGTTTATGGACGTATTTTCCGGTTATAATCAGATCCAGATGGCACCTGAGGATATGGAGAAGACAACATTCATCACACCTTGGGGAACATTCTGTTATCGAGTGATTCCCTTCGGTTTGAAGAACGCCGGAGCCACGTATCAACAAGCTATGACTACCTTGTTTCATGATATGATGCACAAGGAGATAGAGGTCTATGTTGATGATATGATTGCTAAGTCCCGAACGGAAGTTGAACATGTTGAGCATTTGTTGAAGCTTTTTCAGCGCTTGAGGAAGTTTAGACTTCGCCTGAATCCGAACAAAGGTACATTTGGAGTCCGTTCCGGCAAGTTGTTGGGTTTTGTTGTCAACGAGAGAGGTATTGAAGTTGATCCTGCCAAGGTCAAAGCAATACAAGAAATGCCTGCACCCAAAACTGAGAAGCAAGTCTGAGGTTTTCTTGGCCGCTTGAATTATATTTCCAGATTTATATCCCACATGACTGCCACATGTGCGCCGATATTCAAGCTCCTCCGGAAAGATCAGTCTCATGATTGGACCGAGGATTGCCAGAAAGCTTTCGACAGTATCAAAGAGTATCTGTCTGAACCTCCGATCTTGTCTCCGCCTGTGGAAGGAAGACCTCTGATTATGTATCTGACTGTTCTTGAGGACTCGATGGGTTGTGTACTCGGTCAGCAAGATGAATCAGGGAAGAAAGAATCTGCTATCTACTACCTCAGTAAGAAGTTTACTGATTGTGAGTCTCGATACTCTATGCTTGAGAAGACGTGCTGTGCTTTGGCTTGGGCTGCTAAGCGTTTGCGCCAGTACATGATAAATCATACAACTTGGTTGATATCCAGAATGGATCCAATTAAGTATATTTTCGAGAAGCCTGCTTTAACTGGGAGGATTGCCCGTTGGCAGATGTTGTTGTCTGAGTATGATATTGAGTATCGAGCTCAGAAAGCTATCAAAGGTAGTATCTTGGCTGACCATCTAGCGCACCAGCCGATTGAAGATCATTAGTCTGTTCAGTATGACTTCCCAGATGAGAAGATTCTGTATTTGAAAATGAAAGATTGTGATGAGCCTACACTTGATGAAGGTCCGGAACCTGGTTCCAGATGGACGATGGTGTTTGATGGCGCTGTAAATCAGTACGGAAATGGAATTGGGGCAGTAATCATTACTCCTCATGGCACTCATATTCCGCTTACAGCAAGGCTAACTTTCAAATGCACGAATAATATGGCTGAGTATGAGGCCTGTATTATGGGACTGGAAGAATGTATTGATTTGAGAATCAACCATCTTGATGTGTATGGTGATTCGGCCCTGGTTGTTAATCAGATCAAGGGTGAATGGGAGACGAATCAGCCTGGTCTCATTCCGTACAGAGATTATGCAAGAAGGATTTCAACATTCTTTACAGAAGTTGATTTTCATCATATTCCTCGAGAGGATAATCGGATGGCAGATGCGCTTGCTACGCTTGCTTCCATGATTGTTGTGAAGTATTGGAATGAAGTACCCAACATTGCCGTGATGCGCTTGGATAGACCAGCTCACGTGTTTGCAGTTGAAGAAGTGAATGATGACAAGCCTTGGTATTTTGATATCAAGAATTTCCTCCAGAACCAGGTCTACCCGCCTGGGGCATCTGTGAAAGACAGGAAAACTTTGAGAAGGTTGTTAGGCAGTTTCTACCTCAGTGGTGAAGTGCTGTATAAGAGAAATTTTGACATGGTTTTGCTCAGATGCGTGGATAGACACGAAGCAAACTTGTTGATGACTGAGGTCCATGAGGGTTCATTTGGTACTCATTCCAATGGACATGCCATGGCTAGAAAGATGTTGAGAGCAGGCTACTATTGGCTGACAATGGAGTCTGACTGCTGCAAATATGTGAAGAAATGCCACAAGTGTCAGATTTATGCGGATAAGACTCATATTCCTCCGACACTTCTGAATGTGATTTCATCACCATGGCCTTTCTCTATGTGGGGAATCGACATGATCGGCATGATTGAACCGAAAGCGTCCAACGGACACAGGTTTATTCTCGTAGCAATTGATTACTTCACCAAATGGGTCGAAGCCGCTTCGTATGCGAATGTGACCAGGCAGGTGGTTGTGAAGTTTATCAAGAACCAGCTGATTTGCCGTTATGGTGTGCCAGATAAGATCATTACTGATAATGGATCTAATTTGAATAATAAGATGATGGATGAGTTGTGCCCTGAATTCAAGATTGCACACCATAATTCCTCTCCTTACAGACCTAAGATGAATGGGGCTGTTGAAGCTGCTAATAAGAATATCAAGAAGATTATCCAGAAGATGACAGTTACGTATAAAGATTGGCATGAGATGCTGCCATTTGCTTTGCATGGTTATCGTACATCTGTCTGCACTTCAACAGGGGCAACCCCTTTCTCTCTTGTTTACGGCATGGAGGTTGTTCTCCCAGTAGAGGTGGAGATCCCATCAATGAGAGTCTTGATGGAAGCCAAGTTGACTGATGCTGAATGGATTCAGAGTCATTATGACCAGTTGAATTTGATTGAAGAGAAGTGATTGACTGCCATGTGCCATGGTCAGTTATATCAGCAGAGAATGAAGAAAGCATTCGATAAGAAGGTCAAGCCTCGTGTGTTCCGAGAAGGTGACCTCGTGCTCAAGAAAGTCTTGTCTTTCGCGCCCGATTCCAGGGGCAAGTGGACTCCAAACTACGAGGGTCCATATGTTGTTAAGAGAGCCTTTTCAGGCGGAGCTTTGATGCTTACAACAATGGATGGGGAAGATTTCACTCGTCCTGTGAATTCAGATGCAGTCAAGAAATACTTTGCCTAAAAAAAAAGTATATGCAAATGAAAAACAGAATAGCTCGCTAAGTTGAAAACCCGAAAGGACGGCTTAGGCAAAAATGAGCGTCTCGGTGGAGAACCCGCAAGGGCGATCCAGGCAAAAGTTAGAGACTTGGAGAAAAAAATTGATATTTGCATCCCGCTAGATTGAGTACCTCACCCTGGGGCAATCTAGGCAAAAATTAGGGATTTGGCAAGTAACTGCATCCTGACAAGACTTTCTGTTCCGCAGCCGTCTTTTCGTCAGAGATTCTCGATTCGACGTCGACTGAAGCTTCGGATACATCGAGAGTCAAATTGGTAGAGAAAGGATCATTATGTTCAATGTAGCCCTCTTCCAATATATATCACTGATTTCAAATTTGTACAGCTCTATGGAGTCTTGCCATTTGCAAGCTACCATTCCATCAAATAAATTTGAGCTTTTATCCAATTATTTGCACTCTTATTTGTTTCAATTCAACAAATGTTTTGCATGTTTTAATTGATAAAATGTCATTGTTTTAAACAAATAAATTTTTTCAAAATTTGTTGTTTTAAACAAAGTGAACATTCACAATGATGAAAGGATACTCAAGAATTTCTCAGTGCTCTCCCAAGGGTGGCATGATTTCCAACAGGTAAGACATTGGTTCATATTCCTGGCATTGGTTGTATCCTCTTTCTCCTGCTTTGTTGTTGGGGTTGTCCCCCAAGCAGGGTTGTTGTTGTGGGTTGTTCCCTAAGCAGAATGCTTGTTGAAGACTTCGTTTTCTTCTCCAGCAGTATTCTCTCCCAGCATGGGTGTTGTTCCTTTTGGAAGATTCGGTAATTGGTGGTTTGAAACCCAGGTACTCCGTTTCTCCCCAGTACGGTCGCTAGTGGAGTTGTTGTTTCTCTCCTCAGCATGGTTGCTTTCTTTTTGAAGACTTAGTGGTTGGTGGATTGATATCCTGGTATTTTACCACTTTCCTCAGCACAGTCTCTAGAGGGATCTGTGATATATCCCCAGGGCAGAGCGCTTGTGGAAGACTTCGTTTGCTCCAGCAGTACCCTCTTCCCCGGCCAAGTCGCCAGCGGAGTTGCTATCTCCCCATCAGAGCGTTTAGCCTTCAGCAGAGCAGTGATTATGTTCCTCCTCATCAGTTGTGGGTGTTCTCCTCAAAAGAGTCAGCATTTAGTGGTTGATTCCCCAGCTCTCTTCCATATCCCCGTGGGTTCTTCGGTAGTTTTCTCCAGTGGAGCCGTCTGTAGATTTGTGGTTTGGTGGATTGTATTTATGCAAAATCCCCAAAAGAGTTGGTATTCCCAACAGAATCAGGATTGTATCTCTGATGATTCCCTCAGAGTCTCCGTCAGGACTGGTAGTCTCGACAGAGTTGCTTTTGTGGCAGTTTCTGCTTATTGAAATCTATGTTTCCCTAGTAGGGTGAGTTGGTGGTCCAGCATCCAGAGATTGGGTTGATTTCCTGATTGCTTTTGATCCTCAGTAGAGTGGTTTGTTGCAGAATCTACTTGTGTGATCTGTTTTTCCTTCAGTGGGTGTACTCCCGATGGAGAGGCTACTTGTGTTCTCCCCAGGTAGGGTTGTTTGTGCAGTAGATTCTACTTGGATGATTCGTTCTCCCTCAGTGGGTTGTTCCTCAGTGGAGTTGCGTGGAGTTGCTTTCATGGCAGTCCTCGCTTGTGCAGTGAACTTTTGGTTCTCAGTTGATACTGAAGATCCCCTGCAGATATTTTGGGATTCTTCCCAAGCGGATGTCGGGTGTTTAAATCTCTCCATATAGAGTCAGTCCCATAAGCAGAAAGCGTCTGTCTTTCCTTCTGCAGATCCCCACTGAGATTATCCTCGTGGATGGCGGTTTCTTTCGTGTCCTTCCAACACATGTATTGGGATGGATGTTCCTATTGAGTTATATCCTCGTTGGGACGTGTCTTAATTTAGTCTGTCTTTTCGGATTGGTCCCGAATTGGCATTTGTCAACTGTTTCTCGTGCTTCCCTGTGGAATAAATGAATGAATTGCCCAGTAACCGACATTAATTCTTTTATCCTCAGCGGAATCTTTTTGGGCCTCTACCCTCATACCGGTAGTTGTAAGTCCTATGTTCCCTCTTCTTGGTGGAATTTGTGGTTATATACCTTTTATTCCTCAGCAAGAGAGTTTTTGGTTTTCTACCCAATTTTCGGTAGTTGTAAATCCTAGTTTTGCTGCTCTTCAGCAGTTTGTGGTTTGTTATAAACCCTATTTTGTTTCCCGTGCGGATTTGTGATTCTTTCTTTCCCACGTGAAGTTGTGGTTTTCTGCCCCGTATTCGGTAGATGTAAACCCTAATTCTTTTATCCTCATCAGAGTTTGATGGCTACTACCCCGTATTCGGTAGTCGTAAGTCCTATCTCTTTTCCCCTAGCAGAGGTAACCTTTGTGGTTCGTTCTGATTGGTGGTGGATTTGGTGTCGTTGTGGTTTTATTCCCAACGGAGTCTGTGCTTTTTGTGGATAATTGCCGGTTGCTAGCAATTTTATCCCCAGCTAGAGTTTTGGTATTCTACCCCGTATTCGGTAGTTGTAAACCCTAATTTCTCCCCTTTGCAGAGTTAACCTTGTTGTTCATCCTAACCGATGATGGTTACTCTTTGTGGTTATCTTCATTCGATGTTCGATGTTGATATTCCCTCCTTACTTCTGGGTAATTGCTGGTTGCTAGCAATTGTATCCCCAGCAAGTTGTCTTCTGGATCATTGCCGTATGCTTGCAATGTTATTCCCTTTGAAGTCGCCAGTGGGTTCTTTCACCGTTTGCTAGTGATTTGTTCCCCGGATCATTGATTGTTTATCAATGCATCCCCACCTAGTCCTTGTGGGTAATTGCCGGATGCTTGCAATTCGCCCCCAGCGAGTCTTCTTTCATTTACCCGTTTTCTTGGTAATGATTGTTGCTCCTTTTGATCGGTCATCGTTATATACCTAGTTTTGGTATCCCGACGCCTTTCTTTTCGGTCGATTTATCCTTTGTTAACCCAGTAACCGGTTGTGGATAATCTTCCATGCGAGTATGTTATCCACGTTCTGACGGTAATGGATAATATATCTCATGCACTCTTCAGTCGAAGCCTTTTGTGTTTCCCTGGTCGAGTAAGATTTGTTATTTCCCTTTTGCGGAGTCGAATATTTTGTTGTTGGATAATTGCCGGATGCTTGCAATCTATCCTCTGTGAGTTGTCTTTCGTTTACCCGTATGCTTGGTATCGATTGTCTCTCTTTTTGGTTGATCACCTATTATATGCCCTAATTGGTATCTCTGGTGTCTCTTCCTTTCCGAGTATATTGTTCACGTTCTGACGGTAATGAATAATATGTCTCATGCGCTCGTTGGTTGGAATCCTTTGTTGATTTTCCCCAGTAGAGTAAGATTCGTATTCTTTGTAGAATCGAATATCCATCCTTTAACCAGTTTGTGTTTTGGATGATGAGTGTTTTGGCATATATACCAACTCACGTTTTCGGTTGGTCACCTATTATATACCTCGGTATCCCTGGTGTTTCCTTCCATGCGAGTATGTTATCTACGTTCTGACGGTAATAGATAATATATCTCATGCGAGTATTCTATCCACGTTCTGACGGTAATGGATATTATATCTCATGCACTCTTCGGGTTTGTGTCCCCAGTTGAGTAGGATTCGTCTTCCCTTTGTGGATTCGAATGTCCATCCTGTAAGTCGATTTGCTTTTTCAAGCCCTCCTTTCGGATGATGAGTGTTTTGGCATATATACCAATTCACGCTTTGGTCGGTCACCTATTATATACCTCGGTATCCCTGGTGTTCCTTCCTTTCTACTCTCTATTATGACCTTGGTCCCTTGTGGAGTCAGATTTTCCTGAGTTGCTGTACCTTTTTCAGGTCTTTCTCAGATGTTTCGGTCGATTGATATCTCTCACCCTTATACCGGTCTTAGATATTCATTCTTCCCAAGTTTGTTACCCTTATACCGGTAACATCTTATCTTGTTGCTTTTCCCCAGGAGAGTCTCTTTGTTAGACCTTTCCCGGTGGAGTTCTTGTGGTGATTTTCACCCTTTTGCTGTATTGGCGTTTTCCCCAATATATGCAATTCTTCCCCGGCAGGGAGGTTCTTTGTGAATCTTTTCCTGGTCCGAGTCCGGATTTTCCATCCGAGGTATCCCTTGTGGGTAGTTTGAGTCAGCTTGAGTCTTTCCAATGGGTGTGTCTTCCTTTGGAATTTTTCTTTTCCCCAGTTTGAGTCCTTCACTCCCCAGTTAGGTCCGGTCCAGTCGTGTTTTGGTCACGCTGTGTCAGTTTTGTTTTTCCTAATTCAGAGTCGTGTCCTGCTCACGCATTTTTTTCTTATTATCCCCATAAGAGTCTTGTTAGAGTCTCTGTTCCTGGTGAGTGTATTACTCCGATGGATCGTCTTTTCTTCTGTGTGAACCATATCCCCACAGAATTTGTGTCTTTTACATGCATACATCTGCATCATGAGGTCTCTTAGGGACCAAAATTTGTCTCATTACTGTTATTTAAGCCCATTCTACCGCGTCGAGATGAAGATTTCTAAACTTCAATTCTCCGGCTAGAATGACCTTAAATAGGGGCATCTGTAAGACCCCAATTTTGTCCCTAAGATCCCTCATGGCATCATATCATATCATATCATTGCCTCAAGGATCATTGTGCACCTTTGCTTGCTTTCTTAGTGGGTGGGTCATCTTTTGAGAGTGGTTCTTGATCACCAAGCATGTTTTGCATTTGTATATCATTGCTTTTCATTTGTTTACTAACCCAAAAGTACAAAAATATTGTCATCTAACCTTGTTACTTGCAGATGAAGCAACCATTAGGTCAAGCAGTTACAGGCATTCATTGAGCTATAGATGGTGGCCATTCTGAAGAATTTGGGCACCATTGATCATTCACAAGAGTTCATATGAACCATGACATCATTTTGAATCAAAATCTCAAGTGGTAGAGGTTTGAATCTCATCAAGGCATTCTTCAGTCAACTGAAACCCTAGCCAGTCAACTGCTCAGTCAACTGTTGGATTTGGAGGTGGGAAGTGATGGGATATATTTCATTCATGTTCAAACAAGTCTCATTTGACATTTCAAACATCATCATTGAAGAAAATAAAGTCAGATGAAAACTTTCCAAAAATAGAAAGTGACCCATAATTTGGATTTGCCAAAAATGGAAAGGTTTTCTCCTCAAGATTACATCACCAAAAATGCTTCAAATGAAATTTTGTTTAACATGAAAGTTGTAGATCTTTCTCTCCCATTTCCAAAATGTCCAAGAACATCAATTTCTCATTTGTGGTTGGAGAGATATGATCAAAAGATGGCCAAGTGTGGATTGAACTTCAAAAGGGCATAACTTCTTAACCATTGCTCCAAATCACATGGCTCTTTTTGCTAATTTCATGTCATGACCTATAATTTCATATTCTTGCATAACATTGCATCAATTCTCATTTTATGAACATTTGCAAAAATATTGAATTTTGGAGGGAAATTTTACAATTTAAAATTGGTGAATAAATTGGATATTTTGCAAATGCCATTAGTCTTAAAATGTGTTTTTGAGTGAAAATCATGCAGCCACGTGCACTGTTCATGCATCACTTTCATGCATAGGTGAAAATCCCAAATTTGCCAAACACCTCCAATTCTCTTAATTTTCATTAGCATTGGTTAAACATGTTTAGAGTTTGATTAATTAGGAGTATATATAGTATAATCATAACAGAAAACCCTAACGACACTTCACAAATTCAGATCTCAAATTTTTTCTCTCAATTTTTTCTCTCAATTCTTGAAGCAACTTGCATTGTTCTTGCTCTGTTCATCATCAAGCATCATCACTGAGCAACATTCAAGCAGGATCTACTTGAATTCGTGCCATTTGAAGTTGTTCCAAGCAAGAGTTCATCAATGGTGAAATCTCAAATCCGTGGATTCAAAGCCAATTAAGCATCAAAGATCCTTCCATTCACTCATACAAGGTTGCTAGGATACGATTGGAGCATTGCCAGGACCTGGAACACTTGAAATCGAAAGCTGCTCTACAAGAGGTGTAAATTCGATCTTCTCTTTTCTTAAATTCATCATGTGATATTTGTAGAGCTTGCTTGTGTGGTGATTCTGAGCTAAAAATCATTTGATTCCATGCTATATTGAGAGAGTTTCGTGGATTTAAAGTTTCATGTCCAAAGTTGATTTGCTCGATCCATGCTTATGATGTTGTTATTTGATGAAATGCATGTTGATTCGTGTTGTGTGATGTTAGATCTTCATGAATATATGCTCAATTTGTGTTTCTGGTGACTTTGAATTTTTCTGGAAAATTGGATGATGAAGATCATGAAGATCTTCATCGTGTTCTTCATTTGCTGGAAATTTCCTGCGGAATTTGTTATAACCTTCATAGCTTACTTGTGAATTTTCCTGCGGATTCCTGGGCTTTTCCTGCGGATTTTCGCTCCCAGCATGCATGCATGTGGCTAGGGTTTCGGTCTAAACGACCATGTTTTGTTGTTGGTGCGTTTTCCATTTGAATTGGCGCATGCTTCGATTCCCCGCTCCATCACTTTTCCAAAATGCCTTGCTGATTTCTTTTCTTTCCTTCATCCATGTTCATGATATGTCATCAAGTGATTTTTAATTTTCCTTTCACTTTGAAAAATCATAACTCCATAAATACTTATCCAATTAACATGAAATTTTTTGCACAATGATCTTCATGGTGTCTTCTATTTTTTGATAATTTTTCCAGAATTTGTGCTCGGTTGGATTTTTAAATTGCCTAGGGTTTGTTCATGCATATGCTATCTTGCACCTTGCTTGCTATTTTCTTTGTGAAATGATGATGGTTAAACCAATGAATGTGAAAATTGACATGCTTAAACTAGACATCCTAATGGTAATTTTGGTATATAGTTTGCATTTTTAGCATTTCTGGTTGATGAGTTATGATGTGATTAATGGAGGTGTGACAATGTGTGTCACACCATTTCTTGTCCAACTTGTTGATTTTATTTACCTTTCCAAATAAATGCCAAATGATTTGAATTTTTTCATGATGCTACTTCTGGATGTTAGGATTGATCATGATTGTTTTTAGAATTTTTGGATCCATTTCCAATTTGTTTGAGATTTTCTTTGCGGGTTGGTCATAATTGGACTTTTGATGAATGTTGAACTTCCATGATTTGTGAAATTCTTGTGCCTTATCATATGAGCCTGAAATTTTGCACATGTATTCTAGACACATTGAAGTTTGTCTTGGATTTGGTTTGACTCATTTATCACATGTCATCTCTGTTTTAGGATTGCCTTAAGTTGATGTATCAAGTTGTGCTTCCTTTGAGCTTGTTAATGCTTACCTTGACTTGATGAATTTAATTGCCATGCTTGTACTTGTCCAAATGCCATGATTCTTGGTGTGCTGATCATTTGATGTGTTCTGTTTATCCATGATTTTTATTGAGATTTATTGAGTCATTTTGGAATTAATATGCCTTTGATCATTTTGTTGCTTCAATGAGCTTCCAACTTGCATGCTTTGACATGATTGCTTTATGAAATGAATTTGATGAATGATATTGACATGAGACCACTTGGACATTGTTCTTGATTGATTAATATTGATTCTTGTAAATTTTCATGTTATGTTTTGGATTATTTCTCCTTCTTTTACCCTAGGCCTTGTCCTAGTGGTTTGCTTCTCATGTTTGAGTTTGTTTTCAGGTTAAGAAGCATATGGCTCTAAGGAGATTAATTCACATGGCTTGAGTTGGTTTGTTTGATTGTTATGGACTAACTTTGACTTATTTTGTAGATTGCTTTTAGCTCATTTGAGTTGAGCTTGTGCCTTGCACAATGTAGCCTTGATTGTTGATTGTGTATTGTATGCTGACTGTTGGATTATCTGTTTGACTTTTTGAATTGAGTACTGATTGAGCTGGACTGTTTTCAGGTACCTTAGTTGCTTGAGTTCATTTTGAACTTGCTTGGTTTCTTAACCAATTAGGTATAATTTCTCTTCTTCATGTAGTCTGGAAGACCTGGCTAGTTATGTGGCCAGACACCTGTCTGAAGTCCTCCTTAAGAGGCAATGTTTGTGATTGTTTATCTTTGTCCCCAAGCAGGAAAAGTCCTTTTGATAAGGCAATTGGTAGATAAAAGAGATGTGTAGTCCATCTCCTACTATTCTGTGTGTCATCCCTTTGCTCACATTACATGTTGAAGCATTGGGGATCTTAACCCAAGATCTATAGAGTCATTAACTTGTGGAGAGAGTTCCAACTTTCTGAACTCCCACACCTTCTATCATTTGAAGCTCTCCCTGACCAGGGATAAGAGCCATGAGGCACACCCCTCATATCCTTTCATCTGCTTCACCTTAACTCTCAATGTTAAGGTTAAGAGCACCACTTACCCCATTCCAATTGACTTTAAAGTCTAACCCTTGCTTTAGCCTAATTGCTTGTATATAGTGTGTGCTATCTGACTTGCTTGATTGATTGCTTGGTTCATTTGTGCATGCTTGCTTGTTTGCCTTTGTGCATTTATCATCATTAATTGTTCATTATTGCATGATCATCATTTCATATCTTTGTGACACATCTTTGTTTGTCCATTGAGGAATCAACTGTAAGTCCATTCATTGGCCATTGTTCCTATGATTTGGAAGGGATTGAGTGTAAGACCATTTCATTGGCCACTTATGTCCTCTTTGCTTATTGCTTTTGTTTGGTTGTTGTATGTTAGGATTCAATTGTAAGTCCATGTTGTTAGCATTTGTATTCCTATGATCATCCTTTGGAGATTAGAGTAAGCCCAGATAGATTGGCATCTGATATCCATGTTTTGTTTTGCTTGTGAGATTGGTATAAGTCCATTTATTGGCATCCGGTATCATTGTTTTGTTTTAGAAGATTGGTGTAAATCCATTTATTGGTATCCGGTATCCGCTTTTTGTTTGTGAGATTGGAATAAGTCCATTTATTGGCATCCGGTATCATTGTTTTGTTTTAGCAGATTGGTGTAAATCCATTTATTGGTATCCGGTATCCGCCTTTGTTTGTGAGATTGGTGTAAGTCCATTGATTGGCATCCGGTATCACCTTGCTTTTTATTTGCTTACTTGTTTTGTTGTCTCATTCCAAAGGACACACTTGAATCATCTTCTATATGATTTCAAGAGGTGAACTTCTAGGAAGTTTTACACTCCTTCATCCACATCCTTTTGTTTCCACAAACTCCCTTTTCACATTGTTAATCCAAAAACTTTGAACTATTGTGCAAACATTTTCATGTCTTTTCAAATTAGAAACCTGGACCTTAAGTCCTTGACTTTTCAAACTCCATTTCATAACACTTCTTTGAATTAAATCCTAATCATACTTTGACCATACTTTGTGAATACTCATAATCAATTAACTTCACCCATTCAATTGTTTTGTGGCTTTGTCCATTGTTAATATGTTTTCATACATTAGCCATAGGTTTCAATTCTCATAGTGGTTGATGTAAATCTCACCACATCCTTAGTGAGTTGATTGTAAGTCTTCCATACTTATTATAGGGTTAACCCCTCACTAGTATGTTGAAGCTATCCTTGCATGGTGGATTGTTGGTCTTGGTTGAGTTTTCTCCCGTTGATAATGAAAAGCCTTAGTGCTCTTGTTTTAAAATGAACCCACTCATATTTTGGAAATCTTTTAGCCGAACTACGGCGTTTTGATCCTTTACCTTTTCATGGAAAGGTACGTAGGCAACGGGTTCATCCGTTCAAACACAAAAATAATAAAATTGTACATTCTTTCCTCATCTTCCCAATCATGTTTGCATAATATGTCATAAACAAATAAACATTTTTATACAACAAGTGTGAAAAGGGCTCCCTGGGAGTACCTAGGACGTTTTGGGTGCCTAACACCTTCCCATTGCGTAATTTACCCCTTACCCAGACTCTCTGATCTTTTCATTAGTTTTCTATGTGTAAAACTTCTTAGGCTTTTGTTCGCTTTTTAGCCAATCCTTTGGATAAATAAAAGTGCGGTGGCGACTCGATTTCTTTGTATGATTTGCTTATGGTTTAATCAATAAATCATATAGCGACGAATACACCGTTACACGTAGGCAATGGGTTTATCCATCCAAACACAAAATGCAAATAACTTGTACATTCTCTTCTCATCTCTTCAATCATGTTTGCACAAACAAAATTTTCCACAAAACAACAACCTTTGCAACAAGTATGAAAAGAGCTCCCTAGGAGTACCTAGGATGTTTTGGGTGCCTAACACCTTCCCATTGCATAACCAACCCCCTTACCCAGATCTCTGTTTCTTTTACTAGTTTTTGTTAAAACTATTAGGTTTTTGTTCGCTTTCTAACAATTCCTTTGGATAAATAGAAGTACGGTGGCGACTCGACTTGTATGATTTACCTTGGATTTAGTTAATATCTCTAATGGTAACGAATACCCCGCTACACCTGGCTTAAAATTTCTGAATAATAAATAAGTTCTAATTTTTATTCAAATCTGGAGTTATTTTATGGGCTTTTGGACCGGCCCGGTTAGTCCGACCTGTTTTGGTGACTCTAGTCCATGGTAATGTATTGTTTGGGGGTGACAAATGGCACCCCACCCGTTTTATGTCTGGCCTATCAAAGCCTCTTAAAAAATGGAATTGGAGAGGTGGGCAAAGTAGAGAGGGTGGGGCTGAAACTTTGGCTCGACCAACCAAAAAATGGAGCAGGGTCAGCAACCCATAGTAAAAGTGGCAAAAAGTGATGCTCGCACCGTTCACACCCACAAAAGGCTGCCAAAAATAAAACGGGGGGGGGGGGGCTATTTACCTTGGAATTTGGTAAACAAGTGCTAGTCTTCAAAAATTGATACTTTGGTTATTTACAAGATCGACTAGATTGATCTTATGATAGATGTGTATAGTTTTTGTTTAAGGTTTGTTTTACTAGTAAGTTCTTCGACGATAATGTTGCAATTAAAAGTAATGCAAAGAAGATTTATAGAAAGTATGAGAAATAATATAATTTCGACAGGAATGTAAATGAAATAAAAATGACTTTAATGTAAATAGATTGACATTGAATGAAAATATGGTGTTTCATACGTACATATTCTCATAAAACTTTTTTCTCAATAACACTTAGATACTTCGAATGGTTTTGAGTTTCATACAATATTGAACACACTGAGTCCTAATGCTAAGACTCATATTTATACTACTTCGACAGTAACAGTAACAAATGGTCTTTTCTCCAAAAAATGACACATTCTTGCTTGCATGTGTTTTGCCTTTCATAGGCCTCCACACGTCATTTGAAGGAACATATAAGGCCGAAATATGGTTATTAACCTCATTTTGAATTATCTTCATCGAACTCATCTTCGAACCAAAACAGGTCGGACTAACCTCATTTTAAATCCTATAACGCTATTTCGACAATATAGCAATTTCCTTACCAAATTCCAGTCAAAAAGGCTTTGCCTAAATCCCGTCGAAAGTCAGTTTGGATTTCTTCAAAATATTTCCTTAAGTTTTATACTTGACTTCTTATATCTTTTTTAGCCTCGAAATTACAGATAACAGGGGTAGAGTGGGAAAAGTAGACAGCGAGCAAGAAACCTTGGTTATGCCAACAAAAAATGGTAGACGAAACATGCATGCCTTGTAAACCCTGCTTGTTTTTCCATCCTAGTGTTAACCAATCATTGTGAATATAATTCTCACATCACCATCATTTTGAAGTAGCATTTTGGTGAATTGATCACGTCCATCATCATCAAATGAAGGAAGATGATACTTAACACTTACCACCCGTCGTAATGGTTTAAATGAAGACTCATTTTGTCTAGTTAGTCATTCTGACAAGACATTATGACATCCACATTGATCTTGAACAAATAGGATGAGCCCCCCTTGTTGTAGTAACCTTCGGGCAAAAGAAGTTCATTATTTTTGTGATATGAATAGCAAATGAACCAAACACATTATTTTATACAGGTTCATGTGAATTCTAGTCCATAGAAAATGTATATGCAATGTACACCACACAAAATAATCTAATGATTTGACAAGTTTTGTATTATAGAATCCATAATATGTATATGCAATTTAAAGATTCCAATCTAAATGGTATTAATGATCTTATGTAGTGTAAATTTTTTCAATCTTTATTCCTTAAGGCTTTGTTTGCAAGTTAGGAGGGGAGGGAAAGGGAGGGCTTCGATTTTTTTTTTAATTATAGAAAAATATTTAATATTTTTTGAAATAATGATATTGTATAGAATGATAAAAAAAATGTTTATTATTAGCATATTTTTAATTTTCAAAAGAAAATTAATCTTGTAGGCAATATGGTTGTGAACATCGAGGAATATCGATGTTCTAACAAAGAGGATAATAGGTATTTTTCTAAAGGAGAGTATGACATGTATTGTGTTAAAGTGGATTATACTACTATGTTACACACGACTTTGCAACAATGTAATATTTCTCACATCATTGATTGGGACCTACCTTTTATTTTAAATATTTGAGCTCCTTCTAAGATTATTGTTTTTTTCTTGAAAGTTAATTAAAGAAAAATACCCTTGTGGGTTAACCTTTTTAAGTGCTAAGTCAATGTAAATCCAAAAGGAATTTCTTGTGTGTTGTGTCCATGTTTTAGGGAGACTTCTAACAATATTTTTGTCACTTGTGATATTGTGGCATCCCTTTAGTATTTTTTTAGGTATATAGGTTGGAAAGTTGATTTACCTAGGAAGTTAGAGTTGATTTTTGAGGTAATTAGGCCTTTTGGGACTAGGTCTAAAGTTATGACTGGCTTCGCCTGCCCGGGTTTGACATTCTATGATTTGGGCTCTGTGAAAATCCTTAAACAAGTTTATTTTTCCAGGTTTGACATCTACCATAGACGAATTGGTGGATACAACTATGTTTTGGTCTTGAAAATGGTATCTTGGAAGACTTTATATGCTTCATGCCCCTGTCTCTTAGTGGCTGATGAATCTTGTCACATTCTTGAACCTCTAGTTGTTTTTGAGAAATTGGCTTCCCAAATTGTAGTTGTGATTTTGGTGGGAGGATTTTGGTGTTCTATCATATTTTCTTTCGTCCTCTATTGTTTTTGCTATGGTTTTTTAGGATATCGGTTCTATGGCGCATGTTTCTGTCCAACTACAAGTTTCTGGTTATTCTTTTACTTATTGGTTTTTGTTGCTATTTATATTTTTGTTGTTTTCTCTTTAATAATTGTTGAATACTTATGGTGCTTTTCTCAACCCTGTGTATTTCTCAATTTTATATATTATATATTTTCTCATTAAAAAAACACCAAAACACTTTTGCAACAAATAATGTGAAATCTTAAAATTTTAAATAATTCCTTTAAATATGCAAAGAATGTCAAAATCATTACTAAAGTGCTTTAGTCTCTGGGAATTAGATTGTGCAATGTCCTAGTGTGGTGATAACAAAAGTCCTAGCCTGGATGAGTTTCATTTCTTCATCCTGACAAGGTCCTAGAATCTCTTTAGAGATGAATTGGGGATTATGTTTGACTATTTTCATTGTCTTCATCTCTACCTCATAATTTCACATCCTACTTTATGTCTCTGATTCCCAAGGTTATATCTCCCTAGGAGAGTTTAAGACGATTTCTTTGGTGGGATCTCTGTATAAACGGGTGGCTATAGTGTTGGCCACTAGACTTGGACTAGTGATGGAGAAACTTATTTCTTCTAACTAAACGACTTTTCTGAAAGGTAGGATGTTGGTTATTGGAGTAGTGAAAATTAACAAGGTGTTAGACCTTCCCAAGAGATCGGAAATTTTGTCTTATTCTTAAGGTTGATTTTGAGAAAGCGTATGATTCAGTTATATAAATCCTTGTTGGATTATATGTTGATCAAATTCAGATTTAATGAGAAGTTGAAGGGTTGAATGAGAGCTCGTTGTTTGCTGGTAACCTTAGGGTGTTGGTTAATGGTTGTCCCACTCAAGATATTAGCATCCAAAAGGGCTTAAAGTAAATGGATCATCTAGATCATTTCCTTTTCCTGGTTATGGCAGACGGGCTAAGTGGCTTAGTTGAAAGGGCTAAGGAAATTGGTATTTACTTGCAGTTTAGGGTGGGATCGTCTAATTTGGTGGTATCAGATCTTCGGTATGTGAATGATACAGTTATTATGGAGGATTATAATCTTGAAACTCTTTGAACTTTTAATGAAATTTTAAGAGGGTTTGAGTCGGCTTCATAGGTTCGAGTTAATTTCTTTAAGAGTAGTCTTATAATGGGTTAAGTTGGACAATATCTTTCTAACCTCTACAAGATATTTCCTCAACTATGAGATTGAAACTCTTCCTTTTAAGTAAATTAGATTTCCTTTAGAGGCTAACCCTAGACTGAGATATAATTGGTACTCTTTAGTTAATTTGTTGACTAGGAAGCTCAATTCTTAGAAGCATAAATATTTTAGTTTGGATGGTAAAATGGTTCTTCTTAATACATGCTTAATGTTATTCCCACGTTTTTCTTGTCCTTCCTAAAGATGCTTGTAAAGGTTTGGAAGAATCTTGTTAGATTATAAAGAAGGTTTCTTTAAGGAGGGGTGAAAGGGGGATATAATATCTCCTATATTAAATGAGAGAATATATGTAAGCTTAAGAAACAGGGGTGATATGAGTCAGGATCTCCAGTTGGTAAATCTAGCCCTTTTGGATAAGTGAAGGTGGAGGTTGCTCATAGATGATTCATGCCCGTGGAGTAGTATTCTTGTATCTAGATATGGTGATTAATTTGTTTCCTCTCTTCGAGGGGGAGGACATTTGGGTTTCGATCAACTTCTACCTGGTGGGAAAGTGTTTCTCTTATTGAGTCTAAAAGGATTATTCCTCTAATTTGTTTGGTGATGGTATCCTTGGGAAATTAGGGTCATATCTACATACTTCCTTCTGAAAGGATCCTTGGTTAAGACTTATCCCCTTTATTTTTAAGTTTCATGGTCTTTTTTCTAACTTCACCTGATCAGAATAACTGGTGGAAGAGATTGGACGGGTGGAAAACAGGGAACTAATTTGGAGTCTTAGGTGGATGAGAAACCTTTTTCTTAGAGATCTACATGTGTTTGAAAATATTATATCTCTACTATATGGATCTATTCTCTTTTAGGATAGAGATAAGTGAATTTGGAAGCATTCTAGATAGATTTTTTTTCTCTTTATTTCCATTTCCTATCATGTTAAGTTTGTTGGTTCTTCACCATTATCTTTGGTTGAGAATTTAATTCTTTCCCTTATTTGGATCTCCTGGGCTTATTCTAAAGTTGTGGTTTTATCTTGGCAACTTTTACAAGATAGATTATCTTCTAAAGATCACCTTTTGGCTAAAGGGGGGGGGGGGGGGTGATTAGTGATCCTAGAGAGATTTCTTATCCTTTATGTGGAGATTCGAATGATACGGTCTCCCATATTTTTATCACTTGCAAGTTAGGTTTATCATTATGGTATATGATCTTATAGTGGATGGGTTAGAAAATGGTTCTTCCTAGTGACCATATGCTTATTTTGTTGGACTTGATACTTCGCACATAAGAGGATGGGTGAATTGTGTGTTTGAAAAAATGTGGTTTTTAAAAACTTTGTGGAGTAAAATCAGAGTTTGGAATCATTTTAAATAATTAGCAGTGGAAATATAATTTGTAGAAAATAAATAGCATAAAAGTAAAGAGTTAAAGGATAAATATTAACACTAAGATGTATAGAGGTTCGGTCAAACAAGAAAATAATCTACTTCTCTCCCCAAGAATTAATCTTGAGAGTATCCAATAAACGTCGAGAGTTTTTAATAGGAAAGACTCACAAACCCCCTTATACAACGAAATGATGGTTGTCCTTCAACCAAATAATACAAGACTTCAAAATATAGAAATTTTAGTCTTCTCTTCCAAATGATGAATCGAGGAGTTAGTCATTTCTCCGCAAACGAGAACCTTGTAGCGGTTAGTCTTCAAGTTCCTAAATCTTGCTAGTTTTTACACGGGCTAAGCTCACGAACTTTAAACCTTGGTTTTACACAGAATAATCAATAACCGGTGAGATTTTAATATCGGGCTAATCTCGAACCTATTAACCTTTTAATACCGGGTTGAGCTTCAATGTATGTTGGTTTTAATATCGTGCTGACCAAGAACCTATCAGATTTTATAACGGGCTAATCTTGAACCAAAACGGGAACTGAATCACACAATCCCAAACCAATTTTTTTTACGGGTTTAGCTTCCAACTCACAACTAATCCCTAAATGAATAATATTCAACCAAGGTGTATACACAACATTTTCTTAGTGAATTTATAATTCTACCCTTCCAGAATTACAAAATAATTTCACTAACAAAAGGACTTTTCTCATTAAAGAAATATGGTTAAAATATTAGTGAGAGAAAGTATATAAAATGTTTTCAGAGAGAGAGAGAGAGAGAGAGAGAGAGAGAGAGAGAGAGAGAGAGAGAGAGAGAGAGAGAGAGAGAGAGAGAGAGAGAGAGAGAGAGAGATAGTTCTGTCAAAACACGCTTATGGATAAAATGAAATGAGAAAAGGGACATCTATTCACTACTTCAAATAATACATTTCATGACAAAACGTTCACCTCACCCAACAAAAAATTAAGGTATAATGGCAATGTGCATCATGTTTTATTTATTTTTTAAATGAATAGCATATATTCCCCCAGTTTCTAAATATAGGCAAACGGGAAAATAATTCAGGACATGTTTCAAATCCCAGCAACAACAATTCATGTTTTGTATTTCTTTAAAAATGGTGTCTTTTTTTTTTTCTTTTTTTTTTTAAATTAATAATTTATTCCTTCGATTATATTTAGAAACCGAGGGATTAGATTATCAGAATTTACTATTAAAACACTCGTTAATTAGATTTTACCTTAAACTTAACTTATATGTGCCGCTTCAAACTTATACGTATCATACTTTTGGATGGATTGTAAGATAGAAAAAATCTTCAATATTCTTCTATCTTGAAGAAAACATATTTCTGCTCATGCAATCCATTCCAACATAATGGTGTTGACATTGTTGTTGTATTTTGGAATAACCTTCCTATGTTGTTAACCAAAGAAAATATTATTTAATTTATTGCTTTCCTTGATTGACAATATTAAGAAATTTATTTCTAAACATTGTGTAAATTGCAAATATTTGTTATTCTCTTTGGGATAGATTGCAAGTGCAGAAAAAAAATCACTTGGTAGTAACAAATAACTTATAAGAAATTTGAAAATATTTGTTATTCTCCAAGAATTCATTGTCAAAATATGAATTTGTTTAAAAAAATTATATTAATATTATGTATAAATAATGTAATTTTTTAAGGAAATTTGTTTCCCCTCGATTTTTACAGAACCTGAGGGGTATGTGGTGCTTGGGATGAAACATATTTTATTATATTTTTTTATTTAAAACTAAACTATTTTACCTCGGTTTTATTAATAGCCAATGTAAAATATAAACGTATTTATTGAGTTTCTTTAATGTCCACAAACAAATCTTTGTCATCCATTTAATGAGTATCAACGCTCAAGACACCGCGATTAGTGATTCGCGTGAAACCTAAAACACTCATTATAAAAATATTTTGAATATCAAAAATTGATAATGAAACATTTGACATGAAAACTTTGAAACTTAAAAAAAACATTTATTTTATTTGGAAAATTTTCTCTATGATGGATTGCAATAGCAGAAAATCATTTGTGTTCAAGGTTTATGTTCTTAAATAATTATATAACTGAATATCTATTTTATTTATCTAACATTTTTTGTTTTATATCATCCATTTGATCTTCCTCAAGATCAATGAAATAGGGATCCCCAACATTGGTTCTTCCCCAAGATATTCAGCATTTGTTCTTCACTGACAGTGACGATGATGAATCGAATTCAACATTTGTACTTTAATAATATATGTAAACAATTTAGTATGTAACCAAATTAATTTATTAATATTATGTGTAAACAATGTAATGAGTATTTAAGAAAAAATATATTTTCTCCTTGCTTATGTTTATCAACTGAGGGGTAGATGGCGCTAGTTTTAAAAATATAAAAAAGCTATTGATGGGGATCCAAGCAATGACCATTTCAACTATTCACTCGGTTATTTTAAAACTTATGGGTAAAATAGAAGTTTTTCATGACGTTCTTTGTTACCTCGCCTCTGTAACCGAGGTTAAATAAACTTCACGTCTGAGGTTAAATGTGTTTTTTGTAGTAGTGATTTATAGGCTAGAGGTTGGTTCAAAAATGAATTTCAAATAAATGACGTCTATGACAATCTAATCGATTGACACATGTTCACAATCAATTAGAAATTTCAAATATAATCGATTGTAGGTTTTCAAAAGGAAGGAAAAGATATCTAGTTGTTGTATATCATTAAGACAGTGTTCTACTCGCTTGTGACTCAATTTTGAAATGAGCTAATCGATTGGACAAAAGTCTCAATCGATTAGATAAGTCAAAATTTTGTATATAGCAGTTTTGACAGTTTCTAATTCATCTGGCACAACTTCAATATGTTTTTGAAAATATTTTCTTTAGTAAAAACAATTTGAAAATATATTTTAGTGTGTGTGCGCTTTAGCCATGCACTTTTACAATAAAGTCATTTTGCTTTACAATTTGTTCATTCACTACTAAATTAGGAGGGTCCTAAATACTTCAAAATTTTGCCCGATATTTCTCTTTTGTTGACACTTGCTTTAGTAGCTTGAGATGAAACTTTAGTTACATTCTATTTGATTGTCATTATCAGATAGTCAAGTTATATCAAACCCTAATGAATAGGTTTGCATCTTTATGGACTTAACGGTTCATGGTTGGCTTATCATAAGATATTAGTTGTCATCATAAAAAATTGATGTCCTTGTTAAAAACATATCACCTACAAAATAAGGTTCCACATCTTTTTGAATTTTCCCTTTCTTTAGGCGGTAGGGCAAAGTTTCTTTAGGCAGTAGGGCAAAGTCTAGGAATTATTTTGTTATGATATGACACACTGAAAGAGCTCTAACCTGTATCGTGAGAGGTTGGTCTTTAGTTTCTTGAGTGATTTGCTTGTCTTTTTGTTTGACATGTTTTTATGTTGACTTTTATTTTTATTTTATTTTTCGATAATGCTCTATATACTTCTTGTGCTTCAAAATTATTTGTATTTTAGTGATTTTCACATTTATAATTAATATATTTTGCTATTTTAAAAAACAAATTCTTAAAAAAATAGTTTTTTACGGATTTTTTTTAGAAATCTAGATCCATAATAATATTTCTTTTTATTAAGAAAATCAACTTCAAAATTTGAAGAGAATTCTAGTAGTGTGATGTCATATGAATTCTAAAATTAGTTTTTTTCATCATCGATCACTATTATTTATTTATTTATTTATTTATTTATTTATGTATTTGTATGTTTCTATTGTTTACCATGAGAGGTTAAAATAAAAAATTTAAAATTTAAATTTTAATAAAAAAATAACAATGACCTTTGATGATCATAAAAAAAAATTGAGATATTTATCAAAGTTAAGTAATATATGGAAAGAAGGAAATAATCAAATATATAATACATTGATGTACATTAGACACATTTAAAAATAATTACAATTTTAGGAATGTTTTAGTACCACTTCTAACTTGTAAAAGATATTTATTCCTTTATAAAGTATCAAACAATTTTCTATTTATTACATGCAAATGAGGAAAAATATGGCTCTAACTCAAAGTTTTTTATATACTTTGATCATATTTATTTGCCTTTATCTAGTTATAACCAACGGTGCTAAACGTAATTTTTCTCACAATTTTTAATTTATCTTATACATATTATATTTCAACATATTTTCATAAAGTTTCATCTCTTTTTATTTATTTGATATCGCAGATTATATCATCTGCGAGACAGACGACAATTGTCCAATACCTATGTGCATTCCTCCTATACTCCCCAAGTGCATTAGTGGTAAATGTATGTGCATTACATAACAACTTATTGGAAAAATAATAGTAGTAATATGTTATTTGTAACAATATAATGATTTTCATTATAAGTCATAATGTTTGTACTCTATAATATCTCTTACACTTTTGTTTATGTTTCTTTGAGATTTCAATTTCTTTGATAAGTTCAAATGTCTATTACATGATTTAATGAATAAAGATAATTATGTAAATTTATTGGCTTTACTGTATTTGTGTTTCTTAATCAATCTCATTTGACATTTGTTTGGACATGATATAAAGTAGAAGTTAATATTTAGAAGTTAATATTTTGACCTTTCTTGATTCAACACATTGGACAACTTTTTTTCCAACAAATTTCGACTGTTGGTAAAATATCATCTAATGTGGCACCCACGCTAATGTAAAAGAAGACTTAACACTGATTTTTTTACATATAACACTAATTTTGGTTTTAAATCGATATAAATAGTGCATTTTTAAATCACATATCTAGAATATAACATCTAATATGAGAAATATCATACCAATAATTGGTCTAATGATAATTAACGCTTAATTTAGTAGAAAAACCACATGTTGATCCCCCACAACTACGATCGAAAAGAAAATAAAACAATTTGATATTAAAATTGATTCTCAAATCAAATTAATCGGTCCAATGGACCAGTTAGTAATGATGAAAAAACAAGAGAAATAAAATAGGTGTTGAATGTTGAGAATCAACACCCATTTTTATATAAAAAAGTAATGAATATACACATTTAACACCGTTTTTAAAAAACAATGGGTGTTAAATATCTGTTTTTTTATTTAAAAAGTATTTTTGTTGTTTCTTCTCGCATCCAACTTTTAATAGCTATTGGCAATATGTGATTGTACCTTTAAGGCTAAGTAACTATCATAATGGCTTTACTAACTGACTATAATAAAATTTGTAACTAACCAAGACATGCTAAATAACATCTATTGACTCATTCAATTGTTTATTATCATGTTTCAACATCTTCCCATAAGTTATGAGTTGGTATATACCTATCATCTTCAATTTGAGGAAAAAAGTGTGAAGTGGTTGAGGAAGAAATGATTTTGTAGAGAAATATGACAATTGGTCTTTGGATTTGACTAGTAAAAGCTTCATAACTCATGTTGCTTGTTTCTCTCTCATAATGTGGTTGTCAATCTCAAGATTTTTTGGAAGATCGGATTTTTTACAATAGGCAAAGCACTCTCATTACCACAGTAGATGATAGGTGTTTTTATGCATTTGACTAGAGATCTTTCAAAAGATATAACAATCATTGTAATTCACATGTATAGCGGATGCAAGTGCACAATATTCAACTTCTGATGAATATCTTGAATTCTTATTTTCTTTTTGGTTCTCCATGATATCAATGACTTTCCAAGGAAGAACCGTTGCCCTAAATTTTTTGTCATGGTAGCCCGCGTAATTTACAATTAAGTGTCCATTCAACTAGATTGTTAAGTCCTTATGAAACATGATTCCTCGACCTAAACATGTTTTAAGATATTTGAGAATTCTACAAGTTGCATTGAAGTGAGTCATGGTAGGATTTAGTAAGCATTGCATCAGTGTTGGGTAAAAAATGTTATGTTAGGTCTTTCATATATGCACTACGCCAAAAACTGGAATAGACAGCGCACCTTAGAGGGCGCTTTCTTAAAAAAGCGCACTCTAAAGTGAAGAGAAAAAATAAGGAGCGAACAACTGGAATAGACAACGCACTTTAGAGGGCGCTTTTGTAACAAAGCGCCCTCTAAAGTGAAGCGAAAAAATAATGAGGAAATGGAGGGACACCAATAGAGGGCGCGTTTATGAAAGCGCCCTCTAAGGGTACCCTTAGAGGGCGCTTTTAAAAAAACGCTCTCTAAGTCCATGTACATTTCCAGTTTATAAGGCGCTTTTGGAAAGCCTTAGAGAGCGCTTTTAGAAGCGCCCTCTTAGGCCCCCTTTAGAGGGCGCTTTTTTTACACAAGCGCCCTCTAAGGTCCCCTTTAGTAAACATTAAAATTATAACATATACTGCATGTCTCTTTATTTTCCCTCTCTATATGCTATTTCGTTTACGTAACTGGGTTTTCTCTCTACTGCGATTACTCTCTACTACGATTACTCTCGTCCTCCGTTCGTTCTCCCTCCCTCACCGTCGTCGTCGCCGTCGCCTTTTTCTGCTACTGCGTTCACGTTCACTGAGTTATCTGCGTCCACCGTCGCTGTTCACTTTCTTCTCCATCGTTACCGTCACCTTGAAGGTATTTCTCTCAATAGTTTGTATTTTCAGGTGTTTGATTAGGGCATTTTCTAAACTGAGTTTTACATTTTGTGCATTATGTTGATTAATGTTGTTTAGGGCAAACGAGCACTATATGGTGTTCATGAGCACCTTGTTGTAAGGTTTTTTATTTCTGATTGAAAACTGATGTCATTTGGAGTGTGTTTGAGCTTGTGCTTGGAAGTTTGATGATTATGGATGCAAGTTTGTTCATGTTCCAAACACCATAAGTTTGCATTGGTCTTTTGTATGCAGTAGGTGTGTGTGAGTTTGTATTCAATAATGATGAAAAAAAGAGAGAGTTTAGATTGTTGTAACATGAGAGAAATGGAAGGTATATGAATGTGTTTTTTGTGTAGCTTCACGAATATGGTCATTGTCTTACTTGGGTCTTATTGAATCATTTCTATATTACAGATAAAATGGCTAGTAACCAAGACGATACCCATGACGCGAGTGGATCACGTAACAATGTTGAAAAAGAAATCAAACGAGGATTGACTGTTATGAAGTCAATCATTCGTGCAAGAGACAAGGGTGAAAAATTCGAAGTACATTGGAGTGCTGAAGACCAACTAATTGAGCCTAACGGTTCAATGTTGGCAAGTTACATTGGTTTCTTTGTTCGACAACATATTCCGATTACATGTGATAATTGGAGAAGTCCGGAATTGAAGGTTGGCAAAGAAAAAATATGGTCCGAGATACAGGTACTTACCATATATTGTTATATGTTTTTTTTGTTGACTATTTGTTGACCATATATTGTTATAATATTACTTATAATAACACACTCCATGTGTATGTTTTTTAGAGATCCTTTCACATCGATGAAAGCCGGCAAAAATATTGTATTCAATTGGCCGGAAAAAGACTCCGAGGATTTCGATCCTTTTTGTCCAACAAATTTCTCAAGGATGAGGAAGGAAAATTTGTTGAAGCAAAACGGCCAATGAAGTATGCGAAGATTATTTCAGCCGAAGAATGGGATAACTTTGTCGCCAAACGAAGAAACGAAAAATTCCATGTAATGTCTATTAATTATGGTATTATACAATTGTTAAGTTACTTGGTTCTGATATGCCTTAAACTTTTTTATCCAGGAAGTAAGCGACAAAAATCGGAAAAGGGCATCAAAACCCGCGTATCCGTACAAAAAAGGGCGTACGGGATATGCACGGTTACAACAAAGAATTGTGAGTATATTCAAATGCTATGAGCTTATACATTGTCACAATATGTTATAATTGATGATCTTATAATCTGATTCAATGTGTAGCTAGCCGAGGAGAAAAGTGACGCAACATCTCTTCCGGAGCACGTATTGTGGAAGGCTGCTCGGGTTGGGAAGGATGGGGCTGTCGTTGAAGTGGTTCAAAATGTTTATGACGAATGTGTAAGTATATGTAACATTATTTCTTTAATTATATCGAAAATTTTGTTAGACATATAATTTATTTTTAATCTCCTCTAATAATATTTCAGGAGACTTTATCCCAAACCTTACCTTCAACCGAGGTCCAGGATTGCAGGAGCGTACTTAGTCGAGTACTAAATGTTCCTGAGTATTCCGGTCGTGTGAGGGGTAAGGGTTTTGGTGTGACTCCGTCGTCATTTTATAAAAAACCAAAAACAAAAAATCCTACCAACAAAGAGGTGATGGAGACCTTGACGGAGTTAAGGGCACAAGTACTCGAACTGCAAAAGGAGAATGCAAGGTATAGAGAGGAAAGGTGCGGTTCCGAGGCAAAAGATACTAGTGACCGAGCTAGTATCAATTGTCAACCGAAATTTCCCGAGGTAATTATATATGTTATTATGAAATTAAAATAACACTTTTTTACTTGACACATATACACGTTAACAATAACATTTATTATTGGTTTAGGGCATTACACCTTGTCAGCTGTATCTATCGTCACCAACTTATCGCATGGTTGGCAAGGGAAAAGTGCACAACACTTCGGGTGAATTACTTCACCATAATCCCCTCCCGGTGGCATATATGAAAGTTTCGGTTGACCTTGTATTAGATACGGACGCGCTTCTACCATTACCTGACGTTGTTTCAGAGACAACGTTGATGCGAGATGCAGTCGGATCCTTTGTTGGATGGCCGTCAGATCTAATTTTCCCAGATGCCGAGGTATATATGTTCTAAATGATTATGAATATTTAGTATTCACATTTCAATTCAGCTACAATTATGATATTTAATCAATCCTTATTATATGGTAATGTTAGACTCCTACAAGACCCACACATAAAGCTGGTAAAGGGATTTCAAGACGCATCGAGTCGGTTGCATCTCAAAAAGAGGTACAAATATATATACCCATTGAATTATATACGCAACGATTCTGTTGCATCACAAAAAGTCATGATTTAATTTATATGAATTTTTAGGTTCCCGGTCGAAAGTTGAAAAAAGCTGGTAAGGATATTCCAACGACGTCCGGGACAAAATCTCAAATTATGATGCGTCTTGAGAAAATGGTGGAAGAGTCAGATATTATGCAAGGCACCATCCGTAGTGTAGATATTGATGAAGGTGTTTTCGGAATTGCTCATTCCGAAATAATTCCAAAGGAGGACATGCAACAACTTTTTGAACACGAAGAATTGGGCATCGCTGTCATTCATACATACATATGGTACTCTGATCAATCTATTATTTACTTAGTTGAACAATTTATTTACACATTTCAATGAGTAGTCTAATGTTTATTATGTTTCTATTTAAGGTATATGTATGACACATTGATGCGGGAAACTGAATTGTGTAACCGATTCAATTTTATTGCTGCTTCCCGTATCAACACAACGTTAATAACGAAAAATCCAACATCCGTAAAGAATGAACTAGTCGATAGATTCATGGCGGCCGGCGATAATACTACACCCAGTTTGTATTTTTTACTGTTTAATTCTGGCAACGGGTTAGATTTTCTTTCTAATAATTTCATTCTAATCTATGTATATCTTTTACGTAGAAAATTTTTATGCATCTAAATTTTTGTTTTATTTTACAGTGGTCACTGGGTGTTGGTTGCTATGGATCTTTCGAGACTAATGGTGTATTATCTCGATTCGTTATCGGGTGATTGGAGTAAATATCCGAGTATGAAGAAGACGGTTGACGCGTAAGTGAAATTCCCCTAAATATTCGTGTGTATTTGTATATTTAATTATGTCTGTCAGATTGATCTCAATATACGTTTTTATTTTGTTAGGGCAATACTAAAATTTAGATCGAAAAAGAATTATCGTAATAGGAAGGACATTACCTGGGTCAGAGTTCAGGTATATATTAAGTTTCTTATTTTTGCTTATAATAGTGTTTGTTTTTTGCTTATAATAGTGTTTGTAAGAAATTAACTATATATATATTGTTTGTTTGTTTTTCTGTGTAGTGTCCTCAGCAAAACAATTCGGTCGATTGCGGATTTTTTGTATTGAGATTTATGAGAGATATCATTGCGTTGAATCGTATAGACATCCCAAAAATGGTATGGAATAATAACTTAGGGTTTATTTTAATATTATCGGATATTTCATCTAATTTGTTACTAAATCATGAATATGTTTTATTCTCTTAATTGTAGTACTTTGACGAATACAAATCTTACTCAAGAGCTCATTTGGATGAAATGAAGGATGAATTGTGTCAATTCATTATTGATCAAAGAATCATATAGGTTGTAGTTGTTGTACATATATGTATGGAATGTTGTTGTACATGCATGAATATCAATATATTAATGTTGTATATATGGAGGATAAATATTGTATATAAATGGATTCATGTTGTATATATCAATGGATTAATGGTGTATAACATTGGATTAAAGGATGAAATCAATATGAATTTTACACTTTTGCAGCATGCACAGGTTCCCAATTAAATACCCACTGTTTTTTAAACAATTTTTTTAAAAATAACTAACACTTTAGAGGGCGCTTTCTGTAGGAAGCGCCCTCTAAACACTTTACATTGACAACTTTAGAGGGCGCTTTTTCCAAAAAGCGCCCTCTAAGGTGGCCCTTTATGGACCACTCCAGAGGGCGCTTTTTTCTGAAAGCGCACTATAATATGGCCCTTAAAGGGCCACTTTAGAGAGCGCTTTCTCCAGGAAAACAAAGCGTTGTCTTTACCTATGTCAGCGCCACTTTAGAGGGCGCTTAAAAGCGCTGTTATAGGCCAAAATAAGCGCCCTCTTTTCCCTTATTTTGGCGTAGTGATGCCTACAAGCCTTCTATATGAAAGAATGTCTTGGGATGAAGCAATTGAGTCTTAATGGAGTTTGATTGAAGGATTTGATACATGCTTAGGGTTGTTTACCTTGTTCATCTAAAGGACACTAGTTGAATATGTCTTCTAAGGTTGGTCCGAAGGAGCCACAATAGGTGATTTAGTAGCACTGCATTAGATAAAAAAATAAAACAAAAACAAAACTAAAAAGATAAAGAATTGGAAACAAAATTTAAGAAGAAACAAAAATAACTAATTAAAAAAATATATTTACAATTGAAAACAAAAATAAAAATAAAAAAACAAAAGTAAACGTTGCACAAGCGTCGCTTTGTGGAAATCGTCAACAGTCCCCGACAACGACGCAAAAAACTTGATGACTTCTCAGCAAGTGTACCGATAATATCGCAGTAATAAAAAATATCAAATTCACGGGGACTGCTATTTAACAATATAATATTGTGCAATACATAGAAAATACTAAATTGGGGGGAGGAGGTCGAGTTTTAATTGCGAAAAAAAATCAAGTGTGCTAACAATAATATGAAAGCAGCTAGGTTATGTACATAATCCCTTATTCTCTATGTTGACGTTTGATGTATTACATGAATGATATCATCCATATACACCCACGACGAATTAACAAAATCGGTATAACCAATCCCTTGGTGTATAACTCACTAATATGTACTCGGAGTTTTCTATCCCTAGTCCACCAGCGTAAGCAAGATTAGGCAATACAATAGAACGTTAATTCCTAAGGCACTACTCGGAGTTTCCTATCCCTACTCCACCAGCGTAAGCACAATAATTGTCTTAGATCCAACACATAAACTAATGGTCAATATTCCCTATGTGTCGAAAATCAGATTAAAAGAGTATCTCACATAAAAAACATTAAGAACAAGGTACAATTGAATAGAATTATATATCAAATTATTCATGCAATATCAAATCAAACATATGTCCCAATAATATCAAAATAAGTTCATCAAACACAACCTAACGTAAAGAGAATTAGCTACTCATAGTGCAAATTACAATACCAAAATCAAATAAGAAGGTTGCATAAGAAATTCCTTGAAGAACTGACCTCCAATGGCTTCAAATGCTCTCAAATATCTCATTTGGTGTTGTAAACCCTTCCTTCACGTGTACCATAGGGAGAGAACACCCATATAAAAAAATATATGAATCTAGATAAGTGATAGGTCAATGACCTTGCCTGGTGTCTGGATCTAAGCTCACCATATGCATTCTTTTATGAATTATACAATGCAATCCCTTTCAAAATCAAAGTTTAGTCTCATACCTAAGCTTGACTCATACTTAGTTACTCGTCACTTACGCAAACTCCTCAATGTTGGACACTTTCCTGGTCAAAATAAAAGAAGTGTGGTGCTCCACAATAAAAAAACAAAGAGACACTACTACAAAAAACCTGTTTTACCTCGATTTCATAAGTGAGGTAACGAAGGGCGTCATGAAAGCTCACAACTTTTCCCCTCGGGTAAAATTCCATTGAGGGGAAAAGTGTACTTGTTATGGGTTTGATCCCCAACAACATCATATTTTAGATTTTCAAATATGCGCTACTTTTTACCTCGATTGGAAATAATACCCGAGGTAAAATAGCCTATTTATATAATTTTTATTTTAACCTATTTTTTTTTCCGTTTTAATATGTAAAGCATTAAATTTGTTGAAAATTTTGAATCTTCGTTCTCATCATCATCATCATTAACAACAAAAACAACAACAACAAAAACAACTCAAATAAATAGAATCGTTGAACATTAAATCTCAAGAACAACAACAAGATCCATAAAATCTTTAAACATTAAATTTCAAAAAATAGTGACAGCACCAAAATATCAACAAAATCGATAGAATCGTTAAATATTTAATCTCAACTACAATAACATTAAATATTTTAATTGACACAATAACAATAACTAACATTGCTAAGTTACATTCATGATTTCCTAACTAACATTAAACGTTTTTAATAAGAAATTAAAAGAGAAGAGATTACAATAAGGAACCTACCATGAAACGTTTTCATGCTCTTGCAATCAATCCCATAGAGTGGTGTTGTAGTTCATTTTGTTGATTTCATTATCATTGTTTTCTTTACGTTAATTTTGCATTTCAATACTTTGCATTCAAGATGGGTCATTAGGGCATTCACGTTCTTATTGGTTGGTGAGGGTTTCACGTAGATCACCGATGTTTCTTGTGGATTCATGAGTTGGAAATATATTGGTCGTTGTTATTATATAAATGGATGGCAAAGATTTCTTTACTAATTTTTTCGTCAAATTGGATAAAAAAATTCCCCTCAGTTGCTAGCTTAACTGATGTAATTGGTCATAAACAAGAAAATAAAAATAAATAAAAGGTTCTAAAATGTAGTTGTTAGGATTCGAATGGGTGTCTCTAGAATAACTTATCCATCGGTTGCCAGCTCAACCAAGGTAATAGGTCATAAACAAAATTATAAAAAAAATTAAAAGTTATTAAAATTCAGTTGTTGGTATTCAAATTGGTGTCCCCATAATACTTTACCCCTCGGTTGTCAGCTCAATCGAGGGAATAGGTAGTTTTTTTTATAAATGTGGTGCGCCTTTGGTTTGCACCTCGGTTGTTTGTTGGCTGATGTGAAAGATTTATCATAAAATATATTATTTGTAGTAGCGAGAGATTAATCACGTATACGTACCAGCTATTGTAACACCTGAGGCCGAAGAGGGCGGGGATAATTATAACATCCGAGACCGGAGAGGGCGGGGAGTGGTCACCCGAATTCACATCGGAATGAGAGGATCCTGAGGTTGTGAATGCATGGGGCTGCATGGTTGAAGGAAGCTTATAACGATTAATTGGTATTACCTATACCAACAAGATGTATCTTCTTTCTGGTTTCCTAACAAATAAGAACTCCATATTTAAGTGTGCTTGACTTAAAGTACTATTTGGATGGGTGACCTTCCAGAAAGTTTCCTGGAAGTGTGTGAGTGAGGACAAAACATGCAAAAAAAGACCCTGTTGTTTATGGGGTCGGTTGATAATCCTGAAAGCAATCTGGGGTGTTACATTTGTCACAACACTACTAACATTTTCCTTCCTAGAGTTCATGGTGTAAACTTTTCCTGATTCACCTGGTACTCTATGAGTCCTCTAGTTAGAATAATCATTTATTGTGTGACTCTTTCTTCTGGAAACAATAACATCTCTACTAACCAATTTGGTACTCTCCAAAATTAAGCCTTTTACATATGTTGCATTGCGGGGGTTACACCGAATTTGCGCCCTGAACTTGTTTTCCTTTTGATGGGGGTCATCTTGGCTTCAGTTGTTGTTCAGTCCTACCATAATTCCTCTGCAGCTGACTTGCTTGCTTCATTTTGGTCTAAATCTTCTTCAAACTATTCTCAGCAATGTAACATTGTTATAACATCTATGGATAAGTGTTGAATCTGCGTTGGGTAATGTTATGCTTAATCTCCCATTTGAGACCAAACTTAAATTGGTTGATCTTCCACCTTTTTTTAGGAGCATATAGGGCTTGACTAGAATATGCCACCATGTCTACAAATTTTTTGAAAAACTGAGCCACTGGCATATTTCCTTGACGCAAATGTTGGAACTCTAGTTCCTTCTGAGCCCTTAAACTATCTGCAAATACTTATCCATAAACATAATTTAAAGTGATCTTAGTCCTTTGGAATACCCTGAGTGTTCATACAAGCTCAAGCACTGGCCCATAACCTTACTGCTAGGCCTCTTAACATATTAAAGTCAAAGGTTACTTTCTCCTTTTCAATGCATGGAGTCACATGAAAGACTCATTTCATGCTAGTGAGTTAATCATATGCTAAAATATAGGTTGAAGATTCCTTCAAATTTAGGTGGATTCTTGCAATAAAAGTCCCAAAAATTAGGATTTCCCACATTATGCTGGATAGGATGAGGTTGTGAACTACCTTGAGTTTGATGCATTATCTTTATCATAAATGCATGTTGTTGTTGCATCTGCAACTGATGTTGTTGTTGCTGATACACTATCTGAGCCCACCAGTTCCCATCATTTCTAAATTATTGGTTTGGATCCATATTTTGAGCATGAGTGTCTCTAGGTATTTCGCGTCCTCGTGGTCGCTCAACCATGATCCTACATGTCATACAAATAAACATTAACTTAATCATGCCTAACACTACATACTATAAAATTAAGGATCATAACGTTAACACACTCATATGAGGAATAAATAATTGACTAATAATATCTCATGGTTGGGTCGAGGATCAACCTACTCTAATACCAACTATAACACCTTGAATAATATTCGTCTAGAATCATACTACTCGACATGCTATATCGGGTATTGAGTACATCAAAAATGTCTAAATGACATCAAATCCAAGTATGACACTAGGTCCATAACTTAGTATACATACATAAAGTTGGTGTCGATACAAAATGCTAAATGGAAAAACAAAACGAAAACACTAGAAATAAATAATGAAGTATTCAAATCCTTCACACCATCTTTCTTTTTCCTTTGTCATGCACCTGATTCCCTGAAATATTAAATAAAGGGTAAGATACAACTATCTAGGTGGAGTCCTAACTAAACCATAAGTCTGCTCGACCAGAGGGTTCTAATATTATATGCATCCTACTAATACTATCCTCGCGTATCGAGGATATAAACAAAGATAAACGAAGCTCATCCGACTTTATACATTACGTGAATGTTGATACCATAGTTTCACAAACCCTTCCGTAAAATATGGTTTTACGGTACGACCTACCTCCATTGCGTGGAAACACTTTCCACCAAATATGAATTTATAGTATGACCTGCCTCCATTGCATTGAAGTCCTTTCCACCAAATATGGCTTTACGGTACGCCCTACCTCAATTGCATGGAAACACCTTCCATCAAATATGACTTTATGGTATTACCTACCTCCATTGCATGGAAACTATCCTAATGTTGAACCACGTTCACAACAAGACCTATGAGTATCAACGATTCACTATATTCATTTCATTTGATTCCTTCCAGAATCATTACTATTTGTAGTTATCAAACAACAAAGTTCCATTACACTTCCAAGCTTTTCATCCCTTTGGATTCTGACACGATCTTAGGGTTTTCTTACTTTCCGAAACACCTCCTTGTATCCGAAGTATTTATCATGGTTCTCGTATCCTTAGTTCATCCTAAGGTTCCTCACTCTTCTTGATTTTCTTTTACTTATTTTATTAAACAATCATACATTATTTATTAGGATTCTTAACCTAATTGCTAGTGTTGTCTATTCTACACGATCTATATAACACCCTAATTTTTAAGTATTCTTTTTAATTAAATTTATAATATTTATTTGAGTACTTTATTTTATTAAATAAAATTATTAAAGAGAGGTAGATATTTAATTAGTAGTATTGTTAATTTAGTTGATATTAGAAATAATATTAAATAAAGTGATATTTTAGAGTTTGGAGAAAAATAGATTTAAATTTGAAATAATGGAGTTTATTTAAAAATTATTTATGATTTTATTATTTAATTAAATAATAAGATATATTAGAAAATTAGAGATTTTGTGATTTGGGGAGAGAAATAGAAATATTTTATAAAATAGTGTATTAATGAGATTTTGCAAGAGTTGAGATTTGATTTTATAATAAAATAAAAAAATGGAATTAGGTTAATTTAAATAGATAAGTTGGAAGTTTAGGAAGAACGTGGAATAGGTGAGTTACGTATCTTTGGGGATGGCTAAACTCAAATAGGCGAAACATGTGAGTTTCAGATATATTTAATAGGGAGAAAACGCAGAATCGCAGGTAAATATAGGAGAGAATTGATCGTCTTATTTCATGCATAACTTGAGTTTCATAAGTCTGTTTGAGGCGTGGTTGGTTGAATTAGAAAGCTAACGCAATAATATTTATTTTGAAGTGGGTAAATTAGGTCAAAGAGCACTAGAACAGTAAAAGTTCGTCATCATAGGCATAGTCAATTTCAGGCATAGTCAATTTCAGTCATGTGTTGGTCATCATGTTTCATGCGTAACTTCAGTTTCGTAAATCTTTTTGGTGTGTCGTCAATTGCGTTAGAAAAAGAATTTAATGATGTTTCAAACTCGATATTTTTGTAATTTTATCATGAATATATAATTTTTCGTGTTATTTTAAAGACGTACATTTAATTTTAGAGTTTATGTAGGAATTATTGCGATAGGGCTGAACTGAAACAAATAGAACTGAAGTTTCATAAATCTGTTTGAGGTGTGATTAATTGCATTTGAAAGAGGTTTTAAATAAATTTTAGACTTGAGAGTTTCATAATTTTATCATAAGTCTATAATATTTGATTCTATTTTGAAGTGAGACAATTTTAGAGTTAAGTCTAGAGTTTTGGAAAACCTTTAGAAATTTAAGGAATCAAACATAATTATAAATAACTTAAAATTGAGTTAGTGATATTTTTTAGAGTTGATTAAATTAAGGAGTTAAGTTGTTGTGAGTTTAAAGTTGTTAACATGTCTATTGTTTAATTTGAGTTCGGATATGTTTAGAGTGTGAGTTAGAGTTGTATTTTGAACTACTGACATGTTTAGAGCATAGTCTGAAATAATTGAGTTGACTCTAATGTGCTCAATGAGTTAGTTTGATGTATTTGGAGTGTTATGTGAATTACATATTATTGAGTTTTGAGCAATTTCGAGTTCGGTGACTTTTCGTTACCTTGTTGATGAGTTTAAGAGTTGTGTTAGACTAGAGTTTTTAGAGTTACTATGAAGATATTGAATAATTAATTATAATATTTATAGTTGAGTTGGAGATATTTATTATTTAGAGTTATTTTCGTAATTTAAGTGATTTTCTTATCATGTCTGAGTTGTCATTTAGAGTTATTTAGAATTATGGAGATTGTTATAGAGTTGTTTAGAGTTTGCATTGAGTACTCTATTGAGTTAAAGACAAAGATGGTCACCCTTTTGATCGGTTGTAGGAAATTTTAAATAATTATTACTTTGTTAATGTGTTTGGGTGTTTCTGTGAGTTGATGAATAATTTGAGTTATTGAGTAATAATATATATTTTACTCTGTTGTTTCAATATAATTATTGAGATCTAATTATATAGCATTATTTTTTAGTTGTGTGGTTCAGGGAGAACCTTATCCAGAAAGGACTTTTATTCAGAGAGAACATTTTTATGGAATACGAGATGTCATTTGTTGATTGGTTATGAGTCGTGATTGACATTATATATCCATGCTGATGTATATCAAAGATAGGTAAAACTTCGGTTCGAAGAGGTCCAGTGCTTAGAGAGAGCCAATGACGAGGTCCAGTGCTCAAAGAGAACCAATGATAGTCTCATTGTTCAGAGGAAACATATTCCAGAGAGGAATTGGAGATGTGGATAATTATGTAAAATAACTCAGACATCCAAACTTTTGGTACCACATGCATTTTGGGAGGAGGAATACATTGCATTATACATTTTCATCGTGACTGTGATTATTGTTGTATATGATTGTGTGAGAATGATATTTGATATTACTTGTTATATGAAAACTATCCTTGTTGTTTAATACACCGCTAGTATCTATAAAGTTATTCTCACCCTTATTTCTTTCTATGTGGTGCTTTGTATTCTCCTAGAGCACATATAATCAGGTGGAGGAGTAGCTAATGTTGAGCTGGAGAGTTGCATTGAGGCCTCTTCATTTACTTTTTTGTTTTCTGCGTTATTTAGTTCTCGTCGGTGCTCTGATCTGTAACATTGGGTTTGGGACGTTTTCACTATTGATATAATGTCACTATTTTGGATTGTTTATTTAATCAAATATTTTATTCCTTCAAGACAATTTTAAAGTATGTTTGAAGTTGAGTTCTGCTACATGTTTTACGTTTTACTTTGAAAAGAGTATTTTTGTTGAACATGTGTAACACCTGTTTTAGAGAAATAATTGTTTATCTTTTATAAAAATGTTTTCGGGGATTTTAGGGTGTTACAATCTAGACGTAAATTCCAATCATAACAAGACATATGATTTACATGTAATTTCAATCATACTACAAATATTACAATATAGACGCTTCATTTGAACCCAAAGTATATCACCCAACAATTAGGGTTTTATTACTATCAAACACAACATACTAAGAAAAATCATGGGGCCAAGACGGTCCAACCGTGTCACTCAACATGGATCGTGATGAATGCAGGACACTCCCTCCACACGAAAACTAGAGGGTAAAACTGTCTGTTCGTGCTAACCAACACGTGCCGTGTTATGGCCATAACGCAAATGTTCAAAATTTCACATAATTTACCCACGACCAATTTGTGGCTAATGGTGCATTTCCGTGGGTAATCTCAGTATTCTCATTTCCTGCATAATTCAATCATTTCCAATCCAAAACTCAAGCAAACTTGTCCAATCCAAAACTCAAGCAAACTTGTCCAATCAGAGAAAATAGACTAGGGAACAAATGAGCACAAACATATATTCATACTTATATGGATGTTCATGAGCATACACAATAAGTCCACATATCATAAGAACTATCAATCCACTCACTACCAACCCTAGCTTTACTCAATTGAAGTGATTTTGAAGTTGCCTCTTTGAAGTTGGATTAAAGTTAATTGCGATTAGGGGTCTTAATAACCTGGGGACATCGACTTATGGATCTATTTTCAAATATCATAACGATTGTTTTTTGGGAGCTCTCTCACTTTTTAGGTGTCTCTAACTCTCTCATTGCCTAACTATCAAGTGTTATCTCAGCCATAGAGTTCGCCAATAAGAAGGGTTGGCAAGGTCTTTAATTGAAAATCGACTCTATTCTGGTGGTGCATGCTTTCAAGCCTCCTTTTAGAGTGTCTTGACAGATTCACATCAGATGGATTAACTGTGTAAATATCACTTCACAAATATATATATATATATATATATATATATATATATATATATATATATATATATATATATATATATATATATATATATATATATATATAATTGTAATTTCTCACATTTAAAGAGAATACAATAGTTGTGCATACTCTCTTGCTAACTTAGGTCTCAGTGTTACTGATTCTATCTATTTAGACTCGATGCGCTTAATTTTGAGAATATATCTTATAAAGAATATGTTAAATTTGTTTTTCTTTAGATTTGATTTCTATTCGGAGGGTGTTGATATAATCTTTCCTCTCCTCTTAATTTAAAAAAAAAAACTTCTATTTCTCATGTATTTTATTTTAACCATTAATTTGTGTGTTTCAATTTCGTTGCTAAGTGAGTCGTGCTATATAGCACTTATCATTAAAAAAAGAAGAAAATTTAAAAACATGCATTGTATTTTCACATTTAATATGTATTAGTTTTGGTCCTATAATTATCCTCACACTTTTAATTATTAAATAAATATATTGTCACCTCTTTGATACATTATTTCTACAATAAATTTTTTATCTTATTATTTTATATGTTTTCGTTGTCGAAAGCTAAAAAGTATATATCACTATATTTAAATTTTAGTAAAAATATACAAGAAGAACAAGGACTTTCGATGATCACCAAGATTTTATGTAAGATGATTACTAAATTTGGTGATCAATTGAGCGAGTGAAAGAGATAAATCTGCTGTATTAATTAATGTATCTTAGATACATTTAAAAATAGTTCCATTTTTTTTGACAGAAAAAAGTAGTTCCAATTTTATAAATGGTATCTTATGTTATTGAAGTTAAGTATTTTTTCTATCAAAAAAACAAATTTAGAACTTTTAAATTTTTTTCTATAAAATGATCAAACTGATTTCTATTTATTGGACGTGGGGGGAAAATATGACTAGAACTCTAAAATTATTTTATGTTTGGATCATCTTTGTTTCTCTCTTTTTTGTTGTAACCAACTGTGGTAAGTAATTTTGTTCACATATATCAAAAACTTCTAATAAAGTTTCTTATACACGATATTTCAAAACCTTTTAATAAAAGATCTCTTTTGTTGCTATTTGATATATCACAGCAGGTTATACTTTATGCAAGAAAAGATATGATTGTCCAAGAGATATGTGCATCCCTCGTATAACTCCCAAGTGCATGAATGGTATATGTATGTGCATCTACACTAAGAATTGAGTTAAAAAATAATTAGATTAATTGTAACAAAAACTTCACTTTTAATATGTTGGTGCTATTTAATTGTATTGTTTTATTTAGAAGTATAATATAATTGGCTATTTTGATATATAAAGAAAATATGTGAGTGTGTATATTTATTTTACTTATATATTTGGCATACTAATATTGATTTACATGAATTTGATAAAGTTTAGTATGATTTTTCAGAGTAGTTGAAAAAAGATGAATTGAACTTATTGAAAACAAGTTTGTATTAACGTGTTATTCCTGCGCCAAAGGCACACGTGGTGACGAAATGTTTAAAATGATAAATAAATGGAATATGACATAGTCTTTATTTGTCCTTTATGAAGATACCTTCAAAGATTAGGAAGAAGATCATCGGTTTTTAAAAGAAGTTTCTATGGAGAGGGACCAAAGGAATTTCTAAAGTTGTATGGGTTAGTTGGTCAAATATTTGTAAATTGAAGAGAAGAGTATAGGTGGTCTTGATATTTGTGTCTCCCTAACCTTGAGCTCTTAGATAAGTGGTGTTGGAGGATATTAAGGGTTTTGGCCTATAATATCCTTTTAGCATGCTATAGCTCTCAAAGTGTCCTTATAATTATAATGTGTTGAATTATAATTTTTTGTGTCGAAGTAGGTTGTTCAACAGAAGTAAGGAAACGTTGAATCACTTAGATATCAAAATGTCGAAGAGTATTTCGACAGGGATGTTAGACTTAACTTTATTTGTTTGTTTAATTGAATTGGTTAGGTTAGTTTTGGGTCTTACTTGAGAAGCAATTAAATCCAAAATTTATCAATAGGAAGTAACCCTTATTATTGTATACATTTGAATTTTGTAGTTGCAAAAGGAATAAAGAATTTCTCTCGATAAACTCTAACAATTTTCTTTCCCCAATTCAATTTTCTTTTATTGTTTTCATCATCATTGTGGAGTGATACAATCTTGCAACAAAGGTTGGTCGATTCACTCGAGTGAAGAGTGAAAAACAAGAGAGAATTCGATCGGTGCGATTGAATCTTATTTATCAAGATTAACTCGAAATTACTCAAAATTTTGTATTTAATTCCAACACAATGGTGGTAGCTAGAGAGGTTGGAATTAGACTTCATAGAAGGCCAACACTACATCTATCCCCCAACACTCCAATCAACCGGCTACCCCCAAACCATCCAGCACCTCTTACTATTAGAAAATCCACCAGAATTTCAAAACCCCTCAAATATATTCAAGACTTCCAATGTGGCATGCTTAAAAGTACTCTTTCTTCTTCCAATCTTTCTACTACGGGTACCATTCTCTATCCCATCTCTAATTTCATTTCTTACTCTAATTTATCTTATCATCATAGAACATTCTCTATTCCTGGCCTTAATTGGCAAGGAGCTAAAGGGTTCAACCAACCCTAAGAATTAGACTCTCATGATACTTTTAGCCTTGTTATTAAAATGAATACCATAAGATTTCTATTTAATTTGACTGAGACTTCAATGCATTTTCTTTTAGTCAGCTTTTTTGCCAGATTGTTAATACTTAATATGAACTCTAGAGTTTTAAAATAGGAGGGGAAAATGTTAGAAAATTCGGTAAAATTAAATGGATCCAGGACTGAATCGTGATTGAGAATCACTTTCCTTAAAAGTATTTCAAGCACTCTTTTATTATGTCTTAGAGTTGGAAAATGCAAGAACACTCAGGATAATGTCAGCCTTATTTCGAGTCTGCACAAGACAAGTGAAGAACCCGAAATGCAAGGAAGGTTTTCTGGAATTTGGAAGAGAAATTCGTTTTTAGTTCTTGTGTTATTTTTCTGAATAGAATCATATATTTATAGGAGATATGGATGTTGTTTCAAAAGTTTGCAACCTTTGATGAAACAACATCATTTCACCATAAAACACAATGTTTCATATATGACACTATTTCATGAAAAGATATGAAAATTGAATTCAAAATTCAAACAAAACAATAACTAAAAAATTGAATTCAAAGCATTAAATGCTATTTAACTCTTTTGTCATTTTGGAACTAATATTGCAAAACAATTTCCAACAATCCCCCACTAGTTCTAATAATGACAAAAATCATTCCAGATAGTGAAATATAAAAAGTGTTAATACAGTTAGGTATCTTTCGATTTTAAACTTAACCTTAGTGAGGATAACGCAAAGTTTAATCGGAATGTTTGGTAGCAAAGCTTTTAAACCATTAATCCATGGGATCAGACCGGCGTTACCTTACACACACTCTTTAAAGGTTCTTCCTTTACATATCTCGCTTAGCACTTATTTATGGCCATATGCTATCCTTTTCATGAATTTTTCATGAGAGAAACTCCAACTCTCACTTTGAGACGGCACCATCTCAAAATTCACATAGGTGAGGTTCATATAGCATCCTTTCCAATAGATACTCTTCTTCGTTAATGAACTTCATTAAGAGGTTTTGGAAACCTCAACCCTCAATTCAACACAGTCAACCTTATTTCCCAAATTCTTGACTTACATCCAATTCAACGACTTGTTGTTACCCATTGAATCTTGAAGTTAATGTTTTGTTAACATAAGATTGGGTTGCTGCCGCTGTCGGAACCTTTATTTAAGGAGTTTCAACCCCATTCCTCTCGAGGTTGTTCGTACTAAGTCTCTGGCCAGTGGCTTAGTAAACGGATTTGCTAAGTTATAGCATGTTCGTATGTAGGTGAGTGAAATGATTCCATCCTTAATCAATTTTCTTACGAACGAATGTCTAAGTCCTATATGTCTAGACTTTCCATTATACACTTCGCTGAATGCTCTTGCTAATGTGGCTTGGCTATCGCAATGTATCATCACTTTTGAGACATTGTCTTTAGCCAATGGAACTTCCAACAGAAGATCCCTCAACCATTCCGCTTCTTGACCGGCGGAAGCGAGAGCCACAAACTCTGATTCCATGGTCGAAAGTGTAATGCATGTTTGTTTCTTGCTCTTCCAAGAAATTGCTCCACCAGCAAGTGTAAATATCCATCCAGTTGTAGATTTATGGTCTCCAATATTAGATATCCAACTCGCATCAGTGTATCCTTCTAATATGGCAGGGAACCTTCCATAGTGAAGACCAAGGTCCTTGGTTTTCAGTAGATAGCCAAAAATCCTTGTAATTGCCTTCCAATGTTCATTACTTGGATTACTAGTAAATCGACTCATTTTACTGACTGCAAATGATATGTCGGGTCTGGTACATTGCATTAGGTACATTAGACACCCTATTGCACTTGCATATTCCAATTGAGCCACTGATCTTCCATTATTCTTTTGAAGTTTGTTGGCATGATCAAATGGAGTGGTTACTTCCTTAAAGTTTAGATGTTTAAACTTATCAAGCATTTTCTCAATATAGTGGGTTTGACTAAGTTCATAACCCCCACTATTTCGCTTAACCTTAATCCCTAAAATTGTGTCAACAAGTCCAAGATCTTTCATCTTGAAAGTGGATGTTAGAAACTTCTTTGTTTCTAAGATTCCTTTTAAATCATTACTAATGATCAACATATCGTCGACATAGAGACAAAGGAATATTACAGTGGTTTTGCACGTCTTTGTGTATAAACACTTGTCACAAGAATTAGGAATAAATCCATTTGAGAGTATTACAGAGTCAAATTTTTGATGCCACTGTTTTGGTGCTTGTTTTAGTCCGTATAAGGATTTGACAAGTTTACACACCTTTTGTTCATTCCCAGGAAGCAGGTAGCCTTCCGGTTGTTCCATGTAGATTTCCTCATCGAGATCTCCATTTAGGAACGCTGTTTTAACATCCATCTGATGGATTATAAGATCATTCAAAGATGCTAAGGCAAACAACAATCTAATAGTAGTTGTTCTTGCTACTGGTGCGTATGTGTCGAAGTAATCTATGCCTTCTTTCTGTCTAAATCCCTTTGCCACTAATCTGGCTTTATAAGTGTTTAGAGTACCATCGCTATGGTATTTCTTCTTAAACACCCACTTGTATCCAATGGGCCTTGATCCCTTAGGTAAGTCAACAAGTTCCCAAGTGTGGTTTGATACAATTGAATCCATTTCATCTTGGATAGCATCTTTCCAAAAAGTGGAGTCCCTTGAAGTTATTGCTTCCTTATAAGTTTTTGGATCATCTTCCACTTGAAGAATAATCGGAATGCGTTGAACAAAGTTCTTACAATTTCCCTCAACAAGATAAAAGGAAATAGATTGAGAATCAATCTCATCTGGTCCTAGATTCTTTGTTTTCCGAATTCTCTTGCTTATCCTAGGCTCGGGTTGTGGTTCAATGATTATAGGAGTGCCTTCAGTTTGTATTTCTACAATCCGAGAAGAGTTATCTTCATGAGATTCTTTATTAGTGGCCGACTCCGATCCTTTATCCTTTGTGATAAGGTTTTCAAAGAATTCTACATCTCGGGATTCAACAATTACATTAGATTCTAGATTTAAGAGTCTATATGCTTTACTGTGTTGTGCATATCCTACAAAAGCACATCTTATTCCTCGAGGACCCAACTTGGTTCTTTTAGGGTCCATGTTTTTGTAGTATGCCACACACCCCCACACTTTAAAGTAACCGATATTTGGCGCTCTGCCTTTCCATGACTCATATGGAGATATACCAGTTTTCTTTAACGGAATTCTATTGATTATATGACAGGCGGACAATAATGCCTCACCCCACAAGTTAAGGGGTAATTTAGAATGCATCAACATGGCATTCATCATCTCTTGATATGTTCGATTCTTTCTTTCTGCCATGCCATTTTGTTGCGGTGTTCGTGGTGCCGAACATTCATGTATTATACCGTGCTCTTCACAGAATGCATCAAATTCAATTGAAAAGTATTCGCCGCCCCTATCACTTCTAAGGACCTTTATACTTTTATTTAATTGATTTTCGACTTCTGCTTTATAAGTCTTAAAGGCATTAAATGCATCATCTTTATGCTTTAAGAGATATACATGAGTGTATCTAGAGGAATCGTCTATGAATGTAATAAAGTATCTATTCCCTCCACATGTCAACATGCCATTAAATTCGCACAAATCTGAGTGCACAAGATCAAGTAATTTCGTTTTCCTTTCAACACTTTTGAAAGGCTTCTTAATCATTTTTGATTCAACACATAATTCACATTTTTTGAAATCCTTTATATTACATGAAATTAGTCCAGATTTAATTAGTCTCTTCATAGAACTAATACCACAATGTGCTAATCTATTATGCCATAAAGAAACGGAATCAAGCATGTAAACAGAATTAGAAATTTCATTAATAATATTATCATTAGTACATAGTTTGATCATTCCCTCTGCGGAATATCCTTTTCCAATGAATACACCATTACGGGTCAAAATAAGTTTGCCCGATTCATATACAGATTTAATACCCGGTTTTCCCAATAAATCCCCACTAACAAGATTCCTATTCATGTCTGGAACATGAAGCACATTTACAAGTGTAACTTTCTTTCCAGAAGTGAAGTTAAGTTCGACCGAACCGGTTCCAACAACTTTAGAGCGGACTTCATTTCCCATTTGTACCTCTTGTCCATCAATTGCTTCAGAATAGGTTTTGAATGCAGCCTTGTCATAAGTAACATGCACTGTAGCACAAGTGTCATACCACCAACCTTGAACTTTTCCTTTGATTGCCATAATTTCGCTCACTGTAGCAATTATGTCATCATCTGATCGAATTGCATTGATCTCATTTTTTGCTTTATTTTGTCTGCAATCTCGAGCATAGTGTCCAGGTTTACCGCATACGAAACATCCGTTCTTTGGACCTTTATGACCGCCAGAGTTCTTGAACTTGTTATGTTCTTTCTTTGGTCCAAGATGACTCTTTATGCCATCATGTCTCTTCTTTCCCTTGTTGGTCACAGCGTTTGTTTTGAAATGAGTAGGGGGTTCTGATTTCTCCCTCTCCTTCGATTCCTCCTCGATTCGAAGATGTTTCTGAATTTTCTCCAAGGAGAAGTCCTCGGAACTGTGCAACAATTTCTTTCGGTAGCCTTTCCATGAAGGTGGTAATTTTGCAATAATTGCACCGACTTGGAAGGTCTCAGGGATGTCTATTTTTACTGCCTTTATTTTATTGACCAGAACTTGCAATTCATGCACTTGGGGAAGAATGGGCTTAGAATCTAAGAATTTAAAATCGAAATATTTAGATATTAAGAACTTCTTCGTACCTTCCTCTTCAGCCTTGAACTTGAATTCTAGTGCCTTCCATATTTCTGTTGCCGATGGATTGTCTGTGTAGAGGTCGTAGAGACGATCAGATAAAGTATTCAGAATGTGTCCACGGCAAAGCAGTTCGTCCTCCTTGCGTTTCTTGCGCTCCTTCTTGAGTTCTTCCGAATCATTTTCTGTTGGTTCAGGTATTGGTTGTAGGTCGGGATCAAGAACATAGTGAACCTTCAGAGCAGTCAATAGGAATGTCATCTTGTCTTGCCATCTTGTGTAATTTGTTCCATCAAATCGATCTAACTTGACAAGATCCTGGTTCATCACTTTGATGCTTGAAACAACAGCGTCTGAAGCCATTATGTTACTAATACTTTTAAGATTGTTAGAAAATTCGGTAAAATTAAATGGATCCAGGACTGAATCGTGATTGAGAATCACTTTCCTTAAAAGTATTTCAAGCACTCTTTTATTATGTCTTAGAGTTGGAAAATGCAAGAACACTCAGGATAATGTCAGCCTTATTTCGAGTCTGCACAAGACAAGTGAAGAACCCGAAATGCAAGGAAGGTTTTCTGGAATTTGGAAGAGAAATTCGTTTTTAGTTCTTGTGTTATTTTTCTGAATAGAATCATATATTTATAGGAGATATGGATGTTGTTTCAAAAGTTTGCAACCTTTGATGAAACAACACCATTTCACCATAAAACACAATGTTTCATATATGACACTATTTCATGAAAAGATATGAAAATTGAATTCAAAATTCAAACAAAACAATAACTAAAAAATTGAATTCAAAGCATTAAATGCTATTTAACTCTTTTGTCATTTTGGAACTAATATTGCAAAACAATTTCCAACAGAAAACACATATCTTTGTGAAAAGAACAGTGAAACACAATTCCATCAGCAAAAATTGATAAATAGAGTAATGTTCATTGTTACATAATGTATCGAACGAAAAGTGAGCAAAACGTTTTGTTTGAAAGAATAGTATTGAAAAACATTCCATGAAAAACACACAACCTGCAATGTAACAGCCATAACTTGAATGAATCGTATCAAGAGGCTGCGACGAGGGTGACTAGTTCAAGAGTAGGCATGGAGGTTCCTGCTAAGAAGGCTTTGAACAATGTTAGAGCAAGTTTTGGTCTATGCAGAGGAACTTCATGGCCTGCACCTCTTACATTAACAAATGTGAGACCGGCGTATTCTTGAGTCCATCCTCCTACCTGTTTGTTACACTTCTATGTCAATGTCAATGCAATGAAGTGAAGAATAGCCAGCAAAGGAGAAAATGAATGGAATAGATCTATCGATATATTAATGACTTACCTCCCCGTCATCCATCATACCATGCGCGCCAAGGGCTCACAGTTGAAAGCTTGAGAGCATTTATGGTATAGCGAGTAGACGTCACCGGGATCACAGCGTCTGTATTACTACTGACATAAAAAAAAATCAATGTAAGCATATATGTGAGACATGTGTAGATATTAGTAAATGGGAGTAACCTGAAAATCCATACTCGCAGCCCGGTAGGAATAAGTTGACGATATATATCAAGCACTGATCTAGGAGAGTCCTTCCAGTTAATATCCACCACATCACTGCAATGAATGAGAATAATTTGGAAGAGATACTGTGAAAATAAGTAGAGATTTTTGAAAAGTTTCTCTTATGAGCATTACCTGCAGGTTTCCCATTTAGCAGGCTTATGATCAGGACCAACATGTAGAGTCCTTTGGACCTCGGGTAGATTGAAGTATATAGTGATGTGCTTCTCGGTGCAAGGATCATACGCACTTCTGAGTCTTCGGATACCCTGTTACATGACAGCGTATATGAATAAGGATTTGTACTTATGATAACTCAGTCATAACACTACCATTTTTTAGGGTGAGAAATATCTCATATAGACAATCAACATGGAGAAGCTTATCTCTATGAAGTTGGGAAGATGCTGAGAATGAGAATGATTATGTGGTAGATTGACTACTAGAAAATCCAGTGCTTATTACATAACTTTGATTCTTTCAAGTAGAAGTATGAAGAAAATAAGAAAATCAAAGAGATGCAAGTGCTGAATTCGATGAGGAATTTGAAAATTGAGTTGCAGTGAATGTTAGAGCATTTCCTACCTGCAGCAGACAGGACATACACATTTTAACCAGCTGATTATCGTTAGCATGGCAAGAAGGGGTAAAGATACTGTACGGGTCTATATTACCCATTTCTCTATCAGCAATATCCAAGATTTTTTCACATGAATGTGACGGATGTGCGACTGACTGAAAATCACAGTATCTGAATGATATCATAGACAGTAAAACTCACCTTGATTCCAAGAATAAGGATTGCGATAAAGGGTTTTGCTATCTAAACCAATATGAAAAGGACCAATTTCTTCAGCTTCTCCATAAGCAATAGAAGAACAACCAGGACCACCATTGAACCACAAAAGAAGGGGCTTCGATGAACCAGTAAAACAGTGTCCGACCGACATCCTCGTTCACTGTGATATAACCAGAATAGTGTTGGAAGCTGATGTTGAAGTTTTGACCTGGTAGTGATCGAACAATCCTGTCTTTTTCTTGTTGGACCAATGGTTCTGTTGCAAATGCAATGCTTTTGGAAAGGGTTGTTGTTACTATAATGGCAATGAACAGCCACTCAAAATTGGCCATTTCAGATAGAGTCAGATTGATATGGTACTGCCACTCGTTTCTATGGCCTTTATAAGATTATTATTGTATTTTTATGTTATTTTATTTTTTATATGTTTTTATAAAGTTATTTCTAATAGGTTTAAATATACTTTTATATTCTACTTTTTTTTCAAAAATAATTTTTAGTATTCACATTTCTATTTCTAAATCTCATTGTCTGTGTTTCTCTTTTAAACCTTTGATTTTTTTTTATTGTTATAAATACGAAGGGTGGATGGTGGCATCTATAAATTAAAACGTTTTGAATGATAATATTATGTTAAGGTAAATTTGCTTTAAGTTATGAAAGTCGCCTCAACGTCGAGTCAAAAAATAGATATGAATAGGAGTCAAGCATTTTGAATCGCAAACAAAGAGGGAGTAAGGCAGTAAATGCAATAAAAAATATAATATAACGATTATAGCCATTAAGGTCAGATTAAAGTCAATACAACTATAAATACATGGTGATAAGAATGATATCAAGATCATAACTCATTCAAAGATCACTACCCAAGAGGATACCTTTGTTGTCACATATCGTATGCAGAGTCTCTCCTATTATACTCACAACAAGTAAGGGGTGGCAATACGAGTTTGTTCTAGCGAGCAGGCCCGTTTTACCCTCATTTTTTCGCGAGTAGAGCCAAAATTTTAGAGTTGCACCATTATTATGATGGCTATGTCTCGTCGCATTTTTTGCCATGTTTTGGCGGGCGCAAGCATTAACGTGACAGACATGAATTTTTGTGACTTTTAGGCTTTAGGGTGTCAGTCTCGTCTCGTCCCGCACTAATTTTTTTGTGATTCGAGTCAAGATTTTAGACTCGCACTGAAGTGGCAAAAAACACAAGAAAGAGGGTTTGAATTGGGTTTCTAAAAATGAAAGCTTTTTAAAAGACACCATAATTAAACAATAACATGAATAAGAAAAATAACACATATATTTTTATACTGGTTCGTTGTTAACGAAGCTACCTCAAGTCCATTCTACCAAGGTGATTTTTCCTTCTCAACAAGGATTTAATCCACTATAACCGAAATTGATTACAGACACCACAAAGACAACCCACTTTTGTTTTCTTGAGTCTACCTGACTAAAACCTAGCCACTTAAGGAATACACTCAAACAAATGAGAATTACAAGACTGTGTTTACAAGATTGCTTCTAAGAAAGCGGATTAACACAAGATTAGTATAATGAAATATTCAAACAATAACGAACAAAAGCTCTATGTGTGTTTACAAAAACTATACACAGAAAATATATACTTCAGCAAAAGTGTTGTGTATGAATGTAGTATAGTGCAGTGAATTAGCATGAGCAACATGTCCAATATTCCAAGTCTCCTTTATATAGGTAGTGAAAAGATCCGTTGGAGGGTACACTTGGAATATCAAGAATGCAATTATCTCCTTGTATAATAGTTTGCATATAGGAGGCAAAATGGTACAATAATATTGTCCTTAGCCCATAAAATCAACGTAATGGAGGGAAATGTGATCTTGTACCGTGTACTATTTTTATGATGCAAAACCTTTTGATCTTATTGAAGCTAGCTGAAATGTGCCCACCGAACATATTGCACACTCAAAGATATACTAAAGTCTCCACCGAACTTTATTCATCTCAAAAAAGGGAAGGAAAAATATTAATAAAACCCAAGGGGAAACAAGAAACAGAGAAACGGGTATGGGAATCGGTTATGCGAGGGGAAAGTATTAACACCCCTCACATCTATGGTACTCCATGAAAACCATTTTGAATACTTTTGCCCGAATGAATGTTGTTATCTTTATGTACCTGCAAAATAGAAAAAGGTTAGAAAAAGGGTGCTCGAGGAGGATTGGGGTCGTCATGCCTACGTATTCTCATGGTGCAATGAGAAAGTCAGAGCCTCGTAGTTCGGAGAACCAAGACTGAAAGGGGGGGGGGGGGGGAAGGATGGAAAAATATACTTGCCAAGGATTCACATCCTTGTGCCTACGTATTCTCATAGTGCAATGAGGAAGTCAGAGCTCCGTAGTTCGGATGATAGAGACTGAGAAAAGATAAGATTCAAGTGGTATTTAAACTAAAAGAAAAAAGGGGTTAACCATAAAGGTGTATCCCTGAAAAGGAAAGGAAAATGTAATGGTGTTTAAACCAACAAAAAGGGAAATTTTGTCAAAGTCGGAGACTCACGTGACAAGAGTCTTACCAAGGCGCAAGGATTGATATGGTAAAGAGGTATTTAAATTAAGGAAAAGGGAAATTGTCAAAGATGAAGACTCACGTGACAAGGGTCATACCAAAGCACGAGGACTGACATGGTAAAGAGGGAAGCATAAACCTGTCAAAGTACTGGGTCTCACATGACATGGACCTTACCAAGGCATTGAGAATGATATGGTAAGTAAGAAGAAATAACCATAAAGGTGTCAACCCAGGGAAAGCGATTGCAATGGTGTTTAAACCAACAGAAAACTTGTCAAAGTCGGAGACTCACATGACAAGGGTCTTACCAAGGCACATGGACTGATATGGTATGGAAGAGGGAATAACCATAAAGGTGTCAACCCAAGGAATAACTATAAAGGTGTCAACCCTCAAAGAAATGATTGTAATGGTGTTAAAACCAAGAAGATAAAGAGCCACAAGGGCTGGTTGCAGACTTGATAGTGAATTGACATTGAATTGCACTAAAGTCTATGAATAGAAACGAATACTCTGAGCAGCTAAGGTCTACATCTTATGCATAGAGGTACTCTAGACAAGGGTGAGGAATATCCCCTATCATCATTTTATATTGCTTAAGGCTTATGGCATGCAAGCCTAGTCAATGATTGACAAGTGGTTGAAGTAGGTTCCCAAAGGTGCTTGTGGGGGTGGGTCATATGATTGACTGCTGAGGAAAATAATTAAAAGTCTTTAAAGAACTAAATATCACATAGCTTGATTTTTATTCAACTATGGAAACTTCTGTAATAACTTTCAATTCTTCAAACAAAATTTCACCATTAAGATCAAGAGAATCATCATGTTTTAAACAAGTTTCAAGATGTTTACAACATGCTTTCAAGTCCCTATCAGATAATGATCTAAGCCTTTTAATTCTAAACAAGAATCCAAAAGTACTTTCATATGTGCTATACTGCTTAAATCTTCTATCAACTGAGCCAATTGTTTGATCTACAATATATAAGAAATAGTGATTTCGAAAAGACTCTCTAGCAGACTCAAGATTCAGTTGTGTGGGTTGAGATGGATTTTCATCATAGTGTTGTTTTCTACGAATTTGACGTTTTTGAATAAACACATATTCAATCTCCATTTCATTCCCAATCTTTTCAGCACTAGCCTTAGCATTTACAAATCCATATTCTCTATATTTTTTCAAATACTTGATCAAACCTTTTACTAGTTCTATAGCCACATCAATACGCATGTCTTTTGTTTTGCAAACTTTTTCTAATCTCATTAACAGAAGTTAACAATTCAAACCAAATAATAATAATAGCTACTAAAAATTCAAAGTTTCCAATTTCATGAGTTGCTAAAGATTCGACTTCACTCTTAATTTTGGGATCATTATCTTGTCCAGCTAGTTGAAGTAGTGCTTCTCTTACATCTGAAGTTTGAGATTAAATTGCATATACACCATTCACATGACTTTCTCAACGTGTTTGTGACAATGGTTTAATAGTTAAACCTTTCACATTGTCTCTAAGAATTTTCTAACATTTTGTCGAATGAGAAAATACAGTATAAATACGTTGTAACACTCCAAAAAAAAATCTTTAGCTTTAGTACAAGAATTTGCAATATCATAAAGTATCAAGTTAAGGCTATGACAACCACATGATGTGTATAATGCTTTAGGGTTAACATATAATAATTTTCTTTGTACACCTTGATGTTTACCTTTTTAATGTTTGATTCATTATCATATCTTTGTCCCCTCATATTATTAATATCTAAACCAAGAGTTTCTAATACATTTTGTAATTCCTCAAACAATCCTTGACCCGTTGTGTCATAGACTTTCAAATTTTCTACAAAAAAATCTTTAATTTTTATTGGACTTGTAGAAATATCCACACAATGTATGATGAGAGTCATTTGTTCTTATGGCTTACATTAGGAGTACAATCAAGAATCATAGAAAAATATTTTGTTTCTTTGATTTTTCCGACTATTGTACTTTTGACTTCACTACCTAACATGTTAATCAATTCATTTTGAATCTTATGATTAAGATAATGATAATGAATTTCATTATTTTTAATACGTTCAAAATATTTTTGTATGACAGGATCCCATTCAACAATCATTTCAACAAGAGAAAGAAAGTTTCCATTGTTTTCCATATTAATCCTCTCATTTTTTCCACGAAATGCTAAATTTTGTTAAGCTAGATATCTAGTAGCAAAAACTATCCTAAGTAAGACATCCTTCCAATGCCTTTTTTCATTTCTTATAAGCTCTAGAAGATGTTTATCAATTGATATTTTTTTAAATCTAATTTGTAAGTCAATCCATTTACTCGTGAAAGACATGTGTGCACCTCTTGATTCATGTTCTTTAAGTCTTTCATAAATATATTTCCAATCATTAAAATCTACATTTGCTAAATGATTCATTCTATAACTTGTAGCAAATAACTTACAGCAAAAACAAAAAACTCTATTCAATTCTTTTGAATAAACAAGTCAATTCCTATCTTGCTCTTCTCCATTAGAATAATAACGGATATAACATGATGATGAGAAATGCCTACCAGAAGTATCTTTAGGACTATTCATAATTGACACATCTTTCTTAGGATTATTTCTTAGTAATTCATCTTTTAAGTCACTCCTAAGGTTATTCCATGTTCTTGGATCCTAAATGTTCAATATGATAGACTCGTTAGGCTGTTCATCAACAAAAACAGGGATATATTCATTTTCATTATTATAACCTTCAAAATATTTAGCTTCATCATCATCTTCATTTTCATTGTTTTCAACCAAAATATTTTGCTCTTCAAAAATCCTATTTAGTTGTACATTCTCTAAACTCTTAGCTTCAAGGTTCAAATTACCTAGATTTGCATCATTTGAAATAACACAATTATGAATAACACCCCTTTGAGATTTATTATCAATTTCAATTAGTTTCTTTCTTTTTCGTTTTAGATTATAAGACAATTATTTTTTAGACTATATATATATATATATATATATATATATATATATATATATATATATATATATATATATATATATATATATATATATATATATATATATATATATATATATATATATATATATATATATATATATATATATATATATAACTTTTTGATTCATTAATTGTTTGACGCTTACGGTAGACACTTATGTTTTTCCAATTTTCTTGTTGAATTAACGGTCAACACTTATGTTTTTATAGAGAGATGGAGAGATTATAATTAAATTGAGATTTGAGAATTAAAAAGAACACGAATTCATAAATTAGGTAAAGTTTTGTGACTTTTGAGTCTTAATAAATAGTTATAAATCTGACTTTTCAATGATTCATATTCCCTATATCATTATTTTAATTTTAGTGCCCCAATTAGACTCTGATTGCTAAAATCATGAATATATTAATTAATTTTATTTTAGGAGAATTAATTAATTTTATTCTACTCTATATTTTATTTAAGGAAAATTACATCTATTTATTAATTTTGACTTTGTAGTGCCCTATAATTTTGTGATTTTTTATTTAAAATAACCATCTTTTTGAAATTAAATACGAAAATAACCAAGTTTTCAGAAAATTTCCAAAATAATCATGTTTGGGAGAGGATGCGCCGGGGGAGTTGGCGCATACCTTAAAATTTTAGGGCAGGCGCCAGACGTATTGGCGCCAATTGCATTGGGCTCCTAAAGGAGGAGCCAATGAAATTGGCGCCTGCATATCCCCCTAAGGGAGGCGCCCATGGGTTGGCGCCTTAGTCTCCTCCTAAGGGAGGCGCCCTTAGGGTTGGCGCCTGAGTGTGTATGTTATTTTTTTTTATTTTTTATTTTTTTTTAATTATAATTTTTTATAATATTTTTTGTTTTTAATATTTCATATTTATTATTTAATACATAATAAATAAAAATAAAAATAAAATGACTTCATTAAATATATAATAATTGATTACATTAGAATGACCAAAACCCTAATGACCCGCCCGATTATAACGTCCCCTGGTTCCACATCCCGGTGCGTTAGGTTGTCTCCGAGGTCTCCCACGATTTTCTTGAGGTGTTTGTGGTCTTTGGATGCTGACCTGATCGAGCGATGGCTGGTTGGAAGGTCCGGCAGAGGTTCCGGCGGTATTCGACAGATGTGTCATCATTTGCTCCCAATATCCGGAGGGGCTGTGGCCAACGGCGCTTCCGTAATGGAGTTCGGTGCCCATGTCATCGTAGTTAGGGCGTTGGGGTTGGGTGAATTGGGGACGGTATAGTTGCCCAAATTGGGTCATTGAGTCGTTTTGAAAACGAAGCAATGGTTCTTGGGGCGTACTATAGTTAAACAGTAGTTGGGTGTTAAATGGTGGCGGGCTACGATGACGTGACCCATATGAATCATCAGTGCTATAGACGGTTGTGGTTGCGGGGTTTGGTTCTTGGTTTTGTGTTTGGGTGGGTGGTATGAATGGATTGCGACGTTGGATGGTTCGTTGTTGGGTGGTTGGCATGAACGGGTTGCGATGTTGGGTGTTTGGTTGGTTTGAGTATGTGGTCGGTTGATGTTGTGTGGTTGGTTGTTGGGTTTGGGTGGGTCCACATTGGTGTTGGGTGGTGAATTGATGTGGGACATACGATGACGAAGCAAGTTGGCGCGGATCCATCAAATACCGCGACTCAGATACGAATTGCTGAGTTGTTACAGACCTAAACCATGCCATATATTGTTGAGTCGGTCTTACACCTTGGATGACTGGTTCGTTCAGGATGTGTTGTCGTCGATTCCTCCATTGACGACACATGTCTTTTGCAAAGTCTCTCCAGTCAGAATAATCCCACTGTGCATCGACCCTTTTTTGATGCCAATTCCCCAAACACGTGGGAGACTCTGGAATATGTTGTAGCATTCCGAACTGCAGTTTGACCCGGTCACTTTGGTGCATTTCAACTGTAGTGAATCGGATAATTGGTGTATTCGCTGTCCAAACTGCAGCATCGTCATGGTTCACATCATGATCCAGACCCAGATATGGCCTCCATACAAACTGGAAAAAAAATACCAAATCGTTAGATGGAAAATAATTTGAGAACTATTTTAAGATTAACTATAGTTTGGTAGGAGTATTACATCATCATGTCCAATGTGATCCAATAGATTTCGATAGACTACAGTAGCGTGTTTCGGACACCTATTGTAGTTCATTCCCCTTACTGACCACCTAAGATAATAAAAAGAAGTGAAAAATATTATTTACTGTTAATTTAAATAATATATATAATTAACTAAATGGTGAATGGTAAAGTGGTAGACTTACTTGGTTGCAAAGGGGAACACGAATGGACGCTCATTTTCTGGGGCGAGCGACGACATCCTAGACCACCCCCAAGCTTGAAGCAAATAAGCACATGAAAAAAAAGTACATGTATTCTTTTTTGCATTTCTACACAATGCACTATATAGATGGCCAACACAGTTGAACCCCAACTATAAGTGTTTACCTTATTGATGTTGCGTAATAAAGGTAAATACATTATATTCACAGAATTACCTGTACTTTCTGGAAACAAAAATTTACCAAATAAAATCATAATATAACACCAAGCTTTTATTATTTTCTCATACTCGGTTGAATCTTCGGACAGTACTATACTGGTATAATATTGTTTAAGGTATTTTAAATTTATACCTTGCCCCCTTGCTTGACTGGATGTGTCTCCCTCAGTTTCGTCGTCTAACAAAGGGGCACCCAGTAATTCATTGCATATATTGTTGTCTTGGTTAACTTTCCCATTCACTGCCTTTCCATCTATACGAAGACCCAACAACATGTACACGTCCTCAAGTGTGACGGTACACTCACCAATTGGAAGGTGAAATGTGTGGGTCTCGGGTCTCCACCTCTCCAACAAAGCCAGAATGAACTTGTAGTCCACCGAGTACGAAACAATGTTTAGGAGATTTCCAAATCCACATCCTCTAATATATGGTTCTATTAAAGGATCGTGGGGTACATATTCATGTACACGACATCTAAACCGCTTCGGGTCCTAATAACAAAAAAACGAAAATACAATTAGAAGAAGAAATACATTCTCAAGAAATATGTATTAGATGTAATCCAGAAATAGAAACTAAAAAGAAAGAGATTTGAAAGGTATAACACAAAGAACATATGTATTACAAGTAATCCATAAATAGTAACTAAAAGAGAGAGATAACATACAAATGCCGAGATATTCTCGATTGTGCCTCTGTGTTCATCTCCCATAGTTAACAAAGACATGATTCGATTTTGCAAAGCTTAAGTTTGTTAGATGAAAGAAATGTGGTAGAAGGAAAGAGTGTGATGAAGATGGTTTGATAATGTTGATATGGGAAAGTATTTATAAATGAATAAGTGAGTAGGTTTAGAAACCATAACGAATTATGATTGGTTGCATGCAAAGGCACATGAGGTTAAAAAACAAGTGAATGACAAAATTGAAAGACAAATGAATGACAAAAAGTGAATGACAAAAGTAGCATGGAAGGAATCTAGTAGGCGCATGTGAAGAAATCACATGCAATAGGAAGATGAGCCATTACCTTTGGCGCCTACATGTGATTTTTCACATGCAAGGAAGAGGCGCCCTTCCTCTTGGCGCCTTAGTGTAAGGAATTAGGAAGGGGCGCCATCCCTAGTGGCGCCTATGTTCAATTTTGTGAAGAGGCGCCCAACCCTTTGGCGCCTATGTTACTTTATGGTGCCAAGGGAATGGGCGCCTATGTTTACTTTATGTTTAATCTTAGGGCACATTAGGGTACATTAGGGCACAGAGAAATCAGAGATTCTTTGATTCCCTGTGTATTGAGTATTCTTTTCACTCTTCCCTCTGTGTAATCTTTTCACTCTTCCCTCTGCGTGCAAGTATAGTCAAGTCTGTTTTCACTCTTTTCTCTGTGTGCAAGTATAGTCAAGTCTGTACAGACTATTATGAATTTATTAATGCATTGGCCAACTATTTATGTTGTGCGGTTGAACAAGATTTAGAAATCATTCAGTTTCAATTCCATTCAACACAATGTCTTCCACACAACAATATATGATCAGTGCACATGTTGATGGTGAAATATTTGATCATCAGTTGTTCGGTTTTTGTTTTCGAGACACACAGGTGACTCGTTTTACAATAAATCGGCGATCAAATTTTTCACACCTAAAACAAAGAATAGAAAAGAAGTTGCAGTCCAATAATGTCGGTCAGATCATCTATAAAAATCCAGTTTGTTTTGCAGAAAACCAGGTAAAATTTTATCAGAAGAAGATTCGAGATGATGATGATGTTCAACATATGTTTGGAAGTTACGAACAATCCGGTTACAACGATATAGAGTTGTATATATTACCACATCAACAACAGGAGTCCTAGTACATTAATCAGTCACAAGTGTTTTGTGAGACTGATGACGAACAAGTTGAGGTGAATGTTCCAGACGATGAAGAAGAGGAACCTGAGATCATCGTTGATTCGATGGTGAACGCTGAAGAGGAAGAGGAGCCAATACCAGCAGGTCATGTATATTGCCCACCCCAACACATGACAAGGTTAAATTTGGGTTCGGATGAACCTTCGGGAGATGTATGGTACAATCCTTACGTGCAAATGCAAGGATCTCTGAAACAAGGAGACACATTTCGCACAAAAGAGGAATGTGTAAAAGCCATCAAAAAATTCCACATGGAACTATCAGCAGATTTCAGAGTTGACAGAACTGACGTATTGAGGTATAAAGTTTATTGTCCGAATGAGCACTGCCTTTTTAAGTTGTCAGCTTCGTACAGGAAGAGGAAGGAGTCTTGGGAGATTGGATCAATGGGTCCAGATCACACATGCATCCTGACCAACCCAATGCAGGATCATCGTAAATTAAGCTCCCAACTAATATGCGATGAAATATTGTCTGTCATTGCCGATAATCCGTCTTTAAAGGTGAGTACAATAATCTCGCATATTAGGGCAGAGTACAACTACACACCATCATATAGGAAGGCATGGATAGCTAGAACAAAAGCTGTTGAAAAAGTGTTTGGCAATTGGGAGGAATCTTACAAACAACTTCCAAAATACATGTTCGCTCTAAAACACTATGCTCCCGGTACAATTTTCAAGATGGAAACATTGCCCGCATATACACCAAATGGTACATGTGCTGTTGGAAATAGAATATTTCACCGTCTATTTTGGGCATATCAACCGTGTATCACAGGTTTTTCTTTCTGTAAACCAATTATACAAATTGATGGTACATGGTTGTATGGAAAATACAAAGGAACGTTACTGATGGCAGTGGCACAAGATGGGAACAACAATATTTTTTCGTTCGCCTTTGCCTTAGTTGAAGGGGAGACAGTTGAGGGATGGAGTTTTTTCCTAAGAAATCTCCGATTGCACGTAGCACCTCAACCTAACTTGTGTTTGATCTCTGATAGACACCCCTCAATCATCAGTGCATATAATAACATTGAGAATGGCTGGCAAAATCCTCGTTCGACGCATGTGTTTTGTATTAGACATATTGCTCAGAATTTCATGCGAGAAATCAAAGATAAGACGTTGCGTAAGAAGGTTGTCAATGCAGGTTACGCATTGACAGAACCTTCTTTCAAACACTACCGCGAGGAAATAAGATTGTCGAACGAAGATGCGGTTCAGTGGATCGATAGTATTCCGTTGGAGAAGTGGACTAGGGCATACGACGGCGGACAACGTTGGGGCCACATGACAACAAATATTGTGGAATCAATGAACTCTGTCTTCAAAGGAATTCGTAACCTACCAATAACCGCTTTGGTGCAAGCTACATATTTCAGGCTTGGGGCGTTGTTTGAAACCAGACGCTCAAAATGGAGTTCCGTGTTGTAATCTGGACAGTTGTTCAGTGATGCTTCAATGAAATTCATCAGACATGAAGCTGCCAAAGCAAACACACACGTGGTTACGGTATTTGACCGAGCAAAAGGTTGGTTTAGTGTTGCCGAGTCCATGGATCACAATGAGGGCATGCCAATGAGACAGTACATAGTTGAATTAGATAGAGGTTGGTGCGACTGCGAAAGGTTCCAAGTCTTCCGTACCCCTTGCTCCCATGTCATAGCGGCGTGCTCAAACGTTCGAAGAGATCCATCCTACTTGCTATCTGAACTTTACAAAGTCGCCAGCCTTTCAAATGTTTATAAAATTAATTTTTCAGTAGTGGCAAAAGAGGAATATTGGCCAGAATATCAAGGGGACATCGTCTGGCACAACGAAGTTATGCGAAGGAAGAAAAAGGGTCGCCCTAACATGTCATTTTCATATTTTTCTTTATATATATATATATATATATATTATATATATATATATATATATATATATATATATATATATATATATATATATATATATATATATATATATATATATATATATATATATATATATATATATATATATATATATATATATATATATACCCCTAAAATTAGGGTGTCTTGGACTTCCGCCCCCAAATTCTGTTAACTAGTTATTAACGGGAAAGTTAATGTTTTTTTAACTAGTTAGTAGAAAAAAAATAGCTTTTACTAAATATTTTAAAACCAAATAATTAAATAAGTATAAAAATTAAAAACAAATAATTAAATAAATATAAAAATTATTAAATTAACTTTTATTTAAAGAAAGATAATATGCATATGATAGAAAAGATAAAATAAACAAAAAAAATATTTTTACATAAAATATGTAATAACTAATAGGGTTTAATGGTGATGCAACAATAATCTGACTTAGCGTGATGCATGATCGTCATTGGTTGACAGTGTAAAATAAATTTATACCATAAATACATCATCCATTTTCTCTAACTTATATAGTTAATATATATTTGATAAACATGGAAAAAAATATTCATAACACTGTGATGAAAGTAGCATAAGTCTATTTATCCTATTTAAGAAAAAAAATGAAAGATAGTAAATAAACCACTTTATTTATTTTTGTTTGGTGAACAAACCACTTTGGTAAGTAGCACGAGCGTTTAAAAAAAGTCATTGTTCAAGTTTATACATCTCGCGCTCACCTCGTGCAATGCACAAGAAATACTTACTATTATAATAATAACTCTCAGTTAATTAACAATATAATATTATAATACCCAACGTATCCCATCTTTTCAGTTTCATCTTAATTTCTTCTTTTCCGTAATCTCTATAAATGCAAATTCTCATTTCACAGAGTCACCAAACTCGCCATTGGATCTACCTATCTCTCACCTTCTTCTCCATTCATCCGTTTCTCTCTCTCGAACGGTAGGTACCTAGCTGCATTCTTCTCTCTCGTGCTTATTTTCAGTTGTAATTGGGATTCAGTTTGTTTGATTTTGATTTTGATTTGAAATTTGAGGTTGATTTAACCTGATTTGATCTGGTTAGGTTTGAAGGAAATAATTTGTGTTGGAAAATTAAGAAAGATCTATGGCACGCAAGAAGATCAGAGAGTATGATTCTAAGAGGTTGTTGAAGGAGCATTTTAAGAAAATTTCTGGAAAGGATTTGCCAATTAAGTCTGCACAAGTAAGAACTCTGAATAGTTCTTGATTTTTGTTGATTTGGCGCTGAATCTTATATAACTATGGTTACCGTCTTAGTTTGAAAAAAATAAAAGTGATGAATAGAGAAACTAGTATTAATTCAAATGGCATTGATAAACATTGTCTAAAAGGAGATTTGAATTTGTCCCTTGAGGTTACAATGTTTGACTCTTATCACTAGAGCACATTTTATGATGTATTACTCTGGTCACTATTATAAGCAAATATTCTTTTTGTCCAGTATATTGAATAATTAATGCATCTGATTATATATAGACCATATACATAAATTATTCAATGAACTTGAAAATATAATCTTTGCTTATAATTGTGACCTGAGGAGGGTGTATAGTGTGTATAACTTATAAGTTACCAATATAATATGAACATTGACGGATAACAGGTCTTGAGCATGTGGTTGATAATTTGATCATTGACTAGTGTGTATGGAAAGCCATCTCTTGTGATTCCCTTAAATGGATCTTTGTATCTCATATTAGAGTCTAACTTTCAGCTTTGAGATACCTTGAGCTACCAGTTTTTTTAAAAAAATTTATACAAGTTTGTGCCTAGAAAGATCTAATTTCGATTTACAATAACATGATCTATAATTTGTTAATTTAGCAGTCCGTGCTGTTGATTTTCAATATGAAAACTAGTTTTGTGTATTTAGCTGCGTGGCTATATGATGATGTATGCAACTGTGGTTTGTGAGAAAGTACAGTGATCTAAAGTTGTTGGGTGTTTTTTGTTTCAGGTTACAGAAACAACTGATATCAATGAGCTAGTAGAGAAGGAACCATGGCTTTCATCTTCAAAATTGGTTGTGAAACCTGACATGTTGTTTGGAAAGCGTGGCAAAAGTGGCTTGGTTGCTTTAAATCTGGATTTGGCTGAAGTTGCTGGTTTTGTAAAAGAGCGTCTTGGAAAAGAGGTGTGTTTTCTCCTCTCTCTTCTAAACCTTGGAACGGTTTTTTTTCCACTCTTTTTGATTAAATTTCTCGGTACTTCAAGTTCATCCTTTAAGTGTTTGTTCATGTCTTAATCTAAAATATAGGTTGAGATGGGTGGATGCAAAGGACCTATAACAACTTTCATTGTTGAACCTTTCATTCCACATGATGAAGAGTTTTACCTTAACATTGTCTCTGAGAGACTGGGAAACAGTATAAGCTTTTCTGAATGTGGAGGAATTGACATTGAAGAGAACTGGGATAAGGTACCAAGATGAACTAAAACTTGATTCCCAATGTAAAGTCTGCTCATTTTTTGCTTTATAATTCGATATAAGCTATAATGTGATTTGTTCCTATTTTAGGTGAAGACTGTATTTATTCCAACAGGGGAATCTCTTACATCAGAGAATATATCAGCACTTATTGCAACCCTCCCCTTGGAGGTATATTTACTCTGCTAATTTGTTATTCTACGAACATGTCATTTATGGTACTTTTTTTAATCTAAAATGTATTCAAGCTTTTTGTGTTGGTTATCTTTGAAGCAATGCCCCAGATACGTCAACACCAACAATCATTTGAGAAATTAAAATAATTGAACGTAATCACACGTGTTAGTGTAGGTCTCCTAACACACCTTTAATCTGAAATGTTGGTGCTACTTGAATCACTAATTCTTTTTTGTTGATGGACAAGTTGTTTCAGTAATTTATTAGTTTTTCACATGTATCGGTGTAGGAAACTTGACACACCTTTAATCTGAAATGTTGATGCTACTTATGGAATCACTAATTCATTTTTGTTGGTGGACAAGTTGTTTCAATTATTTATTAGTTTTTCTTTTATGTATACAGATCAAGGGAGAACTTGAGGATTTTCTCAAGGTGGTTTTCAATATATTTCAAGGTATATTAAGAAATATCCATTTATAGACATCTATTGTTCCTGTGAATACAACTTCATTGACAGCTTCCTATAAATATTTTGTTCTTTTTCCCTATCATGTTAGATCTGGATTTCACATTCTTAGAGATGAATCCTTTCGCCCTGGTGGATGGAAAGCCTTATCCTTTGGATATGAGAGGAGAGCTAGATGACACTGCTGCTTTCAAGAACTTCAAGAAGTGAGTTCTATCCTCTCAAGAATGTTAATTTTCATTTGAAGAATGAGTATCATATCTCTAATTAATCTCTTAGAACTGATTTACTGAATGATATTTCATGATTAACATATGTTAATGAGTATGGACTTTCTTCTTATTTTCAGATGGGGAGACATTGAATTCCCTCTGCCATTTGGAAGGGTTATGAGTCCCACCGAGTCTTTCATTCATGGATTAGATGAAAAGGTGAATAAAAAATTTGTATTCAATTCATTCATAACTTTGTCTCAAAGTTGCCTCTCAAACATTATGATTCTTAGTAAGTTGTGATATGGTCTTCTATTCTTCATGGTCAATCATATTCCTTGTACTATTATCTTATGAATCATCAAAAATATTGTTTCTACTACAGTTATCATGGTGCAGTGAAATTTTTATTCTAAGAAACTTATGATGTTTTGTTTGACTGTTTTCTTCTTCCAGACAAGTGCATCATTGAAATTTACAGTGTTAAACCCGTTGGGTCGAATTTGGACTATGGTAGCTGGAGGAGGTGCCAGTGTGATCTACGCTGATACGGTGTGTTTCCATTTCTTCAAAACTAAAATCATTGTTAAACAATATTGTCTTGCAACATTTAGGCCACTAACTTCTTTTAAACAAATTTCTTATAATAGGTAGGAGATCTTGGTTATGCTCCAGAGCTCGGAAACTATGCAGAATACAGTGGCGCACCAAAGGAAGATGAGGTCTTGCAGTATGCCAGAGTTGTAATCGATGTAAATAACTCTTATCTCAACTCTTTTGTATTCTATTATAATATCATCAATTTACAGATTTAGCATTACGCTTTCTATAATCAGACATTTCATTGTTTGGATTTGGAGTGTGTAAAGAATAAAGATAGGTTATATCAGATGCTGGCTACTTTGAAACCAATATAATAGTGCTTATGTATCTCTATGATAATCTCTTTTCAGTGTGCAACTGCAAATCCTGATGGCCAAAAGAGAGCCCTTGTGATCGGAGGAGGAATTGCTAACTTCACTGATGTTGCTGCTACATTCAGTGGCATCATTCGAGCTCTGAAGGAGAAGGTAATGATTATTTTTTTTAAAAAAATTGAAAAAAATATGTAATAAACAGCCCTTAATTGATAGTTGAGCTATTACTAACCAGGAACAAAAGCTAAAAGAAGCAAATATGCACATTTATGTGAGGAGAGGAGGTCCCAACTACCAGAGGGGTCTAGCAAAAATGAGGGAACTTGGAGAGGAAATTGGCATTCCAATTGAGGTTTTGATTATATTACATATCTTTATTGATTGTTTTAAGAAACCAATTGATGTTGATTTGCAAAATTGCTTTTAGTTTACTTTTTTATCTGATCTATTTGGCTTTTTTATCAGGTTTATGGACCTGAAGCTACAATGACTGGTATATGCAAACAGGCAATCCAGTGCATCACTGCAAGTGCATAATTATCTGTATTCTTGCCAATGCTGTCTTAAAGCGTATTCATGTGTAGTTTGTAGTGATTGTTGTTGATTCATAATTGTATTTCCATTTTATCAGAATTGAGAAATTTGATAAGATAGAGCATCGATTGTTAAATGTTTAATAATCTAATAAAGTGGTTAAGAATGTTTGTATTGTGTAGAATTCTTATACTATAGTCTTGATTCAAGAATGTGACATTTGTATTTCGTTTATGTTTAAGTCAAGCTGCAATTTCTCATCAATAGTTCTCACATTCAGATTTTTCCATAGAGACCTATTTATCTAAATTGTATGTCTTATTAATGTAAATATGTCCTAAGATGAACATTTGAATTATATATATATATATATATATATATATATATATATATATATATATATATATATATATATATATATATATATATATATATATATATTTTTTTTTTTTTTTCATAATAAGATCTATTTAAACTTTATGATGAGAATGTGTATGTGTGAGTAGTGTGGATAATAGTCCCACATTGGTTGATGTTGATAATATGGAGACTTGAGTATTTATAAGTGAGAGAACTCACTCACCTATTACCTTAAGGTTTTGGGTGAATATGTGGTATGTTTCTCACAAAGATATTGCTCTAGAAAAGAAGTCTCACAATGTTCAATACTCTCTAGTGAAAAAACTCCCCCAACTAATGATATCATGAGCCTTTCAGAAAGGGACCGGCTTACTTGTAACGAAAGGCAGCGGGTGCCATTGTAGTGAAAATTAATTTTGTTTTCTATCTCAAATAACATATGCTGATATATTTTTAACTGGTACACTAAATTTGTTAGAGTTAATTTAATTGATTAGTTATCTATTCGTAATTTTGTTAGATCACTATCATATATAAATAAAGTGGCAGATCCATTATACAAACTAAGAAAATAATAGAAATATTTTTTCTTCATTCAGTTTTGTTCTTTTTTTTCTACGCCGTCACATACATGTCACTGCATCAATCTATCATCTAGATTTTCATCAGAATTCTATTATCTTCTAAGATGAAGATTCTTTATCTTCTACCACGAAATTTACGCGTGGTTTCATCTCCCTAACTAACATTGATTCCCCTTATCCTTTTTTTCATTATCACAATTCAATCAAAGAAGAATCTCTCTTTCTCTCTCCTCTCTCTCTCTCCACCAAGCAAAAGATTGCGAAACCGCCGGTCTTCGGCCAATCGCTGAGTTAAAGAAGAATTCTCAAGCAGCAGAGACTTTATCTCTCCTTGAGCCGCCAAAAGAGATGTTTCGGTAGCCTTCAAAAAGTGTCCTGGGTAGAAATTAGAGTCTTGTCATTCCTTACCACGCTTGTTACTGGAAAGAAAACCAAGGAGATTAAGGAGAAGTAAATCATCCCTTATCCCACTAAGATAGGTGGAAGTTATCTGTATTTTTTTGCAGGGACGTATCCCGTTGAAGCGTCAAATTGAAAACACATTCTTCTAGCCGATGCTTTTTGTGATGTTGCTGGTCGGACCAAAGAGCATTCCTGTTAATCAGGAAATAATCAAACATATTTATTATAAATAATTTACATTCATAGAATAGAAAATTAGTCATTAAAAGTTATAATTAGTTGTGATTAGTCATTATGAGTTGTAATTACTAACACTATTATATATAGTATCAAATGCAATGAGAAAGGCATCAAGCCAGAATTTCTAACATGGTATCAGAAGGTTCGATCTAACCTGTGAATCCTTGTTTTCTTGGCTGAAATAGCGACACCCCACTGGATCGCTCTTGAAATCTTGTTTCTTGTTAGAATAGATTTGCTGCACGTGTGAGTTATTATTTAGCATAACAAGGGGCTATAATATAATGACCATGGAAAATAAAAAGAATTTTTGTGTCCGTTTTACCGGCAAAAATTATTCTGCATGAGAATTTCAATTCAAGATGTATGTTAAAGAAAAGGGATTATGGAGTCATCTAGATGATGTTTCTAAGGCACCGACGGAAAAAACTGCTTTAGATGCGTGGGAAACTAAAGATGCTCAAATCATCACTTGGATTCTCAAGAGTATTGATCCTCAAATGATCAATAATTTACGCTCTTTTTCAATTGCTCAAGAAATGTGGAATTATTTGAAGCGCATTTACAACCAGGACAATTCGGAAAAACGTTTTCAGTTGGAGTTAGAAATAGCCAACTATAAACAAGGTGCTTTGTCTATTCAAGAATACTATTCTGGTTTCTTAAATCTCTGGACAGAACACTCTTCTATTATACATGCTAATGTTCCTAAGACCTCTCTCGCGGCTGTTCAAGAGGTTTACAACACCAGTGGGCGAGATCAATTTCTCATGAAATTACGTCCAGAATTTGAGGTTGTCAGAGGTGCCTTGCTGAATAGGAATCCTGTTCCTTCTTTAGATACATGTGTTGGAGAAATTATAAGGGAGGAACAACGTCTTATTACTCAAGGAGCCATGTCTCATGAAGCTACCATTTCCGAGCCCGTGACGGTTACATATGTTGCTCAAAGTAAAGGTAAAAGTCGTGATATGAGACAGGTTCAATGTTTCTCTTGCAAACAATTTGGTCATATTGCTCGTAGCTACAATAAGAAGTTTTGTAATTACTGCAAGCAACATGGTCATATTATCTCTGAGTGTCCCACACGTCCTCCACGACCAACACAACGTTCAATACATGCATTCCATGCAACTACAAATCATGTGGTTGGTCCATCCACTAATGGGGCATCAAACAATAGTGCTATACAATCTGAATTGATTCAACAAATAGTACTTTTCGCTCTTTCGGCATTGGGAATTCAGGGCAAGTCTTCTAATGTTTCTAGCCCATGGTTTCTTGATTCGGGTGCATCCAATCACATGACAAGTTCTTCAGAGCATTTGCACAATTTACATTCTTATCATGGTAATCAGAAAATTCAAATAGCTGATGGTAATACTTTATCTATTACTGATATTGGCGACATAAACTCTGATTTTCGGGACGTGCTTGTATCACCCGGACTTGCGTCTAATTCATTATCTGTTGGTCAATTGGTAGATAAAAATTATGATGTTAACTTTTCTAGTGATGGTTGTCTTGTGCAGGAGAAGGTGTCGGGGAAGGTGATCGCGAAGGGGTCTAAAGTGGGAAGATTGTTTCCACTCCAGTTTATTTCTAATCATATATCTCTTGCTTGTAATAATGTTTTGAACTCTTATGAGGATTGGCATAGAAAATTAGGTCATCCAAACTCTGTTGTTTTGTCCCATTTATTTAAAAATGGTTTGTTGGGAAATAAAAATGTTTCTAATGCCTCTATTTCATGTTCTGTTTGCAAATTGGCTAAGAGTAAAATACTTCCTTTTCCGTCTGGTGCTTATCGTGCTTCCACTTGTTTTGAAATGATTCATAGTGATGTATTAGGTATGTCTCCTGTAGTTTCTCATTCTCACTATAAATATTTTGTCACATTTATTGATGATTATAGTCGTTTTGTTTGGATATATTTCCTTCGATCTTAATCTGAAGTGTTTTCTATGTTTAAGAAATTTTTGACATATGTTGAAACTCAATTTCAAACAAGTGTTAAAATTTTTCGCTCTGACTCTGGTGGTGAGTACATGTCTCATAAGTTTCAGGAATACCTTCAACAAAAAGGCATCTTGTCGCAACGATCTTGTCCCAATACCCCTCAACAAAATGGTATGGCAGAATGTAAGAATCGTCATTTGCTTGATGTAACACGCACATTGCTTCTCCAAGCTTCTGTACCATCCCGATTTTGGGTAGAGGCTCTTTCCACAACTCTCTTCTTGATCAATCGTCTTCCTTTTACGGTTATTGAACTTGATTCTCCTTTCTTTCGTATTTTTAAAATTCATCCTGATTATAGTGCTTTACATACTTTTGGGTGTGTGTGTTTTGTTCACTTGCCTCCTTTTGAAAGGCATAAGCTTGGAGCACAATCTGTTCAATGTGCATTTATGAGATATAGTCACTCTCATAAGGGATTTGTGTGTTATGATGTCACTAACCATCGTTTTCGCATTTCTAGAAATGTGACATTTTCTGATAATCAGTTTATGTTTCCCTGTGTTTCTCCTGCCATTAATGATATTGTTACTCTTCCTAAGCTTTCTATTATGCCTCAATCTATTGAACGTTATAAACCAGGTCATGTATATGTTAGACAAAACAGGCAGCAGGTTCCCACACCCCTTCCTGATACTGAACCGCCACCTGATCCTATACCGGTTGAACCACGACGTTCTGGTCAAATATCTCGTGCACCAGATAGATATTCACCAGACAAGTATGATTCCTCACATACTTCTCTGACTACCACACTCTCTAGCATATCTATTCCAACTTGTTACTCACAGGCTGTTAAGGATGTGCGATGGATAAAAGCAATGAATGAAGAGCTTCAAGCTCTTCAAGAGAATTTCACATGGGATATTGTCTCTTGCCCTCCTGATGTAAAACCTATAGGTTGCAAATGGGTGTATTCTGTGAAATTGAATTCTGATAGGTCCCTCAATCGTTACAAGGCTCGTTTGGTTGCGTTAGGAAACAAGCAGGAATATGGAATTGATTATGATGAGACATTTGCAATGGTTGCCAAAATGACAACCGTCCGCACGATCATCTGTATAACTGCTTCTAATGGGTGGACTCTTCATCAAATGGATGTGAAAAATGCTTTTCTTCACGGTGACCTGACAGAAGATATTTATATGACTCCACCTCAAGGCTTATTCTCTTCATCTAAAGGCGTGTGTAAGCTCAAACGCTCCTTATATGGTTTGAAACAGGCACCTAGAGCGTGGTACGAGAAATTCCGCTCCACTCTACTTGGATTCTCCTTTACTCAAAGTCAGTATGATTCATCTTTATTTATTCATAGCACATATGCGGGTATTGTTCTGTTTCTTTTGTATGTTGATGATATGGTTATTACTGGTTCGGATCATGCTTCCATTCAGCAACTTAAGCAACAGTTACAAGCATCATTTCACATGAAAGATCTGGGTAATCTACATTATTTTCTTGGTCTTGAGGTTCATTCTACATCCAAGGGCATCTTTCTCCATCAACACAAGTATGCTAAAGATTTGATTTCTATGGCCGGTCTCGAATCGGCTAATCCGGTAGATACTCCTCTTGAGGTTAATGTTAAATATCATCGTGATGATGGTGATCTTTTGCCTGATCCCTTATTGTATCGACAACTTGTGGGTAGCCTCAACTACTTGACTATTACTCGCCCCGACATATCTTTTGTTGTTCAACAAGTAAGTCAATTCATGCATTCTCCTCGCCATCTTCATTTGGCTGCGGTTCATAGTATAATTCGCTACTTAAAGGGAACCTCTCACCGTGGATTATTCTTTTCCGTTGGAATTTCTCTTCAGTTGAGTGCTTATAGTGATGCTGATTGGGCAGGGTGTCCTGATACTCGTCGATCTGTTACTGGTTGGTGCATGTTTCTTGGTTCTTCATTGATCTCTTGGAAAAGTAAGAAGCAAGCAAGAGTTTCTAAATCTTCTACTGAATCAGAGTATCGTGCCATGTCTGCTGCTTGTTCAGAAATACTTTGGCTTTGTGGTCTTTTGGCTGAACTTGGATTTCCCCAAATAGAGCCAACTTCACTTTATGCTGACAATACAAGTGCCATTCAAATTGTTGCAAATCCTGTTTTTCATGAACGCACCAAACATATCGAAGTTGATTGTCATTCAATACGTGACGCCTACGATGATCGAATAATATCACTTCCTCACGTCAGTACTCAGTTGCAGGTTGCAGATATTCTTACCAAGGCTGTTCCACGCCCACGACATCAGTTTCTTGTTAGCAAATTGATGCTCCTTGACCAGCTGCATCAATTTGAGGGGGGATGTTAATCAGGAAATAATCAAACACATTTATTGTAAATGATTTACATTCATAGAATAGAAAATTAGTCATTAAGAGGTGTAATTAGTTGTGATTAGTCATTATGAGTTGTAATTACCAACACTATTATATATAGTATCAAATGCAATGAGAAAGACATCAAGCCAGAATTTCTAACAGCTCCAACGACCTATTCCACCAAGGGCCAAAGTAGTAGAGACGTGTCGAGTATACAGCGATAGAGTCTCAAGTTCTTACTCCCGGGCACGCTCAAACATACTGGCCAAATACGAGTAATCCTCCTCTGAAGGAGGAACCTGACATTCATTTGAGAAGCGAGGGCCCGACCCAGTCAGCAGTGGAAGGGACAAAAGACCTGAAGCACTTTGCGGCCTATGAATAACAGTCAAAGCAGTAACACTTTCAGAACACTACAAAGTAGTGAAGGCCATACTTCAGTTCCTACTGACCATATTCCAGTAGTAAAAGCTGAAGCGCTACTTCATCCTTCATTGAATCTGCACACAATCGTTATCAAAGCAAACACGTCATGAGTAAGCAAATTGAAAGCAAATAGGCCAATAACTTCTAGAACATACCAACAATAATCTTCCTTTCATCCCGGATACGAGCCTCCATCAGGAAGCAGGTATCAATGAGGCATTTCAAGCATTTCCAGATGGCTTCCTCCGGAGGAACACCGCCCCGAAAATAAGCCATGTTATTAATGAAACTCATCTCATCAGCCGCTTCTCCTAGTACAACTCTTCTTGGGAAATGTCCTCCCCTTTGTATACATATAACTCATCTCCCATGAGGAAATGACTCTCGGTCCAGTACTTAGGGAACAACTTAACATATTTATCCTTTCCTTTATCTCCAACAACGCAAACTGTTGCATGAACTTCTGGGTTGATATGAGTAACCAGAAAGAATCAATCTCCATCAGCGCAAACTGTTTGTAGGTTAAGCCAACATCTGTCCAATCAAACTGAATTGCAATTGAAGATATGCTTCAGAATTTTGAGATACCTCAAAACAACACCTGCTCTAGGCCTTATATTCAAAATGGACTCCAACCTTACCACCACATGCTTCAATGACTCTGATTGAGGGGCTTTCAGAGAGACCAAAAGATCAACTACTTGATTCTACTTTTATTTAGATTCAACTCAAATATTATGTTTGTTATTAGTTTGATAGAATTAAGTTAGGTGATTAATCATCTACTCCTTATGTGATTATGTTAATCCACTATCATATATAAAGTGGCATACCTATTGTACAAACTAAGAAAATAACAATAATATTTCTTCCTTCAATTTTGTTTCATTATGTTGAGAAATATAGTCAAAATGACTATACGTTAACACGAGAATTCTTATTTTTCTATCATTGAAGTTGTATAGAATTATCCATAGATTAAAGTGTATTGGAAACCTCTAAAACATTGATTGAGAATTCAATATCCAATTATTTATGATGAACTGAGAAGTTATCACCATAAATAGATAAAAATGTAAAAATGAAAAGGGAAAACAATGCTGTCACAATAGTTCAAACTCGTAAAAAGAAGGAAAAATACCAATCTAGAGTTTTTTACCCTTCTATTCATTGATTTCATAACCTTCATCTTTCTATCCCATGCACCAAATTTCCATCGAACATTTGTTCAAAAGATCTTGCCGAGAAGGTCGACAAAGTAATTCAAAAGCAATCCAAATACAATACTAATAAAACATATAATTTTCGTACACGAGCTGTAGACATGGTTAATTATGTGAAAAAATGTGGTCAATTCAGTTTAGAATAACCTTAATAAACATATCTTAAGTGTAAGTGGCGTGTCTCGAAGCTTTGGAGTGACATTGTCAAGGTTGATGATCAGGTCCAAGGTCTTGGTTGTTAAATTGAAATAAAACTTTCATATTATTTCAATCGTATATTACAAGGAAGAAATAGGTTATATTTATATCCACAGAAAATCTATTTCTAATTATAACTAAATCAGAATAATTATAGCCAAATCATGGTAATTAACAATTAATAACTATATTCCTATTATAGTTCCTAAAATCTTGTTGACAGCTAACGCCAACACTCCCCCTCAAGTTGGTGCATAGAGATCTCGAATGGCCAACTTGTCAAGTGCGTTGTAGAAGTCTCTGCTACATACAACTTTTGTGAGTATATCTGCTAATTGATCTTCAGATTTAACAAACGGGGAATTGAATTATCTTGGTCTCCAAATTTTGCTTAATGAAGTGTCGATCTATTTCCACGTGTTTTGTTCGATCATGTTGAACCGGATTATGAGCAATTTCAATTGCAGACTTGTTGTCACAAAAAAGTTCATCGCATTGTTCGGAGCAAAGCCAATTTCAATTAACAATCTTCGAAACCAAAGAAGCTCACAAAGACCTTTAGCCATCCCTCGAAACTCTGCTTCAGCACTTGATAATGCTACAACCTTTTGTTTCTTACTTTTCCATGTAACCAAATTTCCTCCAACAAAGGTAAAATAGTCTGAGGTGGATTTTCTGTTGGTGATATCTCCTGCCCAGTCAGCGTCTGTATAACCTCCTGCCCAGTTAGTTGTCAATCAAACTCGGCAAGACATCGCATCTTGTGTCTACGTATCTCATCTGAACATGAGAATCAGAGTTGCCGTAGTTCGGCTACATAGGGATTTCCATCTGAACATGGACTTACAAAGGAGGACACCAATTGTGTCAAAGGAGAGTGGGCAATGTGTTCACACCCTAGCAGCAGGTGTCGCAGCTCGCTGAATCGAGTCTTAGGCGGTTACCTCTTTGCAATAGGACGGATTGACATGCCACAGGATCGGAGACGCACGGAAGGTCTAAAAGAATGGGGAAGCTCTGCCTTAAAGTTGTCATGCAATATGTACTTAAGTGTTAGGATTTACAAATGGGGATATCTACCTAATGTTAGCATGCAAAGTAATAAGGGAATTCTACCTATGTTATCGTACAAAAGAATATGGGAATCCTACCTATGTTATCATACAAAAGGATATGGGAATCCTACCTATGTTATCATACAAAAGGATATGGGAATCCTACCTATGTTATCATACAAAAGGATATGGGAATCCTACCTATGTTATCATACAAAAGGATATGGGAATCCTACCTATGTTATCATACAAAAGGATATGGGAATCCTACCTATGTCATCATACAAAGGGTTATGGGAATCCTACCTATGTCATCATACAAAGGGTTCTATCTAATGGGTGCTACCTAAACGGAACAAGAATCGACGAATGGAGCAAAGAGAGGTGCTAGGGATAAGGATAGATGGCGATGCATGAAGCAATCGACTTACAAGGTTGATGGCGATGCATAAAGCAATCGACTTACAAGGTTGATGGCGATGCATAAAGCAATCGACTTATAAGGTTGATGGCGATGCATAAAGCAATCGACTTACAAGGTAAATGGATGAATACGTGTTGGTTCTGTTAAGTTTTGAAAATGATTACTCGACGTTGGATCGAGGTTTTGATCTTGTTATGAAATGGTTATCGGATGTTCATTTTATTTCTTGTATTAACAAATGAATAAAGAATGAAAGAATAAATATTATACATTTCATGGGAGAGGGATACATTTGTTATGAATGGGGATTGTTCATGGCAATCAAACAAATAAGAATAAATGCCTCATACATCATACAAGTAGGCAACAGTTATTAATCAGACAGATAAGATATATAAACAAGTATATGATCAAGTCAAATAGTCAAAGAATGAAATAATAAGACATTAAACAATGTATGAGAAGTATAAACATATTAGACAATCAAACAATAAAGACATGGATGAAAGAAAACAAGTATAAAAATATAAGATGAATAAGACAAGTGAAATTATGCACACAAAGAATCAATGAATAATTTAATCGGGAAATGATGCAAGGATCAAATAAAATCAAGATGAAATGCCTCTAATATGTGGGACATGAGATGAACAAGGGAGGATCAAAAGATCTCTTCAATTGCCCTAAGCAATCCCTATGTCAAACATCAATCATAGAAAAGTCAACCGAAAAGTCAAGTCAACTTAAAAAATGTCAAATAAATAGTAAATTAATCACAAAAATTATGAAAAATTAAACTAAGTTAGGTGGGGTCAGGACATCATCATCCCCCAAAAAGATTTCAAAAATAATGAAAATTGGTGTATAAATTAAGTGAAATAAAATAGAAGTCAAATTAAAAGTCAACCAAGCAAACTAGGTCAAAAATAAATTCAAAATAAATTGAAAATGGAAAATAAAATTCCAATAAAAGGTCAGGTTGACCATGAGACATTGGTCAACCCTCATCCAAAAACTCAAAATCTAAAAATAATTTTAAGTTATGAAAATAAAATAAATGAAAAAATGTGTGTTAAAATGGACTATTTGAACTAAATAATTAAAATAAAATATTAACACTAAATAAAATATGAAAATAAAAATTAAATAAATTAAATAAAATATTAATCAAAATAAAAAATATTTTTTAGTATTTTTATGAACAAATAAAATATTTTTATTAATTAAAAAGCAAAACAGAAAAAATAAAAATGAATTAAAAAAGAAAATAAAATGAAATGTAATTGGGCCAGAATGTGGGGGTGCCAACAGCAAGCGTGCGCCAGGCCCAAGTCCACGAAATTACCAGCATGACCAAAATAAAAACAATGAACATCATTAATTTGGCAACTTCCACTTATGCCCTAGCGGATAAAACAAGGGGTGGATGGCTGAGATTTTGTGGGTGCAGTTTTTTTTTTTTTTTAAACTTTCAACTAACATATCTCTCTCTATGGTGCTCCAAATGGGATGATGTAAAAATCAAAGTTTGAGTTTGGAACATGTAGAATATAATGATGCTTTGTTTTATGAAAAATAGTGGCCCTAGCATGTAGAAAAGTGAACAACAAGAGGGCTTCATGCACCCCAAATTCAGCACACATGAAAAACGCAGTCCATTTCCTCCATTTTCAAACCAACATAACTAATGCTACAGAGCTCCAAATGAGGTGATGTAAAAAATCAAAGTTCAAGTATGGAACATATAGAACACAATGGTGCTTTGTTTCATGAAAAATAATGGCTTTAGCATGTAGAAAAGCGAACAGCAAGGGGGCTTCATGCACCCGGATTTGACAAAAAATAATGTTACAAAAATTAAAGTTAAAAGCAATGCCTCATGTTGAGGGCTTTGTAAGCATGCATAGCATATTATTTACATGGAAAATAATCATGGAACAAGCATGGTATTGCATGAAAAAAGGAAAAAGTAGCAAGCATAAGCATAGTTAAAAGCATGGTATGAGCATGAAATATTAATGAGCAAGCATGATGGCCATGGAAGAGAATGAGTGAAACGTTTACCTAGTGGATGCAAGGTCCACTGCCCCTTGGTGTGGAGAAAATGGAAAGAGAAGAGATGCTACTTTGTGCTTTGAGAGCTTGTGAAATGGAAAATGAGGAATGGATCTCTTGCTTGCCTTGCCTCCTTTGAAAGTAGCAGCCAACCCTTTTCAGATTAGGGTTTTAGAAGCTTTAAATATGTAGGTCTAATGTGTCTTAATGGGCTTGGAATGTTGGTTTGGATTATGACAAAATGATGCAAAAAGTGGTGCCAAAAGGTGAGGTGTATTAGAAGATCTAATTGTGGCAAAGCTTAAGTGAGTGAACCAAAAGAAAATGGCCAAATGAGGTAAAGAGTGGTGTGTGAGTCGTTTTTGGTTAGACTTGATTTTCTAGTGCAACACAAAAATGGCCCAACATGGTGACTTTAAGACCTTGTATCTTGATGAATACATGTCCAAATGGCAAAGCAATGCAAACAGTAGAAAGAGGGCATGGAACTTAACATCTTTCATGTTGAACACATCTTGAAATTGTGAGTGGAAAGGGGTGGAAAATGGCCATAAAGTTCAGGTTTCATGGCTGCAAAATGGTTGGGCCAGTTTGGCCTAAATGCTGTCAAAAAAATTCAGCCTATGATACCAACTTTAGATGAGTGTATCTTCCAAACCAATGATCCAAATGGGGTGGTTCCAAAAAGGTGTGAAAGAGGACATAACAAGGTACAACTGTCATGAAGAAAGTGTTTCCAAAAGATGCCTTGAAGTGCAAGAAATCTGGCCCATAAGTCTTGATAAAGTCCTACTTTGACCAAGCATAACTTTCTCAATTTTAATCCAAATGAAACAAACTTTATATCTCTAGAAAGCTTGGAACAAGAGGAACAAATTTCATGTTGGAGAAATTTTCAAATGGAGCTTGCATCTTGATGTAATATAGGCTTAAAGTGGATGAAAAAAACCATAAAACTTGCCTTAAATGGAAAGTCAACCATTTCCAAATTTGGTAACTTTTCCAACTCCTGATTAAATGATGAATCCATGATCCAACCTTGATAAAATTTCACATTTAGGCTTCCTTAGGCATGAATTTTGAGATTCCACTTTCAAAATGTCAAGAGTTGACTTTTCTGGCCTCACAGTTGACTTTTCCCAAACTGTCTGATTTCCGATTCCAGTGATCAATTGAAGCACCTCTGGCTCAAATAAAAAGCTGATTTTTTGTATGTAGACCCTTGTGGACATATGGAGGGCCATGGAAAAGAGTTCCACCCAAAGAATCAGAAATAAACTGATTTTATACCAAACCCCGATTTTAGGGCCAAAATGACTAGGAAGTGATTACACTGATTGCCAATGGATCTTTGTGAGATAATTGGGGATCTTCATAGGCCTAGGTTCTTATCTTTCATGACATGAATGAGCCCTTCTACTTCCAGCTAAACCTTGCCTGTTGCGGGTAGCCATGAAACCCTGATTTTTTTGATTAAATCCATATGCACACTCTGAGAGCTCTGAATCTTCCACTGATGAGCTGAGGACCATAATAAGACATATGGAACCCCTTGAGACCCTTGAGACTTGTATATTTGGAGAATGAAATTCAATTCCCAGTCTTGCTCTATGTAGGCTCCTTCTATTAAGGAGTGATCAATAAAACCCCGATTTCCCAAGTCACTGATGCAGTATGCAATGAGTATGACCTAGTATGATGCTAATGCAATGTGAAACACAATCCCATGCTTCCAAGAAAAATGAAAGGTAAATTTTGGGGTATTACACTTACACCTTACTGGTTTCTTTCCTTTTGGTAAAGGGACAAGAGTCCATGTCACATTCTTGTTTAATGCCTCCATTTATTCATTCATAGCTTGAACCCATCTAGGGTCTTCAATGGCCTCTTCAACGTTGCTAGGTACACTGTATGAAGACAACTCATTTGCAAATTTCTTAAGGGGTTCAGACAAGTCCTTCATAGAGACATAATTAGCAATTGGATACCTTGATCTATGATCCTCTTCTTCAGGAGAGTAACGCTACGGTGGTTTTCCCCAATTATGCCTGTGAGGTAATTCATAGCTAACAGAGATATCACCATTATTATTATTATTATTATTAGGAGATATAGGAGAGTTTACCTCAATGATATTCTCAGGAGATGGATCGTTGAGTACTGGAGAGGGGGGGAATTCTGATACTTCAACTTCAGGACTCATATGGTCTGTTTGAGTTTGACAAGAATCACCAAAAACTTCAGTTGAAGGTATATCAATATCTTTGAACCAGTCAAATGTCGACCAATTCGACTCTTCTTCTGGTGTCTCCCCCTGAAGAGAAGAATTGGGTGATACAGATGAGTAGAAATGGTCAAATTCCAAGAATGTAACATCCATAGTTACATAAATGCGTCGAGTAATAGGGTCATAACAACGATACCCTTTCTGGTGTACACCATATCCCAAAAACAGGCAGCGAATGACACACGGATCAAGCTTTGTACGTTGGTTTTTATGTAGGTGAACAAACGCAACACACCCAAAGACTCGAGGTGGCAGCATTTGTATTGTAGGCAGCGGTAAAAATGTGGACAAGGTCTGCAGTGGAGTTTTAAATTCAAGGACCTTCGATGGCATCCGATTGATGAGATATACTGCTGTAGTAACAACGTCAGTCCAATGGTGGTGAGGCACATGCACTCCTTGTAAAAGAGCACGGGCAATTTCAAGAATATGGCGATTTTTTCGTTCTGCAACACCATTTTGTTGTGGGGTTTGTGGACACGTGGTTTCGTGAATAAGTCCGTGTTTTTTGAAATACTCATGGAATTGATGATTTACAACTCCCCACCATTATCAGAGCGAAGGATCTTAATTTTCTTTGAATATTGAGTTTGAATCATTTTATGGAATTGTTGAAATATGTGTATCACTTCATTTTTTTGTTTCAACAAATAAATCCAAGTCATTCGAGTGCAATCATCAACAAATATCACAAACCACCGATAACCAGAGATATAAGATTTTGGGGATGGACCCCATACATCAGAATGGATTAAAGCAAACCGAGCATTACTTTTATTCATACTTGATGGAAAAGTAACTCGATGACTCTTGGCTAAAATACAAGCTTCACATTTGAAGTTCAACAAAGATGTATCTAAAAATAAGCTTGGGAACACATGTTTCAGGTAGCCAAACGAAGGATGGCTTAATCGGCGATGCCAAAGTAAGACTTGCTCCATTTTATTGTTTCTTGGATAATGCATGTGATGCGCTCGGCCTACACTAAAATCCTCCATATAGTAAAGTCCCCTTCTCTTAGTACCACGCCCAATGATCTCCTTCTTGAGAATATCCTGAAGGAAACAAAAAAAGAGAGGATAAATTAGCACAACACAGTTCAAGTCTTTTGTAACTTGACTCACAGACAGCAACTTATGAGATAGAGAGGGAACAAGTAGTGTATTTGAAAGCGAAAGGGATGGTGATAACATCACAGTTCCAGCCCCTGCTACCGCCGATAAACAACCATTTGCGTTGGCAATACTTGAGCGTCGAGGGGTTGAACGTTCAGAAAAATCAGCAGCATCGAACGTCATATGATTGGTAGCTCCGGAATCAAGTATCCATGCATTAGAGTCATCATCATGATTAGAGCAAATCAGAACATTACCTTCAGTGGTGTGGGAACTTGATTTTGGAATGAGGGAAAGATGGGGTTCGACAGTAGCTACTGCAACTTTTCCCTGGTTGCTATCAGTTGTATCGCGACGCTTTCGAGCCTGAAAATCTGTCCACCGGTCTGGATATCCATGAAGCTTAAAACAGGTCTCGCTAGTATGTTTGTTACCTCCATAATGAGAGCACTTAGTGCCATTAGATGGTTCTTTATGTTTGGATTGAGAAAGTATCTTACTACTATGTAATTTGAGACCCTTAGATGCAAGAACTGCTCCAGATAATTCATTGGAGTTGTCTGTCATCACTGCCTGACAAAGAGCTTCCCTCCTAACATGTCCATATGCTTGCTCCACTGTTGGAAACAGTTTCATTTGTAAAACATCGCTTCTGATATTATCTAAGCGGTCATCAAGTCCATCCAAAAACACATACACTCGTTCTTCTTGGATAAGTGTATTGTAGTGTTGGATATCAACTTGACATGTCATCGGATTTGGACGACGAAAATCTATCTCACGCCAAAGTCCTTGGAGATCGTTATAATATTTTTCAAGAGAACCACCGGCTTGTTTAAGACGTGTCATCCATCGCCGAAGGTCATACACCTGGGAGGTGTCACTGCCATCAAAGTACGTGGTCACAATTGCATCCCACACCAGCTTGGCAGTGAAGAAGCAAATAAAGTTGCTGATTAGAGAAGAGTCCATTGAGTTGATTATCCATCCCTTAACAATCGCGTTGTCAGTCCGCCAACGTCGAAACGTAGGATCTGTTTGAGGGGGTTGCGGGAGATCTCCATTGATATATCCTAGTTTGTCTTTGCCCGAGATATACATCTCGACCACCTGGGACCAAAGGGGATAGTTGTTTCCATCTAACTTGATGCCAATCGGTGCCACCCTATGGTCAGAGCCAATTTGTGACGGGGCTGACGCACGGTTCAGAACTTCCGTCATTTTCGTCGTCAATTCAGCAAGAATGGAAGACGAGGTAACCTCATCGGAGTTTGAATCCGAGTCGGCCATGGAAGAAGGACGGAAAGTGTTACCGTAGGCCAGGATTAAGACTTGGCGGCTGATACCATGTTAAACTGATATAAAACTTTCATATTATTTCAATCGTATATTACAAGGAGGGAATAAGTTATATTTATATAAACAGAAAACCTATTTCTAATTATAACTAAATTAGAATAATTATAGCCAAATTATGGTAATTAACAATTAATAACTATATTCCTATTATAGTTCCTAAAATCTTGTTGACAGCTAACGCCAACATTGATAATTGGTGTGTAGGTGATGGTTCAAAGACGAATGCTTGGTCAGACTGTTGGATCAGCCCGGGAATCATTATAGAGGATCTGGATCTAGAAATTCCAAGTGATTGCACTAAAGCCAAAGTTAAGGATTTAGTAGGCAACAATGGTGATTGCCAATGGCAGAAGATGAATCATTGGCTTCCAGAAGAGTTACTGCAGAAAATAAAGGCCATTCTACCGCCTAGAAGGGAGTGTGGAGAGGACATTTTCATGTATGCAAGTTTTGGAAGTGACAATTTTTCTATCAAAAGCAATTATGACAATATACGTCCGACAAGTAACCACGTCGACGACATTCAATGGTGGAAGATTTGGAAGTTGAAAGTGCAAGAGAGAGTTCATTATTTTGTTTGGTTAATGAGTCATGATCGCCTTCTTACAAATTATGATAAAAGTCTTAAAGGGCTTGGAGGAGCGGATTGTAAGAGTTGCGGTAGTGCCATGGAAAAGACGTTGCATGCTTTAAGGGTTTGTCCTTCAGTTTATAACTTTTGGGTTATGTTGGTAGCAAGTAATATCAAGGAGAGCTTATTCAGTATGAACCTAAAAGAGTGGATCAATTTTAATTTGAATGTGAACCAGTATTGGGCCACACTTTGGGCGGTTGGTTGCCATAGTTTCTGGACATGGAGGAACAAAGAGTATCATGATGTAAACTACAATAGACCCTCTCCCATGGATAATCACATCTTTAGTAGAATGAATGATTATGTGGAAGCTATGAAGAAGGACAAGATTATTGTTGGGAGGAATAAAATCATGAGCAAGGTAGGTTAGAAGCCACCGGTGAATGATTGGGTGAGTCTTAACACTAATGGTGCGTGTATTGATGGTAGAGAATCTGGGTGTGGAGGTATTATAAGAACCACTAACGGCAAGTGCATAGGTGGATTTTTCAAATACCTAGGCAATTGTAGGTGGATTCTAATACCGTTGTTGATTTGATAAAGTCAGATAATAATTTGGGCATGGATAGTTATGCATAGTTATGCCTTGTTAATTCGTATTAGGTGGATGATAGGGAGGATCGAAGAGGTTAAAGTTTCTCATTCTTCCATAGAGGCAAATCGTTGTGAAGATGCATTGGCTAAATATGTAGCTACTAGTGACGAAGATATGACTTTTCGTGAAGATTTTCTAAAGTTTATTAGATATTTAGTTCGTTTTGACGCTATGCTATGAGATTTTCTATCCCAAGATTAATTTTGTTGTAGTTTTTTTCTCTCATTTTGCGCCTCATCCCTCCCCATAAAAAAAACTATTATCGTAAGATTGTTTCAATCTTAAATGAGATAAAGTTACTTACAACTAAAGTTATTATAGATTAGAGGAGGCCCATCAAAATTGTGACATTATCATATTAGACTAACACAATAATTTTATATATATGCACATAATTATTGTTTACAAAAATATAGGTTTTAAGGAAACTTTGTTAAAAATTTTTTTTTGTCAAACTTGTATATATTTATTTCGGTTTTAATGTATTTTTTATCCCTAAATTTTGATAGCATTTGGATTTTAAAAGTCTCTTTATTTTTGATCCCGACATGGATAAAGATGAGGTTATGAGAATACATTAAACACTCTGTAAACTTATGATAGGCAATGCTTTCTCCAGTGTCAAATTTTATATTGATGCATACATATAAGCTTGGACAAAAAGATATATAGTCTAAAGATTTATTGTTGGAACTCTAACTAAATTGAGTTTTTTTTACTCACCGAGTATGAGAGTTGATTTTGTCAAAGCAGGCAGAATAAGATAAACAGGTTCCTTGGGTTAATTTGAGGAAACACGTAAGCAATCGTTCAAAGCGGACAATATACGCACTACACGCTTTCTTTTCTTATAAAATTTATCAGACAGAATTAGAGAGAAAGATTCAGTGAATTTAAGAGAAAATATTACTGATATTCATATATAATAACCAAACTAAATAGAAAAACATAAAAGAGAATAGAGCATAAACACATACAAGACTTGGAAGGAAGTACAGTTACCTATGTTTTCGGAATACTTAAAGTTAACTTAAATAAGAGATACAGTATAATTCCACATTATTTTTATTAGATTTTTATTGAGTAACAATGTCTATAAAAAATATAGTTAATATTTATGTTTATTTTTTTAATTACAATATATTTTTATTTATAATTTAAAAAAAATACTTTGTAAATTTTAAAAAAGTGAATGCTTGAAAGAGAAGTTAAACACGTTATTAATAAAACAATTTAACTTTCTCTATAGAATACTATTTTTTTAGGGCTTAGTTTCAAAGGTTAAAATTATAATTCCAAAAATACTATTTTTGAGAATATTATTATTGAAAATTTTATTCATATCCATATGTTTGGTGTGTAATTTAGTTTTTTTTACGATATTTATAAAATATATTTAACTTAAATTTTAAAATAAAAAAATGAGTAAAAATGTCTAGGATTGAGAAATTGTGGGTGGTTACTTTTTAATTCCATAGAAATCTCTTTAGAAATACAAAATGACAAAATTATGTGTAAAATAAATTTCTTAAAATAAAATTTCATAAGTATAATTTATTAAAACTTGAATCAAACATAGAAATCAAAAATATTTCAGCCTACATTTTTTAGAATAAATTTGCAACCTAAGAAACAAACATTCATTTATTCTCTCTTTTCTTCTCTCATATATTAGTCTTACATTTTATTGTTGTTTGTTCTGTTTTGCTGTTATTTGATTCTCTTTCATTATTATTTTTCTTATTTTCAGTTATATATAATTGTGAGGAATGGAAGAATATGAAAGTCGGGAAGCAATAAGATTTCATATGAGACAAGGAAAATATTGAGAAACTTTTGTTCAAATAATCACTTTCTTCAAATAAGTTCCCACGATAACTAACATTTCAACATATTTTTTTTTTAAGTAATCCACTTTCAAACAATTGTTTTTACATCGAAGAGTTGTTGCCAGACGAATTGGCGACTTCAATCAAAACTCAAGTGGTGTCGTCAATTGAATTGACGATTGCATAGTGTTGTCAATCCAATTGGTGACTGCATGCATGGTTTAAACACTAGTGTCAATTCAACTGATGCATGTGCGTTGGATGTTATTTTTAGTATAAATAGACGTGCCTTCTATCATTTACTCAACACTTCTTCTCATATTCTTCTTATCTTTTCTTGACTAGATCTATCTTGATTATTAAAAAAAATGGACATGTATGTTATTCGACAACGAAGGCTCCCAATGAAAATGCGTTTTTGAAACATCTAAAGTTTCGAGCATCTTGAAAGGAGTTTGAAAATTTGGTTAAACAAAGATTAATGACGGAGAAAGAATTAGAAGTATCGAGAGATCTGTTTTTCACATTTCAATTGCAAATGACAATAATGTTATTTAGCGTATGTGAGTGCAAGTTAAAAATGATAATGATGTTAGAGATATGATATATGCATCAAATAATATTGTTTTGATTGTTATAATCTCTTAGACGTGTTGTGGTTTTAAGTCTTTTTATTTCTTATTTGTGTTGTTGTTTTAGACATGTTTATGTTCATGTGCGATTTATTTTAGGGGTGTTCATATTAATTTTGTTGTAACCAAAAGTTGCTATATATATATATATATATATATATATATATAT